>NC_138992.1:1191458-1821716 GCF_964341445.2 Mesoplodon mirus
GGTATTGTAAATAGTGCTGCAGTGAACATTGGGGTGTATGTGTCTTTTTGAATTATGGTTTTCCCTGGGTATATGCCCAGTAGTGGGATTGCTGGATCATACGGTAATTCTATTTTTATTTTTTTAAGGAACCTCCATACTGTTCTCCACAGTGGCTGTATTAATTTACATTCCCACCAACAGGGCCAGAGGGCTCCCTTTTCTCCACACCCTCTCCAGCATTTGTTGTTTGTAGATTTTCTGATGATGCCCATTCTGACTGGTGTGACGTGATACCTCATTGTAGTTTTGATTTGCATTTCTCTAATAATTAGTGATGTTGTGCAGCTTTTCATATGCTTCTTGGCTATCTGTATGTCTTCTTTGGAGAAATGTCTATTTAGGTCTTCTGCCCATTTTTGGATTGCATTGTTTCTTTTTTTAATATTGAGCTGCATGAGCTGTTTATGTACTTTGGAGATTAATCCTTTGTCTGTTGATTCGTTTGCAAATATTTTCTCCCATTCTGAGGGTTGTCTTTTCGTCTTGTTTGTAGTTTCCTTTGCTTTGCAAAAGCTCTTAAGTTTCATTAGGTCCCATTTGTTTATTTTTCTTTTTGTTTCCATTACTCTAGGATGTGGATCAAAAAAGATCTTGCTGTGATTTATGTCAAAGAGTGTTCTTCCTATGTTTTCCTCTAAGAGTTTGATAGTGTCTGGTCTTACATTTAGGTCTCTAATCCATTTTGAGTTTATTTTTGTGTATGGTGTTAGGGAGCGTTCTGATTTCATTCTTTTACATGTAGCTGTCCAGCTTTCCCAGCACCGCTTATTGAAGAGACTGTCTTTTCTCCATTGTATATCCTTGCCTCCTTTGTCATAGATTAGTTGACCATAGGTGCGTGGGTTTATCTCTGGGCTTTCTATCCTGTTCCATTGATCTATATTTCTGTTTCTGTGCCAGTACCATATTGTCTTGATTACTGTAGCTTTGTAGTATAGTCTGAAGTCGGGGAGTATGATTCCTCCAGCTCCATTTTTTTCCCTCAAGACTGCTTTGGCTATTTGGGGTCTTTTGTGTCTCCATACAGATTTTAAGATTTTTTTGTTCTAGTTTGTAAAAATGCCACTGGTAATTTGATAAGGATGGCATTGAATTTGTAGATTGCTTTAGGTAGTATAGTCATTTTCACAGTATTGATTCTTCCAATCCAAGGACATGGTATACCTCTCCATCTGTTTGTGTCATCTTTGATTTCTTTCATCAGTGTCTTAAGAGTTTTCTGAGTACAGGTCTTTTACCTCCTTAGGTAGGTTTATTCCTAGGTATTTTATTCTTTTTGATATGTAGGCAAATGGGATTGTTTCCTTAATTTCTCTTTCTGATCTTTCATTGTCAGTGTATAGGAATGCAAGAGATTTCTGTGCATTAATTTTGTATCCTGCAACTTTACCAAATTCATTGATTAGCTCTAGTAGTTTTCTGGTGGCATCTTTAGGGTTCTCTATGTATAGTATCATGTCATCTGCAAACAGTGACAGTTTTACTTCCTCTTTTCCAATTCGTATTCCTTTTATTTATTTTTCTTCTCTGATTGCCATGGCTAGGACTTCCAAAACTATGTTGAATAATAGCAGTGAGAGTGGACATCCTTGTTTTGTTCCTGATCTTAGAGGAAATGCTTTCAGTTTTTCACCATTGAGAATGATGTTTGCTCTGGGTTTGTCATATATGGCCTTTATTATGTTGAGATAGGTTCCCTCTATGCCCAATTTCTGGAGAGTTTTTATCATAAATGGGTGTTGAATTTTGTCAAAAGCTTTTCATTTAATAAAATTCTTGCTTGTGTTATCTTTGTTAGATTTATTCCTGTCACATTTATTATTATTATAAAGAACATGTTTTTAAATGTTATCTTCACACTGTTCATTGGTGTATGGACATACAATTTTTAATATTGATTTTGTTTCCAGCAACCTTGCTAAACTATATTAGTAATTGTAGTGAATCATCCATAGGGTTGATTCTCTTGGATTTCTCTACATAAACAGTCATATCTTTTGAAGTAACGACCATATTTTCTTCCTTTGAGTTTAAATTGCCTTTTCTTTCTTTTTCTGCCCTGCCTGTAAGCCCAGTGTGATATTGACTCGTCATGGCCGTGGGCTTCCAGCCATGCCCCTTGGCAAGTGAGGCTTTCTGGAAGGTTCTATATTAAGCTAAGGAAGTTCCCTTCTATCACTAATTTGCTAAACTTTGAATTGATGCTAAATTTTATTTTTTTTATATTTAGTTTTGGCTGCGTTGAGTCTTCATTGCTGCGCGCGGGCTTTCTCTAGTTGGCGGCGAGTACGGGCTACTCTTTGTTGCGGTGCGCAGGCTTCTCATTGCGGTGGCTTCTCTTGTTGCGGAGCACGGGCTCTAAGCATGCGGGCTTTAGTAGTTGTAGCATGCGGGCTGAGTAGTTGTGGCTCGCGGGCTCTAGAGCGCAGGCTCAGTAGTTGTGGTGCTCGGGCTTAGTTGTTCCACGGCATGTGGGATCTTCCCGGACCAGGGCTCCAACCCGTGTCGTCTGCATTGGCAGGTGGATTCCTAACCACTGCACCACCAGGGAAGTCCCTAAATGTTCTCTTATCATCTAGTTCTGGTCAGGGTTTGGTTCTAAGATTATTCTGGTCCAGTAAACTAAGTTCAGAAGTATTCTCTGCTTTCCTTTTCTGTGGACCAGTTCATGTAAGGTTGGAATGATGCAATTCTTGAATATGTGGTTGAACTACCAGTGAAACCCTGGGCTGGAGCTTTCCTTATTTTTTAACTACTGATTCAAATTCCTTTATGGTCATAGGAATGTTCCTTCAGGTTTTATGTCAGTTCTTGTCAGTTTTTCTAGAACTTGTAGATTTCGTCTGCTTTCAGGTTCATTGTATCATCTTGACATCTTTTTGCTTTCTGCAGTGTCAGCAGCTTAACGGCACTTTTGTCATTCCCAGTACTGTTCATATGTTCCTTTTCTCTTTATTTCCTTCCCTCTGCTTTCTTTGGGTCATTTTGGTGTTTTCCTTCTAACTTTTGAGGTATATCCTCTTTGCTAATAACATAAGCCTGTAAGGCTGAGGACTTCTCTCCAAGTGCTGCTTTAGCTGCATCCCACAAATTTGGATGGGTTGTGTTGATGTTACCATGTGGTTCTAAATATTACCTAGCTTCCATTGTTTCTTGTTTGACCAATGACTTATTTAGCAGTGACTCTCTTAATTTCCAGCTCTGCGGGGAGTTTTGTGTGGTTGGTTGGTTTTGCCCCTTCCTCAGTGACCTTGGTCTAAGCGGGATGTCGGGCCTTTGAGACCTGAGACTAGCCCTGTGTCCACCACGTCTCTGCATAGATTTTCCTCCATCATTTCACTTTCTCAATAGCTCTCGGATGATTTGAGAAAGTTCTTTACGCTCTAGCCTAGGTTTCAGTTGTTCTTGGGAGCTAGTTCAGCTAGTTCAGACCAGCCGTCTCTAGTAGGAAGGTCAGCCAGATGTGAATCCACGTGGGATTTCACATTTCCTAGTAGCCACCTTAAGAACGTGAAACAGAAACAGGTGGGGTGAGTTTATTTGACCCAGCAGATCACAAACGTCAGCATGCGACCGGGAAGAAACCTCTGTGCTGCCTTTTACCTGGCGCCCCCTGTGCGTTGCACCTGTCACACTGTCCAGGCTCAGAGCAGCCGCGGGGCTCGTGGTCACCGCAGGACAGTGCAGGTCCAGCGCCCTCTAGCCATCTCTCTGTGTGTAGCCCGGTGCTGGGCCCTCTCTACCCAAAGGTCCTTCCTGTCCCCTCTACCTGCCCCGACCCCCCTTATTCCCCAGGAGACCCCGAGAGGCAGCCCTGCGTGGCCTCGGCATCTCCATGTGTCTCTTTTATGTGTGCGCCAGCGAGGGCGCGGCCACTGGGTTCAGGATCGTGCCACTGGGTTCAGGATCGTGTCACTGGCCAGGCCCAGGGCAGAGGGCCGTGTGGAAGGGAGGGAGGGAGGGAGAGCACGCATTGGCCTGAGCCTGCCTTCTGCTCGGGGGCAGGGCTGGGTCTGCCCAGCACAGGGATGGGCTGCTGTGGTGGTGCAAGGGTGCTCAGGGGCTGTTGCCTGCCTGTCTTCACGCCAGCCCCCAGGCTCCAGTGTGCGGGGCTTCTAGTCCCTTGGGGGCATCCGGGAGCCAGGTGTGGGGACAAGAATGGGGTCAGTGCCGAGATCCCGCTCACAGAGTGGGTGCGCGCCCCGTGGGGTCCTCGGCCAGCCTTGTCCTGGGTGCTGGGAGCAGGGCAGGGGCTCTCAGGGCACGTGCCTGGGGAGCGGTTAGGGGGCCCGGGAGGAAGTGCTCCGGAGGCTGCGGCCGTGGATTTCCAGTGGCTGTGCGGGTGGGCACCCTCGAGCTGCTCAGGCACCGGGGCTGGTTTTAAACTCCCCTCTGGGTGGGTTTGACAGGGACTCTGCTTGCAGTGGTTCCCATCTGGGTCTGTCTCCAGCATATCGCCTGTCACCTGGCCCATGAGGCTTGCTGGACCTGGCTCTCTCCTGCTGGGTCGGGCCCCCTAAGCCAGCTGTTGGGTGTGGGGAAGAACAGGACCCCCTCCCCTCGAAGAGCCAGGCAAGAAGTGGGACACAGCCCGGCTGCCGAGTTGGGCCCTGCAGCCCCAGTCCCGGGGACAGGAGTGCCGAGGAAAAGTAGGCCTTGGGCCTGGAGGGCAGAGCTGAGGCTGCCTGTTGCCCCGAGCTGCTCGTAGGCCACCCCCACGGGGTGTAATTAGCACCGTGACAGGTGTGGTAGATCAGGTGTGCAGCCGGCCTCCACCCTGGGCCCCCAGGCCTAGCGCCCCCCACCCACCCTGGTCCTCTGCCAGGATGGGTGGGCTGTGGTCAGCGCCCTGGGAATCCCCACCTCAGCCTGGCAGGACCCTCAAGCCAGGCCCTGCCCTCAGTCCAGGCCGAGGGCCGGGCTGGGTGGTGCCCTCAACCCCTGGGCTGCTCAGGGGCATCTTCTCGGTGGGTGGAGTGTGGGCCGCGGGGCCACTCTGGCCCTCGGGCCTCAGTCCCCCAACAGGAAGCCTTTGGCCCAAGCCCCACCGGGCGGAGCAGGCAGGGCCACCCCAGTGGCGCAGAGGCCTCCACTGGCTTGCCCAGCCACGCCCCTTCTCCCCGCAGTGCAAGAAGAAGCACACGCTGCTGTGTCCCGACTTCTCCCGCAGGGGCGTCTGTCCCCGGGGCGCCCAGTGCCAGCTGCTCCACCGCAACCAGAGGCACCCCGGCCGGCGGGCAGCCACAGCCCCGGAGCCCAACACCACGCCCCCTAGGAGCAGGGCTTCCACCAGCCACGGGCCCAGGTGACGGGGACAGTGGGCGCTGCATGTGTAAGCGCGGGGTGGGGGTGGTCAGGAGGAGCCCCCCCCAACCGCCACCACCCAGCTCTGTGGGCTTCAGACCCTAAAAGAAACCTCAGTCCAGAGTCAGTCAAGTGACCTCGAGGTGCCCCACCCCCTGGTCCCCAGGCTGCGTGGAGCCACGGGCATCCCTGGCCCAGACCAAGCTGTGCAGGGCTGCCCAGCCCCCGCCCTGGGGAGGAAGGTGGGGGCTTCTCAGCTGCCCCCTCCAACTC
The DNA here is from genome assembly GCF_964341445.2 of Mesoplodon mirus. Taxonomy (NCBI): domain Eukaryota; kingdom Metazoa; phylum Chordata; class Mammalia; order Artiodactyla; family Ziphiidae; genus Mesoplodon; species Mesoplodon mirus. The sequence goes on from NC_138992.1 coordinate 1,197,078, forward strand.
CCCAGGAGGGGAGGGTCCCAGGTGATGCTCACGGCTGGGGCCCCTGTTGTGCTCACCCCTCTGTGAGTGTGGGAGCCAGTGTGGACGAGGAAGGCTGCAGAAGGTGAGGACAGGGTCAGCGTGGCGTTGCTGCAGGCCCTGTAGCGCCACCAGCCTGTCCTTGGGCCCACGGCCAGCCTTGAACCCTCAAGGCGATGCCTGACGGCTGCCGGGGCGGGGCGACGCTGGCCTTGCCGCCGGGACAGGCAGTATACAGGTGGTCGCCGGCCCCCCCGACGACCGCCTGCCCCACGGCCGCCCACCCTCACGCCTCTGCTCCCCTTCCTTTCCCGCAGGAAGTCCTTGGCCGCCCAGCGCCCCACCAGGCAGACGTCCAGCTGCCCCACCTCCGCGGCAGCCGGCTCGGCCTCCCCACCGCCTTCCCCACTGCTCTTAGCTGCAGCCTCAGCCTCTTCTTCCTCTGTCTCCTGCCCCCCCTCCTCCTCCCCCCCGTCCTCCCCCTCCCGCCCCTCCCCCTCCTCCCCCTCCGCCCCCCCGCCCCTGGACCAGGAGGAGCCGTCTCTACCAGAGGAGGCTGCCTCGGCGGGGACGGGCTCCGGCAGCCTCTGCAGGCTGCCCTCCTTCATCTCCCTGCAGTCCTCGCCAAGCCCAGGAGGCCAGCCCAGGGCCCCGACCCCCAGGAGCAGCCCCACCAAGGACTCAGGTAGGCAGCCCGCCCGCCGGAGCCCAGCCTGCACTCTTGCAGTGCCCGCCTCAGACCCACTGGGTCAGAATCTCTAGGCGGGGCCTGGATGGTTCCGGAGAGCTGGCGTGGGCTGGGTGCTGCTGTGCCCTGTCCCTGGCTCGGCAGGTGTGCACCTGCGGGGGCCCACAGGGGCAGGGCCGGCGAGGTGCGAGCACAGCAGCACCGCCTGCACAGACCGCCCCAGCCAAGGGCTGATTTAATTAGAAAGCACCCATTTCTGTTAATTTGTTCTGGAAGATCACTGCACGCTCCTGGAGAGAACAGATGTTCCCTCTCCCCCGATGAACATTTGGGGCTTGGTAAATGGCTCCACTCAGCCTTGTTTAGGAGAGAAAAGAGGATTTTATGGCTGCAAACGACCCTTTCTGTAAACATTTTACAGCTCTCTGCGCGTTTGAGTGACGATAAACCCCACGCAGCTCGGCGGGCTGCAAATTTGCGACCATACGGCTATCATTTTATTGTCATATTTCACGGTTGTAGCGTTAATGGAAGACGCTTGCTGCAGCCTTTTCTAACAGCTCTGCTGAGCTCGCTCACACGCCTGCTCACAGCCCCCGCGTCACGGGCGCCAAGCTGCGGCCAGGCCCTCCACCTGCCCACCCGGCCTGGCTGGTCACCAGCTCCTTCCATCGGGAGGACACACTGGGGCATGGGGGGAGGGAGCAGACAGCCCGAGGCAGCCACCTTTGAAAATTCTTTTTTTTTTTTCTTTTTTAAGTAAGATAAGGAACCCTGCAACCAGCCCCAGAATCAGAGGAAGCAGGCAGGGTGGGTGAGAGGCTGCAGACCCCCACTGGCCTGGGGGCCCCCATCAGCCTCCTTCCCTGCTCAGGCCTTGCCGACCTCCCGGGAGCTGGAAGGACAGGAAGAGGGGGGCCAAGGCCCTCAGGCAGAGGCCGGTGGAGTCTGCAGGCCGGGGGCCCTGGCTGGCTGGGCTGACCTCTAGGCACTGGCTTGGCTGAGCCGGTGACTGGGGTCCTTGGCCCTGAAGTGGGGTCCCAAGAGGAGAGGCGGGCTGGCAGGGGGCACGTGGACAGTGCCGTGCCGATGGGCAGCCACACGGAGGCGTCTGTGGTCAGCGGGGCTGCTGGCCTGGAGTGTTCACAGGCGGGGAGGGGCATTGGCGCCCAGTGAGCATGGGCCACACAGGGCAGGAGCCTGCTCTGCTGTGCGAAGCCTCTCCCACCGCGCCCCTCCCGCCCCGGCATGTCACCCTGCACAGGGGCCTCAGCCCCACCCCTCACCCAGCAACTGCTCACACGCACCCTGGCTTTTCACATCAGGGGCTCCGCCTGGCAGCCTCAGACTTGTCCAGGTGCGAGCCTGTGCTGTCTGCGTGCAGGCCGCCTGCACCTGGTGTTTATAGCTCCGCCTGCAGACTGTGGCTCCCGCTGTGACCCAGCCACTCCCCAGGGGCTGCCCCACCTGGCAGGCCTCTGCTCCCCCACCCAGGGGAGCTCTCAGCCCCACAGGCCAGGCCTGCACCCTGCTAGATGCCGAACCCCAGGGAGGGCAGTGGGTGGTGGACGAGAGGACGACGGTGTCAGAGCCCCCTCCCCACGGCTAGCGGTCCCCGACCCAGAAGCTTCGGGAGGCAGGGCGTTCCTCCTGGCTGGGGGCGCTTCTGGTGCCTGACCTCTGCCCCTCTCGGAACAGGGAAATCGCTGCACATCAAACCCCGTCTGTGAGGGCCCAGGGAGCCGGCCCACGCCTACCTCAGCCCTTCATCCCTGGAGAGGAAGGAGGCTCTGCCCGCCACCGCCCCAGAGGAGGGACCGCTTGCCACAGAGCGCCCCCCATGGGCTGCAGGGCTGTCGCTCTGCCTGCCTGGCTCCCAGCCCTGCGAGATCAGTGCCCAGGCCTCGCCTCCCTCGGGCTGGGCTCCACCCACCCGCCCACCCCTGGGTCCTCAGCCTTGTCCCGAGGGGTGCCCGGCAGAGCTCACCCCCAGGCCCGTCCCCACTGTGGGTGTGGCAGCGGCCATGCAATGCGCACCCCCCACCCCCACCCCGGTCCTCCCGCAGGCCTCCTGCCTAGGGAGAGACTGCCTGGCAGGCCTCCCTGGCGGGCGTTTTGTGTTCAGCAATAAAGGTTCTGTCCTGTGTCCTCGTGGCTGTCCTGACTGCCACCACACTGCTGCCCGGCCTGCTGAGCATGGCTCAGGTGGACGCACACTACCCAGGGGCCCCAGAGCCTCCCCAGGGGTGCCACCCCAGGGTGACCTGGAGGCCTGAGATTGAGGGGAAGGTGAGGGGCAGGCCACAGACCCCCCTCCAGTGGCCCCCACTCAGTCTCCACCTGCCCACCTGGCCCTGGTGAGGCAGAGGCACAGCCCCTCCGTGCCTTCGGGCAGGAACGTGGGCCACTTCCCTGCCGCCCCAGGATGGCTCAGAGGGTTGGGGCAGCCTGTCCCCCACGGGTAGGCCAGTGTGATCTGTGGCTGGGAGAGACCCAGGAGGGGCCTGGCTGCCTGTTGGATGCCACAGCCTGGGGCCAGAGGGCCTGCCCCAAGCTGTCACCAGGCCTGGGACAGGGCGGCCCAAGGGAGGAGGCAGCGTCTCTGGCCCCAGGGCCTGGGGAGCCCTGGCTGAGGGCACGGGGGCCTCGGACAGGGTCTGGCCCCCTGCTGGATGCCACTGCCCAGGCTTAGAGGGGTGCATGGCCACTCGGTATTTACCCCTCACCCCCAGGGAAGTGAGCTGTGCTCCCCCTGGTGAGCATGTGCCAACAGCCTCCCTCCTGGGGTGGCCGCCCGTGCCTGCAGCTCTGTGTCAGTTGGCTGCCGCCCCGGGGTCCGCATCACAAACCACCCCGTGCGCTGGGGGCCCTTTTGCTCCCCAGCCTGCAGCCTCGCACTCTGCCTGGAGTCGGGTCAGCTGCACGGCCACGTGTCCTCCACGTGCTCCTTCAGGGCCCAGGTTGTAAGGGCAGCACTGGCTGAAGGGTAAGAGGGCCACCCGTGTGGGTGCAGCTCGGGCCTCCGCCCACACTACATCCTCAAGGGTCGCATTGGCCAAAGAAGGCCCCTCGGCCCAGCCCCGGCTCGGGAGGGATGGACACTCCACCCCGGGAGGCCAAGGTGAGGATCCGGGGGTCCTGCTCTCCACCAGTCCTTGTCTGTGTGATGGCACGTCCCTGCGGCAGCCCCAGAGGTAACAAGAACCAAGGCCGGTTCGTGGCAAGGGTCCTGCCCAGCGTCAGCGTGCGGTGGCGCTGCTCAGTCTAGTGGAGCAGGGGTCCCCTCGTCTCGTGCTGATCGCTGGGGCCTGACGTGTGCCAGTTCGGCAGGATGGTGGATTCTGGAGTCAGACCCAGCTGTGAAGAAAGGGCCCCCAGGGGCTTCCGTGGTGGCGCAGTGGTTGAAAATCCACCTGCCCGTGCAGGGCACATGGGTTCGAGCCCTGGTCCGGGTAGATCCCACATGCTGCGGAGCAACTGAGCCCGTGCGCCACAACTACTGAAGCCCGTGCGCCACAACTACTGAAGCCTGCACGCCTAGATCCTGTGCCCCGCAACGAGAGAAGCCACCGCAATGAGAAGCCTGCTCACTGCAATGAAGAGTAGCCCCCGCTCGCTGCAACTAGAGAAAGCCCGCACGCAGCAATGACCCAACGCAGCCAAAAAAATAATTAACTAATTAATTAATTAATTTTAAAAAAGGGCCCCCAGCCCGTCAGGGAACTGAGTGGACCAGCTGTGGGCCGTCTAGCTTCCCCAGCCTGGCCCCGCGGGCAGATGTTGGCAGAGCCCGTATCCTCATCCGGCCACCCCTCGGGTGAACTGCCCTTTGCTTTAGTGAGGCAGGTCGTGCAGCCTCTCAGGTGATGGCCCCAAAGACAGGGAACCGTGGCCGGCAGGCCCTCTAGGTGAGGCCTGGTCAGATGACCCGCAGGTGGCGTGGACCTGGTCCACCGCATGAGGGTCCTCAGAATCTGGGCCCCTAGCCCCAGGGGAGGCGAGGCATCCGAGGTGGGGGGTGCACTGGGGAGGCCTGGGGGCCGCGAAGGTGACCCCCACGTGGAGTCCGGAGGAGGTGCTGCCTGGGCAGGGGCCTGGCCTCTCCTGGGGGCTGGGAGGAGTTGGAAGGGGGCGGGTGTGGCTCTCCAGCGGCCTGAGCCCTTCCCCAGGGAGGCACCGCCCACCCCACGGAGTATGCAGACCTGGTTCCTCACTTTTCATCTCTACTTTTTTTTTTTTTTTTTTTTGCGGTACGCAGGCCTCTCACTGTTGTGGCCTCTCCCGTTGCGGAGCACAGGCTCCGGATGCGCAGGTTCAGCGGCCATGGCTCACGGGCCCAGCCGCTCCGCGGCATGTGGGATCCTCCCGGACCGGGGCACGAACCCGTGTCCCCTGCACCGGCAGGCGGACTCCCAACCACTGTGCCACCAGGGCAGCCCCCTGGTTCCTCACTTTAGAGTGCTGATGAGCCCCTGGGTGGGGAGAGCACCAGCCGGCTGCGCTCTGAGCTCAGGAAGAAATCCCCGGAGGGAGGGAGTGGGGCTGAGCAGAGGCCTTCAGCTGGGCCCTGCCCGAGGCTGAGCGGCACCTCTGACCCCAGCCTGGAGAGCCTGGGGCCGGCTGTTCAGGACGGGAGTCTTGGGGCTTCACCTTGTGACTTCCAGGAGGCAGCTCGGTAGCGGCCTGCAGACCCTGCAGCGCCGCACTTTGTGATGGAGCGTTTAACCCTTGCAACAGGACTTGCCCAGAGCCCAAGGGCGCTGAGCTGGGACTCTGATGCAGCACTGCCCATGGGCAGTCCTGTGGTCCCCAGAGGTGGCACCACAGGCACCTGATCCCTCCACAACATCAGGCCAAGCCCCCTCGACCCTTCCCTCTCTCACCTGCTGTGGTGGCCCCTCCCCATCGGGTGGGCGGGGCTCCTCCAGAGGCTCTTGTCTCTGGCCTGGCCACCTTGGGGCAGTCATGGGGTGCAGGGAGCCAGGGCGGCCTCCAGCCCCCCGAGCCTGGGGCCTTGGTCCCTCAGACTCTGAGAAATGGTCCTGAGCACCTGAGGGAGCTTGGGGGTCTCTTTCCCCAGAGGATCCTCCAGACTAGAGAAAGAGACACACACACACACACACACGCGCACGCGCACACATGCACCCACCCCTGACCTTGAGACCCTAGCCCTGCGGGACTCCTGACTACAGCGCTGAGAGAATAAAGATGCTGTTTGAAGTTGCTGGACTTGTGGTGATTTCCTGCACAGCAGTGGGAAACGGATAATTTACTTATTATTTTACGGTTTATTTCCTGCTCTCTCATCCCCACTCTGGTAGACTGTATTTGCCAAAGATGCTGTAGTGTAGTGTTTTTCCTCTACGTGACCTGTGCACCCCTGGGATGTGGGCTGAGCACTGCTGCACCTCACAAAAATGCCAGGCACGTCCGCCAGCCTCTCTTGGACACTCCCTCTGGGAACCAGCCACCATGCTGCGAGGAAGCCCAACCAGTCAGCTGCCATGTGGAGATGCCAGTCCAGCTACAGCCCCCATTATCTGCCAGCCATCAGCTGTCCAGTCACTCTAGCCTTCAAGTCCTCCCAGCTGTCGGGGTCAGAGAGAGCCGTCCAGCTGCACCCAGGACGAACCGTCCACTGCAGAGCCCATGAGCACAGTATTGGCTGCATCACGCTTCCCACACACCAGGGCCACCTCCCTGGTGAAAGGCAGTGGACACTGCCCTCGGGCAGGCAGCCTGGCACACAATGTGCTCAGTAAAGACTCCTGGGGTACATTTACTGACGAGCCCCACGGGTGCGTCCTGTGGAGTCCCATGGGTTCAGGTGCTGATTGGTGGGTGTGAGAGGCCCCCAGAGGACGTGGTGGCGCTGGATGGGAAGAAGGCGATCGTTTTCTGGGCAACATGGAATTGGCGTGTTCTCTCCCAGCCTCCACCGTCCAGGGAGCTGAGAGGACAGCCAGGGCCGGGGCACACAGTACACCTGTATGATGTTTCTGTGGCCTTCTACCAGCCATTCCTGGCAGACAGGATGGACCCTGGTCCCTTGCGGCCTCTGCTCCCCAGACCCTGCTGTGAGCGCCTCCTTGAACTTGCCCCACCCCAGGCCAGCAAGTGGCAAAGAGGAGTCTGAAGAGAAAGGAGCCAGCCTGGAGCCCACCACCTGAGTCAGGAAGGGGCGGCACCTTCCCTGGGCTGGGAGAGCCTGTCTTGCCCACTGTGCAGGGCGCCAGGTGGTCGGGCGAGCCCTCCAAAGCCTGCATACGGGGACTCGGCCCCTTTCCCACCTGCCCGGCTGTGACTAACAAGAGAGAAGAAAGCTCAGCTGAGACCATGCAGAGTCAGGGAGCAGACTGAGGGCTCCCCAGGCTCGGGGACCGCCAGGAGCTGAGGCCAGGCCTGCTGGCCCAAAGACCTTCTAGGAAGCCAGTCCGACCCCGAGGCAAAGTCCAGGACCAGGGAGCTTACCGGGTGCCTAAGCCAGTCAGGGACATGGGTACCCTGCTTGGTCCCAGGCTGCCCCGAAGGCCCCCGTGCCTCTCCCCAGTTCTGAATGCAGTCTCTGCAGCAGGCCTTGCACTGGGTCCCCTTCCCCAGTGGAGGGAGTGAATGAGCAACCTGTGTGTGTGACAGAGTGAGGGGCTGGCTGGCTCTGGGCTGGGGCGGGGGCGCGGGGCCCAGCATCCTTGAGCATCACGTTTTGGGGCTGGATGTGGTGGGAACTGTCCCTGACTTGGTGTGGCTGAGCAGAGGACTCGAGGAGGTTCAGGGTGGGCTTGGGGTGGGCCTTACTGCGTGTCTCAGGACGAGACGAGACGACTGGGCGGGAGGGGGGGTGCCACAGAGCCCAGGCGCGGCTGTAGGTCGGCGCCCCTCGGCCTGAGGCCAGGAGCTGTGAGGAGGGCCCCCATGTGCACAAGCTTGGGACCAAACCCGTAGCTGGTCCAGCGGCCTGGCTGGAGCCACAGTGTGAGGGGCAGAGGCCAGGTGGCCAGACACAGCAGCCCAGTGCAGACGCGCTCTCCCCCTCAGACAGGCAGACGTACCACCAGCTCACCATCACCCCTCTGAACGCCGAGGGCTTTAAAGGGAGCCCCAGACCTGGCAACGCATCTGGCCTAGAGCCCAAATCCCCGGCCTGGGGCCTGTGTTCTGCCACTTGCTGGGCCATCCCTGTGGGACGGGTCCTTGTTCTCCGCATGGCCGTGCCTCACAGCCCAGCCCCACCCAGAGGGACGTGGGGGAAAGGAGGAAGGGGCAAGAGGTGCCCACTGTGCGGGTGGGGCCGGGCCACCCCCATGACGTCTTAAGAAGTGCGGTCTCACTCCCCATTGTATGACACTTTTCTTATTATAAAATATTAGATATTCATGCTAGGAACAAGGTAAAAACCCTGGTAGATAAACACCCCCAGCACATGGCTAGGCTGCCCCTGGTGACGTCTTGCCCACAGTCCCTCCAGACTGTGGTTGCATTTAAGACTGAGTTTTTAAATTATAAAAGTCACATAACAGTAAAGAGAATTGGGGGCCTCTCTGGGTCATGCCCTCCCATCTCAGCTGACCCTGGAGGGCCGTGGCAGGGACCGCCCCCTGCTATGGGCGCACCCACTGCTCCACCGTTCTTTACCTTGTCACCGCGCCCTGGGCAATAGGCGCACCTCCGCTCCCTGAGCCCAGCCCTCCCGGTTTCTCCTCGCACTGGAGGCGCCCCACCTCCGCCGCCCCAATCCCCGCCCCCGCCCAGCTCTGCGCCACAACCCCCGCCAAGAGGCCAGACCTGGGCAGGTGGGCAGCTGGAGCCCGGACGCCTAATGCGGTGCTGGCCTGGCGGCCCTCTGGCCCTGAGTGCCCCTCCCACCCCGGGTCCCTCCAAGGCCTCACCCGTCCCGCGGCTCAGGCCCCCGTCCTAGGGTCCCTGGCGCCCCCCCTTCGCCGGCCTGCGCGCGACTGCCTCCCCACCTGCGCCGCACACCCTTGGAGGCGGGCGTCCCGCGGTGGATCCCGCCGCACGGAGGTGCCAGCAACTTTGTTGACTAAATTCCTGAACCCGCCTGAACCGCGGAGCTAAAAATAACCGGCGCTCCCGCGCAGCGCCCGGCCAGGCCGCGCAGTGTCACCCGTGTCGGGAGACCGGAATGTCCCGGCGCCACCACGCTAGCGGGGCTGGACGCGGGCTCCCGGCCGGCCGGAAAAAAACCTGGGAAGAGGCTGCCGGGTCACGGCCAGCTGGGCTGCAGGGGAAGGAGGCACCGAGGAGCACCCCTGGCTCCCCGAAACTCTGTGGCCGCCCCGTCGCGGACGCGAGGCCTCGGAGGCCTCGGCCCCGGTCCCGCGAGCCCCGCGCGCCCCGCGCCCTCTGCCCGTGCAGTCCCCCGAGGCGGCCACCAGAGGGCCCTGCCCCTCCTCTCCCTGGCGGCGGGTCACCACCCCTTCCCACAGCTGTTCCCCGCAGGAGATTGACAGCTGGGCTCCGGTTGCCATGGGGATAGGCAAATGAGAGCGACGGGTCTGGGGCTCCGATTGGCCCGGAGGCGCGTACCCCTCCCAGAAAGGCGGGCCCAGGCGCCCGGCACTATAAGGGGGAGCGCACGGCTCGGCGCTCGGCGGTGGAGGCGGGGCCGGGCTGTACGCGGGCGGAGCGAGGGGAACCCGAGCAGCCGGAGGCGGTGGCCGCACCGCCACCCGCCGGGCCACCGCCCGGCCGCCGGCTCGGGAACAGGGGACCGCGGCCGGCCTGCACCCGCCGGGGAGCGACCCAGGGCTGCCCGAGAGGCCCTACCGGCGGCGTCCCCAGTGGCCACCCCTGAGTTGGCTGCGTGAAACTTTTCCCCGCGCGCTTCGGCTCGGAGCCCGCGCCTCTCGCCGCCGCCCCCGCAGGGACCCGCCGCCCGTGGGAAGCGAAGGGGGGGGAGAGGCCCGTGGCTCCCCCCCCTCGCCTCCTGTTGGGGCTCAGCCGGGCGAGGCGGCGGGCCCCCCCGGGCGATGGCCACGGAGCTGACGATGGGCGCCGAGCTGCCCAGCAGCCCGCTGGCCATCGAGTACGTCAATGATTTCGACCTGATGAAGTTCGAGGTGAAGAAGGAGCCGCCCGAGGCCGAGCGCTTCTGCCACCGTCTGCCGCCCGGCTCGCTATCCTCGACGCCGCTCAGCACGCCCTGCTCCTCCGTGCCCTCCTCGCCCAGCTTCTGCGCGCCCAGCCCGGGCACCGGCGGCGGCGCGGGGGGCGGCGGCGGCGCGGCGCAGGTCGGGGCTGCCCCGGGGCCGGCAAGCGGGGGCCCCGGCGCCGTCGGGGGCCCCTCGGGGAAGCCGGCGCTGGAGGATCTGTACTGGATGAGCGGCTACCAGCACCACCTGAACCCCGAGGCGCTCAACCTGACGCCCGAGGACGCGGTGGAGGCGCTCATCGGCAGCGGCCACCACACCGGGCACCACGGTGCGCACCACCACCCAGAGGCCGCCGCGGCCTACGAGGCCTTCCGGGGCCAGGGCTATGCGGGCGGCGGCGGCGCGGACGACATGGGCGCCGGCCACCACCACGGCACGCACCACGCCGCCCACCACCATCACCACCACCACCACCACGGCGGCGCGGGCCATGGCGGCGGCGGCACGGGCCACCACGTGCGCCTGGAGGAGCGCTTTTCCGACGACCAGCTGGTGTCCATGTCCGTGCGCGAGCTAAACAGGCAGCTCCGCGGCTTCAGTAAGGAGGAGGTCATCCGGCTGAAGCAGAAGCGGCGCACGCTCAAGAACCGCGGCTACGCTCAGTCGTGCCGCTTCAAGCGGGTGCAGCAGCGGCACATTCTGGAGAGCGAGAAGTGCCAGCTCCAGAGCCAGGTGGAGCAGCTGAAGCTGGAGGTGGGGCGCCTGGCCAAGGAGCGGGACCTGTACAAGGAGAAATACGAGAAGCTGGCCGGCCGGGGCGGCCCCGGGGGCGCGGGCGGAGCCGGCTTCCCGCGGGAGTCCTCGCCGGGAGTCGGGGCCAAGGGCGCTTCCGACTTCTTCCTGTGAGCACCAGACCCTGAGCCCGCGCCGCCGCCGAGAAGAGGCTCGTGCGGGCGGCCCGGGGCCTCGGCTCGGACTCCGCGGCCCAGGGCGAGGACGCATGGCCGGGCCGAGGCGCCCGCCGCGCGCGGGCGCACGCGTTAACGCCGCCGCCTCCGGCCGGGCCGACCCCGCGAGCCCCGCTGCGACGTCTGCAGGCTCCGGACTGCAGGCCCCTTCCGCGGCGCGGCCTCCTCGCTCCCGGCCCGCGCACCTTACCGGGTGGCCGTCCTGACGCTGCCACGACTCCTCTGCTCGGAGCGCGGCGATTCCCGGGAGAGTTGGGCCGGGTCGAAGTCCTTCCTGGCGTCCGCTTGTACATACGTGAGATGCGGTTCTGCGCCCGACCTCACCCGGACCGCCGCGAGGGCCTCCGCCGCCGCCCCGCGCTCCTTCGCGCTCCTTCGTTTCCTTTCTTTTGGCCTCCCTACCCTGCCCTTTTCTACTCCTTTTTAAAGCGGTCTTATTTTCGAAGTATTTATATTTATTTTGTTCGGTGATTAGAAAAGAAAACCCTAGAGGAAGCTCCCTGCTTCCCGGCCGGGGTTGCCCTCGGACGTCGCGTGTCCCAGCATGTGTCGCTCGCTCGGAGGGGCCTGGCCCCTGCCTGCCCTCCTGCCTGCCTAGCCCCCACCCTGCCACTGGCGTCCCCTAGAGATTGAAGCCGAGGAGAATTATCTATGCTGTGTTCAGTCCTGCTGCCCTACTGTACTCCACGGGGGGAGGGGGGTGGGAGCTGGCCCGGACTCCCGAGCTGCTATTTCTCTATGCACCAGATCGTATTTATGACTCCCGGGAAAGTGTATCTTATTTTAACCCTCAAGAGAAGTGAAAGAAGAAAAGTAATGCACAGTATTTCTAGCAGAAAAACAATTTTTTTAAAGAGGAGGTTTCGCCTGAATCTCCTGGCATGGGGGCGGGTGGAGAAAGTGTTTTTATTTTAATTTAAAATGTGTTTCTTTTTTTGTGGATTCTTCTTTTAAGAGCTGATCACTTTTTGGAGTAGCCGGAAGAGAGGGTGGGGAGGCCGGTGTTCTGGCCCCTGCAAGCCCCCAGCCCCGGACTGCAGCCCATCCTGCACTCCTTCAGCGCCTGCTTCTGCTGGGTGCAGGAGACTCCGACTCGTTGCAAGTTTCGTTGTGTTGTTGTATTTCGTTGGGTTCTTTTTCCTTTTGCTACGAAACTGAAGAAAGAAAAACACACACAAAATAAATCCGTTTAGATCCAAAAGTCACTGGAGCCTGGCTGGTTTTTCTGTGGCTTTCGTTTTTGCCATATTTCTTCCTGAATAGAAAGAAAAGGAGATCCCTGAACTGGGCCCTGCCTTAGCTCTGGGTGACCCGCCTGGGCCGACAGGGAGAGATTGACCAGAGTTGTTTAAAAAAGGCTGCTGTCAGGGCCCGACCTGAAGGCACCTGCCCTGCCACCCCTGGGCTGCCCCACTGGGAGGACGGCTGCACAGGGCGGCCCTGGCCCCGCTAAGGCAGGACGCGGCCCGGTGCGTGAGGCCGTCCTTGGTGGTGACCCCACACACAGCGCCGATGCGTCCTGGTGGCAAGCGCTGTCCTCAGCTCTTCTGAGCCTGCGGTCTCCCACCTGAAGGGCCGAGGCCTGGACTGCGAGGGCACCAGGGAGGGCAGCACCTCTGGAAACTTCACGCTAAGAGCTGGGGCCACGTGAGATACTTGACCGTTACCTCTGTTCACAACGGGAGGGGGGGTGGAGTCCGGTGAAGTCTGTGGTTTGCACATGTGGAGAAGAGCTTGCCACGGAACTTGCCAAGGCTCCCCGCTTTTCTGTCTGGGGACAGCAAGCCTCCTCCTCGGGGCTGGGACAGCTGCAGGTCCCGCGAGGATGTCGCCTGAGTTTGTTTTAGTGTCTCTGTCTGCAAGACAGAGAAAAGCCGAGGGCTGCCCCCTCCCTCTTTGCCTTAGAATGAAACTTAGAACCGAGAGGTTGGGTCTCCGTGAGGGTTTGAGCAAAATCCCCAAACCCAGGGGCTGAGTCCTCCAAGGCTCAGGGAGGGGAGCGAGCTGCCCTCTCCGCGGGCAAAAACGCTGGTGCAGAGAGAAGTAGAAGTGTGGGCGTGGGGGAGTGAGTTAAGGGGACCAGGTGGGGAGTCTGCAGCGTGGCGAGGGGGAGGGGGAGCACCCGGCGGGGCCCAGCCAACCTCAGGACGGCCCCACGACTCAGACTCCTGCCGACGACGAGGGGCCCAGAGTCTGGGTGCGTGCGAGGGCCGGTCCGCTAGCTGGTTTTGATGAGGGCACCTTAGTTTCCACTGCTGCTGCCTGAGGGGCCATTGGAGAGCCATCCTCCGGGCAGAGAAAGCGGATGGAGGCTGAGGGCCGGGCAGCCTGACGGTCTTCTTTTGCGGGGAGGGGTTGGTGGGCAGGGAGCCGCGCTCATCCCTCTCCCTCCAGCACCCCAGGCCTCTCAGAGCCCAGTACTCGGGGCCTGGACAGGGCAGTGGGGCTGGGGTGGGGCGGGGAGGCTCGGGAAGTACCCCCGCCCCCGCGCCCCAGTGCTTGGGTTCCTCTGCAGGGAGGGGCTGAGTGCTGGGTTTGGTTTCACTTTCTTCTATTTTCTTTTGCTTTTCCCTCCCTGCTTCCCTCTTTCTTTTTTCTTCCTTTCTTCCCCCACCTCTTCTTTCCTCTGGTTTTCCCTCTGGGATAAGATAGAGAAGACAAATGAACATGGAGGACAGGGAAACTATTGGGGGAGGCAGGAGGAATGCTTACTTTTGTGTTTAGAGACAGATCTTTTCCAAAAAGCTTTCAGGGGATCCACGAACTCCTGCGGGAAAGCAGCCAGCCTGTGGAAAGCATCTCTGAGTCCCTGGAGCACCTCTGAGTCCTCCAGGAGTGCAGAGCTTAGGCCCCCTACCTGCTCCCTCCTCCTAGCGGGGCACCGTCGGGCAGGTGCTGGGGGCGGAGCTTCTGCCCGCGGGGGAGGTGCTGCTGCAGCCGGGGGCGGGGCGGGGCCCAGGGGTGGGGCCGGGAGAGGGAGGTGCGTGGTGGACCGACTCCACCTCACTGGACCTGGGGCCACGAGAGTAGGGGGACCACAGGCGTGTGACAGCCAGTGCTCAGGTGTGTCTCTATCTGCCTGTATGAGTGTGATGTGACTTGTGTCCCTGTAGGTGTGGGGAGGGCAGGGCAGCACCGAGATCCCTGGAGCCACCTGGACTGGTCTGAGAGGGAGCTGGCGGGGCAGCGAGGCCCCCGCCTGGGGTAGGGGTGACTGCAGTGTCCAGGCTGCAGGACGAGCCTCCACTCAACGCCCAGGTCCCTGGGCTGCTGTGCCCGCCTGGATGTTCAGGGGGCCGTGGTGGTACCCTTGCCTCGGACACTCCTGGCAGGGCCTATCCCAGAGCCTCTCACCCTGTCAGCTCACACCTCCATCCTCTGCCCTCCGGACGGGGGCTCCCCAGAACCAGCATACAGGCAGAATCTGCACCTAGCGGCCTTGGGGCCCCAAGCACCCTGGCCACCCCCTGACCCTGCCCCCGCCTCTGGGGGGATCCATTCTTCATTCCTTTGTTACTTCATTCAGTTGGACTCCCAACTACTCTGTGCCAGGCCCGGTGGGGACCACAGCAGGGACCAAAATGACAGCCCTCACCCGGCGTTCCAAGGGAGAGAGACAATCACCCACCCAGTAAGCAAGTTCCTTAGACGGCAGCAGCGGCTGAGTGCCTGGAGGAAAGGAGGGGGTGGCGGTTCGGGGGGGTGGTGGTGGTGGTCTAGGACATTAGAGCAGGTTTGGGGCAGCCTGGAAGGCAGCATGAGGACCTCGTGTTCCCAGAGGGCCCAGGAGTCGGCCTCTGGAGGCCTGGGGGCTGAGTGAGCGGACTGTGACCCGTGGCCCTGGAGAGGACAGGGCAGCATACACACACACTGGACACGTGCACACTCATTACACTCGACATACACAGATCCACACGTAGATGACCGCGCAGCCGTGGCTCCCACACATGCACTCAACGCCCTCCACACACTCCCCTGCACGGCTGCCCCACTGCGGGCGGTGGGTGGCACGGTGGAGTTCCTCTCCCCCACCCTCACCTCTCCCCCGCCCTCGCCCACCACAGCTGTGCTCACTGCCGCCCGCTGGGATCCCCAGGGCCACCCCTGCACCCACAGCCCCAGCTCCCAGCCCAGGGAGGCTGCCTGAGCTGAGGCCCCAGCACCCCACACCCCATCCGGGCCCTGCTCTGCCCCTGCATTTCAGGCCCTCACCCCACACACAGGGCACCCAGCTAGGCCTCATCTTCCCCTTGTGCGAGGATCCCTACACCCCAAACACAAGCGAACACAGCACACAGCTGCTGCCCTCATCCTCCAGCTGGTTAAGGATTCCGGGAAAAACCCTGAGCTGGGATTCGAGGGGACCGAGACGGGCCCTGGGCCCCTTCCCCAGCTGCTGGCCCTAGGGGATGCCCAGGGCTGCTCGGTACTGGGGCCCCCACTTCTGTTCGCAGTCGGCAGCGCCCCCCTCCCCCGCCTCTCTCCATTTCCACACCAGCCCAGCCCTCTGCAGCGGAAGGCTGTCCGCTGGCCCCTCCCCGGCCTCCTATTTATAGCTGCTCCTGGGTGGGGCCGGCCAAGGCCAAGGTGTCCTCTTCCCTGGCCTCCCCCCTCCCCAGGATGGGCGCACACGCAGATAGACACAGCCACACGCGTGGGCTGAGACATGTGCAAATGCACAAACCCACATGCACACGCACACACAGGACTGGACGTGCTCAGGAGCACACAGATCCAGGAAACCATGACAGCACACGCGGGACCTGCACAGACACACACAGGGACCGCGTGGGTTTTCTGTCCCGGGCCCAGGCCCTTCACCCCACGTCCTGGCCCTGTGACCTCATGAGCTCTGACACTGGCCACCCCAGGGAAGTGCCACCCTCAGCTATTGCCCAGCCCCGGACCGTACGGCTGCCCCACCTGCCCCTTTATCCTCTCTCTCTGGCCAGCCTGGGTCCTCCGTGCCACTAGTGAGGTTCCAGATGCCCTCCAGGATGGAGGCCCCCTCCCACTGCCTGGGCTAAGAGCAGAGGCCTCTTCAGGCTCACCTCGTGTCCCCCCAACGTGGTAAAGGCCAGGCCCTGCCCCAGTGGGAACCATCACCAGTTGCACTGGACTGGGGGCTCCATGTCCAGAATTCACTCTCTCAGCGGCTACCAGGTCCAGACCCGGGCTGGGCCTGCGTGATGCCTGGCTGGCCTGGCCTAGAAGGGCGCAGGGAGCTGTGAAGGATTCTGAGCTGCAGACTGACCTGTGGGGAACTGGTGGGGCCGGGGCTGTGTGACCTGCCCACCAGGCAGGGCTGGGAGCCTGGGGCCCAAGGAAGGGTCAAACCATCCCGTGGCACTGGCCCTGGGACTCTCTGGCCCGAGGCCGAGGGACTTGGGACACGGTGAGCACTGGGCGTCAGGACAAGTCACCCAGACCCCAGTGGGCCTGGGTCTTCTCACCTCTAGCCGCTCGGGGAAGCAGACAAGTGGTGGTTTGAGCTGGCCACAGAGATGACAGGCTGCGTTGTCGCCAGCACTTGAGGGGACAGTTGGGAGACAGGGAAGGGCCACCAGTCCCGTGGAGGTCCAAAGCTGCCCCCCCCCAGCCCGTAGCCCTGCCTGCGGCTCTGACCCCACAGGGCCAGCTCTGTCAACTCCCTGGGCCCAGCCACACCGTCAGCAGTTCCTGAGGCCACAGAGCCTGGCCACGGGCCAGGGAGGCCCTGCTGGGGTGCAGGGAGCTTGGCCTCACCCCTGCTCTCCCAGATACAAGCCCAGCCCGCCTGGCCACCACGGGGACACCACACCGGATTGAAGGAGGGCCAGCCTGGAGAAAAGTCTGCCTTTCCTCCAGGGGGAGGGGGCTCATTCATTCACTCAAAGCTATTCATGGAGCACCTACTGTGTGCTAAGGTCTATTCTAGAAGGTGAGCACAGAACTGGGAACAGGACAGACAGCCCACTGCCTGGGGGTCCTATTCTGGTGGGAGGCTGCCCTCCAGCTTGGGGGCCAGGCCAGCAGAGGAGGCGGAAAGATCGGCCGTCCTGTGTTTGCTGCTGGGGAGCCGGCGGCGTAGCGCTGGGGCCCGGGAAGTGGGACAGTGAGCCCATGTCACTGCGGGGGAAGTTTTGCTAAAAGGACAGCAGATCAACAACGGGGCGGGGAAGAAAGTTAGAGAAGGTGGTTGTGGACCTGGGGGTGAGGGCGCGGGGCTGGGCAAGGCCGAAGGGCGGGAGCTGGAAGGATCGGACCGGCGGGGGCTGCAGTGCTGGGAGGGGGGTGCTGCGGGGAGGGCAGGGCCGCTGCGGGGCACCCCTCGCTCCCACCACGCCCTCGCTGGCGCCGAGCTCCCGGCACACCTGCCCCTGGGCCGTTCCCGAGGCTCCCACCGCCACCGCCGCAGCCTCGCCCGCGGCCCCAGCGCAGCAGCGACGAGTAATTTGCCGTTGGCGGGCTCCGCGCCGGCCTAATTCGCGGTGACACCGCTCAGCTGCTGAGGGCTCGAGTTGTCACAGCCGATTAGCCGCGACCCCGGAGGAAAGAAGGCTGGCAGCGGGGGCGGCGGAGGGGAGGGGACGCGGAGGGGCCGGCGCAGGGGCGGGGCAGGCCCAGTGCGCCGGGCGCGCTCTCCCGCCTCCGTGTCCTCCTCCGCCCCCTCCTTCAGCGTCCAGGCTGACCCGGCGTCCTCGCCTCGGGAGTTGAACGGGTCGGGAACATTCTCAGGACTCGGGCGCCAAGCTAGACTCCTGCTAAAATGCAGACGCCCTGAACCTCAGGGCGGCAAGAACCAGCATTTCTAGGGCGCTCGGGGCTGAGGCCCCAGGGCAGGGGGTGTGGAGACCAGAAGGTTTTCTTTTGGGGCCGCGTTGGATCGCAGGAGGAAACAGGTTTGGGAGGATGGAGGGGCCTGCAGGGAGACGCCCCCAAGGGTCAGGGGGTGGTGCTGCAAGAAGCAGACTGTGGGTGTGGGACCTCAACCCAGTGTTGATGGGGGCAGCGTGCGGAAGGCGTGCTCCAGCTGCCTGCAGCAGCAGCCTCCTCCTACCCGTCTTGGCCCTGGCACTGCCCTGAGCCTTGCCACTTCCTCCACACTGGCCTCCCTGACTCTGGAGCGCTTGCTGGCTGACACCCCAGTTAGGTGTCCTGAGGCCAGCTGGGATCGGCCATGCCGGCCTCAAGGGGAATTGTTCCCCATCGCTGGGCCACTGCTTTCCCAGACAGCCACGCTCTGCGCCCCCCCCGACTTGCCTCTGCCCCCATCCCACCGTTCCCTCCCTTCCCGGTCCCCACAGGGGCGGGCGCCTGGGCCTCTTGCCTTGTGGCCTCGGCCATGTCCCTTGTGACTCCACCTCGACACCTGCATCACTTCAGTCGGGGCCCAGCCCCCAGGAGGCTGCCCCCCCTCCCACAGGCCCTCCCCTGACGCCCCTCCCTCCCACCCTGTCCTTAGAGAGGGGCCCAGGAACGCCACGGTGGAGTGTCCAGCATGTGCCAGATTCCAGATCGCCCGATGGCCTCCTAGGAATGGTCCTGGATGGCAAGGGCCCATTTTGCAGATGAGGGGCTGGGCATGGAGAAGTCAGGGACTGTCCTCAAGGTCGCTCAGTGGGGCCCAGCTGGACCCCAGAGGCCAGTCGACAGCGATGCAATTGCCAGTTCCTCTGTTAAGGAGAGATCCACTGCCCCTTCTCCCGCAGTGTCAGCCCAGGGGGGAGGGGCGGGGTCCCCTCAGGCTCCCTCAGGCTCCCTCAAGCTCTCTGCAGGGCACAGGTGCCCCAGCGAGCAGCTGACGACCTGGCCAGGGGGCACAGCCCACTACTTCCCTGAGACACAAGGGGTTTTAAACACCACTGGCCATGGTTAGGGTCCACCCAGACCTGACCCCAGCTTCTCCCTCGTGCCTCTGGTCTCTCCTCTTCAACTCCAGGCAGGAGCCACCTGTGGCTCCCCAGTGCCCTCACCCCCAGCTCCTGAGGGATCTGACTGTAGCCCTGGGGCCTCAGGGCTCTCTGATTCCTGTCCCAGGTGCCTTCTTCCTTCCTCACCTTCCCCACTAACTCCCACCTGGTCCCAGCATCCCGCTTGCCCACTCCTGGTGACCCCACACTCATCCACCCCAGATATGGTGGTGAATGGAGCCCCACCCACCCCATGCGGCCACTGGTTCAGCCCCAGCTCCACCCCCACTGCCTGGGGCCACGACACAACTGAAACCTCCCTATCCTCAGGGGACCCCACCGTCTGGGGTTTGGGAGGGGGCTGGGGCGTGGCCAGAGGGGCACCGGAGGATGGTGGCGGGGGTCCCTGGCCTGCACCCACCACCGGCCCGAGGCTTTCCTCAAGTGCTGCCGTGGGGGTGGGGGCCACGCCTTCCCAGGGTGGGGCACGTGACTTCGCGACTGTGGGTGTGAGTGGCAGAGGGTGTCAAAAAGTGGCACTTCCAGATGTGTGTGTCAGTGGGTGAGACGCTCTGGCTGAGTCACTGCAGGACACAGACATGGATCAGTACACAGAGCACGTGGAAGCACAGCCCTGGGACCCGTGACTCCAGGGTGGGCAGGTGTGAGCACTGCCGCCACCTCGAACTGCAGGGGCAGGGCTGGGGGGGGGGCTCTGCTCTATTGGGAAGAGAGCCGGTCAGCAAGTTAAATACGTAAATGATAGAGTAAGTCAGAGAGCAAGGTGAGGTAGGCACAGGAGACAGCGCGGCTGGGTGGGGCGGAGGAGCAGGAGGGAGGGGGGGTGGGGGAGGGCGGGGACTGCAGGGGGAGGGGAGAGCAGGGGAGGGGGAGGGAAAGAGCCCTCCAGACAGAGGCAGCGGCAGGTGCAGGGGTGCCTGGCTGGGCCTGGAGGGCAGGCGGGGCCCACAAAGCTGCAGGGCAGGGGCTGGGGGAGGGCTGAGGGGAAGCAGCGCAGGTCACAGAAGTCTGGTTGGTGTGGGAACAGGGCAAGGCCCCCCCCAACACCGCTTCTCGTCCTTAGGGACAGATCTTGGGGGATGGAGCTGGAGGCCACCACCAGGTGCAGGGAGGAGGCTGGCCAGGCCGTTGAGTTCTCTCTCCCTCCCCTGAGCTGTAGTTCAGAGGGGCAAGAGCCCTCAGTTTTCCCAGCGGGAGCGTGGGATTATGAGAATAGAACTAGCTCCCCTGGTTTGCTTGGGGATGAAATGGGGCAGGGTACAGCCATGGCGGGGCGTGGATGGTCCCCTCACCCTCTTGTTCCTCCTGAGGGTAGGTGCTCATGCGGTCCCCTGACCGGCCATCATCTCAGCCCTCCGGTTTCTGGGGGTGCTGTACCAGGGCACGCACTTCCCCAGGCTGCCTGGGGAGAGACCAGAGCCAACGGCTGCCCTGTTCTAGCGTCAGTCTCCTCTGTGGTTGGGGGTGACAGGGATGTCCCCCATGGGTGTAGTGAGGGTAACTTGGGCCCCAGAGCCTCCACCCCCACAGTAATCAGAGCCCCTCCTTCCATCCCACCAGCCCTCCAAGACAGCCAAGGCAGGAGGCTGGTCTGGGTGCCCCTGAGGGGCAGCCCCTAGGGGACTTTTGTGGGTGCTTGGAGACAGCCCACCAGCACTATGACACCCCAAGGGCTCAGGAAGCATGGGGTGGTGTGGAGGGTTCTGCCTGGGGCTGGCAAGCCAGAAAAGGCCTCAGTGCCCCTTCTCTAGAGTGGAATAGGGGCTGCCCATGCCTTGGAAGTGGGTCATGGCAGTTGAGGTGGGCAGAGGCCCGGCCTAAAGGCCGGGTTGGGTTGGGGGGACACCTCCACAGGCTCCCCTGCCCCAATCACCATCCACACCAAGGCTGGAGCCAGGCCTGACTTTACTCCCAGCTCTGCCCCTCACCAGCTGGAAGTTGGGGGAGTGACTACTGTGGGCTCAGTCACCTCATCGATAAAAAGGACACGGAGTTCTCCCTGCCCACACAGGGTCCTTGTGAGGGACAAATGAGAAAAGCAAGTTCTCTGTCAGTCTGGGAAGGCTTCCTGGAAGAGGAGGCGCTGTACGGAGGGGAGGTCATGGAGCAAGACATGCCTCTCCAGGGGCACTGGGGCAGGGTTTGCAGAAGGGGCTGTCCTCAGTCCATGGACACTTTCGTGGAAGCCACTACCTGCAGGAGCTTAGCGCCAGGCTCCTGGTCCTGGTGGGAGGTGGGCAGGGAAGGAAGAAGCATAGGAGGGACACGCAGAGGTGCCCAGCCCTCCGCCCCTCAGATTTCCTCCACCTCAATCTAGGTCTGTCCCTGCACTGCCCTTGTCCAGACCTGTGCACCAGGGGTTATTCTTGGGGGACAGTCCCGTTCCCATCTCTCAGCACTTCCTACTGAGTTTGGGGAGCTGAATGAAGCTGAGTTCAGAAAATCTGGTGCATGGACAGGGCACTCAGGGCCATGTTGAGATTATGATCCAGGAAAGCATGACTTTTAGCCACAGGCAACAGGCCCACAATCCAGAGTCCAGGTCTAGACCCCAAGACTCCTGCCACCACAATCCAGACCACTCTTGGTGTAGCAGCTGGAACCTGGGGTCAGGACTGGCCACCTGGAGTGAGAAGACACTTGATAAATATGAGTAAGCTGGCTGGCTGGACGGACAGACAGAAAACTGGATGGGCGACTAGGAAGATGGAAGGAGAGATGGGCGGGTGAGAAGATGGAAGGATGGTGGCTGGATAGAAGGATCTATGGATGGTTGATGATGGATGGACAAATACAGTGATGAATGGATGGGGGATAGATGGATGGCTGGGTGGATGGATGGATGGATGGATGGGTGGGTGGGTGGATGGGGAATGGATGGATGGATGGGTGGGTGGATGGATGGCTGGGTGGGTGGATGGGGAATGGATGGATGGCTGGGTGGGTGGATGGATGGCTGGGTGGGTGGGTGGATGGGTGGATAGGTACATGGACGCTGTAGAAAGCTATGGGGCAACTCCAAACTATTATTCTCCCACCAGAACCTTCTCACATCTCTCTCCTTCTCTCCTCTTTTCAGAGCCCTCCTCAACTCTTGCACTTGCATTTTCGAGAAGCCTGTGTCATCACTGGGGCCCCCAGTGCTCCCCTCTCCTCTCCCGCGCTTGCCTCTCTCCGGACTCCTGTCACCTTACTGCTCTATTCACTCTGTCTCTCTTGACCGCAGAATATCAGCTTCAGGAGGGCAGGGTCTGTGTGACTCCGCTGTTGGTTCCCTAGAGCTGACACCAGTGCCTGGCACAGAGGAGGTGCTTAACAAATAAGTGTTGAAAGGAGAAAACAAAGGAAAGAGGGGTGGCGAGAGGGACCAACCTTGTAAGGCCCCCTCCAGCCCTCGTTCCTTCTCCGTACAGCAATCACCTTGCCCACACACGGCTGCCCCCTAAGCTGTTCTCTGGCTCCTGCTGCCCTCCAGGTAGCCTGGGTTGCTCAAGAAGTGCTGAGACCCTCCCTCTCAATCCCTGCCCTCTTCTGAGCGTCGAGGGCGCCCAGAGCCACTGTCCATCCGTCTGCGACTCCTGCCCACTGCCATCTCTCCCCAAGACTGAAGTCCGCGCTTCACCTGCTACCACCAGAGTGAGCCCAGGCGGGGGCCTGGCACACAGGCGGGGGCACAGGGCAGCGTCAGGCCGCCCCCCACTGGCCAGGTCTCTGCTCCGCCTCCGCTGATGAGGTCCTTCATCCTGCAGGTACCTCCTGGGTACAGGTGGCCTCCTGACCATCAGTGATCACGTCCCTTCCGCTTGCCAAGACGGGGGACACTGAGCGCTCTGCAAACAGAGACGTGCTCTCACCACGCTCCACCCCGCACATCCCCGATCCGTGCCCACAGTCAGCTTCCCCAACAGCAGATCTCTGGTCCCCTGTGGCTGGCAGAGGCCACAGGGCGGCCAGTGGCTCTGACCACAGATGTTGGTGCCCCAGGCCCAGAGCAGAACCTCTGGCTTCTCTCCTGCTGGGCGTCCCTTCTCTGGCTTTCGTGGCTCTGCTTTGCTCTTGGTCCCACAGACCACCTCTCTCTCTATTGTTTCTCTGTCATGTTGGTCACTTTTGGGGGGACACCAAGAAGTGACACCCCTGCCCTCACCGCCATGTCTAACAGAAGTCTGGGTTCCCCAGACTTGACGGGGCCCTGGTGTTTCCACACTGAGCCAGGCTGCGCAGAGCTCAGACCCTTCCTGTTGCAGGGCTTTCCCCAAGCTGTGAGGGTGGGAGGGCCCCAGCAAAGGGCTTGGGGAGGCCCGTGGAGGGCGGCCTGAGCCAGCCAGGTCCGGCTGGAGCTGCCTCTGGGAGGGGGCGGGCAGAGCCTCTGGCAGCTGGGCAGGTGTGAGGCCCACCCCAATCCAGGCCTCGGCCCTGGGCCTGCAGGCCCTCTCGTGGCTGCAGGTCAGTGAAGGGGGGCATCGCTGCCTCCCCATCCCTTGTCCCCATTAGGGGGACAATGGGAGAATAAGCACTTTTCTTTCTTCATTTCCCCGCTGTCTGCTAATATCATATTGATGGTAATTCCTCTTTAATGGGCTATTTGCGGTAATTATGATGCACGGAGTGAGTAATTGTATCTGACTCCCAGCGCCCACCATGGCTGCAGGGATGGGCAGGCGGGGGTGTAGCAGCCTTTGGCCCA
This sequence comes from Mesoplodon mirus, assembly GCF_964341445.2. NCBI lineage: Eukaryota > Metazoa > Chordata > Mammalia > Artiodactyla > Ziphiidae > Mesoplodon > Mesoplodon mirus. The sequence continues at coordinate 1,220,462 of NC_138992.1, forward strand.
CTCAGCCGGGGCAGCTCTGCCCTCTGCCTGGGACCAACCTCCAGCCCTTGACCCCTCGGTGCAGGGGTCCTCCTTGGCCTCGCTTGTCTGGGGAACACCAGGCTCTCAGCTCCCCAGAGTTGATGGGGCCTCCCTCCCAGGGTGGGGCAGGGGCCCAGGGCACCCCAACTAGAGCCAGGATGGGGCTGCACGCCTCAAGACAGAGCATCCCCTCTCTCCCTCCCCAGGGCGCTCCGGGCTCCCGTCTGGATCTCACTTGGCCTCCTTGATTCCCCACAGGGCCTTGTCGTGGGGGCCTCCTGGCTGTACGGAGTGGCTGGTGGGCCTCTGAATCTGCTGGGATGTGACCCTCCAGCAGGGATTTCCAGGCCCACTCTGGCTGCATGGGGGGCGCAGGCACACAGTGGGGGAGCCTCGGTCACTGCAGGGTCGTGCCGGGCAGACACCTGGGGACCCTGCCCCAGCCCCACACGTTAGGGAGCTGCTGCCAACCCCTCAGACCCACCTCAGAGGCCCTGGACACCCCCAGGGTTCCAGCCTCTGCCCCCGCCTGGCCCTGGAACTGCCAGTCTCTCTCCTCTCCATGCTTGTGCCTCCAGGTCTCTGTCACCTACCAGGCCCAGCTGGGCAGAAGGCACTGGGGTCCTCAACAGTGTGGCCTTACTGTGTGCCTGGGACAAGCCATCTGGGATAGAGGTCAAAGATCAGGCAGAGCTCTACCCTGGGTTTCCCCACACAAAAGGTGAGGTCGGGCCCAGGATCTCAGGAGACAGAGGAACCCCAGAGCCCACTGAGTCTCTGTTGAGGACCTCCAGCCTCCACCAAACAGCTTCCCAGGCCCCTGGGGCCCACACCCTGCACTGCATTTCCTAGATGAGGGCGCCTTCCTTCAGCCTTGCCAGGCTGTGTTCAGGACACATGCCACTCAAGCCTGTGAGAAGCATCCCAAGGCAGGTCCCCTCACCTCACCACCATCACCTCTGCCATCACCACCATCACCTCTGCCATCACCACCATCACCTCTGCCATCACCATCACCTCTGCCATCACCACCATCACCTCTGCCATCACCACCATCACCTCTGCCATCACCTCTGCCATCACCACCATCACCTCTGCCATCACCACCATCACCTCTGCCATCACCTCTGCCATCACCACCATCACCTCTGCCATCACCATCACCTCTGCCATCACCACCATCACCTCTGCCATCACCACCATCACCACCATCACCTCTGCCATCACCACCATCACCTCTGCCATCACCTCTGCCATCACCACCATCACCTCTGCCATCACCATCACCTCTGCCATCACCACCATCACCTCTGCCATCACCACCATCACCTCTGCCATCACCTCTGCCATCACCACCATCACCTCTGCCATCACCACCATCACCACCATCACCTCTGCCATCACCACCATCACCTCTGCCATCACCACCATCACCTCTGCCATCACCTCTGCCATCACCACCATCACCTCTGCCATCACCACCATCACCACCATCACCTCTGCCATCACCACCATCACCTCTGCCATCACCACCATCACCACCATCACCTCTACCATCACCACCATCACCTCTGCCATCACCACCATCACCTCTGCCATCACCTCTGCCATCACCACCATCACCTCTGCCATCACCACCATCACCACCATCACCTCTGCCATCACCACCATCACCTCTGCCATCACCACCATCACCACCATCACCTCTACCATCACCACCATCACCTCTGCCATCACCACCATCATCACCACCATCACCTCTGCCATCACCACCATCACCACCATCACCTCTGCCATCACCACCATCACCTCTGCCATCACCACCATCACCACCATCACCTCTACCATCACCACCATCACCTCTGCCATCACCACCATCATCACCACCATCACCTCTGCCATCACCACCATCACCTCTGCCATCACCACCATCACCTCTGCCATCACCACCATCACCACCATCACCACCATCACCTCTACCATCACCACCATCACCTCTGCCATCACCACCATCACCACCATCACCTCTACCATCACCACCATCACCTCTGCCATCACCACCATCACCTCTGCCATCACCATCACCACTTCCTTACGCACTATCATTGCCTACTGTGGACCTCGCTAGTTTCATGATCATCTAGCTGCGAGATAACACACAACCTCTTGTATTTCTGAGAAAAACTCAACGCCAAGTTGACTATTTCTGCCCACAGAACAGTAAACCGGGAGGAGTCTCTGGGGCTGGGGTGAGGGCCTTGAGCCTTGCCACTCTGGTTGGTGGTCTGGCAGAACACATAATGAGTTGAACAGCATAGCAGACAGATCTGGGGTGAGCACACCAGGTGTCCTGGCTGGCCCAGGGCACACACCTACTCCAGGCCCCAAGAGAAGAGGGCTGGGCAGGGGTGTGGCCTCCACTCTGGGGGCTCCAGGCCACACACCCACCCTGCCTGGGATAACTTCAGGTAACTGCTGTCTTCAGGCAAGGCAGGTATGGGTAGAAACTTGGGGGCAGAGATGTGGAAAGGGGAGGACTCACCCCCAGGGACCTGGGCAGGAACCAGGCTAAGGATATGGGAGTGCCCCCTACACACACACACACACACACACACACACACACACACACACTCGGGGCTCCTGCCTCCCTCCCCTACCCCTCCACTCACCCCGCACCCCACCCTGCTGCACATGGCCAGGGTCTCCTCATATGTCTTTTCTGGTCAATAAACCTCAGCTCCTGGGGGGCCTGGGGCTGTGGGCTGACGGTGCTGCCCCACCCCCGCCGGACACTCTGTCATAATTAAGCACGCACAGCCTAATTAATTGAGTGGTCAGGATGCTAATTAGCAGCTTGATTGAGACTGGAGGAGGGTGAAGGGTAACCTTGGCAGTGGGTGCTCCCCCCGCTGGGCTGCTCCCCGGCTCTCTCCCAGCTGGAGTCTCCCAGCCTGGCCCCCACCCTGAGGCCCTCACCCTCAAGACAGCCCCCCACGGCCGCTCCTGTCCCTCTCCAACCACCTTAGACGGATCAGCCCCTGGCCACTCTTTCCCCCTCAGCACCCCTGCCCAGAGGAGACCCCAAAGGACTAGCTCATCTGGTGACAGAGAGCCCCCTTCCTCTTGAGATGGCTTTCCCAGGGAAGATGTGTCCTAGAGCTTCCAGCCACCAGCACTGACCGTGGCTCCTGGCCATGAGGGCAGCGTGCTCATACCTCACGGCAGGGCCCTTGCCCCTCTCCAGGCTCCTGGCCCATCTGTGACCACCTGGGCTCCTCTGGACTCTGGCTCTCCCTCCCTTCACCCCAAGCAGCCACAGACCCACAGGGGAGGTGGACACAGTGGCCTAACAGGCAGGTGACTGTGGCCAGGCCCCCATACCTTTGAAGCCCCTTCCCCACAGGGTCATGGGGGTGAGTAGAGAGGCGGTACAGAGTAGGAAGGCTGATGAAAAAGGGGGAGAGAGGAAAGGCTGGGGGTGGGTGGGGAGCCCAGGGATTGGGGTCCCTCTGAGGGACTTCCTGGCATCCTTGTGCAGCCCACAATGCCCGTGTTCCACTGCAGTAAGGCTTGGGGGATTCCACCCTCCCCCCCTACAGGAGGACCACACCCCTCCTCTCCCTGAAGGAGCCAATGGGCAGGTGAGGAGGGTGGGATGGCCAAAGGATGGCCGCACTCCCTCTAAGCCTCAGTTTCCTCATCTGTAAAGTGGGTGGTGATGACAGGCCTCCCTCCAGGGATATGGGGCTGGCCCCCCTTGTGGTTCTTTGCTGATCAGCCTGATTCCCCCGCGAGGAGAGAGGAGGCATGGCCACGGGGGCAAGGGGAGCCCCCCCTGCTAGCGGTCCTGTGTAGGGGCCACGCAGAGTGAACCAGTGGAGGAGAAAGTCGCCTCCAGGCTCCTTGCTGCTCTGGGGCTGCAGATGTTGGGGGTTGCAAACTAGGGTCCAACTTGAGGAGCCTGATGGGGGCGCTTGGAGAGCCGGAGCCGGGCAGCACGGGGTTGGGGGCGGGGCAGGGCCCGGGGCGCGGTGAGGGCCGGAGCAGGCCGGTGCTTGGAGCTGAGGAGGCCCCACAGTGGAGACTCCCGGGAAGGAGGATCCCAGTAGCTCTTCTTTTGGCTCCACGTAGAGGTCCGGGCACCCGTACCTCTCGACACCCTCCCTCCCCTGCTTCGCCCTCGGCCCCAGGGGAGTCATCCGGGAAGAGCCGCGGCTCTGCATTCCAGCCCAGCGTGGGGACGGGGACGGCTGGACGTGGGGAGGGGCTGGGGCGCTCTCCGGGTCCTGGCCCCTGGCCTGGCGCGGCTCCACGGCAGACAGATGGCAGCGGGCGGGGTGGGCGGATAGGTGAGGGGGGCGTCAGATGGTGCCGCCCGGGGCGGACCCCCCCCTCCGCCGAGGCAGGGTGCTGAGGCCCTGGGCCCTGCGCATCTGGAGGGGCCGCGTGCCCGCTGCGCCGCGCGGGTGGCAGGAGAGGTGACACGCCGAGCTGCCACCGCCGGTGCCCGGGGCTGTCCCGACGCGCCCCGGCGGGGCGAGGTGGGAACGCGCGGGCGGGCGCAGCTGTCTCCTCGCAGCTGCTCGGCGCCAGGCCGGGCCGCCAGTGCGCGTGCGCGGCCGGGGCTGCCAGGGCGGGGCGGGCGGCCCGGGGACCAGCCCTTGTGACCCCTCCCACGCGCCCTCACTGTCCCTCGCGTTCCCCAACAGGCTCTCACTGGCTCTGTGCCATGGCACCTGCCCGGAGCTGCCCCTGCGGCCCAGGTGAGCTGTTCACTCCCCACCCAGGCTGGGGGTGAGGAGGGCGTGGGGCCGTATAAGGATTTGAGGTAACGTGCAGGAAACCCACAGGTGAGGCAGAAGATAGACGTTCTTAAAGATAAAAGAGGAGATGCAGCAACAAAAAGAAGCTCCTGTGGCCCAACTGAACCGAACCCCAGTCACCCTTGTCTCCTTGTCGGAAAGTGAAAAACACCCCGGTTTTCCTGGGGGCTTTCCCCACGGAGAGCCCTACGCCGAGGACGGAGCTAAAAGGGCACCCTCAGGGCACGGTTGGTGGGCCCTCTGGGTCCATCTTAGCTTCTTCCAGGCCGGCTACTCCCAGGATGCGGATGAGGAGTGTGGGGCCAGTGGGGGGCACACAGCCTCAAAGCACATGACTGCCCCGGACATCCACGGGACAGGGTGGGAGTCCCCGGACAGTGGCCTTGCCCCCGTGTGGTGGCTCTCGGGGCCCAGGGGAGGCAGGTCCCCTGACTCTTGCAGCCAGCTGAGCACTTGACTGTGAGCACCTGTGAGGCCCCCAGTTTGGCGGGGGGCGGGTGCTGGAGACCGAGGAGGAGGTCGCAGCTCCCCGGCAGGCAGCAGGCAGGGCAGAGCTGGAGCCCAGGGTCCGCCTCCCCGCAGCCTCACCTCCGGCCTTGTCCCCTGGGGGGCGGGGCGGGGCGGTGGGCTGAAGAGGCTTCCGGGAAGGAGGTGGAGGTCCCAGGAGCTGGCTCTCTTGTGAATAACTGAGACCGCCCTGGGGTGAAGGCAGGAGGTGTGTGAAGCGCTGCTGGGAGTCCAGTCCTGCGGGGAGGCCAGGCCAGCCTACTGGGTCCCCACGCTGAAGGGGGCCCCCTGCCCTCCCGGCTGCCTTGAGTGGGCGCTGTGCTGAGTCCGGTGAAGCAGGCAAAGGGGTGGGGGAGGGGCGGCCAGGGACGGGGCCTGGAATGTGGCAGGGATCCCCAGAGGGCAGCTCCTCCCAGGCCCTGGAGGAGATGGTGCTGTGGTCACTGGGGGAGAACAGTCCAGGCAGGGTGGAGGCTGAGGGAGCAGGCATTGCAGGCATTGGGGGTGCTGCAGCCCAGGGACCACTGTGGGCAGCGGGGTGAGGTCACTGGGGTCAGGCTGCAGAAGGGTCTGGAGAGTCTGAGGACTTCTTCCTGTGCCTGGTCCTGAGTGGGGTGTCCTGCAGCCTGCGATGGGGCACCTCAGACAAGGCTCCTGGAAGGAGTGGCCAGCCAGGAATTACAGGAGTGAGTGTGGGGTCGGGCACGGGATGCTTAGCCTGGAGGCAAATGGCTGGTGGGAGGACCTGGGACAGGCTCCAGCCTGTGGCCTTCTTTTAAAAACCACTAGGCCCCCCACCCAAAAAAAAGAAAAAACCACTAGGCTCAGTGCACTTTTATTAAAACGAATAAATTTCATTCCAACCTGCATTTGCTATGTTTCTCAAAGTAATGAAATTAAGGTGTTTTCCTAATCAAATCTATTTAACCGAAGTGGAATACATTTATCATAAATAACCCGTGTTGGTGGGGGTGAGGTGCTCAAAGGCTGAGAAGGGCCACACGTTCCTGTCCTCCGGAGGCTTTAGTTCTGTAGGGGTCCCAGACCTCGTGTAGTTGATGGCGGCCCCCTCCCCAGTGCCCACCCAGCACCAGGAGCAGTCCAAGGTGCATACTCCCCGCCCCACCCTGGGGATCCCAAGGCCCGAGGGCAGGCCTGGGAATCTGCATTTTTTACAGACACCCCAGAGATCCTGCCACCTACTCTGCTGGGGACACCTGGCATCAGGCCAAGCATGTAGGAGGCCAGACCCTGGGCTGGGGGTGGGAGGGGGCAAGCTGGGCTGGAAAGGAGAGGCGATCTTGCTGGGGGGGGCATTCATGGATGAAGGGTCACGGGCAGGGTGGCAGAACAGCCCAGGGGCCAAGGACCCACCCAGAATTTGCCTTCAGGAGTCTGGGGAGGGCCTCCTAGGGCCCAGGATCACATGGCTGATCACAAGGGCCTTGGAAGGTGGAGGGACAGTGTTTGGGAGGGAGGGCTTCCTGAGGAGGTGGCATTGAAATGACCTCACAGGTGACCTGCAGCCAGGGCAGAGAGGCCAGAGGCTAGCCAGGGAATGGAGAGGACAGGGCCCCGGCCAGGTGACTGCAAGCAGTGCCCCCATCCCCCTCTGCCCTCTCCCTCGCTCACCTCACCTGCCCTGGCCAGTGCTGGCTCCCTTTGGTGGGCAGCGATGGACAGCATCCTCAGTGGGCCAGCCCTCCCGGCCCTCCTGTCAGGCTCTGGGCTCTGCGGAGGGAACTGGAGCTGTGGGGTTGGGTTTCAGGCCACTCCACCACGACATGAATAATGCAGCTGGCTGAGATTGGAAGGTGACCTCAGCCTGGGGGGTGGGGACACCCCCAGGGCCTCCAGCCTGTCCTAGCCTCCCCTTTGCCAACCAGGACTCCAGGTTCCCAGCCCCTGCCCTGCCTGGGCATCCAGTTGGCTGCCCACCTATACCTCAGCCTCCCTTGGCCCCTGCTAGGCCGTGAGTGGTGGAGCAGCAGTGCAGCTGAGGCTGCTGGGGCCAGGCAGGGGGCACAGCAGCTTGGGGAGGGGGGCACCCCTCTTCTGTGTGGAAAGGTGGGATCTTCCCCAGTGGGTCCCACGGTGCCCGTCACTCGTCTCCCAGACACGGAGGAGGGGTGCTGCCCATCATGGCCTGTGGATGGTGAAACACATCCCACTCCTGGACCATGAGCTGTTGCTCTGACATCTGGTGGAAAGAGGCCAAACATCATTATGAAACTTCCCAACCTGAGGACAAAGAGAATATCCTAAAAGACTGGGGGAGGGGGTGGCCCAGGTCACATACAAAGAAGAAAAGCAGAAAGGGGAAGAGTCAGAAGACAGCAGAGCGTCCCCTCACAGCCAACTTGCAACCAGAATCCTGGGCCGGCTGCCCCTTGAGGTGGGTTGTAGAATCAGGACAATTTAAGGTGTGCAAATTCCCCAGAGGTTTGCCTTGCAGTGTCCTTCCTGGGGAAGTGAGCAGACAGCAGCTGTGAGAGAAAGCCAGGGAGGAGGAAGACATGGGTCCCCAGAAAGGGGGCCCCAGCACAGGAGAGAGGCCCAGGGAAGCAGCCACAGGAGTGGCAAGGTCATCCCAGGACGAGGGCACACTGCAGACAGCGGTGGCGGCGGGAAGCCACATAGGGCACTGAGCCTCAGGGAGGAGGGGGCGGGGTGGGGAGGGGGAGGGGGACTGGCTCCAGGATCCTGTGGGCTGTAGGACACACAGTGTCAGCTGTGGACAGGTCTACACTGCCACAGTAGTGACCAACCAGAAACGGTGCTCTAACCACAGCTGGCAATGATGAGGATGTGAACAAATCAGGGTGAGGGGCTGGAGACCCTCGTTTTGAGGAGGAAGGGATTGGGGACAACTAAAGCTGAAAAATCAAGAGAGCCACGTTCACAGATTATTTGGAAACATGGAGAAAACACCACCGGAAATGCTGGCGAGGATGTGGAGCAACTGGACCTCCCATCCATTGCTGGATGGGATGCGAAATAGTGCAGCTACTTTGGAAGGCAGTTTGGTGGTTTCTTATAAAATTAACATATCCTTACCATAGGATCCAGGGATGCTGCTCCTTGGTATTTACCCAAAGTAGCTGAAAACTTATGTTTACACAAAACCTGCACGTGGATGTTTATAGCAACTTTATTCATAATTGCCCAAACTTGGAAGTAGCCAAGATGTCCTTTAGTAGGTGAGTGGATAAGCTGTGGTCCATCCAAGCAATGGAATATTAGTACTAAAAGGAAATGAACTAGCAGGAGGGATAAATTAGGAGGTTGGGATTGACACACACACACTATTATATATAAGGTAGATAACCAACAAGGACCCACTGTATAGCACAGGGAACTGTACTCAATATTTTGTAATAACCTATAAGGGCAAAGAATCTGGAAAAGAATATATATATTGATATATCTCTGTGTGTGTGTGTATGAAACTGAATCACTTTGCTGTACCCCTAAAACTAACATGATATTGTAAATCAACTACACTTCAAGTAAAAAAAGAGAGAGAGAGAGAGATTTCTTCAAGGTTACCAAAAAAAAAAAAAAAAAAAAGAAAGAAAAAAGAAAGAAATGAACTACCAACCATGAAGAGACATGAGGAACCTTAAATGCGTATCACTAAATGAAAGAAGCCAATCTGAAAAGCTTGCATACTGTGTGATTCTCTCTATGACTCTATTTTGGAAAAGGCAAAACTACCATAGAGACAGTAAAAGGCTCAGCGTTTGCCAGGAGTGTGTGTGGTGAGGAGGGATGAACGGGGGGAGCACAGGGGGTTTAGGGCGGAACCTCTTCTGTACGACATTGTAATGGTGGATACACGTCGCAGAACGTACAATGCCCCGCCGAGAGTGAACCCGAAGGAAAGCTATGGACTTAAGTTAATAATAATAATGATCAATGTTGGCTCATCAGTTACAACAAAAATATCACAGTAACGCAACGCGCTGGGCAGGGATGGAGGGTGTACGTGGCACCTCTGTGCTTCCTGCTCAGTTTCCCATAAATATAAAAAGGCTCCAAAAATGCTTTTTTTTTTTTGGCCGCACAGCTTGTGGGATTTAGTTCCCCATCCACAGGTTGAACCTGGGCCACGGCAGTGAAAGCGCCAAGTCCTAACCACTGGACCACCAAGGAACCCAAAAAAGTCTATTAATTGTATATCTACACCTATCTCTCTGTCTATCAAAGGAAACAGAAAAAAGATGTGGGCCTGGTATGGCCCTGTCCCCATTGGAAGGGATGGAGGGCTAGGGGGATCTCTGAGGGGCTGGGATCAACCTACACCAAGGGGACGGACCCATCCTCCCAATCCCCGTCTCTCCCGCCCCTGGGCCCTGCTCCCCGGACGAGCTGAGCTGACCGATGGATCACCCCTGTTTCCAGGAGGCCGTAACGCCAGGGTGGCATCTTCATCAGCGCCACGCTGTCCCAAGCCCATCAACCACCTGCTGCCCACAAATGAGCCCACCCGCCAGCTCCCCTTGGCGGCACAGGGCAGGGGGTGGAGGTGAAAGGGGAGGACCTGGAAGGGGCTCAGTGCGGCGTGCGCCCCAGGAGGACGCCTCCAGCAGGAGCAGCTCCCCAGCAACGCCTCTCCCCCACCACCAGCCAGCTCCTTGCCCCAGAAGTGTGCAGACCCCACCGCCAGCACCAGACCCCCCCTCTCTCATACCCACGTGATCATCCTTCAGAGAGAGACACCAGAACTCACCTTCTCACCGCTCACAGCCCCTCCGAAGCCTAAGCTGAGCCGCCTCCTTGGGCTCTGCTGGCCCCTGGCCCCCAGCCTGTTGCCCGTTCCTGCTCAGGACCCTGGAGCTGGCAGGTCTCCTGCCCAGGACAGCCCAGTCTGTAGGCCCCGCAGGACTCTGCAGACAGAGGGAGGACAAGAGCCCACCTTGCCCCCTGGGACCTGAACGAGCCTGGGCTGCGGGGAAGCTCAGGCCTCAGGGCCCAAGCCGGCCTCGCCCTCCCCCTCAGCCAGCAGCGGGCCCGGCCTGGAGGCGCAGGCGTCCCTGAGGCCTGCACACAGCCCAGTCTCTCTGCACAGGACCTCAGCGCTGACCCAGGCATCTCCACCAGCCGTCTACACAGCCGGGCAGCAGGGTGGGTGGCCAGCTCTCAGGCCTTCTGCACCCCTGGCTCCTCTGCCCTGTCCCTGGGCCCTGGGCCTTCCCCGCAGGCTCTGGCCACTAAGTGCCACGTGTCATTACGCACTGATGCCTCGGGCCTCCGCATCACTGGGCAGGTGCCTAGTGGGCTTGTGGTCCGATGTCCCCCATCCTCTCGAGCTTCTGAACTCCCCATGCGTGGGTCAGAGCCCTGGCCTCTGGGCAGTGCAACCCCCATGCATGAGGGAGGGTGCAGCCGATTGAGGGGCCACAGCGATGGTGGGGGCCAGGGGTGAACCCCCCGCCTGCTTTCCTCCCTGTTCCTGCAGCCTCTGCCGGGAGACCCCCAGCCCCCAGCAGAGACTGGCAGGCCCAAGGTCAGCTGTCTGTGTATTGACAGCGTCTGTGCACCCAGGGCTGCGGGGGGGGGGGGGGGGTGCGTACACGGCTCAGTGAGGCCCATCCTGTGAGACAATAAATTTGGTCATTGACCCAGCAAGCAGACGTCGATAAATGAATGGTTAATATAAACATTATCCTTCCCAAATTAATCCAGGCGCAGGGGTGTGGGCACAGGGCGAGTGGGAGGTGGAAATAGGAGGAGGAAGCGGGGCGGGGACATGTCCGGCCAGGCCGGCCTCTGCGGGGGTGGGGCTGCTTCTGTCCTCAGGGGGGTCCCAGACAGCTGCCTGTCCGGTGTTTGGAGGGCAGCCAGATTTAGCAAATAAAAACCCAAGAGGCCCCGTTACAGTCAGATTTCAGATCAACAACAACTTAACAATTTGAGTTATAAGTACGCCCCATGCTTGATTTGGGGACTACTTATACTAAAAAGTATTCTTTGCCTGTGTAAAATGCGCATGCCCCTGGGGTCCTGTGCTTTACCTGAAGACCGTGGGGAGGGAGCACGGGACAGGCAGGAGGGAAGCCTTGTGACCTCAGAGCCTGGCAGGGCCCACACCGCCCCAGGCCCAGTCATCACCACCAGCGTCCCAAAGTCATGACCAGCAGGGCACCAAGAAGCCGAGAGCCGGCCCAGGGCGTGGGCGCTCCAGAAACATGGCCTTGGAGGACTGTTGTCATCATCGTGGTCCAGCCCGGCTGTGACCTGACACCCCTTGGTGACCCTCACCTGCGTGACCGCTGCTTCCCCACCCAGAAGGAGGAGGGAGGCCCCTTGGGGACTGCTTCCCTGTGGGGGGTGGACATCGGCCACCTTTGCAGTGAGCCTCTCTGCAGTGGGCCCTTGAGTACCTCAGGGCTCAGGCCCCTCTGGCATCTGGGAGTTCCCAGTCCATGGCTGGGCACCGCCCAGTGGGAGCCCTATAAATAAATAAACCTCGTCATATAAATAAACCACAGCCTGCCGGGCAGTCCTGACCTGGGGGCAGCTGGTGTGCCTGACCAGGCCGTCACCTGCATCCAGGCCTGCATGCGGCCTCTGGAAGAGGGAAGGAGCTGCCAGACGTTTCCGGTGGCTCCCTTCTCCCTGGCCCAGCACCCATGCCGGCAGTGGCTCAGCCCAATGAGACCAGCGGCTGGACCCTCCTGGGGTCTGACTGACCTCCCATGCACCCTCTAGCCCAGGTGATGGGCAAACAGCGGCCCAGAGACCCAGCCGTGTCAGCCTCAGGCCCCCTCCAGAGGGTGGGCCATGAGGGGCGGGGTTGTGACCGGCCGGACCCTAACTCTCCAGGCCCAGGCACCTGGTCTGGCCACCAGCCAGCCGGGGCTTGGCCGTACTACTGACCCTCCTGGCTTGGGAGCTACCTCCCCTCTACATGCTCCCAAGTCCTCCATGGTGCCCTTCCCAAACGAACAGTCCTATTGAGGGCCCCCAGCCCAGACCAAGGTGGGTGGGGCTGCAGACCCCAGGGTCCATGATTGATGAGGGTTTGGGGGCCAAGGGCCCACCCCGAGGTGGGCAGACGGGGAAGCAGCTGTCATCACCTAATGGGTCCCTTGACAAACAGGATGGAGGATGCTGGGGGAGCTTCCGATCTGTCCCTGGCCCCCAACAGGGCCCCTAAGGGCAGGGCAGTTCCGGCCTGGCAGGCAGGGGTCAGAACTGCGGTCTGAAGACCCACAGGACAGGGCTCTGCCCCGCTCTCCTTGAGTTCTTTGGCGGCCAGTTCCGGTGGCCCTGGAGGGGAGGAGGAGACAGGGTGGGAGATGAGTGCCGGGGTGGGCCCCTCCCAGCCTCACGGGGGAATGCTGAGCTCAGCGCTGCCGGCTGACCGAGGGCTTGAGGGACCATTAAAAACCCTCTCCGCCTCTGGCCGCCTGGAGACATCAATTTGCTGCTGGACTGTAGTTACCGCTGCTGCCTCCCCTCCCCCATGCCTGCTCCATCAAACGCTCCACCCATGGGGTCTCCCTTGGCTTCCCCCACCTCCCCGCCCTGGGTGAGGCCTGCCACTCCCTGGGCAGAATACCTGCCCTCCTCCAAAGCTGCAGGGACACACGCCATGATGCAGCGAGCCTGGTGGATGTGTCCACTCTCCGGGAGGGGTCCAGGGGCTGGGGGAGGGGTTGGGGGACTTTAAGCGGGGCAGAATCTCAGTTTGGGAAGATGAAAAAGTTCTGGAGCTGGAAGGTGGTGAACGTTGTACCACAATGTAAATGTGCTTAATGCCACTGAACTGTGCTTATAAAAATGCTAAGATGGTGAAATTTATGTTAAGTATATTTTAACATGGTAAAAAAAAATCTGTCCCGTGTCCCACACCCTCAACACCAGCTCCTGCCCCCCCCCCAACTCCGTCCATGGAGTCTGTACTGAGGGGGTCCGTGTGCCTCACGTATTCCTTCTATTCCCATGCTAGCCAGGCCCGCCTTTGAGGACTGTTCTGGGTGGGGTGGCAGTGGCCGAGGGGGCCAGGGACGAGGGGGGGCTGGTGTTCCAGGCCAGCTTGGGCCTGGAGCTCCCCAAGGACAAGCCCAGGCTCAGGAGGGCACCCCAGGCTGTCCCCGTGAGCAAGGCTGGGGACCAGCGCTGGGACTGAAGGAAGCGGTGGGGGGGGCAGGGGAGGGTCCTCCAGAGGGAGGGGCATTTTCTTGTTGGCACTGGTTAGCACGGTGATGATAGCAAGCAGGGCAACTTTTAGCTGGTCTATTGGAGTTTTTCAACTCCGCGTTTAACCCACCCCCTTCTGCCTGCACAGGGCAGGCTGGCCGCTCCCCTCAGCACAAGACCACCTGGATGCCCGGTCGGGAAAGGGCAGGTCTGACGCCGCAGGGCGCTCCTCACCGGATCCCCGTGTTGGCCACAAGCTTGTGTCTACAGTGTAGGTGGGGGGCCCTCAGGCCTGGGGAGGCGACCTTGGCAGGGGCACTTGAGATCGCCCATAAGGAGTAATTCTGTCCCAGGCTGGCCAATCTGGCCACCCCAGGGCTCACGGCTGCTGTCCTGACGAGCGGGAGGTGAAGGCTGCTGACCTGGCAGTGTGGCTGCTGCCTGGTGGGGAGTTGGCAGGCTGCCCGCGGAGGCCGGCCGCGCGGCTGCCAGCCCAGAGAGGATTTAAGGGTGGCTCGCTCCGCCATCCATCCACCCCGGTGTCTCTTCCGAGGTGTATAAAACTGCGTGTTCTCCCAGTTGGAGAAATGGCCACGTTCCGGGATAATTGATTGATTTTTCCTCTTTAGGAATATTCATAAACACGGGTTCTAAGAGCAGGTAAATCCCAGTCCCCCTCCCAAGTCAGCCACGGGGGGCAGCTGGATGCCCTCACACAGCCTCCCTCCAGGGCAGAGAGCGCAGCGGCCCCAGCCTGCTTCCTCTCACCCCCACTGTGCACGTCGCCCATGGCAGGGGACGCAGTGGCAGACAGAAGGTGGGCTTGCCCTTCGGGGCTCCCAGTCAAACCCTAACAGACTGCTCTGAACAGGCCCAGAGGTGAGTGTCTAGGTCCACCGACTCTGCCCAAATGCTGTGTGACACTGGACAGGTCTCTGAACTTCTCTGGGCACTAAAACAGAAGTCCAAGCCCTGCCCCATGAACCCGAGAGGCTGTGTCATGGTCCAGGGCTTGGAGGGCCAGTGCTGCAGACAGAAGTTCGCTCAGTCACCATGGAGATTGTGGGTTGAAGGACCGGGGTGGGTGGTCCCGGTGGTTGAGGGGCCTGGGCTGCTGATTCAGGTTGCCCACCCTCCACTGCCTCTGACCAACTGCTCCGCTGCCCCGGCCATGACCCACTCCTCACTGGCCCTCGGCCCGTTGGTGGGCCAGGCTGCCAAGCCTTCTCGAGCCAGGCTTGCCCCCAGCTGGCTAATCTCTTCTTGGAGCCCCTGTTCTTTGGGCAGGAAGCCCTGTCTGGCCGGTCAGGCTGCTCACAGAAGAGCAGGACAACATGGTGTGAACGCTGCGTGGGGAGCTCGGGCCCACTTTCTTGGGGACAGGGGGTGGTGGACCCTCTGACAAGACGGGGCCTGGCTGCCTGCTGTCAGGGCCACTAGTCCTCCTCGTGAACAGCTCTGTGACAGGGAGCTCAGTCTTCCATGGCCCCCCACTATCTGAGACAGCTTTGCCTCGTAGAAAGTTCTCCAAACTGAGAGTCGCCTGGCCCAGGGGTTCCTCCCAGTGCCCTGGGGGGACTCTAAGGTCTTGCCGGTCCCTTCCACCCAGCAGGCAGTGCCTCAGAGGTGAGGGGTCAGCTGTCCTGAAAGCCCTGCAGGAGTCCTGGGAGTGAGGCCTCATGGAGGCCCCCAGGCAGCTCTGGGGGCCCACCCTGCTGGGGCTTGGAGGCCACCAGGGAGACGGGCAGGTGGAGAGGCCCAGGAGCGTCCAGTTGACTGCCCACCTGCCCACCTCGCTCTCAGAGCCTGCCCCACTGTGGCTGCAGGGCCCGGCCATCGTCCTGCTGAGGCTCCCTGGAGGGCTGAGAGCAGCACAGCACCGGATGATCTGCTATTGATGGGACGGGATGCGGCAGGCCGGCCTGGGTCAGCAGATCCATCTCCCGCTCAGGATGTCGGATTGTGCTTGGCCATTGATCAGACAGATGCTGGCCTGGCTGGGCCCTGGGGGAGGTGGGGGGCTGCCCGGGCAGTGTGGTCAGGGGGTGGGCATAGAGGTGTAGACACACTCCCTTCCTCATGCCCACCAGCCTCTGCTTGGTTGACCCTCAGGCCGGGGCATCTTGATGCTGCCCTGGCAACGCCCCAGTGGGCAGAGCTGAGGCCTGGCCGGTGGTGGGGAGCTAGAGTTCCTCTGGCCTCAGCGGGCCAGCCCCTGGCCCTGTGCGGGCTCAAGACAACCCTGACACACTGTCCTTGCCTGGCAGGGAGACCCTCGCCCCAGGCAAAGTGGGAACTTGGCTGTGACCTCTGAACCCTAGCAGGCACACTGCCAGCCTGTACTGAGGGGCCCTCTGACCTGGAGGGCCTGGCTCCCTCCTGCATTGGCTGGTTCAGGGAACCCCAGACCTGACCAGGTATGAGAGGGTGCAGGCAGAGAAGTGACAGGTGCCCGGACGGAGAGGGAGGGCATGCGTGCATGAGAACCAGAACGAGAGGGGCACCTGGGAGACAGGCCAGGAATGGAAGGAGCGGAAGGGAGCCGAGACCCCAAGGAGAGACCGATACAAGGGGGGGCAACGGACACGCCAGGACAGAGAAAGGGCTGGGCCGGGATCTGGGCCCCCACCACTCGCTCCTGGGCGCCCCTCAGAGGCGGGACCAGGCTCAGGTCACCTTGGGCTGCCCGCCGCGCTGTCTGAGCGGTTCACGGTTGGCACGCGCCATCCCCGACCGATTATTGGAAGCGGGTTCCCTCAGTGGGGTCTGGGAGCCTCTGGAGCCAGGCGGCCAGGCCACCCAGAAAACCGCAGACAGGGTCTCGGCCCCTGCCCACAACTACCCTCCCGCCCCGGCCGGCACCGCTAATGAATTGGGATTTGATCCGCAACACCACAGCCAGCCACAGCGCGACTGTCTGGCTCCAGCCGGGCGGGTGAGGGGCGGGCGGGCAGTGGAGTCAGGCCCGGAGCCCCCTGAGCCCACCGCCCCGCCTGCTCAGGGCCCAGGGCAGCCACCCCTCTGGGCCGGGGGTCCCCACAGCCAGGCAGCGGGGAGGCCCCCCGAGTGTGCCGCTCCCCGTGGGCCATCTCGTGCAGCAAGCCCCGGGGCGGTGAGGTGGGCTCGCAGGCTCTGAGGGGTTCCTCCAGCGGCCTCAGCCCCCGGGGCTGCACCCCGTCCCAGGCCGGCCCCCGGCACCACCCTCCGCTGTGCCCAGCACCCACCGCTAGGGCCTAGCCCGGGCCAGCACCGCATCTGCCCCAAACCCCGCCCCCGGGGCCGGCCTGCCCTGTCTCTCCCCAGCCCGGCCCCCTGCCCCACTCCCGTGGACCCTCCTCTTACCTCCCTGGCCTCCCGTAACCCACCCCTCCCTCCGGGGCAGGGACCGGGACTGAGCCCCGTCTGGGCAGTGGGGACCGGCCGGGCGGCACCGCAGGACAGGCTCCGGAGCCATGCAAATGAATGAATGGTGAGCAAGTGAGGCGAGCAGAGCCCGGGAGTCCTCAGGAGGGTGGCAGCTCGGGATGACTGTACAACAGGGTCTGGGTGGGGTGCGGGCACACGGTGGGTGAGGCCACGTGCCCGTCACTAGAGCAGGTCAGGCAGGGGTCCCGGGGAGAAGCGCCAGGTGAGGGGGCAGCCCCCTAGGCCCTGGGCTTTCCCCGGGGTGCTGCCCGCCTGAGGCCAGGCCCGAGGGAGCCCCTCCAGTGGGGTGGGTGACAAGGTGACAGGAGGGGTGCTGACTGCGCCTCCTGAGAGGGACCAGAGGGAGACGGGCCGCTGATGGATGCAGCTGGCAGAGCAGGAGGGTTTTAAGGCAGGGTTCCAGGAGAGAGGGGAGCAAAAGAGAGAGATTTGGCGATTTAATGGAACATCAAGCAGTGCAGCCTCCTGGCCCGGTGCAGGCCCCCTGTTGGTCATGGGGGACCTCAGACAGCACAGTCCCCTCCTCTCAGCGGGGAAAGAGTCCCCTTGGCAGTACCCGGGTCTGGGGTCAGCCAGAACCCTCCTGCTGTCCCGACCCCTGGCCCCTGCGGCCTCTGCGGCGTGACAGAGCCCAGGGCCTCCTGCCTTTCCCACAGCTCCCCACTCCCCCTCACGGGCCTGGCACCTCCCACCACCCAGCTCAGCACGGTCACCACGGCAGCACCAGCCTGTCTCCCCAGCCAGCAGTACCATCGCCAGCCACACTGACCCTCACGGCCACAGACCGCTGAGCAGCCCGGCCGAGACCACAGCCAGCCTTCTGCCCATGCGGCCAGTTGCGTGGACACTGACATCACCAGCACCGCCCCGGGCAGCATCCCCCATCCTGTCTACCCCACCTTCACCACACTGCTACATCGCTCAGTGTCCGGGGACCCCTGGGTCTGCCGGGGGAGCCCCTGGCCGACTCAGCTGGACAGTGGGGTCCAGGGCTGGGGCCTCCGAGGGGCCCTGAGGTAGGAGCCCTGGACCAGCCGAGTCTGGACGCCTGGGGGGAGGGGAGGCAGGTGTCTTCTCGGCAGTAAGCACCGTGGGGTAACGAATGGGGGTGGGGGCCGCAGTATTTAACAGCCGCCGTCAGATCGTGCGGCTCGGCCTGTAACCGGCGCATTAGGAAAGCTAATGGATTTTTGAGGCCAGATTGATTTTTCATTAATTTGGTAAAAATCTTTTTCCTCTCCCCTATAATTCTGTCTTAAAACGTTCCCCCTGACAGCTCGATAAGTCACTCTTGTCTTAATGCACGTCTGGCTCACCCATCCAGGGGCCGAGGGGGAGGGAGCGTGGAGCCTGGGGGGCTGCCAATCATCCCCAGGTAAATACTGCATTATGCATGGGCCTGGGGAGGCCGCCCGCCCTTGGGGCCCTCTCCCAGGGTGGGCCTCGGCCCTCAGGACCCCCTGTGGGCCACAGGCTGCTGAGGAGAGGGCACAGCCCGCATCGGGACAGATTGTGTGAGAGACAAGGGGGGAAACTGAGGCAGGAGCCCCCACTCCCAGAAGGGGTGGCCTGCCGAGGCCTTCCTCCTGGGCAAGGTAAGGTGAGACCTCTGACCCCAGAGGGGCTGACCTTGACGGGGACCTGCCCAGGCCTCTGTCCATCTTCCTCCCACCAGCTCAGGGCCCCCTCCCACCCCGATACCAGGGGGCCTACCCCAGCCTGGTCTGGGCTGCCTGACCAGCAGGGGTCCCTGCCCCTCCTGGACTCCAAGCCCACCTGCATCCTCCAGAGAGACCTCAGGGCCCCCAGGGCCTGTCGCTCCAGCCACCGCCCCTCAGCAGGGCTGGCCTGGCTGGGCTGGGGGCAGGGAGGGAGCTGACTACTTCCTCTTCTTCCCCTCCTCCCCTCAGCTGCTCCGCCTCTGCTCTCTGGGGCGGTGCTCCCTACTCCCCTCTGACCTCCCCCTCGAGATTTTCCCACCAGACTTCTCCTATGGGGTCTCCAGGCTGTCCCCCACTCCTCCAGCCCCACCACCCTCTCCCAGGGCTTCAGGTAACCCTCCAGGGCCCTCCCACAACCCACCCTCTCCCTCCAGCCCCAGACCACGCCCAGCGGCTCCCTGGACACGCTCCCTGTGCCCACTGGCAGCCCAAGTCCAGCGGGTCTACCTTGAGCTGACCCACCCAAACCTGCTCGCCCCCTGGAATCACAGTCCCACCACCCCCGGCCCAGGCACTGCCACAGTGGCCTCATAGATGTGCTCCTGGAACGGTGAGCCCTGGTCCTCAGGGTCCAGGCCGCCAGGGGCCCTCCGGGGTGCAGCCCTGGAGTTATGCCCTCCCCCAGGCAGGGGCCCACCTCGTGGAGTGAGTCCCGGCCCCCAGCCCCACCCCAGGCACCTTGGCCCTGCCTCTCCTTGCCAAGCTGCCTCCTGCCCCCTCTAGGCTCTCCTCATCCCCCCTGTCCCCAGGGACGAACGTGAAACTGGGCAGGGAGTGAAGCCTCCTTGGGCTCCCAGAGATGCCTGCGCTTGTTGCTGCCACTGCCCTGAGATGCCCGTCTCAGCCCCATCAGTGGTCAGCGCCCCAGGGCCGGGGCCTGGCTTCACCTGTTGGTGCCTAGAGCCCAGCTCAGTGATGCAAGCCGAGCGGGGCTCTGGTGGCCCTCCTGAGCTGATCCTAGGCTAGCCCTGGACCCTGCCGTCATCACCCCAGCACTGACTGGCCCCACCCTGAGGTCCTCTGTCCAGAAGAAGGGACGATGGTGAAGGAGAGCCTGGCCAGGGACTTGTAAAGCTGGCGTGTCGTGGCCGTTGAGGGGATTAGGAGCGAGTCAGTGGTGACACTGATGTGGCTGTCGGCCATGGCGGTGATGGTGTTGCTGGTCAAGTGACGGAGATGCAGTACGGGGAGATGATGATGTGGGTGCCGGGGACAGTGTGGAGGTGACGGTGCTGATGGCCGTGGGGACGGGGTGGGGGTGGAGGTGCTGCTATTGGCCGGCAGCGGCCACGATGCTGGTGAAGACAGAGGTGGAGCTGTTACTGGTCCGAACGTTGGCTGGAGCAATGGGGCAAGTGGAGCGGGCGGTGGTGGCCAAGGGGAGTCTTGGCAGGGGAGGGGAGGGGACGGGAGGGGAGGGGCGGGGCGGGGCAGCAGGTGGGCGGAGGCCGGCTCCTCTCTGCTCCTCTGAAGGCCCAGCAGCCTCGGAGGGGATCCAGGAAGTGAGGAGGGTCCTTCCTGCCTTTCCGGGGCTGACCCCGCCCTCCCGGCCCGGTGCTTCCTCCTGCGCTCCCTGGTGGTGCCGTGGGCCAAGCGTGCGGGACCTGGAGCCGGCTTCGGGGTCTGCATGGCCTGGGAGCACTGGCTGTGTGTGTGTGAGCGAGTGGTGGCTGGGCTCACCCCGACCCCGGCTGAGTCCACTGTCAGCGTCCGGAGAGGAGGGAGTCACGGCGGCACGTCCGCTCCGGGAGGGACGCAGGACTCCCAGACATCGCTGCCCCCGCCGCAGCAGGGCTCTGAGCTCTCAGGTAGGGAAACTGAGACCCAGCGATGCGTTCTTCGCAGGCTGGGACAGGGCGCCCCAGGGACAGCCCCTTCCAAGTGGGGCCTTGGGCTTCAGCTGGGCAGTTCTGTCTCGTCCTTCCCCGCCCCCTCTGGGAGCCCACCTGCCCTCCTTCCCACACATCCTGCCTCAGCTCCACTCAGGGGCAGGTGAGGACTAGGCCACCTGGCCCCGGAGCTAGGTGCCACTGAGAGAGGGAGGGGAGGCTGGGAAGAGGGAGGGGAAGGGAGGAAGGGGGAGGGAGGAGGGGGAGGGCCATAGTGGGGGTTCTCACGAGCTTAAGCTGCACTGGAGCAAGCAGAGGAGGCTTCCAGACACTGGCACAGCTGGAGGGGGGCGGGGCAGGGCTGGGGGCCCAGAGTCAGCAGAGAGCGATGCATCAGGCCAGAGGCACAGGACTTTTCCCAGCCGTCAGAGCAGAGTGCCGGGTGTGCTCTGGTCCCTGAGGACTCCGGCGAGCCGCTGTCCCCTCCACTCCTCCCCTGTCC
The DNA here is from genome assembly GCF_964341445.2 of Mesoplodon mirus. Taxonomy (NCBI): domain Eukaryota; kingdom Metazoa; phylum Chordata; class Mammalia; order Artiodactyla; family Ziphiidae; genus Mesoplodon; species Mesoplodon mirus. The sequence continues at coordinate 1,241,439 of NC_138992.1, forward strand.
CTCCTGGGCTGTGAGCCCAGGGACCCTGTGTCCCAGGAGACTGGCCAGGCAGAGACGTTTGGCCGGGATTGCGCCGAGGGGTTCCAGGAGCCCCCCCTGAAGAGGTGGCTCTGTCGTGGCAGGTGCAGGGAGGGGAGGGGTGTTTCGGGGCTGCCCCGCAGGGGCAGGGCGGCGCTCCTTTCCCTCGCACCAGGAGGCCCGCGGCCACAGAAGGGGCGGCCCGAGGTTGCCCCGGGAGACCCTCACCCCTGGTGCTGGGAGACGGGGGCTCGTGGTGGGGGGTGCGGGGTTCAGTGTCCTTTGAACCCGAGCACTGCCCGTTCCCTCGGCAACCACACCGACCACTGACCCTGACCCAGGTCACCTCCACTCCACTTCCTTGGACGGCCCCAGTCGAGCCTTCTAAGCTTGCCTGGGGGCAACTGTATTTGGGTCCATCGCCCCCCATAGGAGCTCGGTGAGGTAGACTCACCTGCACGACAGCTGAACGCACAGACCCCGGCCACAAGGAAGAGGGCAAAGCTTGCTAGGGTGCCTGGCCCTGGGGGTGGGGGGGTGGGATGGGGTGCTGGCTGAGCCTGGGCAGCCCCCCAGGCCTCAGACCCCCCTAACACACACAGCCAGGGGCGTGGCCAGGCTGCTCCACACGGGCTCTGAGCGACCCCACGGTCCTGTGCAGAGGCCTCACCAGCCACTGAGAGAGAACGGTCTCCCACCTCCCCCTGGGGCTGAGCCCCCAGGAAGCAGCATTCAGGACCCATGGCCCATCTGAGGGGTGGTGAGATGCCTCAAAGGCACACGGTCACCTGGGAGCCAGCCACCGAAGGCTCTGAGCCCCCAGGACTCTGAGGCCGAGGGAGACGAGCAGGGTGGGGGATGTCTGTGGCTGCCTCATCCACTCAGTCAGTCTCTAGCTGGACAGTCCCGAAATGCAGATGTTCAGGCTATTGTGACCGAGTGCCCCAGCCACGTGCTTCAGAATCTGGGGGTGGGGCGGGCTTTCCAGAAGTGGGAGATGCTTCTCATGGACAGCTGGGCTGAGCCCACCCCTCTAATCCAACACCTGAGGCCCTGTTGTCCATCCTACGGAAGGACAAACTGAGGCCCAGAAACACGGGGACTTGTGGGGGGTCGGCTTATTGGCTTCCTGCTGCTGTTCTAACCAATTACCCTAAACTCGGAGGCTTAAAACACCAGAAACTTGTTCTCTCCCAGTTCTGGAGGCCAGAAGTCTGGGATCGACGTGTCGGCAGGGCTGTGCTCACTCGGAGGCTGGAGGGGAGGACGCTGCTCGGTCCCTTCCGCCTCTGGTGCCCCGGTGTTCCCAGGCTGCTGCTTCATCACTCCAGTCTCCGCCCGTGTCTTCACGTGGCCTCTCCTGGGAGGCCTCCCCTCTGTCTCCTACTGGGAAATGTGTCAGTGGATTCAGGGCCCACCGGGTACTCAGGATGACCTCATCCCAAGATCCGTAACTTGAATACATCTGCAAAGATCCTTCTTCCACACAAGGGCACGTTCACAGGTTCTGGGTGGCTGTATCATTTGGGGGCCCCCATCGAGCCCTCTGCGGTCAGGCAGCAAGTTCAGCTTCTCCAACAAAAGCTCTGTCTTGGGATGCCGGGAGCACAGTGTGCCTCGGGCTTCTTGGGCTTGGGTCCCTACAGGACACCCCAACTCTGGAGCCCTACCTCCCGGCCTCCATGAGGGCGGGCAGACCTCTAACCCAGCCTTCTCAGCAGGGCCTTGGGGACTCGGCCCCACCAGGAGCTCGGGGTCGGAGCGGCTGCTTCTCCCACTTAACCACCTCCCACGCACCCCACTTCTGGATCCCCAGGGCCCTGGGACCACCCTGGCTGCTTCCACCCCTGCGGCGGCTGTGCAGCTTTGGTGAGCCGCACCGCCTCTCACACTGGCCCTGGGTCCCCGAGTGCTACCTCCCGTGGGCTCACGCCAGGGGCTGGTGTCCAGCGGGGTGAAGGCTGGGAACCACCACGTGGCCATGGTTATTGGGGCTCCGGCTGGAGTGTGCCATGGATCCAGGTCCTGTTCTGCAGGCTCCTGGGCCAACCCTGCCTTTTGGGGGATCCGGGGCCTGGGAGGGGTGCGGGTGGGGGTGGGGTGTGGTGGGAGGGAGCCCTGGGAGAAGTGAATTGAGGGGGTGCGGGGGAAGAGCGAAGCCAGGAGGAGTCCCCCCAGCCGGGGGCCCTGACTCCTGCCCTCCGCCCGGCCCTCCCCTGTGACCCCTGCGCCTCACCCCCTCCCTGGCCCTCCCGCCTCCGCCTCGGGGCTCCCTTCCTTCCCTGCCCACGCCTCTCTTCACATTCATCTGCTGCGCTCACTGCTGACCCAAGCGAAAGGGAGTTTGCCTTTTCCCCTCGCGGCAGTTTTCTGTTGGCAAAGCAAAACCATCACAGCGATCACAGCGTGCGCTCACCCCGACCTCCCCGCTCAGCTCGAGACCACTCTGGAAAATGAGACGTCCCTGCGTGGGGTGGGGGCGGGGGCGGGGGCGGCGGCCGGGGCGGCCCGGGAGCGCGCTGGGAGCTCCGCGTGCACGCTGCTCAGCGCACGCCCTCAGCCCACGCTCTCCCACGTCCTCCCGGGCCCTCGCCGCGCTGGGCACGGGGACAGGGACAGTGTCCCGCTGCCGCCTCAGAAGCTCCCGGGCCTCACCCTCCCTCCCCGGGTGGCACATGCACGGGACACTCGCACCAGGGGGCTGCATCTTCCCAGGTATTTGTGGAGCTTGTGGATGAGCCGGCGCCGTCCCTGTCTGTGGCCCACGGCCCATCCAGGGCATCGCGACAACGGGATGTGGCTGGACCGGAAAGTGGGGGGCTAGAGCCATGACCGACCTGAGACGTGGCCACATCTGAGGAAGGCTGAGCACATCCCAGCTCGGAACTGAGGGGGCAGAGAGCACAGGGCAGAATGGGGCTGGGGCGCTGGTACGGGGCAGGCAGCTGGGAAGGGCCGGAGCGCCTAGACACGTCAGGGCAGAGCGGATGGGCCGGTGCCCTCCTCACCCCCACCCCCACTGTGTGCAGACCCCCACCCCCACTGTGTGCAGATCCCCACGCGCCAGCCCGTCAGGGCAGCCGCTGCCACTGGGGAGAGGACTCGGCCCAGGTGGGCCCTCGGGGCATAGCCCCCCTCCCAGCCTGGACAATCCCCCAGCACACACGGAGAAGCCCCTCGGCCGCCTGCTTCACTCCTGGGCTGGGCCAGGCGCTGACACGACCCCAGGCTGATGTCGTGTGTGGCGGGGCTCACCCTCGGGTGCCGGGCAGGCCACCGCCAGCTTGTTCTGAGTCTGCCCCCACGGGGGTGCAGTATTGCCCTCAGGGTGGGGGTCAGGCCACGACTGACCGCTGGGGGTCCTGCCAGGCCCAGAGTTGTGTCCATGACCTCATCCCCAAGGCCTCCTGGAGCTAGGCCAGGACTCCGCCTTCGGCCAACTCAGCCATCCAGGGACACTAGGGAGATGCCAGGGAGACTGGGTGGGCCGGGCCATTCCTGTGTGCTGACGTGTGCTGGACACAGGGTTGTAGTACGCTCGGCATCCAGAAACAGCCGACAGGTGCCTCAAGTGGCTGGAAGCGTGTGGGCAGAGCCTCTGCTGGCCCTGTGGGACGCCGGTTGGTCCGTGCCCCCTGCTCAGCACCTACTTTCCCATCTGGAAAGTGGGTTCACTGCTTCCTGGAGAGCTTGGGCTCCCCTTGATGCCCAGCCCCACCTGGCCCAGGGGAGCAAAGGCCCTGGCTTGCCTGAGGGCCGGTGGGCAGGCCACTTGTGCAGGGCAAGGGAGGGGCTGGGAAGGCCCTGGTGGGGCGTGCGCCACCGGCTGTCCGCATGGGGAGGGTCTGGTCCTTGGCAAGGGGCCCTCCCCACCTGCCTGGGGCGAGAAGCAGGTAGCAGCTCCGTGCCCAGTCCCAGCCCCTCTTGGGTCCAGATTGGCTGCTGGAAGCAGGGAAGTTGCTGAGTCCTGGACAGGACCTGCCAGCCCTGTCGTCCCCGATTAGCGGGTAATGCTTCCTTGATGCACAGTTTTATTAATCAAATTAGTAAGTGCTGAGGTGACCTTGGCCGGTTCTGCTGAGAGGGGCATTCTCCCAGGAGGGGCAGGTGGGTCGGGGAGGGACGCACCTGGATGCCCTGTCCCCAGGCTCCGGCAGGTGGCGCAGCCCTGCCGTCCCACTCCGAAAGCTGCATGCCCTCATCACACCCACTTACCCGTTCCCTCACACTCTCACACCCCCCCCACTCACTGACCTGCCCCAGTAATGCTAAAGAAGGTGGTGGATGGCAGGGGCCAGGGCTGCCTGGGGACCTCACAGAGGGGACAGGGATGATGCCCAGAGACGGGGGTGGCTGGGCCTTGGTCTGCAGGGGGGCTTCCTTGCTCTCCTGGGTCTGCTGCTGCTCGCCCTTCCCCAAACCTGCACTGCACTTAAGCAGGCAGCGGCTGCCCCCTGGTGGCCACGGGGACCCCTGCCCCCCCCCAACCCTAACCTGCCTAGGGCTGCACCCCGTCCCACCTCTCACTCCTCTTTTTGGGGCCAGATCCTGAGCCACACCACCGTGGGACCCAGGAGAGTGTGGCCACCGTGGTCTCTGGGGGCCGTCCACCAGTATGCATGGCTGGGGGGACACTGAAGGCTCACGGTCTGAGGAGCCCAGTTCAGTGCCAAAGGGGCTAGGGAAGAGTCCAAGGGGGCTAGAGTGGGCTGGGGGCACCCCTCAGTGCTGGGCTCAGGTGCAGGGGGATGAAGCGGCCCCTCAGACACCTGCCCGAGGCTGGGGCAGGGGCCTCGGACGCCCAGGCTCGACTGCAGGGCGAGGACAGGTGGGGCAGAGCCTGGCAGGATGGGGCGGGGCCTGGCGGGGTGAGGGCGGAGACAGGGTGAGGCCGGGCGGAGCTTGGCCAGATGGGAAGTGAGGGCAGGAGATGGGCCTGGCTGGCAGCTTGGTAAAGGACTGGACTGCAGGTGCAGGGCTGGGATCAGATCTAGGCCCTCGACGCAGAAGGGGTCAGGACGAGGGGACAGGAGGAACGGAAGCAGGGATGCGCCCCCGTTCTGTGCACGGAGGGACAGTAAAAGGTGTTGCAGTAGTTGGCCTTGGCTGGGACCCCGATCAGATGGGAGGCGGTGCTGTGGGCACTCCAGGCTGCTGTGTGGAGGGAGGGCAGGGCGGGAAGGTAGCTGAGCCTTCTCCAGCCTGTTGGGCGCCAGGTGGGCTAGTGGGAGGGGTGCCCAGGAGGAATCACTGGGGGCCAAACAGAAGCTTGGCTTGGGGCGGAGCCAGTCCTGAGGGAGGGTGTGGACAGGGTATGGCATGCTGGGGGGGCAGGGGGATGGGGAGAACTCAGCTGAGGGGCCTCAGGAGCCCAGCACAGGGGGCAGTGGGCATCTGGGCTGCAGGAACCCGCTGGCAACACATCACCCCAGCCTGCCTGGCTCTCTGGGGACGGCTCCTTCAGGATCCAAGGGCAGCCAGACACCCCAACCCGGGAAGCTGCCCTCAAGTGGGCACCTGGGGCGGTGGACAAGGGCAAGGAGGACAGGGTGGCCCAGGGGCAGCCTCCTGGCACTTGGGAGTCGGCGTCCAGAGGCAACTGTGACACTTCCCGTATGGGGGGGCAGCACCTGGCCCCCAGCACTGGGCTCGGACACACCTCATCTCACAATGTCTTTAATGGGCAGCTCTGGGCACTGGGTGGGGCAGCAAACTGGCCCGAAGGTGCTCTGGAGTCAGGAAGGCGTGCGTGGGGTCCTCAATCCCAGGCAGCTGGAGCCTGTGCTGGGGCTTGGGTGTGGGGAGAGCTGGCCCCTCACTGCCAGCCTGGGCAGCCCAGCTCAGGGGTGTGGGGCTGGGGACAGCCTCCTTCCAGTCTTGCCCCTCTTGGCCTTGCGGTTCCAGCCAAGGAGGGGCCTGGGGCTGGCTTGTGTGGGCCCTGGTGTCTCCCAGCCACTCTCCTTCTGGCTCCTCAGAAGCCCCCCCAGGGCTGGCCGGCGGTCCCCCTGTGTTCGGGATGGAAATGGGTATCAGTCGGCACCCTGGCCTGGCCTGCTTGTGGCCAGCCTGGTGAGTGCGACAGGGATGAGCTGAGTGGTATTCAGGGGGCACGTGGCGGGGTTCCTGGGAGGGTGGCCATGTAGCAGGGCGCCCGTGGGTTTGCTGCGCTGGGCGGACAGAGCTCCTGCGCAGCTCCTGCCCGGGGCCTCCAGGAGGGTGGAGGCCGGCTGAGGGGTGGGCTGGGGCCTTGTCAAGGGCAGGAGCTGCCACCAGGTGGAGGCCGCAGCATAGGTGGCTGCTGCCTGGAAGGTCATCCCAGTGCTCTCTTGGCATCTGCGGATGTTTGGGGCTTGGCGGAAGGCCCAGGGTCGGGGCGGGACAAGGAGTTAGGGGCCACCCCCCCAGGGCCCCCGGGGCTCACCGAGCCAGGTGGCTCCGCACCGGGCAGCAGCGTCAGCACCTGCAGGCTCACGCCCTCGTCGCCCACGCCCTTCAGCTGGGCTACCACATCTGCATGCTTCCACCACCTGCACGGCTGCCCGTTCACCGACACGATGTAGTCACCCTCCTTCAGGCCGGCCGCCTGCAGGGAGACGGGGAGAGTCCCGCAGGCACCCCTCCACCTCTGGCCAGTCCCATCTTCCCCCTTCCCGCAGTCAGCCCCGGGGGGGGGCCCTTACCGCGGCCCGGCCCCCTGGAACAACGGCAGCGATGAGGACGGGCGCGTCGCCCCGCAGCGTGAAGCCGAAGCCCCCCTCTCCTCGGGCCACGTGGATGGGCCCTGCCAGCCGCCAGCGGTTCTTGGCTGAGAACACGGACAGGGGCCCCTGGGGGCGGTCAGAGGTCAGAGGCCTGGCTGGGCTGCCGCACTTGGGGGAGCCCCGGCCTGGAGCACCCTCGTCCGGATCTCCACATTTGGGGACAGAAACCAGCAGGGTCTGCAGGGGGGCCGGGCAGGGTTGGGCCACCACCGAGGGCCTGCAAACGCAGGGCACAGCCGAGGTGGGGGTGGCCTGGGAGGGGTGCTCACCAGCCGATGGAAGATATCAGCCACTTTCACCCGGGAGAAACTGGGTGCCCTGCCCTCCGGCCTCCGCTGCGTCTTAGCTGAAAGGGTGAAGGGGAAGGGAGGGCGTGGCTGAGCCCAAGGCTCACGGCCCCAGAACCCTGGGAAGCAGCTGGGCGTGGCTTGGCCAGAGCAGACTGGGTGACCCAAAGTGCAGCCCGTGCACACTGGCCCCTCTGTGGGCCACCAGCAGGAGGAGCCCCGGGGGGTGGTTCTTGGGGGTCCCAGGTGCAGGGAGAGGGGGGCGTGGAGCTGCCATCACGGCTTGCCCGCCAACTGCCCGGCTCCTCCTTCCAGGGCCCATAGCTCTGTGGCCAATGGCAGTTGCTCGCCGGAGGCCTCCGCCCACCGCCCCCCTGGGGCCAGGACACACCCACCCAAGGGGCCTGGCTGCTCACGCCGAACGTCAGGGGCCTCGGCGGCCTCACAGAAGTCGTCCTCGAGGTCGAGTTCCGAGTACTTGGCCAGAGAGTGCCGCAGCGCCTGGGCCAGCACGACCTGCAGCAGGTCCACCCTGCGCAGGGCCCGGCACACGGCATGCAGCCGCAGGGCCTCCTCCTGACCCAGGATGGCCCGCTTCAGGTGGGCCTTGCCTGCACGGGACAGAGCTGTCAAACGCCGCCTGCCTGGCCCTTCCAGGCTGGGCCCCAGCTCCCCCACCCCCAGATGCTGCAAGAGGAGGGCAAGTGAGGGCTTCTGGGCTCATCCTGAGGGCCCGACGGCAGGTCTGAGCCGCGAAAGAGCTGCCGACGTGTGTGGCTCGCCCCCCCTGCCCCCGCCCCCTCCCGACGCTGCCCACACTGCTGGGGCCCCTGCTCCGGGCGAGCTGGGGACCCCATCCGCCAGTGCCGGGGGCGGGGGGGTGCATCAGGGCTGGGGATGACAGGGTGGAGTGGGTCATTCATGCCCGCAGAGGCCCCAGCGCCCCGCCCTCCTCCCTCAGCCACCTCACCCAGCTTCCGGCGGTCCTCCTGCTCCTGGGGCAGTGCGGGGCCCTGGGGCTCAGACGAGGCCGGGAGTCCGAGGAAGATCTGCTCGAGGGCTGGAAGCTCCACCTCTGCCACCGCTGGGGGTCAGAGAGGGCGGTGAGGCGCCGGCGGGGCCCTGCCGGCACACGGGCACGCGGGGCGGGGCACTCACGGGCGCCGTCACACAGGGCCAGGGCCGCGTGGTAGTGGGCCAGGGCGCGGAAGTACTCGGCCTTCACGTGCACCAGGGTGGTCCAGGGGAAGGGCACGTAGTCCTGGATGGGCGGCTGGGCCATGGTCTGGTGCACCAGCCGGTACTCGGCCGCCACCTGCTGGCGCACACGGCAGGATGGTGGGGCCTCCCGCGAGCCCAGCGGCCTGGGCCCCCGCCTCTCCCCACCCTGGGGCTTTGCCTCGACCAAAGTCCCAGCAGCCCTGCCCCACGCCAGGCTGAGCTCAGGGGCAGGGCCCCGGTTCCTGCCCTGATTGGTGTTGCCCCAGAGGCAGGGACTCAGGACCTCAGGGTTGACAGCCGGCTCTGGGACCCTACAAGAGATCCTGCACCCGGCACCCCCCCCCCCGCCCCGATCCTGGTTCTGCTCCTAAGCTCCAGCTGGCACCCTCGACCCAGGCCCTGCTGCCCACTGAGACACCGCAGCTTGGCCGGGCTCCCTGCCCTCACCTGGGCGGCCTCCTGAGCCAGGTGGAGCTGGGCCAGGCAGTCATGGGGGGCCACGGGGGCCTGCAGCAAGAGGCCCTCGAAGATGCACTCCTGGGCCTGGGCGGTCATGAGCTGCTCCAGCATGGAGAGTGAGGCGGGGCTCATGTCGGGGCTGGGCGCGTGGGAGAAGTTCTCCCTCAGGAGGCTGAAGGCCCCTGCGGAGGGGAGGGGGCTCAGGGTGGCACGGCGGGGGCACCCCACCCCCGCCCCGTGTGCTCGGCCCTGGTTGGGGAGCACCCTCTGCGCCCCACAGAGGGCCTGTGCGTGTGACCCCTCAGGCTGGGGGCCATCGTACTGGGCCCCTAGCTCTGGCCACAGAGGAGGCTCTGCCCCTCACGCCTGGAAGCGAGGACCACGCCGGCGCAGCGGGGCCAGCCCTGGGCGGCTCTCACCCGCAGCCCTCTGAAAGGCCTCCACAGCGCAGCTGGTGCCCTCGGGGCAGGAGCGGTCCTGGCGAGCCCCGATCTGGCTGTGGAGGGCGCCGATGTTGAAGAGCACACTGCCCTTCTCGAAGGCCAGGGCCCGCTGCTGGGCCGGGACCCCCGTCAGCGAGTCGTACCTGCAGGGGCGGGTCAGGCTAGGGCTCTGGGCAGAGCCCTCACGAGACGCCGGGGTCTCAGAAGCGGCCGCCGCCCCCCGCCCCGCCCCACCCCTACCAGTGGAACAGCAGCCCCAGGCTCCTGGCAGGGGTGACAAAGCGCGCCTCCTGGAAACACAGCTGATTGTAGTAGGCCGTGAGCAGCTCCAGGCCCGCCTCGCTCCGGCTAGGGGTCCGCGTAGCCTGCTGGGTGGAAGTCAGCGGGGTCCCACGGCCCCAGCCCACCTCATGGCATGCACACCGCCCTGGGAATCCCCTTGAATGCCACAGCCCCAGGGGAGCACCCCAGGGTCTAGGAGTGGACATGGTCACACCTGCCCTCCCGGGGGCTGCTGTGGACCACATGGGCCACTCCAGGAGACTGTGCAGGGCATTGGGGCAAGAGACCCAGGCAGGGTCCCTGGGGTGGGGACGGGCACAGAGTAGCCATTCCCAAAGGGCCAGCAGCACCGAGCCTGTCTTCTCACCTATGGACTGGGAGGAACCCACCCACCTGCCGCAGGTCCTCCAGCTCCCGGATTTCAGCCTCGTAGGAAGCACTGTCCTCTCCAAAGTGCCCTGAGATCAGCTCCTGATTCGAAGGGACAGGCGCTGGGCTTCCCTGAAGTCTCCCAGCCCGACGTGGGTGAAGACCCGAAGTGAGGGGAGGCCCTGGTCCACACACTGACATGGGTGCCCCCCACCACAGATATGGGGCCTGGAGACTTGGTGATGTTTCTACTTGAATTCCCTTATTAACCCCACGAGGCAAGTGCTACCTGCCACTTGACAGGCGAGGACACTGAGGCCGATAGGTGAGGCACCTTTCTGCCGGCCTGGCCGGAGTGGCAAGCTGCCGAGGGCAGCCAGGCTCACGAGCCCCAACAAGGACCCGGGAACCATCGGGTTTTCTCAGCACAGGCTCTGACTGGAAGAGATGGCCCCCGCCAGCGGGACCTTCAGAGTAAGAGTCAGGACCCTGCAGCTGCCTTGGGGCCTCCAGTTCTGCTGACACCCATCGCAGGGTGCGTGCCTTTCTGTAAAGCCCATCCAATCCAATCCCCCGTAGCCTGGGGAAGCCAAGCGGCTCCAGGGCAGACCCCTCTTCTCTCTGCGCCTCAGAGTCTTCATCTCCGTGAGACAGCTGGACCAGGAAGCCCCAAAGACCCCCCAGAGCCCAGGGCTCACAGGCCAGCACTCACCTTCAGGGGTGTGGCCCAGTCTAGCTGCTTGGTCTCCTTCAGCCCCAGGGGGATCATGGGGACAGTGATACCTTCGCTAGAACCAGAAGTAGCGAGTCTGGGCTCTGAGGCTGGACTCTGCTGTCCCCAGTGGCCACGGAGTCCACCCGCTACCACTCCTGCCCCACGGGACACGCCTCTCCTCTGATTATGGTACATGTCCTTGCACACCACACACGTCCCAGCACGCTCTGTCCTGGATCACATCCTCCCACACACACGCGTGGTGGGTGTTCTCCTGCGCACGCATGCACACGCACCTCTGGGGCCACTCCGCATCCTTGCACACACGCACCTCTGGGGCCAGGCTGCGTCCTTGCACACATGTTCACACACACCTCTGGGGCCAGTCCGTGTCCTTGCACACATATGCACATGCACCTCTGGGGCTGGTCGGCATCCTCGCACACACGCACACGCACCTCTGGGGCTGGTCGGCATCCTCGCACACACGCACACGCACCTCTGGGGCTGGTCGGCATCCTCGCACACACACGCACACGCACCTCTGGGGCTGGTCGGCATCCTCGCACACACACGCACACGCACCTCTGGGGCTGGTCGGCATCCTCGCACACACACGCACACGCACCTCTGGGGCTGGTCGGCGTCCTTGCACACACGCACACGTACCTCTGGGGCTGGTTGGCGTCCTTGCACACATGTTCACACGCACTTCTGGGGCCAGTCCGTGTCCTTGCACACACACGCACACGCACCTCTGCTGGTCGGTGTCCTCGCACACACACGCACACGTACCTCGGGCTGGTCGGCATCCTCGCACACACACGCACACGCACCTCTGGGGCTGGTTGGCGTCCTTGCACACATGTTCACACGCACTTCTGGGGCCAGTCCGTGTCCTTGCACACACACGCACCTCTGCTGGTCGGCGTCCTCGCACACACACGCACACGTACCTCTGGGGCTGGTCGGCATCCTCGCACACACACGCACACGCACCTCTGGGGCTGGTCGGCATCCTCGCACACACGCACACGCACCTCTGGGGCTGGTTGGCGTCCTCGCACACACATGCACATGCACCTCTGGGGCTGGTCGGCATCCTCGCACACACACGCACCTCTGGGGCTGGTTGGCGTCCTTGCACACACATGCACACATACCTCTGGGGCCAGGCTGCGTCCTTGCACACATGTTCACACGCACCTCTGGGGGCAGTCCGTGTCCTTGCACACACACGCACACGCATCTCTGGGGCTGGTCGGCGTCCTCGCACACATGCACACGCACCTCTGGGGCTGGTCGGCGTCCTTGCACACACACGCACCTCTGGGGCTGGTCAGCGTCCTTGCACACACACGCACACGCACCTCGGGCTGGTCGGCATCCTCGCACACACACGCACACGCACCTCTGGGGCTGGTCGGCATCCTCGCACACACACACACGCACCTCTGGGGCTGGTTGGCGTCCTCGCACAAACACGCACACGCACCTCTGGGGCTGGTCGGCGTCCTTGCACACGCACACGCACCTCTGGGGCTGGTCGGCGTCCTTGCACACACACGCACACGCACCTCTGGCGCTGGTCGGCGTCCTTGCACACATGCACACGCACCTCTGGGGCTGGTCGGCGTCCTCGCACACACGCACATGCACCTCTGGGGCTGGTCGGCGTCCTTGCACACACACGCACACGCACCTCGGGGGCTGGTCGGCGTCCACGTTGCCGTCGAGCCCCTCCAACTCCTCCTTCAGCAGCTGCAGGCTGGAGTTGACGGAGCTCAGCTCCAGGGCCACAGCCTCCCTCACCCGGGCATTGCTGGTGGCTCTAAGGGAGGCCAGGCTGAGGTGAAGCCCTAGCCCTGCAGGCGGACCCACACCCCTGGGCTTCGCTGCAGCCCCTGCCCCAGCCTGAGCTCTGGAGCCCACTCCCACAGTGATGTGCCGATGGGCCCAGCCCCCTTGGGGGGCAGCAGTGGGGTCCAGGGCCCGCCAGATGACCTCCCCCTTCTCTGCAAACCCCCGTGGTTCATGCAGATTCCTGTCCACGCGGCTATGTCGTGACTCTGGCCCAAGCACATCTCCTTGGTCCCTGAGCTTCCAGGGCATAAGTGTCCTCCGCCACCTCTCGCTCCCCCAGGACACAGCTCACGCCAGCCCTCCACAGCGAATGGAAGCCAACTTCCCTGGAGGGGCGGGGATCAGACCCTCTCTGTGCCTGCCAGTGGGGCCACAGGTCCAGGAAGGCAGGGCTGCTAAGGGAAAGGAGGGGCCCAGGCCCAGCAGAGCCCCACCCTGGGGCTGGCTCTGCACTCACTGGCACTGCACTCAAGCAGGCCACGCCGCCTCCCTGGGCCTCAGGCCATCACCGGTAGAACGGGCATGTGCGAAGGTCAGCACACAGCTGCTGGTCACCGTGTGCATCTCAAAGGCTCCCACACTGCACACCGGTGGGGACATCCCCTCCAGCCCTGCTCCAGCCCCGCACGGAACGGAACTCGGCTGGCCCTGAGCCTACCCCTGCCAGTGAGGGCCACCAAGGTGGGGGCCTGAGTCACCTGTGAGGGTCTCGGCTGAGCGGCATGGCTGCCCCAGACCCCAGTGGGAGGCCCAGCCCTGCCTCTCAGGAGCCTGACTAGGAGGCCACGGTCACGGAATCACATGTGGACCACAAGACCAGGCACCCACCTGGGTCGCTGCCCTGCCCCAGGATGCACCTGCCTCGCAGGGGCCTCGGGGAACACGGCCCTGTTCTCCCACGGGTCGGCCGGCGGCAGGTGTCCCAGGCAGCCAGCACGCACCTGTACAGGTTCTCGGCGCCCGTCCGCATCCTCAGCTCCCTGTCGATCCGCTGGTGGATCTGGGCCCTGCGGCTCTGCAGGCAGCCATGCTGCGAACTTGCTAGGAGGTCACAGCCCTGCCGAGAGGCCACAGGTCATGGGGGCCAGGGCAGCAAGGACATGGTGGGCGTGGATGTGGCTGGGACTGGGGTCCCGGGAAGAATCTGGGCCTGTCCGGTGTGGCTCTGGGTCTCAGCAACCCAGCCTGGAGCTCCCGCCGGGAGATGGCCAATTACTCACCACACATCCTCCTGCACTTTTGAATTCCTTCTGTAACCCCCATGACCCATCCTGCCCACACAATTATGCCAGGCCACACACGTTTAATTGGAGGGGATGCCCAGCTGGCTCCTGCTGGGGCGCTAACAGAGAGGAGGCTCCCCTGGGCCACGCTGAACATGGCCCGGCTCCATCCCAGTTGGCTGCTTACTGGTGGCAAACGCCCAAACCACAGGCCCAGGGTCCCTCCGCTCACAGGCAGCAGGCCAGGTCTCCCAACGGCCACCATCTGAAGTGCCTCTGCGCGGGTTCTGTACTGCATATGGGCCACTTGCCAGCCTGCCCACGTCCCGGGCCCCAAGCAGGGAGCCCTGCGGCAGGTTCAGAGGGTGAGAGGCTTCCTCTGGTGAGGGGAGGGGTTTCAGGGCCCCAGTGGGACTGGTGCAGCCGCGGCCACCACACCTCCTCCTGGCCATTTAAGGACCTCCAGTCCGGGTCAGTCACCAGCCCAAGAGTTGGGAAGGATTTCTCAGAACGTACTTCCTTGGGCAACGTCCTCTCAGGCTCAGGTGATCACCTGGCCCCCGAACAGAGCAGGGACGAGAACACAGTGCCTCCCAGGACCCTGCCCTGATGGCACAGACAGGGGAAGTTTTATTCATGCAGGGCTGACGCTGGCCTCCCTACAATGGCCACTGTCTTCTGCAAATCTGAGGAAGCATGCCCCCATTGTCACACACAGGGCAGTCTCCCACCTTCTGGGGGCTCTAGTTTGTCCCAGCCCTGTGCAGGGGGCACCCTAAAGGAAGGCCTCACTCCCTTGCACAGACAAGGCTTCTGGTGCATGGCCACCTTGGATTATGGCCCAACATCTCCTCCACACTCCAGTATTCTCAGGAGAGATCAATCAGGGAAGACTTCCTGCAGGAGGAGGCATTCTTCTGGGACTTGAAGGATAGAGGGCTTCAAGGTAACTGGGGAGAGGGAACTTGTCCCCATTGTTCAATGCCCTCATCTGTAGATGGGAAGGGGGCTGGTGTCAGGGTGGCACCAGGATGGAACAAGACAAAACACTGCTCTCCTCTCTCTGCTCTGCTTGTTGAGTGTCTGTCTTCCAACTGGCCTGCGCCCCTTCTCCGTGGTGCCTCCCATACCCACTTGGTGCAAAAGGGAATGAGCAGAGGACGTGAGCAGTCTCCCCTCCAGGAGGCCTGAGAATCTGGGGAGAGAGGAGCAGGCCACAGCCGAAGCTACATCCCTATCCCTCCGAAGGTCCAACCGCAAAGCTCCAGCAGGTTCTAAGGGTTCTGGGTGAGCAGCGCTGCTGTCTGCCTGGGGCAGGGGTGGTCCACGTGCTGGGCAGAGGCCTCCAGCCCCGCAGGGCTGTCCTCATCAACACAGTTTGTTTGTCTCCAATGTCAAGTGCTCCCGGAGAGATGTGTTGGAGGCGGGAGACCATGGCCTCTGAGCCAGGGTCCCCTCTGAGCTCCACAGCCAGCACCCCCATGGCCTTGTAACCCTAACGCTCCCTCCAGAAGGCAGGTTGGCTGTGTGACCTGGGTGAGAGGTGTGCCTACGGCCCAGTCCGCAGTGCTGGGCGGACTGAGAGCCACACTCACCCCCATTTCTGCACCAGGTGGTAAAGGGATGTGCCAGCTCACCCACCTGTGGAAGAACCTCCACTCCGACGGAGAAAGGAGCAACCCCCCACACCCTCCCTGCAATGGCCCTGATGGCATGGGTCTAGCGGATCCCCCAGAAGCCCAGGAGGAAATGGCATGGGCAGTGGCCAGAACTGGCTACGTGTGGGGGCAACTATGCCAGCACAGGCCTGGGAACAATCAGCAAGATGGTCAGCAGGGCCAGGCCTTACACCCTTATGGGTGCAGGTGCCACCTATGCTTGGTGGCACCAGACTGAAAACCCTTGGGGACATGGATGCCCAAGGCCTGGCATAAACACTGGGGCAGCCCCTTGGTGACCACCTGGGGACAGCTGGGCTCCCGGGCTGCAGAGGGAGGCAGCCAGAGCACCCTCTCCTTCCCAGGCACAGACTCGAATGTCTCCACACCCCCTCCCTTCCAGAGCTTCCCCAGTCCTCCTGGAAACGGTCCACAGTCCACAGCACGTGGGGTCAGGGATTTCAGGAGCGGGCAGAGGTGCGGGTAAGTGAGGAGGGACAAACCGCCTCGCTGGGCGATCCTCCAGCCATTTCCTGTACCCACGAGGCTTCAGCCACCTGTTGCTAAAAGTTTCATCAAACACAGAGCTGGGTGCCCAGGGCAAAGCTGAACAGCCCTAGGAGAGAGAGGGGAAAGCTAGAAAAGGAGGAATGATGGGCACCAGGAACAAACACGAGGGCTACGGGCTGTCACTGACCAGAGCCCAACACCTGTCACAGAAGGGGGTCCTGAAGCGTTGGAGAAAACCACGAGGTGGACTTGCGCTCCCACCTGTTCCTGGTCGACACAGGAGGGGTCCCCAACCGGGTTAGAGAGGAGTCCAGCACAGGCAGACAGCTGGGCTCTGGCTCCGCACCGGGCCCCAGTTTCCCCAGCGATAAGCCCACCTTGCCTCTAGGGGCGAGCGAGATGCGGGGTTCGCCTCGGAGTCTAGCGGGGCGCTCGGACGGGAGAAGCCAGCGCCGACCCGGCAGTCCCGCGCCCGCCGGAGTCAGATGGCGACAGGATCACGTCGGGTCTGGCACCCCACCTCCCGGCGCCCCCCGCCCTGGGGCACTCCCACCTTGCGGACGCTGCCCGCCGCCTGCAGCCGGGCGCTCTCCTCGCCGGCGCCCGCGCCGTCCGGCCTCCCCTCGGGGACCATCGCCGCCCTCCGTTCGGGCCGCGCCCGCCTGGAAGCCAACGCCGGCGCAGGAACCCCGGGCGCACGGGATCCCGCACTGCCCTCTCCCGGAGGGTGCGGGGGGGGGGGGATGGCCCAGTCGGCTGGAGGGGCGGGGCGCTGGGCGCCGAGCGTGCGAAACTTTCCACTGCCCAATCGGCGGCAGCGGAGACTCCGACGGACAGCAGCCTTGGCCAACCAGGGTGCGAGGGAGGTGGTTCCGAGGCCAGGCCCCGCCCACCCGCGCCCGAGGAGCCCCGGGGGAATGCGGTCGCCCCGGCAACCGCCGGCTGGCGGATAAGGGAAAAACACTGCGCCGCTCAGGGCCCCGGGCAGCGCGGGTTTCACCCGCACCGGCGGGGGGCCTCCGCGGGGCTAGTCCGAAAACATCCGCAATGGGGTTAACGGTTTTGCTAGCGCGAGCGCCCGTGCAGCTCTTAAGGTCCGCTTTCCTGTCTCCGCGCGGGTACCCAGGCTCCGGCCTGGCCCCAGTGAGGTGCCATGGTCGGCCGTCCATTGTCACACCTCCAGAACCCGCTTCCAGAACCTTACTCTGGAACCCGTCTCTGGAGCCCACACCCCAGAATCCTCCTCCAGAACCCGCCTCCACAACCTGCTTCCAGTATCATCTTGCTTTCACAACCTACTTCTAGAACTGACTTGCCTCCAGGACCAGCCTGCTCCCAGAATTGGACTCTTTCCGTAACCTGCTCTCCCTGCAGGGTTGCCCCGGCGGTGTGCCTCCGTCCAGGTCCTTTCATAATTTCTCTAGTTATGGTGACTCTGCAACGCACTCAAATTTCATGTGTGGCTCACCTCACCTAAGAACACACCGTTTGTAGGGGTAGGAACACCAGAGAAATAAGTAGCCCTCGTTTATCAAGTTCCGATAAAGTTCCAGCTTGTCCGTCCTCACCATCTCCCCTCCGTGCAGAGCCCTAGGCTCCTTCTCTCTAAACGTGCGCGCCTGATCCGGCAGTTCCCCAGCGCTAAATCCTGTAAACTAAGCTCCTTGGCCCACCCTGGCCATCTGCAACAATAACAACTCCAAAATAAGGTAGTTGTTAACTCCCGGGAAAATAAAAAGTAACCACAGACTATAACCTGACTCAGCTGTATATTTCAGGATGTCCTGGCATCTTGACCTCAGGGCCATTATAACAAATTTCTCTTAGGAGGAGGGGAGAGGGGAAGAGTGAAGAAGTGGGTTAGAGAAGCTGAAGCTTCATCCTCCTGAGGCAAAGTCAGTGGGTAAGGCCTCAGTTAGAAAGCAGAATTCCGGATGCAGAAGTATGTTGTTCGGAACTGTGGAATTCAATACCAAATCACAGCTCAAAGAGTTACAAGAGGTCGCCCCTGGGGAGGGCGGTAGGGCACTGGAGGAGGCTCCTGTTTGGCTAATTGGGTCTTGTAGAGCTAAGGTTGGTGAAACTCTGAACCTTCTATAACAAAACAATCCCAAAGCTTAGTTTTGGAAGAGTGGATGTCTAGAAATTGACAACAAAAAACATCCAAAATAAAAGGTAACCATTGGAAGTGAAGAGATATTTCTAAATAAGGTTTGAAATAGAAGAAAGAACACAAACTTCACATTACCTAAAAAATAACTAGAAGGCTTCCCTGGTGGCACAGTGGTTAAGAATCTGCCCACCAATGCGAAGGACACAGGTTCAAGCCCTGGTCCGGGAAGATCCCACATGCCGCGGAGCAACTAAGCCCGTGCGCTACAACTACTGAGCCTGCGCTCCAGAGCCCGTGAGCCACAACTACTGAGCCCACATGCCACAACTACTGAAGCCCATGCGCCTAGAGCCCGTGCTCCACAACAAGAGAAGCCCCTGCAATGAGAAGCCTGCTCACCGCAATGAAGAGTAGCCCCCGCTCTCCACAGCTAGAGAAAGCCCGTACGCAGCCAAAAGTAAAAATAAATAAATTAAAGAAAAACCAGATCATCTTAAAAAATGCAAAGCAAGAAAAGAGACATTAAAAATATATATAAATAAATGCCCGTGACGCCAGGGCACACCTGCACAGAGTCACTGTCGAGCCCCAAACATCGGCAGGACACAGTGACCTACAGTGGTCACCTTAGTCCCATTCCTTTAGCCAGCCATCGGCCTACACGCGTGGGCTCAGGATGTAGTTGTGACCAGTTGGGCAGGGGGGGTCTTCAGAGGGCCCCTGGGAGAGCCCCACAGGAGGAGTAGTTTGTAACTTTTAGTTAAGGAAATAATGCAGGGAAACTAAATACTAGGGGAAAGAAGACAAAATTATATTCAGATGACATGATTGCATAATTTAAAATCCCAAGAAATTCAACCAAAAAGAAACCCTATTAGAACTAATTAGATAATTTGGTAAGGTAGCTAGTGTTAAGTTATGCTATGGACTGAATTTTCTCCACCTTCCAAATTCCTATGTTGAATCCCTAACCTCCAATGTGATAGGATTTGGAGGTGGGGCTTTTGGACGGTGATGAGGGTTAGATGAGGTCATGAGGGTGGGGACACCATGATGGGATTAGTGTCCTTGTAAGAGAAAGAGACACCAGGGAATTCCCTGGCAGTCCAGTGGTTAGCACTCCCTGCTTTCACTGCTGGGGGCCTGGGTTCAACCCCTTGTCAGGGAACTAAGATCCTGCAAGCTGAGTGGCATGGCCAAAAAAAAAAAAAAAAAAAGACACCAGAGTTTGCTTTCTTAGCCATGTGAGGACACAGTGAGAAGGTGTCCATCTGCAAACCAGGAAGAGAGTCTTTACAAGGAGCTGAATCAGCTGGCACCTTGATCCTGGACTTAGCCTCCCACACTGTTAGAAAATAAATTTCTCTCCACAGCAGTACATGGTAAGTGCCGATGGGCTCTGACTTACACTTTTATACTGATCGATACTTTGCAACTATGAGCCAGATAGGCTATCGATGCGAACGTGAACACCCAGATTTTTGAGTTGGGAGGAAAGTTGGGCTCTGTTCTGAGCCTCTGCAAGTTCCAGAGGAGGGCCTGGCCATCTGGAGTGTCACCGGCTTGCCCAAGACCCACTGGCCGGAGAGGAGCCAGGACCCAGCACCTTCTCTGCACGCAGCCCATTTCCTGGTAGGGACTGACCATGGGGAATGTCCCGGGTGAGCCAAAAATGCCATCAGGAGGAGGAGGTGGGACAGAAACCTAGAGAAAGCAGCTGATTCTAGAAAATTCCCACCTGGCCTGGATTGGGCCATTTTGACGGCTGCCTCGTCCCCAGGAGGTGCTGAAGAATTTGGGTCTGGGGTCTTTTGGTTCAATGCTAAACGTTGAATGACTTGGTGAAAAGTGGTGGCACTTCCGTCGACCTTCCCTCTGGTCCCAAGTCTCAATTAGGGACAGTGCTGACACTTTATTTACATTTGCATTTTTTCAGAATGAGAGGCAGAGGAGTCAGGCTCTGGAGGCACAGGATTGGCAAAGAATTCCTTTACTCCTGTATTTGCTCACTGTTGTGGCATGCTAAGCTTTTGGAGTTTTGGTGTGTGCCTGTACTTACAGGGTACGCAACATAAATGGAAGAATAAATAACCGTAAAGCCCGAAGGGAGCATGATATACTGCTGTGTGCAAGCCACTTGTCTGTGACAAATGGCGTACCAGGCACCGCGGGACCACAGGAAGCCTTAATCAATGGAGGTAATAGCCACCAATGCATCAGCCGTGCGGGTGTCACTGAGGGACCGACGCTGGAGAAGAATCAACGGAACGTGAAAAAGGAATTGTTTGTAAATACAATCAACAATTTTGTGTTCGTGAGAAAGCCATTCATCATTTGGAAACCACCTTTAGTAAAAGATGCAACTGGCTTCTCAGTGAGACGGGGCCATCAATCCCACCCAAGTCATGGGGCCAGCTCAGGGCTGTCAAAGGCCCAGGGAACAGACACACATATTTATTCTTATTTGAAGGCAAGTTGAGAGTCATTTGGGGAAAAAAAAAAAAAGAGCCACTGAGAGCATTGGCTGCAGAGGGCACCTAGAAAAGCCACTTGGAAGCAGAGAGAACGCCTTAAAAGTGTCTTCTTCAGGGCGCTCAGCCCAGGGCCCTGGTGGGAGGGGCTCTGTGGGCCCTGAATACCCACCACACTCTGGACTCTTCCCAAGCCACCTCTGTGCTCTCGCCCCTCCTGGACGCAGAGGTGCATGTGGGGAGGGAGGGAGAGGTCTCTCTCCAAGCAAGGATGGTGGCTTCTGGGGAAATGGCACTTTTTGGGGATGAGGTCCAAGGAAAGGGGGGTGGTACAAATTATTGTCCTTGTAAGTTTGGCATCGTGGCCTGGCTCCATGGACATTTTTCTGGCCACTTTGGGGAACTAGCTTTATCCTTTGAACAGCGCGAGGTGAGGATGCCCAGGGCTCCCCAGAGCGTGGTGTTTACTGGTCTGATCCCTGGCAGACGGCTGAAGGCACCTGCATGTTCTCCCCACTGAGGCCTCCCCATGACCTTCTGTGGAAAATCCTGCTGCCGAAGGACCACCCTGGGCTCTGGAGCAGTGGAGGCCAGGTGAGGCCAGGTGGGGAGCGGGCTGCAGGCAGGGCCACGTGTGGTGGGGCAGTCATGCGCAGACAGCTTGGCAGTTCATGGCAGTGTCAGGAAGAGGAGGAGCAGCTGGGGCAGCGGGGCTGGGCCAGATGCCCCCCAGAAACCTGGGGACGGACACGGTCCGAGGAGCTCCCGTGAATGAGGCGTCATCCCACGTTGCTGATGGTCAGCGGGATAAGGCCAGGGAAGGTGGCAGTGGGTGTTGGAGACCTCGCTGGGGGCCGTCTCAGTGGGGTGTGGGGACAGAAGCCTGCCTTAACGGGGATCAAAAGTGAGCCAGAGGACGGGAAGTGGACACACGTCTGGGGAGTTCTGCTTGGAGGGGGTGGGGCAGAGATCTGGTGGGACACGTGCTTGTGGGGTCAGGGGAGGGCTGAGGGCCTGGCCAGCCTTCAACAGAGGTTCGAACAGTCCAACCACAGTGACAGGAGGAGGCAGACGGATGGCGGACACAGGCAGGGCACACGTGGGGCTGGAGGATGCGGACACTCCCTGTGGGCTGTTTCTATGTGTCGATGACATAGGAAGCAAGGCCCCCGCTGAGAGTGGGCCGAGGAGGGATGTGGAGGTCACAGGAGGCGAGGAGGAGGATGGCTAAGGACAGAGGGGTGGGGCTTCCTGGTGGGGCGGGGGCCCCAGCTGGCATGTGGCTGCCCAGAAGGCAGAGGGCTCGGTTTAACCAGGGTTTAAGGGGGTGAGAGGGCACGGGCAGCCGCGTGATGCTTTGCATACTCAGCCTCACTGATGGGCTGTGACACCTAAGAGAAGGAAAACACCCGTCATTCCAAGGACTCATTCGTGACCTAATCCAGAAAGGTTCAGATTCTGGATGGCGGTAACTCTGATGTCACAACTGAATACCTTGTTGTCAGACGTTTTTGGATATGTTATAAAGTTTTTTTTTTTCTTCTTTGTGGTACTTGGGCCTCCCACCGCCGCGGCCCCTCCCGCCGCAGAGCACAGGCTCGGGACGCACAGGCCCAGCGGCCACGGCCCATGGGCCCAGCCGCTCCGCGGCACGCGGGATCCCCCCGGACCAGGGCACGAACCCACGCCCCCCGCACCGGCAGGCGGATTCCCAACCACTGCGCCACCAGGGAAGCCCTATGAAGTGCTTTTGACACCTGCCCAGTCAACTGACAACAAGGCTCTTACCCCAAATCTGGGACCACCTAGACACAGCTAACCTCGAAAATATGTATCATCGGAAAATATGCATCCTTTATTTACCAAGCAAAAAAGAGGCATAATTCAGTGGAACCAAAGCTTCCTTTTCCCTGAAAACCTGTTTCTATTTTCCACGTATGACTAATTTTTAATCTCAGTGACTGAGCGGTAATGCCATTGTCACTGATGCTGACAATGGGGTTTTTTAAGAAGCATATGATAGATGTTGCCTTCATGGTATCCTTTTTTGGTTATCGTTCCGTGGTGTTCTGAATAAAATGAGTTCAGCCTCCGTGGGGCTCTAGCAAATCCAGGCGCAATTGTAGATTAGATGCCATCTTTATGCAAAGCTTCCGCAGCACACACTGGGCTGGCAGTGAGAGGCTGTCGACACGACAGAAGGCTTCCGTCTGGCCATTATTCACCAAAGCAGGAAAACAGCCATTTACCTAACGTCCATTTGTTAAGAAGGCAGGAAAATGGCATCTTTAATAACGTCAAACAAAGGCACCAAAACTTATAAAACAACAACCAAATTGTAAAGTAAGGAGCACGTTTGTAATAGCCTCCTCTGTTTTAACCAGAGGTATGCTTTTAGGCGGTTTTCCCGTGATGGGGTTTTAGGGTCAGAGGACAGCCCTACCCACGCAACCATGCAAACTGGAACCCTGGGTGTCATCCTCAACTCTCGTCCCCACCTCCACCATCCTCCGCTGGCCGACCTCATTGCCGTCTCCCACGACATCCGGCACTGAGTTGCCCGCAGGCCTCTCTGCCCCAAGAGCTGTCCTGCCCGCTGAGGCTCATTCATCCCTCTAATTGCAATGGGAGCACGTTATCTTTCCTAACCTGACAGTCCCTGCCCCCCTGCGCCTGCACCATCACATCCACGCCCCCCCGGTCCTTCCCCAATCCCAGCCCGCGCACGCAGGTGCATGTGCACGCTCACACTCATACATGCACGCTCACACACTTGGGCCAAGATCTCCCGCGGGGCCGTTGACCCTGGGCTGCCCCCTCATCGCTCCCACCCACCCTGCCAGGGCTCAGCTCTGCGCCCCCCACCTCCCGAGCCGCCTGCGACGCGGAGTTTGCGCCCCAGGCCCCCAGCTGCCGTGCTGCGCAGGAGCCCCGCCCCTCGCTTGCGCCTCCTGCCTTCCCAGCGGCCCCCGCGGCGCCGAGGCGCAGCACGTGGTGGTGGCGCCGCTGCGCACGCGCGGACCTGATGGTGGGAGAGGGCGCGTTGGTAGGCGGTGCGCTCGCTGCGGAGCCCGAGGCTTCGAGGAGCCGCAGGTGGGACTTCCGGAACGCGCGGCGGGTGGGGCCTGGAGGGGGACGTTATTCCCAGTCTCCCCTTCTCCGCATGACCCAGCGTGGCCCGCGGGGCCTCCTGTGCCTGACCAGCTCCCTAGGAAATGGGTGTGGACCGGCGCCGACACACGCAAATCCCTCGGTACCCGGGCTCCAGTCCCCGCCGGAGGCCGCCCTGGAACCCAAATATCTGCCTTAGGGCCTGGGTTGCCCTCATTGTGGAGCCGCCCGTCCCATTTCCTGAGTTCTGATCTGCCTTCTTTGTCTTTACCACCTGCTGGCGTTCATCTTGTTAACACCACGAGTTTACAGCTTTCTTTTCCTTTCCCTTTTGGTCTGATGCATCTAAAGCCGTAAGTACTCAGCTGGAATTGGCAAACAGGCTATTTTCAGTGGAGTTGATGCCTGCCTTCAAGAGAGTTAATTGTGACGTTTCAAAATATAAAGATGCACATAAAACGCGGCAAAATGCTCAGGACCTGTTAACTGAAACTCTTCCTGGAGCCTGTTTGTGTAGTAATGGGGTCAAGAATGACACGCACCTGGTGGTGCGCCTGTTCTGTAGAGACCTTGTGAACAGTGGGCCTTTGCTCTTCTCTTAGTCGTGGGTTGATGTGAGTTAGCCGTTGATGTGTTTTAGATGTAGACTTAGCCAGTGGGACCACCAGCCGCAGGCATGACAGGCCATAGAATGTCCCTGCACGTGGGCCCAGGCTCACCTCCTTTCCGGCTGGCCTGCTCCTTACCTCGGGTCCTCTGGGATGCATCTCAGCTCTGTTTTCTCACAGTTGGAGACACACGATTACAGGTAAAGAAGAGGCTATGGGAGATGGTCAAGTGTTCGATTTGAAGCCATTCTCGGTGAAGGATGAGGTTGCCCTCACAAGGTAACTGAATGTTTTTGGGGAGAAGTGGCCTTTGCTTAGTGGATTGTGATTTTTATTAACAAGCTGGCTCACCTCTTGAAATGCCCTAGTCTAATTGACCCCATCGCTGCACTAGTGAAAAATGGGATGGGAAGAGTGTGTGCACACAGACATGGCCCAGGTGGTGTCGAGCAAGGAGTCTGGTGTCAGGCTGGGGAGGGAGAGGGCGGGGTGATCCTATCGCTTTTCTGTGCAGTTTGTATTTCTTCAAGCCAGAGACATCGTTTCAATGTTGGCTTTACATTTCCTCCCTTGGGACTTGCATTAAATTTTTTTTTTCATTAAAGGAAGAGGGAGAATACTGACCAGATGAACCTAGAAAACCGGAAGAAACAGAAAGTGAAGGAGCCAAACCAAAAAAATCAGGGAAGATGTGGGAAAGACCAGGTTTGAATCTTTCATTTACTGTTAATGTTCTGTTTTTAAACTTAACAGTCTTCAGTAAGTTAAATTCTTCATTTTTTAAATCTGTAAGCCTTTCTTAGCCTCTATGGCATTTTGATAGTTTTTAAAATGTACACTTTGTGTGTAAAGTACATTTATTTCTAATTTCAGAAGGCGCACTGCTTTCTGTGTTGTGCCTGGGTTGTGGAATCAGTTCTGGGAGGGGTGGGTTTGGTTACGCATTACTCAGAATCCTTTGAGGTGGCTGCCACCCTCTTGCTGAGTTCTAAGGACTGGGAAGCTGCCGGCTGGGGGCGTCGTGGTGTCCTGGACCTGACTTGCTCACTTCCTGAGGGTCATGTTTGCCCTTCCCAGGGGCCACTTCAGGACACATTGGGGGTGGTCTCTTTAGTGTTTTAACAGAAGTTCTAACCATTACCGCAACATGGAAACGTTCTCAGTAAAACTCTGTGTCTTCTTGTGACTCGTAGCAGTGCCTGAAGGAAGAAAGTACATTCTCCATTTCAGAAGATACCAGGTAGGGTTTGTTCTGTGTCCCTTTCCTCTGTGCAGGAGGTGAGGCTGGGTGGTGAGGATGCAGCAGTGGGAGGGGTGGCGACGTCACCTTCAGTCCTGAGTCCGGCCTTGGCATTGGAATTGGGACCTGCGCTCCCTGTTTTTATCCAGTCTTTGCTCTCACTTGAGCAGAAGTGAAGAATCCGGTAGAACCACGAACGATTGGTAACGGGAGCTGCTGGCTGCCGCGCAGGAAATCAGTGTTTTGCGCGTTCTGTGAAGGCCGAGGACTGGCCCCCCTCACCTGCTGTCGGTCCCCTCTTTTGTGGTTTTTATTTTATCAATAAATAAAGGATCTTGTCAGAAATAATTGTAAACTAGGTAACAATCAACGTAACCACATCTTTTTCAAAGAAGAGAACCAAAAACAGTTTAAAAGGCATTAGGCATATGGTTGTCTCTGACCTTTCTTTACCTCTCCTGTTTTCTACCACTTTCTTGTCTCAGAGGATAGTATAAATAGCTCTCTTTGTCCAATAGAACAAAGAAAAAACCTGATGGAAAAAAACCATGGTAGGCTTTGCTTTTGGAAGCTTTGGTGCTGGAAACACGTGTGGCTTGATGACAGGATTTGCATATCAGTTCATGGTGAAAGGAGTCTAGGCTTTAGAATCAGGCAGTTGAAGCTCTGTTGTTCTAAATAGTATTTCCAGTTTTGAATGAAGCACCTGGCCTCAGAGTACAGGATTAGTTTAATTTGATGTTTTCTCTGAGTCATGTCAAATCATGTTTGTTAGTTTCCCGTAATCGGGTGGGGGGGAGTGGGGTGGGTGGAGGGTGGGCCGCTCCCTTTTCTGGCTGCCATTTGCTCCCTCCCTTCTGGACCCCCGCTGTGAGTGGTGGATGAACTTCTGAGCAGGCTCCTGGGTATGCAGCTCACACACCATCGACGTGGGGATCGTTACGGTGAAGCGTCTCGAATGTTAAATGTTGCTGAAATTTTACAGAACTGCTTGGCCAGACAGAAACGTGTGCGACCCAGGTCTGGCTTGTGGGCCCCATCGTGCGGCCCCCACGCTGTGAACAGAGGCAGGATTTCTCCTGTGCCTGGTGTCTGTCCCAACTCTTCTTTTTCTCTCATGGAAAATGTCAGAAAATTTGGGAAACTTTCCTTTTGTGTTTGTTTTTATTGTGATAACATTCATATAATGTAAAATTCATCATTTTAACCATTTCAGAGTGTACAGTTCCTTGGTACTAAGGGCATTCACAATCTTGGGCAACTATCAGCACGATCTAATTCCAGAATTTTGTCATCCCCATACCCCTCATTTCCCTCTTCCCCCAGCCCCTGACAACCTCTCATCAGCCTTTTATTTCTGCGAATTTACCCATTCTGGGTATTTTGTACAAGTGGGTCATACAACATTTGTCCTTTTGTGTCTGGCTTCTGTCACTTAACATATTTTTAAGATTCATCCACATTGTAGCCCGTATCAGCACTTCATTTTTATTTCTGTAAAAAAACTATATATATATATGTATATATATATATATATATATATATATATATATATATATAAATTTATTTATTTTTGGCTGCGTTGGGTCTTCGTTGCTGCGCGTGGGCTTTCTCTAGTTGTGGCGCGCGGGGGCTGCTCTTTGTTGCAGTGTGTGGACTTCTCGTTGCAGTGGCTTCTTGTTGCAGAGCACGGGCTCTAGGCGCGCGGGCTTCAGTAGTTGCGGCACTCAGGCTCAGTAGCTGTGGCTCGCGGGCTCTAGAGCGCAGGCTCGGTAGTTGTGGCGCACGGGTTTAGTTGCTCCGCGGCATGTGGGATCTTCCCAGACTAGGGCTCGAACCCGTGTCCCCTGCATCGGCAGGTGGATTCTTAACCGCTGCGCCACCAGGGAAGCCGCAGCACTTCATTTTTATGCTGAAAATCTTTTACTGTTTGAGTATTAGCGCTTTTTGCTTATCCAGTTCATCTGTTGATGGACATTTTGGGTTTCCACCTTTGGCCTCTTGTCAATATTGCTGCTGTGAACATTCCCTCACAGTATTTGTATGAACACCTAGGAGTGGAGTTGCTGTGTCTTGTGGGAGTTGTTTGCCTCGCTCTGGCACTGCCACACTGTTTCCCGGGGTGGCTCCACAATTTTACATTCCCACCGGCAATGTACGAGGCGCTTGAGGTCTCCACGTGCCTGCCAGCACTTCTTATTGTCCGTCTTTTCGCTGCAGCCACCCTCGTGGGTGTGAAGTGAACTGTTTTGGGTGGTCAGTCGACTGGTAGCGGGCCTCCCTTGCCCTCCGTAACCCGGTGCCTGGCCCCCCAGGGCCTGTTCCCGTGGCGGTGTTTGGGTGGCGGCTGAAGGGGCTGCCCCGCCGCTCCTGCTCGGGCCTGTTGTGTCTGATCTTCTCTCTGTTTAGTTTGGGTTTTGTTTCTGAATATGTTTCTCACAATTACTACTTCTTTTTTTTTTTTTTTTTTTTTTTTTTTGCCATACGCGGGCCTCTCACTGTTGTGGACTCTCCCGTTGCGGAGCACAGGCTCCGGACACGCAGGCTCAGCAGCCATGGCTCATGGGCCCAGCCGCTCTGCGGCATGTGGGATCCTCCCAGACCGGGGCACGAACCCCTGTCCCCTGCATCGGCAAGCGGACTCTCAACCACTGCGCCACCAGGGAAGCCCCACAATTACTACTTCTTAAAGGTTACTTTTGAAGGACCGTTTTTCTAAATTGATGATTTCCTGGCAGTCGTAGTTTTTTTTTTTTCTTTAATTTTCAATTTTTTTGGCTGCGCAGCATGTGGGATCCTAGGTCCCCAAGCAGGGATGGAACCCGCGTCCCCTGCATTGGAAGCATGGAGTCTTAACCATAGACCACCAGGGAAGTCCCATGGCCGTCACAGTATTGACAGGGGCCGGGGGTGGGCCGAGCTGGACCTGGTGGGTGACGGGGCGGCTCTGCCATCTGCTCTTTCTGCAGCCCCTGCAGGCCTCCTGTCGGCAGGAGGCGTGCCGGGGTGCTTCTGCAGCTTCCAGCCGCACATTAGTGTCAGGACTGGAGTTGCGCGCGTTCACCCCCTGCCTACAGATGTCCTATGAATCTGCTCATGTTTACCAAGCATGTTGTGAAAAATAGAGGAGTCCACTGAAAAGACTGGAGACTCTGTAGTCTGTAATGTAGGTTATTTATCTGTTTTTTGGTTATCTGTTTTCAAAATGGTAGGCTTTCTAAGTGAGCAGCAGATTTATGTATTTACGTATGGTTTTGTATTCTAGATCTGCACAGACCACCAAGCCTGTGAGGACGCATAACAGTGAAAAGCTTTCCAAGAAAAAAGGCCAGGTAACGTCTTCAGGTGTGATTCTCATGATCAGCTTTCTAGGCACTCGTGCTTGCGTGTTTATTCTTGCAAGTGTAAGGAGACAGTGAATGGGGATTTCCCTGACGGTCCAGTGGTTACGACTCCATGCTTCCACTGCAGGGGGCATGAGTTCCATCCCTGGTACCGCGCAGCGTGGGCAAAAAAAAGACAATGAATGACCTTACTGTCTGACTTTCTTTCTTTTTAAAAAAAAATATTTTATTTATTTATTTACTTTTTATGGCTGTGTCAGGTCTTAGTTGTGGCACGCGGGATCTTTGTTGAGGCGTGCGGGATCTTTTGTTGCAGTGCACGGGCTTCTCTCTAGTTGTGGCATGTGGGATCCAGAGCACGTGGGCTCTGTAGCTTATGGCACACGGGCTCTAGTTGAAGCGCACAAGCTCAGTAGTTGTGGAACGTGGCATTAGTTGCCCCGTGGCATGTGGGATCTTAGTTCCCCGACCAGGGATTGAACCCGTGTCCTATGCATTGGAAAGCAGATTCTTTACCACTGGACCACCAGGCAGATCCCCTGTCTGACTTTCTAATAGGAATGTATTGTGAAATGAGTCTGTGGAGCCTGGGTGGGGGAAGTGGCATTGGAAGAGCTGCTCCTCCTGTGCCCTTTCCCAGTGGGGTTTGTGCCCGGGGGCAGTGCACTGCCCTGGGTTCCACTCCTGACAGGGGCCAGGAGGGCTGAGACACAGAAGCTATTTTCTGAAGCTCCTTTGGAGGCAGTAGAGGCGCATAGTCTGAATTTGTTGCCCCTCTGATGGCAGCCCCTGTGGGGAAGGGCAGGGCAGGATGTGGCGAGTAAAGCGGTCACTGGGGTCTGCGACCCGGGCGGGCGCTGCCTGTGGGGTGGGGCCCACTCACAGTGTGCTCTCTCTCCTGCACAAGGTTCCAAGGCTACAACAAGGCCCTGGGGACGAGAGGAAGATGGCCCTTGGTGCTCTCCAGGTGT
This sequence comes from Mesoplodon mirus, assembly GCF_964341445.2. NCBI lineage: Eukaryota > Metazoa > Chordata > Mammalia > Artiodactyla > Ziphiidae > Mesoplodon > Mesoplodon mirus. The sequence goes on from NC_138992.1 coordinate 1,271,106, forward strand.
CCTCTGAGGATGGGGCACTGCAGGCTGTGCCCAGCGGCCAGGACGGTGGGCAGGCTGTGTGGCCCAGCACCCTGGGAGAGGGAGACAAGGAGCAAGTGGACGCAAGCCAGGGAAAGGATGGGGGGAAAGTGAAAGGCAAACAGAAAAAAAAAAAGGAGAACAAATCGGAAGAGCAAAGGCGGGAAGGGCTTAAGGAGAAAGGTGCTGGGAGACAGACCAAGGCTTCGAAGCTGGAGGAGGGCAGCAGGGACTGGAGGGGTGCACGTGGCCACAGCAGGAGGGCGCCTGCGGAGAGGGGGCGCGGGCCCATCGGGGAGGCGGTGCATGGAGGCGACAGGGACGCGGGAGCCGAGAGCCGCAGGGAGGACGCGCAGGCGGAGGCGGGGGGAACGTCCACGACGGGGCAGCTAGCCTGCACCGAAGAGGAGGGAGAGTTGGTGGGGAGGAAGCAGCTGCGAGGGGAGGTCGAGGAGGGGAAAGACATGCGGGCTGGAGAAATTAAGAAAGAAGAAAATGAAAAATGTGGTGCAGGTAACGAGTCTGCATCAGAGACTGTGGTTTCCAGAAAAGTCAAAAAAAGGAAGAAGGACAACGCAGGCGGGGCAGGGGCTCCGGAAGCAAAGGAACAGAGACAAGGGGATGGGGAGCTGGGGAGGGGTGGGCGGGAGGAGAGGGCCGTCAGGTGTGGACTGGGCCGGCCCGGGAAGGACGTGCGGTGGGAGAAGCGACGGAGAGAGGAGACAAGTCGCTGTGGCCTGGAGCAGGGCAGAGGCCAAGAGGAGGAGCCGGTCGGTGCAACGTCCCGAGGGAGAGACAGGAAAAGGGACCACGAGGCCACCAAAGGGCCGGAGGAGGAGGGAGAAGGCAGGTGGAGATGGTACGCCCGCGCTGGCCCCGCCCCCGCCCTGGCCCTCGCCCCCACCCTGGCCCTCGCCCCCACTGCCCATCACCACCCCCTGCAGGCCGTGCCCCGCCCCTCACCCGGTCACCACCCCTGTAGCCCCGCCCCGGCCTCACGGCCCGCCTCCACCCCACCCCTACCCGCGGTCTCTTTCACGCCCACGTGTGGGCATAAATAGAAGGTGGCTGTAAGTGCTGGCTTTTGCTGCCGCTGTGGGCCTGTCGGGGAGGCGTGGTGGGTAACGCCGAAACACTGTAGGGCGGGGGCAGCTTTGAAATGTGGGTGTTACCGGGTGCCAGTGAGAACCAGCGTCTGTGAGGCACTGGGCTCTGTGTCTCCATTGCTTTTGGCCCGTCCTCGGCGAGGCAGGTGCTGTTATCCCCACTTACCAGGTTAGGAAACCGAGGTACAGAGAGGTTAAGCAACTTGGCCGTGGTCACAGGGACACCAAGCAGCGGAGCACACGTTGGACACCGCCGTCGTAACCATTCCTCCTGGGCTGTCCAGCCTGCGGCCACCAGCCGCGCGTGGCTGTGAGTGCCTGAGATGTGGCTGGTCCCGGTGGGGACATGCTGTGGGTGTAAAGTGCATGCTGACTTCAAATAGTAGGAAGAAGAATGCGAACTCATTTTTTATATTGATCACACATTGTGGTGACAATATTTTAAATAGTTTGGTTGAAATTAAGTATATTGCAGAAAATCAAATCGCTTTAACATTCCCTTGTGGCTTGTGTCACATTTCTGCTGGTCAGTGCTGTTTCACACCTTGTGAAGGAGTGCAGCAGAGACCACAGGTGGGGCTGCCAGCTTTGGGATCAGAATGGTCTTCATTGGTATCAGCTCCAGCTTTCAGCAACGATATGATTCTGGGGAAATTAGATTTTCTGAGATTTTTTTTCTTGTGTGTGAAATGGGGTACTCTGTGGAGTTGCTAGTATGAGGAGACATGTGAAGGCTTACGAAGTGGGTGGGTGTGAAGTGGTCTCCCATTGTGGGTTCGATTTGGATTTCCCTGATGGGTAAGGATGTTGAGCATCTTTTGTGCTTATTGACCATTTGTATGTCTTTGGAGAAATGTCTGATCAGTTTCTTTGTCTATTTTTTTTTAGTTGGGTTATTTGTCTTTTTATTGTTGAGATGTAAGTGTTCTTTATATATTCTAAACACTAGATTCATCAGATACATGATTTGCAAACATTTTTTCCCTTCCTGTGGATTGTCTTCTCATTTTCTTGATGGTGTCCTTTAAAGCACAAAAGGTTTGAAATTTTGATGAGTCCACTTTAGCTGTTTTATTTTTTCTTTCTCGTACTTTTAAAAAAATTTATTTTATTTTTGGCTGCGTTCAGTATTTGTTGCTGTGCGTAGCCTTTCTCTAGGTATGGCGAGTGGGGTCTACTCTTCGTTGTGGTGTGCCGGCTTCTCATTGCAGTGGCTTCTGTTGTTGCAGAGCACGGGCTCCAGGCTCGCGGGCTTCAGTAGTTGCGGCGTGTGGGCTCAGTAGTTGCGGCGTGTGGGCTCAGTAGTTGTGGCACACAGGTTTAGTTGCTCTGCAGCATGTGGGGTCTTCCCAGACCAGGGATCGAACCCGTGTCCCTTGCATTGGTAGGCAGAGTCTTAACCGCTGCACCACCAGGGAAGTCTCTGTTAAATCAGAATGTGAGTCCTCTAACCTTGTTTTTCTCTTTCAAGATTGTTTTGGTTATTCTGGATAGCTTGTATTTCCATGTGAATTTTAGGGTTGGTTGTCAATTTCTGCAAAGAAGCTAACCTTTTGATGGGGATTGGGTTTTTCTGTGGATCACTTTGGGGAATATTGCCATCTTAGCAAAATGAGTCTTCCAATCCATGAATATGGGATGACTTTCCATTTACTTAGATCTTTAAAAATTTTTTTCAGCATGTCTTGTAGTTTAAAGTGTACAAATATTTTACTTCTTTGGTTAAGTTCACTCCTAGCTATTTTCATTTTTTGGTGCTACTGTAAATGGAGTTGTTTTGTAATTTTCTCAGGTAATTCACTGCCGGTGTAAAAAAAGAAAACCAGTTTTTGTATATGGATCTCGTACCCTGCAACTTCGTTGAATTAATTTATTAGCCCTAATAATTTTTCTGTTGTTGTAGAATCTGGTGGGTTTTCTATACACAGGATCCTGCCATCTGCAAATAAAGACAGTTTACTTCTTCCTCTCAAATTTGGATGCCTTTTACGTCGCTTTCTTGCCCGCGTGCTCTGGCTAGCACCTCCAGGACCGTGTTGAACAGCAGTGTCCGGTTCTGATCTTCGGGCCACGGCACTTTCGAGTATGACGTAGCTGTGGGGTCTTCAGCTGCCCTGTCTCAGGTTGAGGAGGTTCCCTCCATCCTAGTTTGTTGAGTGTGGCTTTTTGCTTTTATCGTGCAAGGGTGTTGGATTTTTTTGTCGGATGCTTTTTCTGCATCTCTTTAGAGAGCTTATGGTTTTTGTCCCGCCACATTCCCGTTTACAGAATTGCAGTCTGAATTTAAAAGACAGTGGCCTCAGCATTCTGTGGAAGGAACAGTGGGCCTGGGCTAGAATGTACTTCCTGGTTTTAGAAGGATTATAAGAGAGAATGTATGCAAGGTCTCTAAGCACACTTGGCAGTGGGCCTTAAGGAGTATCAGCTGCTGCAGCCCTAGTGCATGTCCAGCCAGCGGCTGCGTGGCTTATTCCAAAATGGTGATGACACCACCATGGCCCACCTGGGTGCTGAGATCCAGCCCTTGCAGCCATGCAGCTGTGTGCCAATGCTTCAGCCCCCAGGTGTCAGCTGGGACTGAGGAATTGGTGGCAGTAGTGGGGGTTAGTGAGGATGTGGGCTTGTCTCTGCTGAATTCCTCTGGTGGCGGGAGGCACGGCAAGCGTGCCGGGGCCTGCTGTGTACTCTGTGGGTGGACACTGACAGGTGTGCACGTGTCCACTTCCCACAGTCCCTAAGCCGCATCTTACAGATGCAGGAGAGTTGGACACCTGCCCAAGGTTGACAGATGGTGGAGCCCTGTCCACTGCTGGCTCAGGGCCCATGGATGGGCATCGTGGCCTGCTCCAGACCAGGACTGGCCCTGGAGGGCTAGCAGCTGGATCATGCTGCCCAGGGCGGAAGTGCGGGTCAAACCCAGGGACAGTGAGTGCCGGGGGGAGGGTTCAGCTGCACGGGGTGAGAGGTAATAAGGGGCTGGTCTGCAGTGATTGTGTTACAGGACTTGCAGGAGGCTGCGTGGGCCTGGATGGAAGGTGCCCCTGGTGTTTGCACATTGTACCCTTGCACAGCTTCACTTGTCAGGCCCTCTGACAGCGTGGAAGTGCCCCTCTTTCATGTCTGGCCTGGTGTGCCGGGCAAGCGTGTGATCACAGAGGACCCACCAGGTGCCCTTGGGAGCTGGGGGGGCGGAGGGAGGTGGGCAAGCGCTAAAGCCCTGTGCCGGCCCCTCGTGCCCCTCCCAGGCGGCCTTCCGGGAGGAGCCTCGGGCCGGTCATGGGGCAGCGTGAGCGTCCCGCAGCTCTGGGCCAGAGCTTCGGGACCGAGGGGTCGGCGGGGCTGGACTTGAATCCAGGGCCTGTCCGCAGCATCAGGAGGCTGGCCCGAGAGCACAGGGAAGCGGGCGGAGGAGCAAGGCTGGGACAAGGGACCGGGCGGAACGGCCCTGGCCCTGCCCAGTGCTGCTCTGCGGCCGCAGGAGGCCGGCGCGGTCCGCGTTCACGCCGCCGAGTGCGCCGAGGCGGGGCCTGCGCTGAGGCCTGGGGGGCGGGGCCGGGGCCGGCCCGAAGATGAGGGGCAGGGCGGGTGCGCCGGGCCTTTGCACATGGGGAGCAGGTTCTCGCTCCCGGGGCTTAAGAGGGCGGAACGCAGGGTGCGCCCCGACGTCCCCCCAAGGCCCCCAGACCTGGCGGAGGGTCGTCAGCTGAGTCCAGTACGGTGGCCGAAGACCTTGGGCGGAGGCTCAGGAAGGGGGCATCCCTGCTCTTCCCAGACATCTGACCGCTGCATCCGGGCGGGATGGGAGCGCAGGGGGGAGCTCACGTTGCTCTTCGGTTTCCCCAAAGGGGATCTGAGACCACAGATGCAGCACGTACCGTTTCCTGACCATTGGACCACATGTGCCCCGTCTCACCCCTGCTCCCCTGGGGGCCCCCATTTGGGAGTTTCTTCCCCCACTGTTTTTTTTGTTTTGGTAAGTTCTGTTGCTCATGTAGCTGTGCCTGGCCTAAGCACCGTAGTGTTTGGTTTTTTTTTTTTTTTTTTTTTTTTTTTCCGGTACGCGGGCCTCTCACTGCTGTGGCCTCTCCCGTTGCGGAGCACAGGCTCCGGACGCGCAGGCCCAGCGGCCATGGCTCACGGGCCCAGCCGCTCCGCGGCATGTGGGATCTTCCCGAACCGGGGCACGAACCCGTGTCCCCTGCATCGGCAGGCGGACTCTCAACCACTGTGCCACCAGGGAAGCCCGTAGTGTTTGGTTTTGAACTTGATATGTGTGTGGTCTCACACTGGCTTCTCATTCCACGTTGGAGTCTCAGTTCCTCCATTTCCAGGAGCTTTGGTCCATTCATAATTTTCACGGGCACATAGCCCGTGATTAGTCTCCCTTAGTGGCTTTTGTGCTCCGACCTGAGGCTGGCTTCTGCCCATAGTGCTCCCAAGCTCTTTCCTGGGGGATGTGGGCAGAGGCCCTGCGGTCACATGGGGGGTGCGTTGTGGCGGGTGTGGAATAGCGGGAGGGAGGTGGGGATCTCCTGTGCGTGAAATGCCACCTTTCCAAAGAGCAGGGTGGGTTCACACCGCACGGGGCTGTGCTCCGGGTTTCTGTTGGAGTTCCGACGTCATTAACTCAGTGCTTCCGGATGGTGTCTCACCGCGGTCTAACTGGTCCCCTTCTGTGACCTAAGTCCTATCAGTACTTCCACTTTACAGCAAGGGGCCAGAGATTTGCCACGAGCATGGAGTCCCGTCTGCCTCTGGGGGCTCGGGCCCTGCTGGTGGGGGTGGGAGGGATGGCGTCCTGGGAACAGAGGGGTCAGGCCTGAGTGTGGAGCTGGGTTGCAGTGGCCGCTTCGCTGGTACACCTTCATTAGATGCATTCAATATAAGAGCTGCGAATTACAGTTGCACAAGATTGGGAAAGTAGGTTGGAGCCAGACCTGGGGACTCTGGGGCGGCCCTGAAGGGACCCAGCTGGGGGAGCCTCTCTGCCCCTTTTCCTCTGGGTCAAGGAGGTGTGGTTGTCTAACGAGAGGCGTGGTCTGAGGTCAGGCAGGGTCAGTCCCCGCACCCCTAGGGGGATGACCCCTCCTGTTCCTTACCTAGCTCAGCTGGGAGGTGGTCACGGGGTGTCCAGAGGGATGCGTGGGGAGGACCTGCACTCCTGTGCGGTGTGAGAGTCGGAACCTTCTCGTGTGTCCTCCAGGTGGGAAGAGGAGAAGGAGAGCCCAGGCGGTGTGAAGTGGACGCAGCTGGAGCACAGAGGCCCGTGGTTCGCACCCCCGTATGAGCCGCTTCCTGAGGGAGTTTGCTTCTACTACGATGGTGAGGACTACATGGGTGGCTCGAGTGACTGTGGCCAGGGACCTGCTTCTGCACCTGGTAACTGGCGGCCACCCAGGCCTGCTCCGTTGGTGGCTCTCCCGTCAGGGTCTGGGCTGACCCGTGCACCTGGGAGACACTGGCCCTTTGCTCAGGAGCCAGGCCAGGCTGCTTCCAAGCCTGCAGTTCAGAGGCTCCCTGAGACATCAGGGGGCCCCTGCCCATCTGCAGCCTGGCCTGGCTCAGAACTCCTGTGCTTTGGGGGGCGGGGGCTGCACATCCAGCGCCCGGTGACCCAGGTGGTGTCCTTGAACTCGCCCAGCTTGGTTCTGCCACCCCTGCCTTCCTGCTGTGCTGGCATGGCCCACGTGGGCTTGCATCCAGAAGGACCTTCTGGGTGAGGGCCTGAGTCTCTGGGTCCCTGGGTGTTTGCAGCGGGCCGCCTGCGGGCTCCCAGCTGTTACCGTGGGCGCGTGCTGACTGGCCCGGCCCCTCACTGCCCCTCCGCTGGCCTCTGGCCCTCTTTCTCTCCACCCCTCTGGTTAGGAGCGTCTGCTTAGTTGTTTTTTTTTGTTTGTTTATTCTTTTGGCTGCGTTGCTGCATGTGGGCTTTTCTCTAGTTGCAGCAAGTGGGGCTTCTCTTATTGCAGAGCATGGACTCTAGGCGCGTGGGCTTCAGTAGTTGCAGCGCGTGGGCTCTAGAGCGCAGGCTCAGTAGTTGTGGCGCACGGGCTTAGCTGCTCCGTGGCACGTGGGATCTTCTCGGACCGGGGCTCGAACTCGTGTCCCCTGCATCGGCAGGCGGACTTTCAATCACTGCGCCACCAGGGAAGCCCCTTCTTGTGTTTTTCAACTGTAAATTTTCATGTAAGCGTAGCAGCAAAATAAATCATTAAAACAGTATAAACGTGAGCAATTCTGGCCATTGACACCTTCTACAAAGGCCTGGCCTGTGCTCCAGGATGCTTACAGCCACACCTGTGCACGGGTGTGGTTGTCTTCTTAAATTTAGAGCCTTCTCCTGAACTAAAAGAAGTCAGCTATGTTACGATACAATACAACGTGTGTAACCAAGCGTGACTTAAGGAGCAGGATGTTGTGGGCCGGAGGGTGGGGCAGGGTCGGCTCCCTAAACCAGTGTATCTTCCGGCGTCTCCAGGGAAGCCCATGAAGTTGAGCTTAGCAGCTGAGGAGGTTGCCACGTTTTATGGGAAAATGCTGGATCACGAATATACAACAAAAGAAGTTTTCCAAAACAACTTCTTTAGCGACTGGCGGAAGGTACGTGCTGCGCGGCCGCGGTCTCTGGGTGTCGGCCTGCTGCGGTCAGACGCTTGCCCACCCTCGCTTCTCTCCAGTGGCTGGAAGGCCAGGCAGAGCCAGGCTTGGAATCTCCAGGAAAGGGAGGTGGCGGGGTGCCAGGAGTGGCATTTTCTGGCCCCCGGGAAACAGAGATACTCGTTGGCAAGCTATCTGAATATAAGGTGCTACTTGTTTTTTCTTTTCTCATTGAAAAAAAAACTGGGTTCTGTGTGCGTCTGCACTCATCTTGGCTACACCTGTGGACTCCGCCCGGAGAAAGCGCACCCCAGACCCCCTTCCAGCTGCTTTGGGCAGGACACCAGCGCCGCGTGTGTCCCCTTCCCGGCTGGCGGGCACCTGGGTTCTGCCACAGGGTGTGGTGCGGCCTCACACCTACCTCTGCAGGGACCTGGGGGTTGGTGGGGCTGCGGGCTGTGTGTGTGTGGCTGGACTGGGGACCGCCAAGCACGTGTGTGTTCCCACCGCGCGTGGGGCGGTGGCCGACTCCCCTGGTGGTGAGTGAGGGGCCCCCTACTGCCATGCGCAGCCCACGCGGCAGCCAGAGGGGGCAGTTCTTCAGGTGCGGCCACAGGGCCCAGCTCAGAAGGCCATTAGGAGGAAGCACCGGGGCCTCAGCTCTCCATCCGGCCACCTGCACACCTGGGCCACCTGCACACCTGGGCCACCGGCCTGAAAAGGCTCTGCTTAGGGGACAACTGCAGAGGCTGCTGGTCGGGGTGGCCTTGGCGTCTTTGCCCAGAGTCTGCTCCTCCTGCTTCTGGGATGTCACCATTCCCTGTGGAGTGGGACCCCTGCCGTGGTGGGGGAGGGTCCCCACTGCCCCTGTGACTGTTGCCTGTGTTGGATGTTGAGAACGCATGTCTGATTTTGGGGCAGGAGATGACAGCAGAAGAGAGGAAAGTAATCAAGCACCTGGACAAATGTGACTTCACGGAGATCCACAGATACTTTGTGGAGAAGACCGCCGCCCGGAAGGCCCTGTCCAAGGAGGAGAAGCAGGTCGGGCTGCTCTGGGGCTCAGTCTGGCTTGGGCCCCTGGGGCCTTGCGTGGGAGGCTGCTGGTATGCAGAAGACGACCCCTTCCTCTCACAAACGCCGTTCCTGTGTGATTCTTCTAGACGAGCCCCCGACAGGGTGTGCTGAAGGGGCCTCTGATTCTGCTCCGTTATTCTCAGACACTTTTGAGTTAACATGGCCCCTAGACGCGTTTAACCGTGCTCTGCCCACCCGGAGCACGGGGGACAGTGGCCCCGCCGTGTGAGTTAGTGACTCCGTAGTTCATGCTCCGTGGTGACGGTGGACCAGCACAGCTGCAGCCGGGAGCCGGGGGCGGCCGCCTGCCTCGCTGGGCCTCCCGCGCTCCTCCCGCAGCAGGGAAGGGGCTCTGGCGAGTGTCGTGCACCCGGCAGACGTGGGCACCGGGCTCGTCCTGTTTCTTCACCCCTGACGCCTACACGCTATTCTGTGAACGCAGAAGCTCAAAGAAGAGGCGGAAAAACTTCAGCAAGAGTTTGGCTACTGTATCTTAGACGGGCACCGAGAGAAGATAGGCAATTTCAAGACCGAGCCCCCTGGGTTGTTCCGGGGCCGCGGCGACCACCCCAAGATGGGGATGCTGAAGAGGAGGGTCCTGCCGGAGGACGTGACCATCAACTGCAGCAGGTGTGCGCGGGGCGGGGGTGGTGGGGGTCGGTCCCGCCTCTCACCCAGGGGAGTGGGGCCCGATGTGGGGCGTGTCTCCGCCACTCCAGGCTCTGTGGGCCGGGTGGGCGGGCACCTTCCCCGCAGATGGACGCTCTGCGGCGGCCCACGTGCCGTTTGCTGAACCAGCCCGTGTCACTCTGCCTCCTGCTTGAGGTTTCACTCCACCAAGAAGGCGTGTCCGTGTCCTTCCAACACAGTTTTCCAGAGTTCAGGTGGTCGAGATGGTCTAGTAACACGTGAGCGTTTGGGACTCCGGGCCACGCTCCAGCAGGAGCTTCGGTCCCTCCGCTGCGTGGACCACGGCCGAGCCGGGTCGGCAGAGGCGTCCTGGCAGCCTGGGCCCATCAGGCGCCCGGCGGCGGCTTGTGTCCCATGGAGCTGCTGAGCTGGCAGCGTGTGTGGCCTCGGGGGTGGCCGTCCCGGTTCACGTGTGGTGGTAGCTCTGAGTGAGCCCCTCACGTGCCTGGCGACACAGAGGCCGCGACGCGAGGGCGTGGCCTGGGCGAGGAGGCACCTGCGGCGCCAGCGCAGTCGCAGGAGGCGGCGTTTGGCCCGTGTCTCAGGGAGCAGGGTCTTGCATCGTCGGGTTTGGGTCACTCTCCTGCTGCAGGGACTCCGAAGTACCCGAGCCTCCGGTAGGTCACCGGTGGAAGGAGGTGCGGTGCGACCGCACGGTCACGTGGCTGGCGGCGTGGACAGAGAACGTGCAGAACTCCACCAAGTACGTCATGCTGAACCCCAGCTCCAAGCTGAAGGTGAGCCGGCTCTGACCCGCTGCCCCCGGCTGGGCCCGGGCCGCTTTGGCAGGGGGTCCCTGAGGTCACGGGCACTCGCAGGCCGGTTTTGAAGTGATATCGTGTCCAGCGGCCATTTGTCTTAAAAAACAAGGTATTTAGGCTTACGCTCTCTTTAAATTTCGCTGAGTTTGGAGTCTGCTCCCCGGCCCTGAGCCGAGCAGGTGAGAGCGGCCTGGGAGGAGAGTGGGCGGTTTCCTGTCTGAAGGGATCCCCGGGGTTTCCTCTGCTACTTTTGCTCCCTTCGTCAGGGGGAGAGGGACTGGGAGAAGTACGAAGTGGCTCGGCGCCTGAAAGGAGTTGTGGGCGAGATCCGTTCTCAGTACCAGGCCGACTGGAAGTCCCGAGAAATGAAGGCGAGACAACGCGCCGTGGCCCTTTATTTCATCGACAAGGTGTGGATGGTTCCAGGCTTCCCCACCTGCTGTTCACAGACGCTCCAGTCGGTCGCAAAGACCTGGTTGCACGGGCAGCTGGGGGAACCGCGGGGCTCGTGTGTCCTGAGCCGGAGCCTCGGGCAGGTGGAGGGGTGGGTGTGTGCCTGAGGGGGCGTGTCCGTCTGTGCCCCTGTGTGTGTGCACCACGTCCTGATGGGCCCCGTCCGCTCAGCTGGCGCTGCGAGCCGGGCACGAGAAGGAGGAGGGCGAGTCGGCTGACACGGTGGGCTGCTGCTCGCTCCGTGTGGAACATGTCCAGCTGCACCCAGAGGCCGACGGCTGCCCGTACGTCGTGGAATTCGACTTCCTGGGAAAGGACTCGATCCGCTACTACAACAAAGTGCCGGTGGAGAAGCCGGTGAGTGCCTGGTGTGGGCGGTGGCTCGTGCCCCACGCTCGCCCCTGAGATCTGGGCGCTCTCTTTCAGGGAGCATCAGAGGAAGGCACAGGGCCACGAGGCCCATTTGCCTGTCCCGTCAGGCTTGGTGGCAAGGCCAAACGCCCGTAGGCTGAACTGGACCTGCCCTCCAAGGTGCCAGTGCCGCCACTGCTCTTCTGGTGGGTTAGGGTGGCATTCTAGAGGCCAGGATTCCGAGGGCAGGGTGTTGGCAGGGCCGTGCGCCCTCTGCGGCTCTGGAGAGAAACCTTCCAGGCCCCCTGGCGTCTGGAGGTGCCCGTGCATCCTGGCGCGTTGGCTCGAGGCTGCAGCAGTTCAGCTCCGCCTCCGTGGTCCCCGCGCGTCTGTCTCTCTTCTTGGGAGGACACGGTCCTGTTGGAGTTGCCCCCCACCAACTGTGACCTCGTCTGGACTCATTGCATCTGCAAAGACCCTATTTCTGAAAAAGGTCACGTTTTGAAGTTTTGGGAAGGACGTGAATTTGTGGGGGACGCTGTTCACCCCAAGGCGCCTGGGAAGGGTCTTCTGGCCGCTGGGCGTGCAGCTCGCTGCAGTCTCTCTGGCGGTGTCCCGGGTCTCCCCTCTGTGAATGGTGAGGTTCAGGGCTTGAGCCTGCTGGCTGACCGCCGCGCCCACGGCGCCTGGCCTCGCACCTGCCGATGGAGGGACGGATGGAGTCGGGGGGGCCCGGGGGGTGAAGTCTCTGGTTTGCAGAGGGCTCTGAAGGGAAATCAGGATTTCCACTCCTTCTGGAGTGATGAGCCCTAGAGTGTCAGTCACCCTGGCCTCCGTCTGCGTGGGCCCCGTGTCATAGCAAGGAGAGCAGATCCAACACTGCCCACCTGCAACTTACACACAGACATGGCTGCCCGAACACAGAACGGGAGGCCTGGGGAGACCGTCGAGGGTGACAGAGAAACACCCACTCGGGAGGGGCTGCACGGCGTGCCCAGGCATCTGAAATCTGTTCCAGGGCATGAGTTGGTGGGGAGCACAGGTGAGGAAAGGGAGAGGCTTTCCTTGGGGCAGGAGAAGGGGTTTTAGTAACAGAAGATAACCACCACATATCTCAGTTCGGGCCACTCTGATGAGGCACCTGGCCTGGGCACCTCATTAACAGTGCTTCCACCTCCTGGTCTGGAGGCTGGAGTCGGGAGCTGTGAGCCGGTGAGGCCCCTTCCTGGCGTGGCCATGCTTTCTCACTGTCCTCACGTGGCAGAGGGTGAGGGAGCACTGGGGCCACTTTCCTAAGGCACAGACCCAGTCAGGAGTCGGGGGACTTGGGGGCCGTGGTGCCGAGAGTGGGGGATGTTCCGGTCACTCTGGAGCTGGGCACCTGGTGTCCAGCCCCGTGGGGCACACGCAGAGCTGCATGGAGAGACAGGCCCAGGCCGACACGAGCCGGGAGGACGTTTGCGCTCCCTTAGAAGGACAGAAAGGAAAGTGAGGGTGGAGGGAAATTGGACAAAGGGACCTTGAAGGTCCTCTGAGGCGCTGTGGTGTCGGGCGAGTCTGACTGTGGACGTGGGGTCACCTGGAGGGACCCGGCGTGGGAGACAGAGGAAGAAGCCAGGGTGTGCGTTGTGAGGGGCCGTGCCAGCCTCGCGATGGACAGCAGCCTGGACACGTGGCGCGTGACCCTGCGGTGGTGCTGACTGCTTCCTGGGAGAAACCCAGTCTGCTGGTCTCCCAGTTCTGTCGCACAGCTGGCCCTTCGGGCCCCTCGTTTACCTCCATCTCCTTGGCCCCAGGAGGCTTTTTCCTGCCCGGGGCACGAGGGGGTCTTTGTAAAGGCTTCTTCTCTCTGCCACAGGTGTACGAGAATCTGCAGCTGTTTATGGAGAACAAAGGCCCCGGGGACGAGCTCTTTGACAGACTGACCGTAAGCCTGGGGCACTCAGAGCAGTGCTGATGGGGTGACACAGGGCTGCAGCGCAGCTCGGCCTGTCTGCGTCCAGAAGGGCCAGGCTGACGCCACGGGGCGAGCGTGAGCGCCGACTGGCGTGTTCTCCTGCACGAGAAGGCTGAGGCCATCTGTCTAACCACCAGCTTCCTTCCACCCAGAGGTGTGGGGCAGGGGGCTGGGAAGAGAGCTGTGAAACTGTCCACAAAGGAGACCACGTTTTGAGACCCACCTCCTTCCTCGTGTTCAGACCGCCAGTCTGAACAAGCACCTGCAGGACCTGATGGATGGCCTGACGGCCAAGGTGTTCCGGACCTGCAACGCCAGCCTCACCCTGCAGGGCCAGCTGAGAGTGCTGACCAGAGGTGAGAGTCCCTGGTGTGGGGACAGGGCGCCCACTTGTGGGCTGGTGCCCGGCTGCTGGGTTGGTACGGGATGCCTCGTGGCCGGTGTCCAGGGCAGAGTGGAGCTCCCCTGGCCCGCAGGGACGGGTCAGGGATGTGTGTGGGTCCCCAGGCCAAGCCATCCCTGCAGGGCCACCCGCACGGTTAGGCCCGCTGCCCAGTCTCCGCATCTGCTCCTCCGCAGAGTTGGTTTTGAAGCGCCCGTCCAGCTCTGCGTGTCCCCCACTGTGTGCGGGAACCCTCTTCCTGCCACTCCCACCCCCAGCGGGGGCTCCTGGACGTGGGCCCGATGCTCTCGGGGGGGCTCTGGGGAGGCCTCTTCTCTGCCTCTGTGGTGAGGCCCTTGGACTAGGTGCGGAGCCTGAGTCCTGTCCTGTGAGCTCCTTCCTTGGGCGGCAGCGGCTGTTGTCCGGTGGCTGCTGCTGTGTAACAGACTCCTGTTTTCTAGCTGAAGACAGTGTAGCCGCTAAGATCCTGTCTTACAACCGAGCAAATCGGGCCGTTGCCGTTCTCTGCAACCATCAGCGGGCAACTCCCAAGACCTTCGAGAAGTCGATGCAGACTCTTCGGTCGAAGGTGCGCGGCGGGCACGGCGGGAGGGCCTCTGGGGGCGACTGTGCGGCTCTCCTCCTCTCCCCTCCCTGGGACCGCACGGCCCTCGGAGGTGCTTGGGCAAATCAGGGCTGCCCGGGGCCAGGTGCTGGCCAGGAGGGGAGAACCGGCTAAGGGAGGGCCAGAGGCTGTCCTGCGCGGCCTTCTGGTGTGGAAGGGCCTCTAGCCCAGGAGGGAGGTCAGCAGAGCACGGGGCCGGGTCTGGCTGGAGCAGGTGGTATGTCTGGGGCCTCTTGGCCTCACCCTGCCCCCTGGCCACAGAGTGACCAGTCAGGGCCAGTGCTCCGGCACCCTGACTGGGCAGACGGGTACCCAGGGGACCCGGTCAGCTGGGCCCTTTCAGGGCGTAGGGCCTGCAGGCTGTGGACGGTGATCCCTGGGGCTGGACTGGGGTGGGCAGGAGCAGCCCTGACTGGGCCCCTCTTCTTTTGCAGATTGAGGCAAAGAAGCAGCAGGTGGCCGAGGCCAAGGCAGAGCTGAAGAAGGCAGAGGCCGACCACCAATCCAGAGGGGACGGCAGGTCCAAGAGGCGAGTGTCCGGAGGCCCCAGCCCATCCGAGTCACGGGGTTGCCAGTGAACCTGCTTTTCTCTTCACCAGTTCTCTGCTTTTCTTTCCGATCGTATTTTCTGATTCAAACAATACAAACTATATTTGCGCCAAAAGGTGAAGCAGTGCAGAAGTGCAGGAGGAGAAACGCCTGTACTCGGGCACCCGAGCTCCGGGCCGCGTGGTTCTCTCCTTCAGAGGCTCTCGGCTCTTGACTGCGGGCGAGCGGTTCCGGCTGGTTCACAGAGCTGCGCAGCCATCGTCACCGTGCATTTTAGAGCGTTTCCATCACTGCAAACAAACCCCCTCCCCTCCCCCAGCCCCTGGACATTCGCACAAATGGAATCCCACCATCTGTGGACCTTGTCTGGCTTTTTTTGTTTAGCGTAATGTTGCTGAGGTCCAGCTGCCTTGTAGCCCGTCAGTGCTTCAATCGCCGAATATTCCGTGTGTGGCCAGACCACGTTTTACCGTCCATGTGTCTGGACGTTTGGGTGTTTGCACTTTGTGACTTTTGTCGTAGAATTGTTGGATTGCTCTGTAGCGCCAAGGTTTAGCATTTTAAGAAAGCGCCACCTGTTGTCCATCGTGCTCACGTTCTCACCAGCCGTGCGCTGGGTCCCAGTTTCTCCACATCCTCGCTGGACTTTTCTCATCTTCCCTCTTTTTGGTTACAGTCCAGCGGGTGTGGGTTCGGTTTGCATTTCCCCGATGGCTAACGATGTGTGAGGATCTTTTCTCTGCTTATTGGGCATTTGTGTGTGGTCTTTGGAGAAATGTCTGTTCCATCCTTTTTCCGTTTTTCAGTTGAGTTCTTTGGTTTTTTTTACTGTTGAGTTATAAGAGCTCATAATTCACTCCAGATACGAGTACCTTTTCAAATATATGATTTTTTTTTTTTTTGGCCGTGCCACGTGGCACGCGGAACTTCCCCAACCAGGCATCGAACCTGCGCCCCCTGCAGTGGAAGCGTGGAGTCTTAACCACTGGACCACCAGGGAAGTCCTCAAATACATGATTTGAAAAGACTTTCTCCCATTCTGTGTGTTGTCTTTTTACTTTCTTGGTAGTATGCTTTGAAGAACAAAAATCTTGATAAGTCTAGTTTTCATTGCTTATTCTTTAGGTATCATGTCTAATAAGGCTTTGCCTGACCCGAGGTCATAAAGATGCATTTCTAGGTTTTCTTATAAGAGTTTTGTAGTTTTAATATTTACATTTAGGTAGTTGATCCATTTTGAGTTATTTTTTGTAGATGGTGTGAGGTAAGGATTCAACTTCATTTTTTCTCATGTGGACACCCAGTTTTCCCAGCACCACTCCCACCAGCTGAATGGTCTTGACACCTTGTGGAAGATCAGCTGATGGCAGGTGTTTCTGGGCTCCGTTCTGTTCACGTTCATCGGTCTGTCTGTCTTCCTGCCAGTACCACTCAGTCTTGATTCCTGTAAGTTTGAAATCAGGAAGTGTGAGCTCCAATTTGGTTTTCTCATTAAAGATTGTTTTGGCTATTCAGGGTCCCTTGAAGTTCCATATGAATTTTAGGGTTGCCTGGTCAGTTTCTGCAGGGAAGTCGGCCTGGGTTTTGATTGGGATGCGTTGACGCTGTAGGTCAATTTGGGAAGTACTGCCTTCTTAACAAGGCCAAGCCTTCCAACCTGTGAACACTGGGATGTCTTTTCAGATGCTCGTTCTTCTTTCATTTCTTTTAGCAAAGTTTTGGAGGACAAGTTTTGCACTTTTGGGGGTTAAGTTTATTTGAAAGTGTTCTATTTTCGTTGCTGTTGTAAATGGAATTGTTTTCTTAGTTACACTTTTGGGTTGTTCATTGCTAGCTTTGTTGCATGTCCCCGAGCCCACCCACAGGTTCAGTGATTCACCAGGAGGACTCCCAGGACTCAGCATTGAGCTGAGATTCCTCACAGTGATAGGACACACGGACGGTTCTCAGGCCCTCGGGCTGTGCACACGACTCATTCCCACTCCCTGGGCTCAGCCGGTGCTTCCGCCTCCTCCCCAGGGACCAGGATCTCAGGAGTGTTCCCCCTTGTTGTTGCAAAATCATGTTCGTGGTCAGTCGTCATAACTGCATTGCTTTCTTTCCCAGACCTTTCATCTGGGTTTTGTGCACAAGGGGCAGGTGTTGCCACAGAGAGACGTTTGTATGCATCTGGGCCAGAAAGACACACCACATCCAGGTGCTGGCGGGACGGACTCTGGATTTTTCACAGAGGTTCTCATGTTTATGTAATGTCCACGTGTGTACGGCTGTATCCTCCTGCTGATCCGGTGAGCAGCAGAGACAAGATGGGCTGCATCTGGGGGTCCACCTGCCCCACTGGGCTGTGTGCCGGGGCAGCCCCCTCCCCTGCTACAGGCTGCCCTCACCTGGAGAGTCTCAGGTGGAGCGCCGAGGCATCCCTGGGGCAGCTGTCCCTGTGATGTGCCCCCCCTGCCCCCCGCTGGCACACGTGCAGGATCCACAGCCTGGGTCGCGGGCAGTCTCTGCATCAGAGACACACGGCCCAGTGCACTTGATTTCTGACTGCCCTGCCAGAAAAACGGGCCTTTTCCTGGGGGCATCTGCAGGTGACCCCAAGGTCCAGCCAGCGGCTACGTCTGCATGGTTAGGGTCCCGCGAAGGGGTGTCCCAAATCTGCCACGACCCTGGGGTCTGAGGTCCAGTCCTGGAGCCTCCGTCCCACTTGCTCTCCTGCTGCAGACGGTGCTGGGTTTCTGCCTAGTCAGGCCCAGGCAGCAAGACCCGAGGTTCCCCGCAGACCGGTGGCTTTCCTGCAGCAGCAAAGTGGAGACGCCGCCAAGTCCAAGTCACAAGGCTTCCCTGAGCCCTCAGTCGCTTGTCCATCTGGAGGTTAGAAGTTGATCTGCTCTAAAGGGCACACGTCAGGCCAGAAGGTCACCAGCCTGGGTCCCGTCTCACGAGAGCTCGTTAGAAATCCACCCAGCTCTCCAGACTCCAGGACGTGTCTCCCTCTTGGGACAACCTCCTTCCTCACGTGGGCCCCTTCCCCAGAGATGTCAATCGGCAAACAGAGTAAGAAGGCATCGTTTATGGAGATGTGTTCGCTGCACTCAGAGTTGGAACTCTAACCCTCCCACAGGCTGCAGCACAAGGCTGTTGAGTCCCCTTTACACTTTTCCTGGGCATCCTTTCTGATTGGGATGATTCCTCTGGCATTTATGAAGTTACAGGGATTTTCCTTTTTTTTTTGGCCGTGCCATGCAGTGTGTGGGATCTTAGTTCCCCGACCAGTGGAAGTGCAGAGTCTTAACCACTGGACCGCCAGGGAAGTTCCAGCCATTTTACATTTTAGGTCAGCTTTTTACTCTACGTCCACACGCGGTAGCCACAAAATACAGAGCCATCGCAAGAATTGTACTGTTTTTCTTTTTTTTTTAATATTAATTAATTTATTTGTGCTGCTCCGGGTCTTCGTTGCGGTACACGGGGTCTTCGTTGCGGCCTGCGGACTCTTAGTTGCGGTGCGTGTGCGGGATCTAGTTCCCCGACCAGGGATGGAACCGGGCCCCCTGCAGTTGGGAGCGCGGAGTCTTACCCACTGGACCACCAGGGAAGTCCCTGTCCTGCTGCTTCTTACTGCTAATTTTTCCAAATCCCTAGCAGGTAAACCTTCACAGGGTTAACGTTACAGCTGCCTGGGAAGATCCCAGCTGGAATGGGGGTTGGGGAGGGAGAGGCGAGGGCAGCAGTCTTTTCTAAAACTTGTTCCAGGCTTTTCTGCTTGGAGGGGAGAGCCGTGTAAACTTCTAACATTTTTGGCCCATCCAGAGCTCAATTTTGGGAATTTTTGGGTCCCTTCTCCCACCTGGAGAACAGAAGCCCAGGCATCACCTGAGCTGTATTTCCCCCCCTCACTTCAGCCATGGTGGTCAAAAGCAGCCTGAGGATCCGAGCCCAGTCAGCTGGGGTTGGACCTGTCATCTCCAGGCTCGCCTTCTCACAGCAGACAGCAGCTCTCCTGCTGTTGCACACCGAGCGAGACTCTGGGCCACCCAGGGACCAGGGGGGGCGTGTCCTGCGCCAGCCCTTCGTCCGTCCTTTCCAGAACAGTGTCCTTGCCGTGTTTCATGGGTCACAGTGCTAGCGAATACCCTTTCCCGCTGACTCCCCAGACCACCTGTAGGTTCAGTGATTCCGTAGGACTCACAGGACCCTGCACAGTCACGGCTGTGATTTCGTACAGTGAAAGGTCATGTGGGCACCCTCTGCCTAGCACATGCCAACCTTCTGGACTCCGGAGGGAAGCAGGAGCTCAGCAGGACCTGTACTGTTGGTACACGACTCTGGGCTCCGTGAGCCTCTCTTTTCTTACTGTTTAGGGAGATGGGCGCCCTCCCGACGTCCAGCCTGGTAGGCAGGCCTTCCTTTCCAGGGTTGGTCGGGCCTGCTGTGCTGACTTGTCCTCTGCAGACCACGTGGAAGTAGACTTGATGCGTGTGGGTTGGTCTCACACCCTGCACCCCACTGAACTCACCTGTTAGCCTTAGCAGTTTCTTGGCGGATTCCTTAGGGTTTAAGATCATGTCGTCCTCAAGTAGAGATGGTTTCCGTCTTCCTTTCCAACCGGGATGCCTTTTACTTCTTTTTCTTGCCTGATGCTCTGGCTGGACCCTCCAGCGCGGTGCTGAGGACGGTGACCTGTGTAGACCCCGAGTCTTGTTCTCACCTCACGGGCAGAGCTTTGACTGTTGAGGAGGAAGTCAGCTGTGGGTTTTCTTAGGTGCCTTTATCAGGGTGAGGACGTGCCCTTCTGTTCCTTTTGTCGAGGTTTGTTTTTTCCTGGAAGGTGTTGGATTTTGTCAGATGATTTTTCTGTATCCAGACAATGCTGTGTTGCACTGACTGGATTTTGGGTGTTACATTCTTGCATCCCAGGGATAAACCCTGTTTGGTCATGGTGCAGAATCTCTTTTATACATCCTGGGTTAGGCTTGCTGCTGTTGTGATGAGGATTTTTGCTTCTGTATTTACACTGGATAATGGTGTATGGCTTTCTGGTGGTGTCTTTGGTTCAGTGTCAGGGTGATGCTGGTCTTGGAGGGACATGGGAAGCGGTCTCTCCTCTTCTGCTTTGTGAAAGTTTGTGAAGAGTTGGAGTTAATTCTTCTTTAACCATTTGGTAGAATCCACCAGTGAACGCCTCTGGGCTCGGGCTGTTCTTTTGTGGGAAGTTTTAAAATTGCTGAGTAATCGCTTTGCCTGTGGTCCCTGTCGCGTCAGCACTGGTGGCATGTCTCCCGGGAGCTGGTCTGCCCCACCAGGACACGGTCGTCTGTGGTTTCCCTCATCTTCCTTGTTTCTAGCGGGGTGACCCCTTTTATACGCGGCTGCTGTGGCTGTGAAAGCATGAAAGTTTCCTCAGGTGCAGGCAGGTGCTTTTTAGTCGTGGGGTGTGTGTGTGTGTGTGTGTCCAGCCATTAGACTGAAGGGTATTCATGTTCAGTGAAAAATGAGGCTCCCCAGAGGCAGCTGCTGGGAAGCCTCTTGTGTCTTCCAGGAGGACTCGTGTGTGCCCCCTGCCCCTCCCCTCTTGGTGGCATCAGCAGCCGCCTGCCGTTTGCCGCTGGCACCTTGGCGTTCGGTTGGTGCTCTGGAGGCCACTGTAGAGCGGTGCCCGTGGCTGCGGCCCACCCTTGTGCACAGCCTGGGGACAGACCCCGCCTCACACGCTCCGCTGTGGTGTCTGTCAGGGCCGCTCAGCCTCTGCGGCGTTTCCTCCACCCGCGGTCCTTCCACACGTGTCCAGGTGGGTTCGGAGCTGGAGTTTCTGGAACAAGGACTGGGGTTGAAGTTCACGTGCACATGGATGTCGTGGCTGTGGCTGTCCTGTGCCCTCTGCAGGGTGCCCTGTCTGGCGTCTCAGGAAGGGCATGTGGAGGGTGAAAGGAGGGTCCTGCCTTGATAAATCAGCTTTTCTCTAAAACAGTAGAAATAAGGACTGAGCATCTTTCACAGATGTGAAAAGGCTTTTGTATTTGATTCTGTCCTTTGCCCCCTTTTCTGTTTGCTTGTGGCCTTTGGGTGCTTCCTGTGAAGTCAGGTCTGGGTGGATGGTCCCTGCTTCGTGCCGAGGGTGGTCTTCCTTGTGTTCCAGCCTTCTGGGACTCCCCCAGGAGATGGAGGAGGGCAGTGAGGGGCAGCACGGGCACCCCCATCACTGGGCTCTCCTGGCCTGAGTGGAGCTGGGTGGTGCCAGCGTGGGGGCTTGTGCCCCTCCTTCTCTCGCCAGCTTCCTGGAGAAGAGGGGACGGCTGCTGGAGAGACTGGAGGAGCAGCTCGGGAGACTGAGCACGCAGGCCACGGACAAGGAGGAGAGCAAGCAGGTGGCCCTGGGCACGTCCAAGCTCAACTACCTGGACCCCCGGATCAGTGTTGCCTGGTGCGTGGGCCCAGGCCGCCGTGCCCACTCGTGGCCTCGAGGAGGGGACTGGACCCCTGAGTGGCCCCAGTTCAGTCCCCTGGGCCCGGTGGTCAGCGCAGGTCCTTCCTGTGATGGGACCCGACTGGCTGGTGTGTTTAATGCTGAGTCCTGGGTCACTGGTCCTCTCTGCCCGAGAGCTCTGGGGCCGTGGAAGGCTGGGGTGGGACCCCGAGCTGCATACCAGCCAGAGAGCCCAGCCTGCCCACTGGGGGTGGGGTGGCTGGGTCGCCTGTGTGCGAGCCCCGCTCGGAGGACAGCTGGGCTGCGCTGGGGGACGTGGCCTCCTCCCTGCTGCTCTGGGCTGGTGGCCGTGCTGTGCCCGGGAGGAGCAGGTTGGGTAGCCTGGCCTCCTGACCTCTGTCCCGCTCCTCCCAAGAACCGCGGTCTCCTCTTGGCAGGTGTAAGAGGTTCGGGGTGCCCGTGGAGAAGATCTACAACAAGACACAGAGGGAGAAGTTCGCCTGGGCTCTCGACATGGCCGGCGAAGACTTTGAATTCTGAACGAGCATCTCTGTGTCTCGTCGGAACTTATTTTTTTCCACCATTAAAGCAGATTTGGGGAATTTTGTACAAAGTAGTGTCTTTCGTGTCATCACACAGAAGGTGGCTGCCGCCCGGCTGGGTGCTTTCAAGTGTCCCCTCCGCCATCAGGTGTCCCTTGGCCTGGCTGGGAGCTGGCATGGCTGTGTGCCTGGTCCCAGGCCCTGACTTGGGGAGGGCCCGACTGTCCCGTGAGAGGCCTATGCCTCCCCACTCGCAAACTGCCCCAGCACCGGGCAGGGACCCCCTCAGACACGCTGCACCTGTTCCCTCAACAGATGGGACGGCGGGGCCCGGAGTGCCCATGGAGCCTGTCTCTCCCTGGTGGGTGGGCGGAGTCCACGTGTCCCCGAGGGAGCAGCTGGCAGCACGTGGGGCTGTCCTGAGTTCCGTGCCAGCAGGAGTTGTGGTGTCTGTGCCCTCAGGCTGCCTGGTGCGGCGCACAGGCCCTCAGGGGCTGGTTTCAGAGTCACGGGGAAAGATCTAGGGTGGGTGTGTGGCACTCAGTGGCCAGGGACGTGGGCATGGCTGAGGATGGACGGGAACGTCACTGATGTGGGCTGGGAGGGACGTCCCTGCTGCAGCCAGGCCTGTGGTCTGCCTGCAGGCTCCTGGAGCTGGAGGTGGGTAGGGGCTGGGAGGCGTCTTTTTTCAAATTCTAGGCTGGGGGGCAGATAATTTTTCTTTGTAGTTTATAGGTCTGTGGCTTAAGAGGCATCTCATCTACACCCAGACGAGGTGAAACTCACCAGAGAAGAGCCTTTGGATGGGACTTCCGGGTGCCTTAGGGGCGGGCATGTTTTGTGTGGAAGGAAAAGTAAGTAATCATGGCTACAGCGTGGAGTGTAGGAAACTAAGTGGTCCCAGGTCTGCAAATCCTTGTCATTCCCTGGGGCTCTCTGGGCCCTCACCACTGTCTGCAGTGGATTCCCTGTTTACTGGACCCCACCCACCCGTCTCCCAACTCCTAGTGTGTTTGGGGATCTTCTTTTTGTAGCCTCCTGAAAAAAACTTTCATGGACAGCAGTGAAAAAATTTCAGTTTGCATGTCTGAAAATATTGTCATCCGACTGTCACACTGGACTCACGACTCAATACGTGTAAACTCAACAGGTTGCAAATTATTTTCAGTTGTAACTTTCAAAGCATTGTTCCGTTGTCTTCCGACTTGGGACGTGCTGTTGGGAAGTTCGCCGGGATCTGACTCCCAGTGCTCCATGGGATCTGCTGTCTGGCCTGCCCACTCTAAGGTCTGCATCACTGATACTCTTGTGTTCTCCACGTTGAGACTCGGCATCAGTTTTCCTTTGTTGTCTGTGGAGGGTACTGGGAGGTGCTTTTGCTCTGGTGATTCATGTCTCTTAGTTCTGGGAGAAAACATTATTTCTCTGATAATTTCATCCTCACCATTTTGTTTCCTTTTCTTCCCCCTAGAACTCCTGTTAGTCTTAATCTTTCTGTCTTATCATCCACCTCCTTGTCTTCTTATTCTTGTAAAAAGATGTTCTCAACTTTACGGTATCTCAACCGTCTTACTAGTTTTTTAAAAGAAATTTTATTTTTATTTGGTTGTACCCGATCTTAGTTGCAGCTCGAGGGCTCCTTAGTTGCAGCATGCATGTGGGATCTAGTTCCCTGACCAGGGACCGAACCCGGGCCTCCTGCATTGGGAGCATGGAGTCTTAAGCACTGTGCCACTAGGAAGTCCCCTAATTTGTGTGTGTGTGTGTGTGTGTGTTTTATTTACTTAAGTTGTATTTTTGGCTGCGTCGGGTCTTATGGCACGCAGGCTCTTTGTTGTGGTGCATGGGTTTCTCTCTAGTTGTGGTGTGTGGGTTTTTCCTTCTCTGGTTGTGGTACACAAGCTGCAGGGTGCGTGGGCTCTGTAGCTTGTGGCATGTGGGCTCTAGTTGAGGCGCGCGAGCTCAGTAGTTGCGGCGTGTAGGCTTAGTTGCCTCGCAGCATGTGGGATCTTAGTTCCCTGACCAGGGATCGAAACCGCGCCCCCTGCATTGGAAGGCAGATTCTTTACCACTGGACCACCGGGGAAGTCCCCCCTAATTTGTTTTTAATTTTGCTTATCACGTTTTTAAGATTTGTTTCCTTCTTTTGTTCCTTTTAAAATACTATTCTGTTTTTTTTGTTTTGTTTTGTTTTTGCTGCAGTGCACAGCATGTGGGATCTTAGTTCCTCGACCAGGAATCGAACCTGTGCCACCTGCAGTGGAAGCGTGGAGTCCTACCCACTGGACCACCAAGTCAGTCCCCTATTCTGTTCTCTTTTAGTGGACACAGTTCCTTCTTGATCTCCTTGAAGTTACTAACTACCATCTTGCTCACTTTTTCTACATTTCTTGCACTATCTCTGTTTCCTCTGAGTTTGTAAAAAGCTCCTTTTCTTTGATTTGACCTCGCACGCGCATTGAGAACCTCCTCAGCTGTCTGGTGCTGGCCTTCCATCCATGGGGATGGGGTGGGGGCGTTCTGAGCCCAGGGGAGCCTTGCTGCCTCTGGAGCAGCTGAATGCGGTTGCCACTGAGGTTGGTCTTTATGGCAGGACTTTGTTGTTTCTCTGAGATGGTTCCTGTTCTCTGGTGAGGACCCTGTAGGCCCGCTGTCTCCAGTCATGGAGCCTTCCCAGAACTTCGCACAGCAAATTGGCAGGCGTCTCACGTCCGGAGGCCCCTTGGTGGACTCCTGCCTCTGCCTACTTTGTCTTCGCAGGTACTGTGGTTCTTAGTTACAGGCTCCTCCTACTAACCTTACTGTTTTAACTGGACATTGCATCTAGTTAGGTTTACTGTGATTAAGAACCTATTTGGGTGGTTTCTACCATCTTACTCTGATTAGCTTTTTTCAGATTTTTCTTTTCCTGTTTATTTTTTAGTTGATATAGTAAGTTTTTGTTCATTTTAAATTATTGCATTTTTTTCTATTGGACTGGAAACATACACACCATTTATATATAGTAATTAAGGTTAAACTATACTATGCATATTTAAAGTCTAAAATTAAAGTGTGTTACAGCCCTTCCCAACAAAGGAGGATCTTAGAACCTGAAAGTCCCTTCTGCCCCCGTGCAGGGCCCAGTGGACGTCCTCACACAGTGTGTGTTTACACTCACATCGATCTTCTTCTTTGCTCCAATTCCATCTTGTATCGAAAGCTATCATTCTGATACCATTTTCTTTCTTTTTTTTTTTTGTGGTATGCGGGCCTCTCACTGTTGTGGCCTCTCCCGTTGCGGAGCACAGGCTCCGGACATGCAGGCTCAGCAGCCATGGCTCATGGGCCTAGCCACTCCGTGGCATGTGGGATCTTCCCGGACCAGGGCACGAACCCGTGTCCCCTGCATCGGCAGCCGCACTCTCAACCACTGCACCACCAGGGAAGCCCTGAAATCATTTTTTTTTTGTAGTACAAATTTTAGAAGTCCTTTCAGTGAAAATTGCTTAATGAACTGCCCCAGATTTTACTTATTTATAAATGTCTGTTTTCACCTTATCTATAAAAAATAATTTTGCTGGGTGTGCAGTTCTAGATGGACAGATACTTTCTCTCAATGCACTAAGGACACGAATCCACCGTCTTCTGTCTCTTACTGTTGGCTTGAGCAGTGTGATTGTGTGACTGTGATGGTGGTGATGGCGTGACTGTGATTGCTGGTGATGGTGTCTTTTTCTGGCTCCTCAAGGTCTTTTTCTGGCTGGTCTGTGTTCTCACTGTGTTGTCTCCAGGTGTGGATTTCTTTTTATTTATGCTGTTTCATATCATTATACTTCCTGCATCTGTGAATTTATGTTTTTCATTAAATACAGAGAAGCCTTGCTGGAACACTGTGAGTGGGGTGTAAATTGCAGTCACAGTACTGTGATTGTGGCACAGGGGCCACCAGAAGTTGTGGAAGTCCATCCAAGCAGTCGGGTCCTCCATTCTCAGCTGTAGGTTGGCACGACTTGTTGGTAGTTGTCCACTCTGGCTTAAACACTGAAGATAATGATTCTGGGTCTTGAGAATGGCTGGAACTTCCAGGACATAGATAACAATTTCAGCATTCTCTCCTTTAATTGATTATTTCATTGGCCTGATTACGGGGAGACTGGTTGAGGTTAAAACTGGGGATGCTGACACTCATCTTCACCAGATGGGGTTGGCTGTTGTTTCTCTGCCTGGATGGCCTGTGGGAGAGGATCTGCATACTCACAGGGGTCAGTGTAGGGTTTTGCTGTATCTCCTCTCCTTCACTCTCTCCTCCTGGGATTCTTGTCACATCTACATCAGACCTTATTCTCTTCTACAGATCTTTGAACATTTTCTTCATGTTTCCCATCTCCTCATCCCTGTGGTATTCCAGGCCTCCTTGCATGTTTCTTCCACTAGACTAATGCTTTCTTCAGCTGTGTCTAATCTGCTACTTAACCTACCCATTGAATTCTATTTCAGTGATTATAATTTTCATTTCTAAAAGTTCTACTTTAAAAGCCTGCCTTTTCATGAGTGTAGTCTCATTGCTTTCTTGTCACTGTGTCTATCTTCTTTTTTTAAAATTGAAGTATTGTTTATTTACAATGCTGTGTTTCTGGTGTATAGCAGTGATTTACATTATATATATATATATATACACACACATATATATTTTTTCATATTATCTTTCATTATAGTTTATTACAAAATATTGAATACAGTTCCCTCCGCTGTACAATAGGACCTTGTTGTTTATTTTATATAGTGGTGTGTATGTTAATCCCAAACTCCTAATTTATCTCCCCAACTTCGGTAACCATAAGTTTGTTTTCTATGTCTGTGAGTCTATTTGTTTTGTAAGTAAGTTCATTTGTATTTTTTTTTTTTAGATTCTATATGTATGTGATATCATATGGTATTTGGCTTTCTCTTCCTGACTTACTTCACTTAGTATGATAATCTCTAGGTTCACCCATGCTGCTGCAAATGACATTATCTCATTCTCTTTTATGGCTGAGTAACATTCCATTGTGTGTGTGTATATATACACACACACGTGCGCACACACACACACACACACATATATATTTGTTTGGCCAAAAAGTTCATTCGGATGTTATGGAAGAACCTGAATGTTCATTTTGGTCAACCTAATACCACATCTTCTTTATCCATTCACCTGTTGATGCACATTTAGGTTGCTTCTATGTCTTAGCTTTTGTGAATAGTGCTGTTATGAACATTGGGATGCATGTGTCCTTTGGAATTAGTTTTCTCCAGATACATGCCCAGGAGTGGGATTTCTGGATCATATGGTAACTCTATTTTTAGTTTTTAAAGGAACTTCCATACTGTTTTCCATAGTATGGAAGCCAATTTATAGTTCCACCCACAGTGTAGGAGGGTTCCCTTTTCTCCACACCCTCTCCAGTATTTATTATTTGTAGACTTCTTGATGATGGTCATTCTGACCAGTGTGAGGTGTTACCTCATTGTAGTTTTGATTTGCATTTCTCTAATATAATTAGTGACGTTGAGCATCTTTTCATGTGCCTGTTGGCCATTTGTGTGTCTTCTTTGGAGAAATGTCTGTTTAGGTCTTCTGCCCATTTTTTGAGTTGTTTATTTTTTCTGTTAATTGAGTTGGATAAGCCGTTTGTATATTTTGGAAATTAAGCCCTTGTCAGTGACAACATTTGCAAATATTTTCTCCCATTCCATAGGTTGTCTTTTTGTTTTGTTCATGGTTTCCTTTGCTGTGCTTTCAAGCTTTTATGTTTGATTAGGTCCCATTTGTTTATTTTTGCTTTTATTTCTTTTGCTTTGGGAGACTGACCTAAGAAAACGTTGCTATGATTTATGTCAGAATGTTTTGCCTATGTTTTCTTCTAGGAGTTTTATGTTGTCATGTCTTATATAGCTTTAAGCCATTTTGAGTTTATTTTTGTGTATAGTGTGAGGAAGTGTTCTAAGTAACTTCATTGATTTACATGCAGCTGTCCAACTTCCCCAACACCACTTGCTGAAGAGACTGTCTTCTCTACATTGTATATTTCTGCCTCCCTTGTTGAAGATTAATTGATGGTAGGTGTGTGGGTTTATTCCTGGGCTCTCTATTCTGGTGATCCGTATGTCTGTTTTTGTGCCAATACCATGCTGTTTGATTACTGTAGCTTGGTAGTATTGTCTGAAGTCTGGGAGGGTTATGCCTCCTGCTTTGTTCTTTTTCCTCAGGACTGCTTTGGCAATTCTGGTCTTTCATGGTTCTGTATAAGTTTTAGGATTACTTATTCTAGTTCTGTGAAAACGTCATGGGTAATTTGATAGGGATCACATTAAATCTGTAGATTGCTTTGGGTAGTATGGCCATTTTAACAATATTAATTTTTCCAATCCAAAAGCATGTCTTTCCATTTTAAATCATCTTCAGTTTCCTTTATCAGTGTTTCATAGTTCTCAGCATATAAGTCTTTCACCTCCTTGGTCAGGTTAGCATGGGAGTTCCAGGCTTAGCTTTCCATGTTACCTTGGCCCAAGAGTCAGCAGCGCAATAGCTGTGGTGCCTGAATGCACTCTGTGGGCAACTCTGCCCCTACAGGCTGCACAATCCTGTAGCCTAAGCTCACACCATAAAATAAGGTGCCAACAAGAGCCCTAGAACTGAGCTACTATTTTGGAAGTCCCAGCCGGCTACAGGACCCAAATAATTCAGTCAGTAGTTAAGCTAGAGCAGACAGTTCCCACAACGTGGCACCAAACCACAGCTTGACTAGGACGGGTTTGGGTCCTGCAGCTGGACCCCCAAGACTTGTGGCCAGGTAACTGCTCAGATTTGTCTCAGTCATTACAGTAAACTTCCCATAACATGACCTCACTCAGTTTGTTACAGCAGTTTTATGATATGTACAGAGTATCATCCCCAGCAAAGACACCTGTCCCATGCTATCTGGCAAATGGCATTTGTAGCTATCTATAACACTGCCGTACTGTGATATGAAATATCAGACCATGAGCAGTGAGCTCACCTAGACCACTGTTTTACATACGCTTTTTGTCTAATCATCTCCCAGCTACGAACCGGAAGGTCCTATGGGTGAGCACATTTCTTACGCTCTTCACATTCCGCTAGTGTGCCCTGACCTTTGCTTTGTACACAACATTTAATCCATCTGCTCAGGAATCCCCTCCCCTGGGTGTTCACCCCAGTGTTTCCCTTGCCCCAGTCTTGTTTACTGCCCTCCTGTGTCACTAGTTCCCTCTATATACTTCTGTTATTGGACTTTTACCTACAAAGTCCTTGAATGCAGCCATCACAGTGGCTTTCTGTTTCCTACAACAGTGGCATAGAGCCTGGACAGCTAAGTGCTTAGGAAATGTCTGTTCGAAGTACAAACATCTTAAACTTGCTTTATCTCATACTACCTTCCTGAGCCTGAGAAGAGTTCTGTATACTCTAAAATGGCATGACAACAAGTGAATCAGTACCTCCTCCTTCCGGCCAAGCCTATGGTCTCTCCTCTATGCCTATCTTTCATAAACTCCCCTGCCTATTTCATGTACTTACTTTTTTGTGGAGTGCACATCCTGTATCTGGGGCTGTACTAAAATAATTCTAGCTACAGGGGCTCATACTTTGATAGAAAGACACAGACATAAGCATATAGCTTTGATACAGGGTAGAAAGTGATTCTTGACTTTTCAAAAGAGCTATGAAACTGAAAAAAAAACCACAAAAGAACCCCCAAAACCTACTGATACATGGATAAACGTCCAAAAACATTAAGCAAAGGGAAAAAGACATAAGAGTATAAATTATATCACTATTTATATAACATTCTAGAACAAGCAAAACTATAGTGACAGAAACGAGATCACTGGCTGCCTCTCAGGATGAGGGGCTGACTTGAAGGGGCATGAGGAGACTTTCTGGGGTGATGGAAATAGTCTACATCTTGAGAGTGTGGTGGTCGTAAAGGTCAAAGCACATTGTACTCGTTGAAACTCATAAAACCAAACACTTAAGATCTGTGCGTTCCACTGTATGTAAATTATACTTCAGGAAAAAACCCAGTGCTGTGAAAATGAAATAACTTAACTTCCGAGGCACACGTTGCCATCACGTCTCCTTCCCCAAGGCTCCTCTTTCCTTTCCGGTGCTCCTGGCAAGGCGGTGGTAGACAAACTGCAGGCCTCCACGGGCAGGCTTGGAGACCAGCAAGACAGTTTTACCCTCTTCCTGTGGGGCGAAGTACACAAAGCTGGGGGCGTGGGCAAAAAGTGAAGGGCGCTGTACCCACACTCCAATCTTATTTACTCCATTTTCCACTCCATGTTCACCCCCCAACAGGCTCACTCCGTGCCGTGAACTCGCTGGTGCTGGATAAGATGAAAGCTCAGGCGGAAGGCCCTGCCACACCTGGCACAGTGGAAAGGCTTCTCCCCAGTGTGGATCCTCTGGTGCCGGAAGAAGCCCGACAGGGCCCTGAAGGCGCGGCCGCACTCGCCGCACTCGTAGGGCTTCTCCCCGGTGTGGATGCGCCGGTGCTCGCTGAGGAAGGAGCTGCGGCTGAAGGCGCGCCCGCACTCCTGGCAGGCGTAGGGCTTCTCCCCAGTGTGGACCCGCTGGTGCTGAATGAGGTTGGAGCTCTGGCTGAAGGCTTTCCCACACTCTCTGCATTCGTAAGGATTCTCCCCGTGGTGAATTCTCTGGTGCCGGACAACGTTTGAGCTGTGGATGAAGGTTTTCCCACACTCGCTGCACTCATACAGCCGCTCGCCAGTGTGAATTCTCTGGTGCTTAATGGCGTCTGACCTCTGACTGAAGGACCTGCCACACTCAGCACATTCGTAGGGCTTCTCTCCCGTGTGGGTCCTCTGGTGTCTAATGAGGTTGAAGCTCTGGCTGAAGGCTTTCCCACACTCCTTACAAATGTAAGGCTTCTCCCCATTGTGAATGCGCTGGTGCCTGACGACGTGGGAGCTGTGGATGAAGGCCTTCCCACAGTCGCTGCACTCGTAGGGTTTCTCCCCAGAGTGAATGCTCTGGTGTTTCACCACATCTGAATAGCATTTGAAGCTCCTGTCGCAGGTGCTGCATCGGTAAGGCCGTCCTTTCCAGTGGCCTCTCCTGTCGGCCGTGGAGGCTGTATTCAGGGTGATCTCTGACCCAGGCACACTGTCCTCATGGCCATTCTGCCCTCCAGTTTCCTCATAAACAACTGGTCCCCGAGGGGAACCTCTGGGCCTCTCTCCAGCTTCCTCATTCCCACAAGGGTCTGGAAACCGCAGTGCCCGGGGAGGCCCCCGTAACAGTCCTGGCACAGCCTGTCCACGGTGCCTCCCTTCTTCTAAGGTTGCTTGCCGTGGCATCAGCCCTGGGCTCTGAGCCCCTTGCTCAGCCACCGAAGCAGCGTAGCAGGAAGCCGGGCTGCCACTCGGTGCCTGTGCTAGGAAAGCTGGAAAAGAGGGACAGAGATGCACAACTTAGAACTCTGCTAATGACACACAGGTGCACGGGAGAGCCATGTGATGACAGGGAACAGTAAGACGCCAGTGGGCAGCAGACACCCATTATCCCGCCTGTCCTCCTCCTGCCCAGCTCTCCTCCCCGACTTCTAACACCTGTGGTCACAGGAATGGACAAGGGACTGGGGGAGAGCTAATCAGCAGGCTTCCCTGTGACTCCAGAAAAGGCCCAAGCCTCTAACCTCAGTCTGCCTGGTCTCACGAGTCAGGGGAGACAGACCCCCAGGCTCTGGTGACACCCTGGTACGGCCTCATGGCCTGGAATGCAGAGAGAAGTGGTTGGCAGCAAAGCAGGCACGTGTGGCCACATTTGAAAACACTTCCGGTGTCACAGTGGGGAGGGGGCACTCCTGGCACCTAGTGGGTAAAAGCCAGGGAGGTTGCTCAACATCCTGGAATGCACAGGCCACCCCCAAGAGACGCACCTCCAGCCCAAAGTGCCCAGAAGTCTTCCCAGAAGGCAGAACCTGGGCTGCCAGACGTCCTGACCAAGAAGCTCAGTCCCCTGGCACAGATGCTGGTCACCACTCTGACACTGGGACCCAGCCCTCAGCCTCACCTCCCTTCAGGCCATACATCTCGTAGTATATGCTCAGGCCAGCAACCCAGACAGGGTGCTTTCTCTTTATTCCTTTTCTGAATGGGATGTTTTTAGTAACCCGTTTTCCTACACAGTCTGTGTATGGTGGCATTTGCTAAAATTTAGCCCCAAATTGTGAGACTGAAAAGAGTGCTATCTGGGCCGGATCTGGTCAGGAGTAGGGTCAGACAAGGGAGGGAGACGGTGGCCTGGAAGGACTGGGCCCAAAGGGTGGCTCCATGGCTACACCTCTGGGTCATCCCCGACTCACACCCCGAGGGATGATGTGCAGGGACACAGGGTGGCTGAACCACCCGACACAGGGGCTCCGTGACTTCCTGGGAGAGCAGGTGCAGGTGTGGGAGCCACGGTCACGTCCTCCCCAGGCTCCCACTGCTGAACCAGAACCTTAGGGTAGAGTATGGTGGGGAAAAGCTTGAAATGGCATGTATCTTTGCCAAGGGAAGACGGCCTAGTTGTTAGCACAGGTCACGTGACAATTCAACAACAGCAACAACAGGCAACTGAATACGAGCCCTCCCCCAAATGTGGCCTGAAATCTTCATGAGAACAGAGGGGCCTGGAGCCCGAGAGGGAGGTGGCCAGCCAGACTGTCATCCACCACACACTTCCTGGTCACCAACCCTGAGCCTAGGCCAGTTGACACTGCTGTACATTAACTCTCATGTGGAACCTAGAAAAATGGTACAGATGAACCGGTTTGCAGGGCAGAAATATAGACACAGATGTAGAGAACAAACGTATGGACCCAAGGGGGGAAAGTGGTGGTGGGGGTTGCGTGGAGGGTTGTGGGATGAATTGGGAGATTGGGATTGACATGTATACACTGATGTGTATAAAATGGATGACTAATAAGAACCTGCTGTACCAAAAAATACATAAAATTAAAAAAAAACAGCATGGTGTTTGCACAAAAACAGACATATGGATCAATGGAACAGAACAGAGAGCCCAGAAATAAACCCACACACCTATGGTCAATCTTAGACAAAGGAGGCAAGAATATATCATGGTGAAAAGACAGTCCCTTCAGCAGGTGGTGCTGGGAAAGCTGGAGAGCCATATGTAAATCAATGAAGTTAGAACACTCCCTCACACTATACACACAAATAAACTCAAAATGGCTTAAAGACTTAAACGTAAGACAGCACACCGTAAAACTCCTAGAAGATAACATAGGCAAAACATTCTATGACATAAATTGTAGCAATGTTTTCTTAGGTCAGTCTCCCAAAGCAAAAGAAATAAAAGCAAAAATAAACAAATGGGACCTAATCAAACTTAAAACCTTTTGCACAGCAAAGGAAACCATAAACAAAACAAAAAGACAACCTATGGAATGGGAGAAAATATTCACAAACATTGCAACTGACAAGGGCTTAATTTTCAAAATACACAAACAGCTTATCCAACTCAATAACAAAACAACTCAATCAAAAAAATGGGCAGAAGACCTAAACAGACATTTTTCCAAAGACATACAGGTGGCCAACAGGCACATGAAAAGATGCTCAACATTGCTAATTATTAGAGAAACGCAAATCAAAGCTACAATGAGGTACCACCTCACACTGGTCAAAATGACCGTCACCAAAAAGTCTGCAAATAATAAATGCTGGAGAGGGTGTAGAGAAAAGGGAACCCTCCTACACTGTTTATGGGGATGTAAATTGGTGCAGCCACTATGGAAAACAGTATGGAGGCTCCTTAAAAAACTAAAAACAGAACTACCGTATGACCCAGCAATCCCACTCCTGGGCATATATCCGGAAAAAACTCTAATTCGAAAGGATACATGCACCCCAGTGTTCATAGCAGCACTATTCACAATAGCCAAGACACAGAAGCAACCTAAATGTCCATCAGTAGATGAATGGATATGGTGTATATACATATATAAAATGGAATACTACTCAGCCATAAAAGGAATGAAATAATGCCATTTGCAGCAACATGCAACAACAGATTATCGTATTAAGTGAAGTCAGACAAAGACAAATATCATATGATATCACTTATATGTGGAATCTAAAAAAATGATACAGGGGCTTCCCTGCTGGCACAGTGGTTAAGAATCCGCCTGCCAACGCAGGGGACACGAGTTTGAGCCCTGGTCTGGGAAGATCCCATCTGCCGTGGAGCAACTAAGCCCGTGCGCCACAACTAGAGCCTGCGCTCTAGAGCCCACGAGCCACAACTACTGAGCCCCCCAAGTGCCACAACTATTGAAGCCTGCGTGCCTGGAGCCCGTGCTCCGAAACAGAGAAGCCACTGCAATGAGAAGCCCACACACTGCAATGAAGAGTAGCCCCTGCTTGCCGCAACCAGAGCAAAGCCTGCGCACAGCAATGAAGACCCAATGCAGCCAAAATAATTTTAAAAATAAAATAAATTAAAAAATTAAAAAAGTGGGGCTTCCCTGGTGGCACAGTGGTTGAGAGTCCGCCTGCTGATGCAGGGGACACGGGTTCATGCCCAGGTCCGGGAAGATCCCACATGCCGCCGAGCGGCTGGGCCCGTGAGCCATGGCTGCTGAGCCTGCACGTCCGGAGCCTGTGCTCCACAACGGGAGAGGCCACAACAGTGAGGCCCGCGGACCACAAAAAAATAAATAAATAAAATTAAAAAATGATACAAATGAACTTATCTACAAAACAGAAACAGACTCACACAGAAAACAAAGTTATGTTTACCAAAGGGGAAAGGGAGCAGAGGGAGGCATAAATTAGGAGTTTGGGATCAGCAGCTACGCACTGCTATATTTAAAATAGGTAAACAACAAGGTCCTACTGTATAGCCCATGGAACTATATTCATTATCTTGTAATAACCTATAATGGAAAAGAACACACAAAAGAACATGCACGTATAACTGAATCACTTTGCTGTACACCTGAAAGTAACACAACATTGTAAATCAACTATAATTTAAAAAATAAAATTCTTGTTCTCAGAGGACTCCAGGTGGGGGGACCAGAGAGAGAGAGAACAGGGTGTAGCGTGTGCCCAGGAGAGCAAAGGAGGGAGGGGCTGAGGGAGCACAGCAGGCATGGAGGTGGGGAGCTGTGATGGTTAGAAGCTGCCCAAGCCTAGTAACACCTCCAGAGTAGCAGCCAGGCAGATGGACTTGGGAGCCCCGATTCCTAAGCTGTCCCCACGTCCCTGACCCCTGGCTGCCTCCCTCACCTGTGCATGTGTCCATCAGGGTAGCCCTCTCTGTGGCGTTCTGTGGACCCAGGCTGGGGCTCTGCTTGCTGCTTTCTGCAGAAACACCAGTAGTGGGACACCTGCCTGGAAGAAAGAGAAAGAAAGGGGAGAAAATGACAGGGAGAGTGGGGGTGAGGTCAGAGTACCTTCAGAGAAGGGAGGGTCAGAGCCTGCCCAGAGGGCCCTGAAGGAGCCACCTCACTATAAATCAAGGTCTGAATAAGCAGACATCCCAGAAACTAGTGCTCCACGGGACACGCTCTGGCAACTGTCTAGACCATGCTGGCTCCCCCACCCCTACCCCCCAGCAGATTAGGAGCAGAGACAGACGTGGCAGCACCTGTTACCTGCCCGCTGTGGTCTCAGCCCCACCAGGAACCAACCAGCACCTTTAGTCAGTCCTCGGATGTCTGGACAAATTTCTATGAATTTATATTTTTTCTTGATAATGACAAAAGATCTGAATATAAATACAAAAAAGTGACGATCTGAATGGCACAATTTTGGATTGAGGAATGCTTTTGCTAAGCTTGCCACCAAAGGTAAAGTGTGACAGATTTAACTACACAAGGATGTTTACTGTCAAAAACAAAACAAAAAAACAAAAACGGGAGGGATATTTGCAACACAAAGATTAATATCCTCAATATCTAAAAACCCACTATATATTCGTGAAAAAGCACGAAAAACTAGTAAAAGTTATGAACAGGTAACCAGCAGAAGAAAATAAACAAGTAGCTGGGACCTCCCTGGTGGTCCAGTGGTTAAGAAACCGCCTTCCAGTGCAGGGGACACGGGTTCCATCCCTGATCGGGGAACTAAGATCCCACACGCCACGGAGCAGCTAAGCCCGAGCGCCACAACTACAGAGCCATGCACTCTGGAGCCCATGCGCCCGCAACTAGGAAAGCCCAGGTGCCACAACGAGGAGCCCGCGTGCCTCAGCGGAAATTCCCCCAAGCCACAACTGAGGCCCGACGCAGCCTAAAATAAGTAAAATATTAAAAAAAAAAAAAGGCTTAAAAACAGTGGCACCTTATGAGCATATAGACAATTATGGGAAACAGGCACCTTCATACACCGCTGGAAGAAGAAAAAGTGCACTGGACGGCGGGTAATTCGATGATTTACAAAGGCCTTAAAATTAAACTGTGATTTCACTTCAGGGAACTGTCTGAGGCTGCCCCGGGGCCTTCACACTGGTCGTCACAATGGGCGGGGAAGGCTGTCCCCGGGGCCGTCACAGCGGCGGGAGTAGGGCCGCCCCCCGCTTCCGCTCTCCTCCCGGATGTGAGCCCTTTCGCAGGGAGGGCCCAGGACAGACAAGGGCCCCGTGCCCCGTAGGGACGGCCCATCCTTGCGCCCATATTTCTGTTTCCCTCGCGGGCGCAGCCCAGCGTCCACCACCCCCTGCCCAAGCCCAGGTCCGCCGCCACTTACCCGGAGGCCCCGCCGCCCGCCGGAAGCGCCGCCTCCCTCTCCCGGGCGGCTCGGGCACTTCCGGTGACGTTCTAGGGCGCCGGAGGACCTGCACTCAGCTGCCCTGGAGGCCGCGGGGGGGCGTGGGCCTGCCTTCGCGAGTTATGCGCGGATTCCCTAGCTTCGTGTGCAAGACCCTCGGTTGCTGTCCGGCCACCTTCACACCGACCGCTCCCGCCCCTGCAGGGCTTCACTCCCCGCACTTCTGGGACGCCTCCCGGGCTCCCGACCCGGGCCGCGAGGCCTCCACCAGGTCCAGGCCTGAGGTCCGGGGAGTAAGCCGGGTTAGGTGGCCTTGCTGACTGCGGAATGAGCGAATGCACGGACGGATGAAGTCAGCGCTCGTGGAGAAAGGGGGGAGTACCCCGGTGGAAGAAGCAGGCAGAACCGCAGGGACCGCTTCCCCATGGAGAAGATCCGCCGAGGGGAGGGCGCGCCGAGCCTGCCCGGCCTGGGCTCCAGAGCCTCACAGCGGCTGGTCCTCTGCAGATGGATTCCCCTCCTAAGCCAGGGGCAGCGCAGAAATCCCCTTCCTCCCGCGCGTCGGGCCGCCGCGCCACATTCTCCGGGTTTCCCTCACCGCTGGTTTTCAATGACCACACACTTAAGGGCTTGAAGCATCATGCGTTTATGATCTCATGGCTTCTTGTGTTGCACGAGTCCGGGCACAGCCTGGCCGGTCCTGGGCTGGAGTCTCCCCTAGGCTGCAGGCAAGGTGTTGGCCACGACTGGGGTCTCCCCTGGGGTCTCACGTGGCTGCGGGCAGGATTCAGTTCCCGAGGGCGGGAGTTCTCTGGGCTCCACACGTGACGTGGGGCTGCAGGCTTCCCACAGGAACAGCGGCCTTCGGGTCCTCTGCCGAGTGGATGCTCTTGTGTTTACTCCCAGCTGAGAAACCTTCACAGCGTCTGCCTTAGACACGTGTCGTGGGGCTTAGGCGATGAACGTCCTGTCCCCAGCCCATCACTGAGTGGTCTCTCCGTGCTCTGGGCACTTTCCTGTAGGTGACTCCTGTGGTCTCTCCTCAGCCACCTCATTCTAACCTGCTTCCAGAAACCCCACAGCCCAGAGAGCCCTTGAAATGAGCCCCTGCTCCCTGACATTGTCCCTCCGCAAGATTCTCCTTCTACAGAAGTCTGCTGCTCTGGCACCCACCCCGGGTTCTGAGCCCAGACAGAAGCACGGGTGGAGACTGGCACCCTCACAGCTGGGCTGGGCCTTCGATGGTGGCCCAGTGCCCGGATAGCAGCAGGCCTTACCTCCATCAGCTTCCACCCACCTGTCCAGTGTCGCCTCTTCCTCCAGCTCCCCCAACTGTGAAACCAGTCACGGCTCCCTGAACAGGCCAGGCTTGTTCCCGCCTCCCTCTGAGCTTTGCCCATTCCCTTCCCTTTCCGCATCACTGGACACAGGTCGCACCTCTCCAGCCTGCAACCACGTGTCCTCAGGGCGTCACGTGGAGGGACATGGTGTCCATGGGCTCTTCACTGGCTAGTGACCATTTTGATCACACGGTCAGTGGCCTCTGGTTTTTTGACCGTGTGGGCACCATTTTCCCCTTGCAACTAATAAACCATCTCGGGAGAAAAGAAAGGTGGAGGAACTGCTCCACACTATAGATTCCTCAGGAGACACAGTGACCACAGGCAGGCTGGGATCCCAGAATGGATGCTGGGTTGGAGGGAAAATGCCACGAGCACAATGAGAAGGCTTGCTTTGTTGAGCATTGTATCAATGTCCAATTACCTGGATTTGGTACCTACACTGTGGTTTTGTAAGAGAATATCGTTGAATATAGGAAATACACACTAAAGGGTTATGGAGCCAAGAGACATAATGGATGCAATCCATTCTAAAAAGATTCGGGGAAGAAATAATTTGTATAGATATAAAAAAATTAAAAGGTACATTTCTGCCATGTGGTGTGAACTAGTGTGATTTCTTTCTACTTTTCCCCATTTCCCAAATTCTCTACGATATATTCTGTTTATATAATAGGGAAAATGGGCTTTGTCAAAAGTTTTATCAAAACGTGAAATCTTGACAAACAGCAGTCATTGATGATCTTGTAAAACACGGAGAAAGCCTGTTTTGTTTTTAAGCCCCAAAGCAGATCATAAACTGCATACTGAGTTTGTTTTCCGATGGTGCAGGTGAGGCCGACAGCCACACCCCCGGATGCGGGTGGCGAACGGTTTTCTTCTCCAGATGTTCCCACGTGTCCCAGTTTCCTATCACGCACGTGTCGCTTCTACAACCAGGTGCCCGGAGGGAGCTTTCTTGTTCAGAGGCTACAACGACGGCTTCCTCATGGGACACGCACTGGCTTTTCTTTTCCGACAGGGTCAGGGGTGCACCTGGGGGCCCGTGGCTTGCTTCTGCTCAGGACCCTTCCTTCTGGGGAGCGCTCCTCTCCCTCTCTCCCTCTAGGTCATTCTGGAACCCCCACCACCCGCTTCTCCAGGAGCTGGGGTGAGAGAGGGCTCTGTACTCTGCAGCCCGGGCTGAGATGGTGTCAGACCTGGGGAAGGCCGGTCAGCGGTTGGAGCCTGAGGCCACACGGGGCCTGCAGAGGTGAGAGGCAGGGAGGGGCCAGAAAATCCAGATTCCTGGGGGTCCTGAAGCAGCTCCTTAATCCCGCCTGCTGCCCGAGCCAGTGCTGAGGGGTTTCTGTCGCTGGCTTTGTTCATGGGTAGTGGGACCACTCAGCTTCCAGGCCCAGGCCCTGGGCACCGGAGAGCTGGCCGGTGCCCAGAGGGCCGGACAGGCTTCAGTGGTGCCAGGGCTGGGCCGGCACGAGGTGGGGAGGGCTGAACTCAGGCTAGCCTGAGGCCCCAAGCGCGCATGTGGTCTGTCCGTCCACTCACAGCCCCAGGGGGATACCACTCAGTCTGCCTGCGCCCAGGCACACTCTCCTTGAACAGCCCTGCACTGTGTTCATCACCTCTTCTGATATCAACCCCCAGAGAGAGACTGTGTTTCCAGAAGAAGGAGCTGGCACATGGAGAAGGCAAGCACCACACCTCTCTCAGTCAAGCCTGACTGTGCTGTGCTGACAGATGGGCACTGAATCTCCCCGCTGGAAGCCAGAGGTCCCTGTTCACCACTGGTCAGCGGCTCTGCTCTGCCTGTCTTCCTCCATCCAGGGCCAACAAAACAGGCGCCACTGGAATGTTGCTGCTGGTCGCTGCGGGTGCAGGAAAGGTGGACGAAGCCCACTGGGTCTTCCCAGTTCCCTTTTACTGCCCAGAGCAGCTGGGGCCTACAGTCCTGCCACGACGTAGGGGGAGAGATGAAGGGCCGAGCGCAGTGGACAGGCCTTCCAGCGGGCGGCTGGGCGGCAGCAGCAGGGCCAGGAGGGGAGGAACCAGGTAGTCTGGACCCCCATCAACAGCCTAAACAGTTTTCTCTTTGGGACCAAAACCAGCTTCAGAACGCAAGAGCTGAAGCCGGAGTAGCCCTGAGCCTTCTCAGTACCTGCAACCTGCAACTCGCAACCTTCCCACCTCTGGACTCCCCGCCATCCCCGGGGACCCTCTGGAGCCTCTCCCACAATCCCGCCCAAACGGGGCTCCCCGCACCAGTCTCCTGCCAGCCCACCCTGTGTGTTGAGGCTTTTCACCGCAGAGGCATCAGTAAACGCTGAGTACATACCCACCACGCACTGCATTTATTTGTAAAAATTATAAAAATCATAAAGCACACATAAAAATGAAAACATCTTAAAAAGATGATCTAGGGACTTCCCAGGTAATCCAGTCGTTAAGACTCCACACTCCCAGTGCAGGGGGCCTGTTTGGTCAGGGAACTAGATCCTGCATGACGCAACTGAGAGCCTGAAAGCCGCAACTAAAGATCTCTCGTGCAGATCCCCCACGAGGCAACTAAGAACCCGTGTGCTGCAACTAAGACACGGCGCAGCTGAATAACTAACTAACTAAATAAATATTAAAAAATAAAAAGATGATCTAAAAACTAGAAACAAGCTTGCCGACGCATCACAAGGGAAAACCTCCAGTATCGTGAGGGCTACTCTTAGCAAAAGCAACACTCCGAAAACGCCAGCCCGACTTCCGCTCCTGACCACTGGCTCCCACAAGCCACCGCGCAGTCCAGGGGCCTCACCTGAGCGCAGGCATCCGGAGCGCCACTGCGGCCACATCCCACGAACGTTATCCATGTCCGGGCCTGTGTTCTAGCCTCTTCTCACAGCCCCATAACCAGAAAAGACCCACTAGTCTCAGCTAAGCTCCCAACCCAAAACTCTTGAACAGTCAACTGCTCTATCAGGATCAGGGCCGCCCCTTACGGCGCTCCGCCCCTTACGGCGCTCCGCCCCTTACGGCGCTCCGCCCCTTACGGCGCTCCGCCCCTTACGGCGCTCCGCCCCTTACGGCGCTCCGCCCCTTACGGCGCTCCGCCCCTTACGGCGCTCCGCCCCTTACGGCGCTCCGCCCCTTACGGCGCTCGCGCGTCTTTGCATGTTAAGGGTTATTTTAAAAGTAGGATTAATATGCCCAAACGAAATATTTGAACGAAATATTTGCGGGTATTTACCCCTGACCCGAAACAGTCTTGTCCCTTTCATAGAAATGGACGCGGGTAACTTGGCAGCGAACACGCGGAGCGTAAGGGGCGGGGCGCCGTAAGGGGCGGGGCGCCGTAAGGGGCGGGGCGCCGTAAGGGGCGGGGCGCCGTAAGGGGCGGGGCGCCGTAAGGGGCGGGGCGCCGTAAGGGGCGGACGGGCCTGAACCTGGTAGAGCAGTTGACAGTTCAAGAGTTTTGGGTTGGGAGCTTAGCTGAGACCGGTGGGTCTGACGGCTGTACACAATCTTCCCCAGCGCCTGAGCTCTCGTGTAGGCCTCGGCCAGGGCTGCCATTAGGGCGACCACGGGCGCTCAGGCGCTACATTTCCCTTCGTGTCTGTCAACAGCAAAGCCGCCAGGTCTCCCAGGAAGAGCAAGGGCGTGGCCACCTTACTTCGACCGTCTGTCCCGCCCGCGACCGGGAACTCTGTTCGCACTTGTTTCACTGGGAAGCCCTGGGGCGGTGAGGGTTGGGGGAGGGTGCGGGCGAGGGGGCGAGCGCCGGCATCTTAACTGGGGTGCAGGGGCCAGCTTCAGCGAGGGTCCGCGTGCTGCTCTCCCCGCGCCCCTAGAAGGGCGCGGCAGGCATCCATGGTGTCCACAGCGCCCTCCAGTGGAAGGTCGGCTTGGCGCGGCACAGGCCCCGGTGCACCCCTGCGGTCCCAGTCAGCGGAAAGGGTTCTCCCTGGTGAGGATGCGCTGGTGCCAGAAGCAGCCCGACAGGGTCCTGAAGGCACGGCCGCGCTCCCCGCACTGGTAGGGCTTCTCCCCGGTGTGGACCCGCTGGTGCTGAACGAGGTTGGAGCTCTGGCTGAAGGCCTGACCGCACTGCTGACACGCAAGGGGCTTCTCGCTGTTGTGGAACCGCAGGTGCTGCGTGAAGTGAGAGCTGTGCACGAAGGCCTAACACGCGTTTTAACAGCCGCACGCGTAGGGCTTCTCGCAGGTGTGGACCCTCTGGTGCTTCACCAGGTCCGACCTGCGGCGGAAAGCCTTCCCGCACTTGCGGCACTGGGGAGGCTTCTCCCTGCTTGGAAGCTGCCACTGCTCCAGGACGTGGGCCCCTCACGGGGAGGCCTCGGGGCGCACGGCCCGGTGCAGTGCTGGTTCGCCCGCTGGGGCTCCCCACGCCTGCTGGATTCTGAGTGGCTCCTCCAGCTGGGGTCGCAGCTACCCGGGATCCCTCCTGCGCGGTCTTCCTGGCGCGTCACCAGGCTGGCGGTCATGGTTCCTCTCTTCCTCGGGACCCACCTGGTGCGTGCAGGCCTTGTGTGGCAGCCCTGCCCGCCCCTGTGAACCCCGATGGCTTCTGCACGGCCTGGCAGGTCCCTGGCCCTGTGGCCCGGGCCTTAGGACCTTTGTCCCCGGGACACCGTGCGGTTCTGCCCCGGAATCTGCTCCTCGCTCTGAACTCCGTCCTCATGGTCTGAAACCAGAAAGGGAGGCAGCAAATGACACCGGACTCTGAACCAGAGCATGGAGAGACTTCGGCCAAGGCCGCACCATCTCATTTAAATCAGTGGGGCGGGAACAAGGAAATTAGGCCCTCTGTCTGGGATGGGGTTATGCAGGGATCAAGGTCAGGTAGCGGAAGGGTGTTTGTTAGAAGGACACAAACTCCCAAAACACTCACTATTAAAAAGAAATCTGGGAGCACGCCTAACCACTTCCAGTTTGGTGCTCTCTGATTCCAAACGATTTTTTCTCAAACTCTTAAAGACAAAATTTAAAAAAAAGAAAAGAATTCTGTTAAAACCTGTCCTCCTTGAGGACTAGCCTTCAATTTCCCCTGAGATCTGGAGCCTGGCTGATCCCTGTGGCAAGGCAGCAGGGCTGGGGGGAGGGCACTGGGAACAGCCCGAGGAGGCTGCACACTGAATGACAGATGTCAAGGTCAGGACCTGTGGCCCAAGGGACAAAGACCGGGGCTCGAGAGGGCAGTACCATGTCCCTGGGTCCCCGCCTCCGGAAGAGGAGAGCCTGGCCCGGTCCCCTCGGCAGGCAGAGTGGGGGTGAGGTCACAGCGGGTGACAGCGCTGCCATCGGTGAGATGAGGATTCGTGCTGATCCGTGGAGAGGTCCTGAGGAAAACACACCCCAGCTGTGCAGATGGGGCCGTGCCCAGAGCCAGATGCTCTCCCCAAGGGCACATTGGCC
Source organism: Mesoplodon mirus (assembly GCF_964341445.2). Lineage (NCBI taxonomy): Eukaryota > Metazoa > Chordata > Mammalia > Artiodactyla > Ziphiidae > Mesoplodon > Mesoplodon mirus. Next base: position 1,314,192 of record NC_138992.1, read on the forward strand.
TGGACTTAGCAAGGTCCACCCGGACACTCCAGGATGAGCTTCTCTGAAAGGGAAACCCGGGCTTTCCCGGGATTTTCAAATCTTCCAGCGGACTCCCTAAAATAAGAAGTTGGGAGAAGCATGGTTTGGGAACCTAGCCTGTGGGCATCCAGGCCCCGGGCCCAGCAGGCCGGGGCCGCCCTCCTCGCGCACGGACGAAGCTCGGGCGCCGGGGGGCGCGGCTGGCTGGTCGCGCTGACGGCGGGAGGGAGCCAGGCGCGACGCCGCGTCTCCCGCCGGCCTGGCTGAGGGCCCAGCGACCAGCACCGCGGGGTATCTCACCCACCACCCCCTGGGCCCCGGTGGGAGCCGGAGCCAGAAGCACGCACCGCGCCCACAGGGAGCCCCGCCCCGCCGGCACTTCCGGGAGCTCTAGGAAGCTCGGGGGACCCTCTCGGGGGGACCCGCCCAGGGGAGCGGCCGGGGGGAGGGCTCCTGGGGAGGAGTCCCGGGGAGAGCCTCTGGGCCGTGGACCTGCGCCCGGAGGCGTGCGCGCGTCCCCGGAGCTGTCCGAGGTGCTGGGCTGCACTGCCGATGGGGCCTCTGGGAGGGAAAGAGCAAGGGGACCCGGCGTGTAGGGCCCGGAAGGCCGTAGGAAGGGCTCTGGGGAGGAATGACGCACGCTGGCTTGGACTGAGGTGAGAACATTACCGTCCATTGCTAAGGCAAGTCCACAAACCCTGCGACCAGCTGAGGGAACTGAGTGCTTAGAAAAGAACCGCAGGGGGGAGGAGACGGACCCTGGCCTGAGCACTACCTTCGAATCCTGAGGCTTCTTCCTTCCAGTGAGTGCAGCCAGGCTACCACAGGCCCAGAGGGCAGAGCTGGGGTCAGCTGGCGGTGGGAGGGCAGATCCTGGCGTGAAGGCAGAGCTGCCCGGCAGTGCGGGTGCCTCTCCAGGTGGCGTCTGAGTGGGGCTTGGACCGCTGCCTATGCAGATGCACCTGCTTTGAGGGACTAGATGAGACCGGAGGTTCCCAAGCCTGGCCCACTGTCAACATCACTGGGGGTGTCAGAACTAAATCCGATTCCCTGGCTCCACCCCAGGCCTATTGAATCTGTCTTCCCTGGCGTGGGGCCTGGGAATCTGTGTTTTTCAGCAAGCTCTGCGCCCAGGAGGAGCCTCTGATACTCATTCCTCAGGGGTCTGGGTCCGGCATAACCCCTCCTTCAGCTCAGAGACCCCTGTCAGAGACCTCTGAAGAACAGTTTGTCTCACTTTCCCTAGTGGAGTTGGAAAAGTCCTGCCAGATCTGATTTAGCCTGCAGCCTTGGGTTTAAAAGATAAAGTCAGGGGATCTGACCAATGACACACCTGGGTGACCCCAGTGACTGTTTAACCATGCAGCAGTGCACAGGCCACCGCCGTGCTGCACACCAAGGACAGAGGTGGGTGAGACGTGCTGTGCGGAAAAGCAGCTCCTAGATGGGGACACGCACAGCCCAGAGCAGGTGCTCAGAAAGGGTTTGCTGAATGAATGGGATGGAAATAAATCAGCGTAATAAACTATCACGAGGGAGGATGTATATTTTCCAGGTGGGAAGTGGATGTTAACTTCTGCTTCTGGCCTGTGCTCTGCTGGTTCTTCACATAATGATCTAATTTAGTGCTCAGAGGAACCTTGTGATGTATTCAATAGAATCACTATTGCCAATTTACCGATGCAGCTTAGAGAGGATACGGACCTTGCCCAGGTGGCATAGAAGTGAGTGGCAGAGCTGGGCTACAAAGTAGAGTGAATGTCCTTCGAAGCTGGATGCTGGGAGAGCCTGCCTTCCTGCCCACCTGCGTTGGGGCACACGGCACAGGGCAGATGAGCCCATAGACCACGTCTTGGCTTCCACCTCTGGGCCATCATTAATCTGGCGTCTCTCAAAGTCCGAAACCCTTGATACTGAGGTAGCCCAATATGGAATGTTGCATAGCAACTGGAAAAGACAAGCGCGTGGACAATACTGATATTGAAAACGCGTGCAGAGGACCTTATGGTTCTGTTTGCCCATCCCAGCATCCTGCAGCCAGCCGTGGGTGTGACCTTGAATCAGGCTGAATGACAATCTCTGGGCCCATCTCCCTGATTACAGCCCTTGGCCCAGGGATGGACAGTGAGCGGCATGAGACCCCAGCAGGAACCAGCAGAGCCCTTCCCTGGATGCTTCCCTTACCCTTCTAGTGGCTAAAATAGATACGAATGGGTCTGGGGCTGCTTTGAGCTCTGCTCTGAGCCACGGGGAGAGAGCACATCCGTATCAGGAGGAATGAGGCCAACCCTACGGCATTAAGTACCATCTTATCCTGGCTCGAGACGCTTAATTGTATGTGTCGACGGGACTGGGTTGCAGGGTGTCCAGATATTTGGTCAAAGGTTATTCTGAGTGAGGTCAACATCTGAGGCAGCATGCTGAGTAAAGCAGGCGGTTCTCCCTGACGTGGGTGGGCCCAAGCCAATCAGCTGAAAGACTGAGCAGGACAAGAAGACAAAGGAACACGGAGCTCCTCCTGCCTGACTGCTGAGCTGGGGTGTCACTCACTCTACCTTTGGACTTGGACTGAAACCCTGGCTTTTCTTGGTCCTGGGCCTGCCGGCTTTCAGACTGGAACTATGCCATCAGCGGTCCTGGGTCTCTGGCATCCTGACTGCAGGTCTCAGAACTTCTCAGCCTCCGTAATCTTGTGAGCCAATTCCTAAGAATACCTACCTACCTGTCTCTCCAATTGAGTCTGTTTCTTTGGAGAGCCCTAATACATCTTTTTTTTTTCTTCCTAATTAGAAAACAAATTTGGAGACTAATAACTTGTCCAACCTTACACTTAAGTGTAGAGTTGGGCTCTAAGTTTCAAAGTCGGTTCTCTTAACCATCATGCCACAGTCCTTATATTCAATTAAAAATAAAACCCCTTGTATCCAACTGAAAAGTGTCCACATTTAGGCCCAGCTTTGTCGTTATTTCCCACCTCACAGGCACACGCAGCCCGCTCCACACTCTGCGCAGAGCCCAAGATGGATTGTCAGCTCCTGGACCGTCTTCCCTGTGCGGGGCCCTGGGGGCTCCTCACAGGACCACCTTTCTTTAGGGCTCAAGCTCCTATAGGGCCGAAAGCAGATACTGCCCCTACACAAGTGACCACTTCCTGGACCCTGAAACGCACAGGGACCGCTTTCCCGGTGCCTCACTCCTTCTCCCTCAATGTTCTTTTACACTCGCTGTGGCCGGCCCTGGCCCCCGGTGGCTTTCTGCTGAGGCTGTCCATTAACAGTGTTCCTGACCTGTCCCTGGTTGTCGACAGAGCCTTTCCAGGAGCCCCTTTTATGGGTTTTTGCTGTGTGCCTGGTGGCGTGCAAAGGATTCTATGGCCATCCTCCCAATCACCCTATGCGGTGCCAACAGACGGCTGTCCCTATTTCCAGAGGAGGAAACAGGCTCCGTGAGGGACAGTAAGTGCCTGGGCTGGCATCAGGGCAGGCAGACCCTAACCCTGGTCTCCCAGAGACCAGTGGGTCACTTCAGGGAAGAGCATGAGGCTGGCTGGAGCCGAGGACACGGGCCTGGGTGGGAGGGAGAGCAGCCCATGGGGTTGGAGATAACGGGGTCAGTGGGAGGCAAGGGACTGGCCGCTGAGCTGGAGACACTTGCAACCAGGGCTGGATAGAGGCTCCAGAGCAGGCCGGGGCACAGAGCTGGAACTGGAGGATGACGATGGCGGGGGAGGAGGGGCATGATGCCTGTGCCTGACACGAGGCAGGAGGACAATGCAGAGACTCCGGGCTGTACCCACGTCCCAGGAGTGGTCAGGGGTCGAGAACTGTAACATCCTGTGCAGCCAGATACTGATAAACCTGGGCAGCCACAGCAGGCAGAGAAGATGCCCTGAGTCCTTATCTGGGTCCTGCTGGGTGTTCCAGGTTCCCGGGAAGTGCTGAATGCATCAGATGGAACCCTGGAGAGAGAACCGGTCCCAAGCCAGCAAACACAAATGCCATTCAGCCCATCTCGGCAGGCCGCATGCGACAAGGGAGGACACAGAGCCTTTGCTGAGAGTTTACCTCCTGGCACCGAGGAGCTGCAGCTGGGGGCGGTTGGTTCCACGCTCCCCTCCTCTGGGCAGCCTTCCTAACTTGCACGCCTGCTGCTCAGTGGCCTGGGAGCTTCCGCCCTGTCCTGTCACCGAGGGTCTGCCGGGCCACCTCCAGGACAGTCTAGGACAGTGTGGAGGACTGCCGGGCTCTGCTCTGGGGCTGCCCGCTAAGTCCGGTTGTGGTGCAGGTATCCGAGTCCAGCCTTGGTGCTGAGGCTGCAGGATGACCCTTCTGGAGCACAGGCTGAGCCGCCGCTCCCCGGAAAGCCCTGGGGGCTCTGCTCGCCCGCTCTGCGGCCTGGCTGCCCAAGGTGGAAGCTTCACAGTACCCAACAGCCGCGTGGTATTAGGGACAGGGGACTGGGGAGAAGGCGGGTGTCCCTTGTCTTCCAGGGCGTCACAGTGCACCAGCAAAGACGACTCAAGGAGGTGTTCTGACCCTCGTGGGGGAGTCCAAAGCGCTTGATGGCTTCGGGGCCCTGGGAGTGTAGCCTGGAGAGGGCGCAGCCCAACCACAGGGCTCTCCATTGGGGTCACTGGGAAAGAGGATGGGGAGGCGAGGCGGAGTTATACGCTGGAGAGGGGCCGGACAACTCCTCCGTGTGTGGTGCAGGTGGGGGGGTCCCAAAGCTGTCCAGGAAGGAGCAGGCAGGAAGGCAGGCAGAAGGCACCCCCACCCAGCTGGGCTCTCCCCTTTACGACAGGGGCTGGAGAGCTACAGGGCAGTCATGGCAGATCTGAAGCCGGCTACAGCCAATGCCCAGCTGCAGTTGCCTAGACCTGTCAAGCAGGGAAGCCCTGGGGCCCCGGCTTCCTGGGGCTGGAGGCAGCTATGAAGGCTGGGCAGGGCCACCTTCCACTGAAGCCCGCTGGCCTCAGGCAGCCACCAGTAGGTGCAGAGGCAGCGTGAGAAGGCAAACAGAGCAGATTGAGGGCTTGCTGCAGAGAGAACACGCTACACACATTCTCCCAGACGCATGAGGAAACCAAACCACCAGAGACTACAGCCCAGGGTGAGAGCGGGCAGCCCGGGCCCGCCCCGTCTCTGCCAGCACCCCCCAACCCCAGTCTGGAAACCACCCGTTCTGGGGTGCCTGACCCCGCCCTGGCTATGGCTCTGGTAAGTCACGACGCCTGCAGGCCTCGGTCGCTAGGGCACGCGGTGGGCTCTGCCTTAGGCCCCTCACTCCTCTACCGAGAGGAGCCCTCAGGGATGGGGGGCAGCCACGTGGCCTTCCTCCCGCGTCCATCAAGTACACAGACTTTATTCGGGACACGCACGAGACGCCGGCTGCGCCAGCCAGGAGGCGCGAAGGCGCGAGCCCTCCGCGGGAACTCGCCTCGACCTCAGGCTGCTGACGCCGGCCCCGCGCCCGCTACTCCCGGTAGTGCACCCTCTGGTGCTGGATGAGCTGGGAGCTCTGGCCGAAGGCTTTGCCGCAGGCACCGCAGGCGAAGGGCTTCTCGCCCGTGTGGGTCCGCAGGTGCCGGAAGAAGTGCGAGCGGCCGCGGAAGGCCTTGCCGCAGTCGCCGCACTCGTAGGGCTTCTCGCCCGTGTGGATGCGCTGGTGCTCGATGAGCACCGAGCTCCAGATGAAGGCCTTGCCGCACTGGCTGCAGGCGTACGGCTTCTCGCCCGTGTGCAGCCGCTGGTGCCGCACCAGGTTGGAGCTCTGGCTGAAGGCCTGGCCGCACTCGCCGCACTCGTACGGCTTCTCGCCGTTGTGGATGCGCAGGTGCTGCGTGAAGTGCGAGCTGTGGCTGAAGGCGCGGCCGCACTGGCCGCACTCGTAGGGCTTCTCGCCCGTGTGGATGCGCTGGTGCTGGATGAAGCCCGACCAGCCGCGGAAGCGCTTGCCGCACTCGCGGCAGGCGTAGGGCTTCTCGCCCGTGTGGATGCGCTGGTGCTTCAGCAGCAGCGAGTTGTACTGGAAGCTCTTGCCGCAGGCCTCACACCTGTGCGGCTTCCCGCCCCGCGCGCCACCCTGCCGGGCCCCGAGGCCCGAGCCCCGGCCGAGGCTGCCCGCCAGCTCGGCGGCGCGCCCCGGGCCGCCCTCTGTCCCCGAGGCTCCCTGCAGCCCGAGCGGCCCACGCCAGGTGCCTCTCTTCTGGGGGCGGGGCCCGGCCCCCGGCCGCTCCAGGCTGCACTCCTGGCCCAAGCTGTCCCCACACTTGGGACTACGGGGAAGGCTCCTCAGAAGGGTCCTGAGCACCCCCGTGTCCTGGTCCGCCTCGTCTCCAGGATTGTGCGGCTGGGGAGACGACGGGCCCTGCTCGCGCTCCAACTGGGGATCTGAAATGAGAAACGGGAGAGGCGGAGAGTACTCAGCAGCCCACCAGGCTGTCCCTCCGCGGGGACCCCCGTCCCATTCCACATGACAGGACCAGGGTGAGAACACACAGGGCGCGTGTGCATGTGGAGGGGGGAGGCCTGACAGGAGATTCAGACTCAGAGCCAAGCAGAAAAGCCCCTGATCCTGAGGGTGCTGCCCACACGGCCCCGGAGCTGCTCCACGGATCCCCAGGGGACAGCCCAAGGGCTTCTCTAGGGGAGAGAGGCCAGGGGTGGGATGTGGAGGGAGAGAAACGAGGAGCTGAGGGCCTGGATAAGTGAAGCCCCAGGGGAAGGGGGTGGGGACCAGAGCTCGATTTAGGGGACAAGTGGAGGCCGAGGGCAGTACACAGGGGGGCCAGGACGACTCCCCGATTGCTGGCCACTGGTGCCAAGTCAGACACTCTAGCCGGACAGGCAGGTGGATATGGGGGTCTGCGCTGCTCTCACAGCCCAGAAAAGTGTCAGCAACAAGACCGGGACTGAGCGGCGGGAGGGGCTGTGGCGGACAGAAGTGAGCGCTGAGCCGGGGACAAGTGGGGCCCCGGGGCCTGGCAGCAGTGGTGGGCGCTGCACGCAGCCTGGCGTGCAGCAGCCGCAGGTAAACGCGCTTCTGGGCGGGGCCCCGCAGCAGGTTCCGCTCGCTCACCTGGCCAGCAGGTGCCTCTGCCAGTCTGGACCTCCTCCACGTCCCGGAGATCCTCCTCCTGTGGTGGCTGGGAGAGCACCTCAAGGCTGCAGCCGGGGAAGCCTGGGGGTCACAGGGGGGCTGGGGCTCATCTCCCCCTCCTCTAGAATGGGTTGTACCCCCCAACACACCTCCTTGTCCTCTGGAGGCTCGCTGAGTGGGACGGAACACATCTACCTGGGCCCTCGTCCTGGCGGTCAAGAGCTTATCTATGTCCTCGACTGTGAGGGGAGTGAGGCCAGGCCTCCTGTGGGACATGGGGCATGGAAGGGAGTCTGGACTCCCTGACGGCTGAGTGTGAGCAGGGTCCAGGGGCACCACACACCGCAGGGCTTGGACATCCTCCCCGACCAGTTGTCGGCTATTTCCACACCTGGACACCCCCAGATCCTGCCGGGGGGCGGAGCAAGGCTGATGGCTCCATCCCTGCAGGTCCCTGGGGGTCCCCACCCAAACCAGCTTGCCCAGAACTCTGGAGACCATTTTCCTGGCGTGGGATCAAAGGCTCGGAGAGGGAGATAAGGTGACTGACTCCTCTCACACAGGCCTGGCCATCGAGGCTGCTTGTTTTGCACCCCTCATCCCCTGAAGAAACACACTTCAAGGGACTGTCCTCTAGGGAGCCACTGCTCACACAGCTCAACCCCTAGCCTCAAGCACTGCTGCCCGAGGCCCGACCCAAGCACCAGGGTGCAGGAGCCCCAGCGCCCAGTGAGTTGCCTGCCTGCAGTGACGGTGCAGGGCGGTAAGTACCATGTTGATGGCCGTGGAGGTGAAGCTGGGCCTCGTGGTGGTGGTAGGCTCCAGGGGTCTCCGGTGACTCGAAAGTGACAGTGGACAGGACATGAGGGGGCTCCTGACCGTCCCCCAGGGCCGCCATCTTCCCCCAAGGCCTGCTGGAGGAGTGCACACCTGGGAGCCGGGGAAACGAAAACCACGGCGAGATGAGGGGGTCAGAGCGATGTGCGGGGTGGGGCTGATCAGCCACAGGTGAGCTGGAGGCTCCTTCCCCGGGGGAGGGACTAAACGCCAAGAGGTAACCTGTGCGGCCCACAGTGTGAGGCCACCGGGGCCCCTGGTGTGTTAGTTCCACCACGGGCACAGCACCAGCGCACCCACACGCACTGAACCCAAGCTCTCCTCCCAGCAACGCCTGCAACGTCCTCCCAACCCAAGGCCTCGCCCACGGAGAGAAGCAAGCTGGTTCTCCCGAAAAACCTCCCCCATCACGGCTGGGGGCCGCTGGCCCTGGGGAGAGCAAAAAACGGAACCTTGCCTGCCGGAGCAGGAACGTCCTAGGTTAAATCTTGACGAGGCGTTTCCAGAGAGGAAAACCCCCTCAGAGGCTGCAGGCTGGGACCCCTCACCTCCCAGCCCCGCCCAGGGTGCTCCGAGCCTCCTCTGGGGTCAAAGATACTTTTCTTTAGTCTGGTTTGCAGGAATAGCTTGATCTAAAATGAGCATTTTTCTTTCACACTTCCATGAAGTAGGAAGCCTTATCTGGGAGTGAAAAGGGGCAGGGGAAGGACGAAAGGTAATGTACCTCCAATAACGGTGCAGGCAGTACCTGCTTCAAGGAAGCAGGGAGGCAGACGCCACAGGGCTGCTCACCAGTGGGGGCCTCCTGGGTCAGCCCCCGACAGACCTCAGCCCCTAATGATGGGAAGGCTCACCCGCAGCCAGGTAAGTGGACACACGGTGGGGCTGCAGTCCTGACATCGGGGTATGCCACATTTTAAATATCTGGGAAAGGGCACGGTCACCCCTAGCCGGGCTGTCTGAGGGGAGGTGGCGGTCACAAAGAGACGCCAGTGCAAACGTCCACGCTGCTGCAACAGGCTGAAGGCAGAGGGGACACAAACGGCACCGGCCCAGGAGCAAACCCTCCTCCACCACCCCCTCCCAGCTTGGAGCCTGTGCGCCGCCGTAAAGAGCCCGAACTCGGGGCGCTTGGCAGCGGAGAGCAGGGTGCCCCGGCTGAGTCCGGCCACGGACCTCGGGCCAGGGGCAGCTCTGAGCCTCTTTTCCATCCGAAAAGTGGGCATCACCACAGCTCCCGTCCCTGGGGCTCCGGGCGCGTGGGGAGGCGCCCTGCGAACGGACACCCGCGATCATCAGGGGCCAGTGTGCCCCCTGCGTCCCGCCATCCGCGCTCCCCACGCCCGGCCGAGGCCAAGGTGGTGGCGGCTGCGGGGATAACGCGCGAGCGCGGGCTGGGCCGGGGGTCCCCCGCAGCCGCCACCACCGCCAACGCCCGGAGCCCACTCACCTTCCGATCGGGAGGTGGCCGCCCGCCCGCCCGCCGGCCGGAAGTGCTCCCGCGCCCCGCCCGTCCGGCCTCGCGCACTTCCGGGACGCTCTAGGTCCCCGGAGGACCGGTGCCTTGGTGACCTCGGGGGCTGCGGGCGTGGGCCCTCGCCAAGCCGGGCCGCCCCACAGGTGTTCGACCACAGGTGTTCGACCCCGTGTCTGCGGCCTTTGACCACCGCAGCCGCGCCGAGAGCCTGGGGCCGGGAAGGTCCCTTCGCGTGCCGAGGACCCGCGTGCGCCCTCTGAGCCCAGAGCCCGGAGCCCGTCGAGGCCGGCCGCCCCTGGTTCGTCTGCAGAGCTCGCTGTCTCCGGTCCACACGCTTCCAGGGCAGCGCGCGTCTGGCACGCATCCCTCCTTGCGGAGCGAGGCTTGGATCTCACACATATTCTTTTAGCCCCTGGAATTCTCCCTTCCACAATATGAAAAGTTCCACCCAAAGCATTCTTGGAGGGATTTTTCTTTCCCCAGGATGGACGGCCATCATTTGCTGGGGAACTTGCTGAAGACATGCTTCCTCCCTTTTTGGGGGTGTCTCGAATACCCCCTAAACTGCCCTTTCATTGAAGTGTGTTCCCAAACTCTAGGGCCTGAGGAGTGTGTTACAGATTTTCCCAAACGCTTTTTGTGGAATTCTTCCTGAAAACAGCTGGAGGAGGATTCCATGAACCTATCCACCAGGGATGGACGTCCGGCAGGGTTGCTTGCCCATGGCTACCCCTGAGCCTGGGCAAGTAGCGGACAGGAAGACAGCAAGGGCGGAGCCACAGCCCCAGGCCTGAGGATCTCATCAGGGAGGAAGAGACATCTGGTCCCAGGGCGGATGCCAAGGCAGCAGAAAAACTGGATGATCAGGGACGTGTGAAGGACCAAGTGTGTGGGGAGGGGCCGTGCTTGGCGAGTGGTGAGACCAAGATGAGAGCTGGGAAAGAGGCTGAAGCACACCTGGAGCTGGAGAAAAGGTGCCTATACTTGGAGTAGCCGATTCCCACCGAAGACTAGAGACACAACAAGCGGTCCTGAAGCCAACGTGGAGCCTGGATTTCATTCTTCTTGCACCAGGAGCCACGGAAGGTCCCGGGCAGGGGAGTGAAGAGTGCATTGAAGAACAGTCTGGGGCGGTGGGGAGGCAGGAGAGAAGGGGAGAGATGGGCTAGATGGAGAGGAGGCTCGGTGGGGCCCCGTGTGGGCGGCAGAACTGACAGTACTCGCTGCCCCCTGGGATGTGGGGCATGAGGACACCTCGGGGTTCAGGCAGGAGGGAGACGGGGAGACGGCAGGGGAGAGGAGGGGGGTTGTGATGGAAATGCACACAGCCTAATTCTCCTTGGATGTGTCCTCCCCGATGGTGGACAGCGGTGGCCGTGGGCTGGACTTTCACCCTTTCTTTTCTTCAGTCTGTCCTGCTGGTTCAGTTTCAGAGGGATGGGGGCAGCCTTCTGTTTCCCATGAGGGTGGACAGACCTGAGGGGTTCTAATTACTCCCATGGAGACTTTTAGCCAAGCACCATTTTTCTTCCCACCTCTGCCCCACTGTCAGGGTTACTCGGGCGCCCATCCCCAGGCCCTGCCAGCCTTCTCAGCCTGGACGTGCACCTTGTCAAGTGTGTAGGCTTCTGCCGAAAGCTGCTTCTCCTCATTTTCCAGCTTCTGAAACCTCCAGCTGACAGCGCTTACTCTTCTCTCTCCGGCCTCGTGAATCTTCTCTTTAGCCCTTCGCCTAAGTCACGGATCTAACTCGGGTCCCCACCCTCAGCATCCTGGGCTCTTTAGGACACGGAGCAGCTTCCCTGCTCCCCCGCAACTGACAAAAATAGCACCTCCCCTCAGTTGTGACAACCAAAAAAATGTCCCCAGGTGTTGCCAGCGTCCCCTTCTGAGGGCAGAATTGCCCCTCGTGAGAACATCTGCTCTAACAGAGGCAAAGTGAGCAGGGGCACAGAGGGGAGGACTGACAGCGCGTCAGAGCTCAGGACCTGAACGGGGTGCTGACGGTCTGGGGGCAGGCAAGGTCACATCACACTGCAGGCATGAAGCAACGACAGGGCCTAACTTTGTTTCCCAGGTAAAAATGTCCCCCTGCTTTTTGAAAGTTCTCTTTACACCACTCTGCTTTTACAAGAGACCTATGTTAGTACCTGTTTTCCGACAAATCCAAACAGGATTTTAGCTTTTTTTGAATAAAGGCAAAAAGTGAAAACAGCGCTCAGCCTTTGTTTTGCAGCAGCTGCAACCGAGGCAGGAGAGCGGCCCTGCCAAGCTCCTATGGAGCTACACTCAGCACCAAGCTGCCAGGGCTGCGAGCCGCGTCTGCGGGCGTCTGCGCTTCGTCTCGATTTGTCTTGTGCGCCGTGAGCAACATGTGTCCTAACGAGGTAACTAAGTGCCTCTTCGCTTTATGCCATTTCGGCCTTGGAAGGTGTCACAGGAACGCTCTGCTTTTGGCTAGCAGGGGAACCTGTATTCAGGCTCAGAGAGGGGGTGTCTATTGAGGGACACGATATTTTGCTGCAGCAAAGGGTCATGCCCATCCTAAGTTAGCCCATTCGTTTTCTGATTTGTGTGTTGGTCTCTTACAAGTTTGGTTAAGATGAGGCGGCCCCCAAGAGACACATCCAGAGGCAGTGACCAGCTGGGTCTCTGGCTCTGCAGGCCTGGGCCAGACCTTGGGCTGGGAGATGGTCTCTCCCTTGAGCCAGTGGCACCTCCCTGGGGAATCTGGACTGTGGGGAGAGCAGCTGACTGCAGTGAACAGGTCAGAACGGATGTTTCCTGCGGGAGAAAACAAGATCCAGAGGCGGCAGGACAAGGAAGCACTGACGATGCCCAGGGCATCCGGGAAGACACGTGGGGGCCAGCGCAACGCCCGTCTGGGGTAAGAGAACACCGCGTGGAAAGCAAGCCCCGGGAAAGCGAGGAGAGAACGAAAGAGAGCACCTACCCCAAGTGTAGACCACACTTGCTTTCCCCGGACTGAAGGATGTGAAAATATAATAACGTAAAAGTTCAACAAACTTGACTAGTTGGAAAGTTGCATTTCTAGGACTAAAAATAACAGTCAGAAACACTAGACTGGGGAAAGCGTCCACCCCAGCACAGGCCCAAGGCCACCTCGGTCCACCAGGGGGGCATGAGGAGAGCAGCAGCCCCAGTGCTGAAGCTCTCCCGGAAACAAACACGCAGTAACACCAAGAGGCAGGACACTCAAGGCAAACAGGACCAGAATGCTGCGGGGGTGAGGCTGCACGGACACAGGCCACGCGGGGCCGCAGGGAGCTCGCAGGTTGTGTCGGGCGCACCTGACACCGGGGCCGCCCAGTGCCGAGATCGCTGTGGGCACTGGGGCCGGGACGCCGGGAGCTCACCCCGAGGGACGGCTGTCCTCAGGCCTTGGAAACCCCCGTCCGTGGAGTCCGCAGTGTCAGCCTCGCCCTGTGGCTGGGCCTGGATCCTGTAGGGGCTCTGGTCAAGGGGAGGACCTCCGGCTCCCGGCTTTGCTGACAGGTGGCTGGAGTTTGTGCGCAAGCAGCCAGGAGACAGTGAACTCCAAGCTCGGGGCAGGGGTCCTTGAAGGCACCGGCTGCCTCTCAGAGCACAGCCCTGACCCCAGGCAGTGGATCCCGGGTCACTCCCGCCCTGACCCCCGCCATTTCCCTCTCTGGTCCCAGCACTGCTTCCGTGGGCCTCGAGACACCCCCTTCACCCCGCCATCTTTGCTCGCTGAAAACCCCACCCTCACCGTGACCTCTGTCTGTGCTGCTCCAGAGCAAATGCCCAAGTGCCCCAGCACCAGGGGCTTCCATTGCAAGGAGGGCGACTCGGAGCCCTGGCCTTGCCCCCAGGGCCCAGGCCAGCCCAGTGTCACTCTGCAGTGCGTCTTGGTGTCTAGCTCACCGGCAGAAGAAAGGAGTGATCACATCTCGGTGCCCCAAATGGGGACAGACATGAGTGGCCATTAGAAATAAAGCCCAGGTGACATGCTGGTGCCCAGAGCCTCCCCAGGGGTGCAATGGACCTGGCGAGGGCGCCCTGGGCTGAAGCCCATCAGCCCCGCCTGCTCTGTGGCCCGCACCGCCAGCCCCCCTCAGAGCACAGGATCTGGCACCAAGGACCACAGATGTCACGTCCCCGGGACATCGCAGGTGTCCCCACGTCCGTTCAAGGTCCTCTGTGTCTTCGCTCTGACGCCAGGTCATGCCGTCCCAGCGCCCTCCGTGTTGGCCCCGGCAGCGCGGAGCCTGCGCGGTAACTCAGGTGCCCTGACGTGTTTCTGCGGTCGCTGCTTTAACAGTTCTCCTGTGTTCAGTGGGGAGGGCACACCCTGAAGGGCGTTTGCCGGGACAAGCTCTGAGGCCAAGGAGGTTCTGACTTGGCCTGCAGCTGTTTCCTCCTGGAGCCTGTCCTACAGTGCTCCTGGCTGAGAGGGAGGGGCTGAGCGCCTCAGAACCTCGAGATGGCTCCCTGCGGTTGCTTCCCCTTTTCACCTCACTGCCTTCACAGGGCCTATCAGACGAAACACTTCCCTCCACCTGACCCGACGGCAGGCATTGCCCGAGGGTGGAGTGTCTGCTGCCCTGCGGTGACAATGCCTGCCCTGTAGTGACAGCGCCCGCCCTGCAGTGACAGCCCTCCGCGCCCCGTGTCCCCGCACGCGCCCCTCCTGCAGCCTAGCATGTGGACCGCAGGGGTGTCCTTTCTTACCACGGCCTTTCTCTTCCCTTCCTCCTTGATCTCTGTTCCTCCCTGGAGCTCAGGAATGTGGAAGTTTTGCTAGTTTTGAGGTTCTTTTTTACGCATATTTCATCAGGAACTTCTTGCTTTGGGGCTGATCTGCTTTCACAACCGAAAAAGGACAGAAATACCTTTTGAATAAATAAAGAAGCTCAATTATCACCTAGTTGATAATTGGGAAATTATCAACAGTTGGGAAATGCCAACGATGTGAATAAGGCCAGGCTCTGGGTACATGGACACGCGGACGCTGGTACTTGGTGGGGATGACGGCCACAGGGGCTGGAGGAGAGCAAGGTGGGGAAGGGGGCGTGGGCTGTGGCTCAACCCATGTATCCCACCCTGGGTGGCAACAAGATTTCAAGGAAAGTGCTTCAAAACTTAGGACTTCCCTGGTGGCACAGTGGTTAAGAATCTGCCTGCCAATACAGGAAATACGGGTTCAAGCCCTGGTCCGGGAAGATGCACGTGAATATTAACAGTGATGGCAGAAACTCTGTACTGCTCTTGTTTTCAAAGAGAATGCCGTTTAACATTTAAACTTAAGGTTTAATTTGCTATAGATTTTTTTTGTTCTTTGATTTTCATTTTATATTGGAGTATAGTTGATTTACAATGTTGTGTTCGTTTCAGGTGTACAGCAAAGTGATTCAGTTATACATACATATATGTGTGGGTATATATATATATATATTCTTTTTCAGTTTCTCTCCCCATATAGGTCATTACAGAGTACTGAGTAGAGTTCCCTGTGCTATACAGTATGTCCTTGTCAACTATCAATTTTTATATATAGTAGTGTGTTTATGTTAATTCCAACCTCCTAATTTATCCCTCCCCCCCCAACCTTTCCCCTTTGGTAACCGTAAGTTTGTTTCCTAAGTCTGTGAGTCTATTTTTGTTTTGTACATAAGTTCATTTGTATAATTTTCTTTTAAGATTCCACAAATAAGTAATATCATATGATACTTGTCTTTCTCTTTCTGACTTACTTCACTTAGTATGATAATCTCTAGGTCCATCCACGTTGCTGCAAATGGCATTATTTCATTCTTTTTTATGGCTGAGTAATAGCCCATTCTATATAGATATACCACATCTCCTTTACCTATTCCTCTGTCAATGGACATTTAGGTTGCTTCTATGTCTTGGCTATTGTAAATAATGCTGCAATGAATATTGGGGTGCATGTATCTTTTGAAATTATGGTTTTCTCTGGGTATATGCCCAAGAGTGGGATTGCTGGATCATATGGTAGCTCTATTTTTAGTTTTTTAAGGAGCCTCCATACTGTTTTCCATAGTGGCTGCACCAATTTACATTCCCACCAACAGTGTAGGAGGGTTCCCTTTTCTCCACACCCTCTCCAGCATTTATTATTTGTAGACTTTTTGATGATGGCCATTCTGACCAGTGTGAGGTGATACCTCATTGTAGTTTTCATTTGCATTTCTCTAATAATTGGTGATGTTAAGCATTTTTCATCTGCTTTTTGGCCATCTGTATGTCTTCTTTGGATAAATGGCTATTTAGATCTCTGTCCTTTTTTTTTTTTCTTTTTGCGGTACGCGGGCCTCTCACTGTTGTGGCCTCTCCCATTGCGGAGCACAGGCTCCGGACACACAGGCTCAGTGGCCATGGCTCACGGGCCCAGCCGCCCCGCGGCATGTGGGATCTTCCCAGACCGGGGCACGAACCCATGTCCCCTGCATCGGCAGGCGGACTCTCAACCACTGCGCCACCAGGGAAGCCCTGTCCATTTTTTTTATTGGGTTTTTTGATATTGAGCCACATGAGCTGTTTCCATATCTTGGAAATTAATTCCTTGTAAGTTGCATTGTTTGCAAATATTTTCTCCCAGTCCATGGGTTGTCTGTTTTGTTTATGGTTTCCTTTGCTGTGCAAAACCTTTTACGTTTGATTAGGTCCCATTTGTTTATTCTTGTTTTTATTTTCATTACTCTAGGTGGATTCAAAAACATCTTGCTTTAGTTTATGTCAAAGAGCGTTCTGCCTATGTTTTCCTCTAAGAGTTTTATAGTATCCGATCCTACATTTAGGTCTTTAATCCATTTTGAGTTTATTTTTGTATATGGTGTTAGAAAATGTTCTAATTACATTCTTTTACATGTAGCTATCCAGTTTTCCCAGAACCACTTATTGAAGAGACTGTCTTTTCTCCATTGTATGTTCTTGCCTCCTTTGCATTGATTAATTGACCATAGGTGCGTAGGTTTATCTCTAGGCTTTCTATCCTGTTCCATTGATCTATAAGTCTGTCTTTGTGCCAGTACCATACTGTTTTGATGACTGTAGCTCTGTAGTATAGTCTGAAGTCAGGGAGCCTGAATGCTCCAGCTCTGTTTTTCTTTTTCAAGATTGCTTTGGCTATTCAGGGTCTTTTGTGTTTCCATACAAATTTTAAGGTTTTTTTGTTCTAGATCTGCAAAAAATGCCATTGGTAATTTGATAGGGATTGCCTTGAATTTGTAGATTGCCTTGGGGAGTATAGTCATTTTGACAATATTGATTCTTCCAGTCCAAGAACATGGTATATCTTTCCATCTGTTTGTGTCAGTTTTGATTTCTCTCATCAGCATCTTGTACTTTTCGGAGTACAGGTCTTTCACCTCCTTAGGTAGGTTTATTCCTAGGCATTTTATTCTTTTTGATATGTAGGCAAATGGGACTGTTTCCTTAATTTCTCTTTCTGATCTTTTGTTGTTATAGAAATGCAACAGATTTATGTGTATTAATTTTTTATCGTGCAACTTTACCAAATTCATTGATGAGTTCTAGCAGTTTTCTGGTGGCATCTTTAGGATTTTCATGTATAGTATCATGTCATCTGCAGACAGTAACAGTTTTACTTCTTCTTTTACAATCTGGATCCCTTTTATTTCTTTTTCTTCTCTGATTGCCGTGGCTAGGACTTCCAAAACTATGTTGAATAAAAGTGGCCAGCGTGGACATCCTGTCTTGTTCCTGATCTTAGAGGCAATGCTTTCAGCTTTTCACCACTGAGTATGATGTTAGCTGTGGGTTTGTCATATATGGCTTTTATTACATTGAGGTATGTTCCCTCTGTGCCCACTTTCTGGAGAGTTTTTTTTTTTATCATAAATGGGTGTTGAATATTATCAAAAGCTTTTTTGTGAATCTATTGCGATGACCATATGGTTTTTATTCTTCAGTTTGTTAATGTGGTGTATCACACTGATTGATTTGCGAATATTGAAAAATCCTTGCATCCCTGGGATAAATCCCACTTGATCATGGTATATGACCCTTTTAATGTATTGTTGGATTTGGTTTACTAGTTATTTTGTTGAGGATTTTTGCATAGTATCAGTGATATTGCCTGTAATTTTCTTTTTTAGTGGTATCTTTGTCTTGTTTTGGTATCAGGGTAATGGTGGCCTCGTAGAACAAATCTGGGAGTGTTCCTTCCTCTGCAATTTATGTCGTCTATGCATCTATGAATTTGTCATCTATGAATGCAATCTGTCTGGTTAGAGGATTCTTCAGGCTATTTCCTCGAGTTGGCTTCAGTAATTCATCTTTCTTCTATAACCTACTTCATTTGAGCCCTCACATCTCTTGGTTCGACAGTTTATCCTTCTAATGTCTGATGTATCTGCCATTATCCTCCCCTTCTCACTCCTAATGGAGCTCTCCTTTTCACTCCTAAAGGAGCTCCTTTGCTCCTTCCTTCTCTCTTTCTGGATCCCACTGCCAGGGAATGTGAATTTTCATAGTCCTGTCAGAGCACCAACCTTTATTAAAAATGCTCTCCATGGTATCCATTCCCATTAGTCGTATTAATTTCTATAATTTGTTTCCTCCATTCTACTTTGAGTTTATTCTGTTGGCCTTTTTTTACTTTTAAAATTGGATGCTTAGCTTGTTGATTTCCAGCTCTTCTGCTGGTCACATAAGGCTACAAATTTCTGTTTGGCTTTAGTTGCACCAGAATTTCTGGCAAGTTGTATTTTCATTATCATCCAGGTTTAAGTATTTTATAACTTTCATTGTTTTTTTTTCTTCTCTCTTTTAAAAAATTTATTTTTGGCTGTGTTGGGTCTTCGTTGCTGTGTGCGGGCTTTCTCTAGCTGCAGTGAGTGGGGGCTACTCTTTGTTGTGGTGCGCGGGCTTCTCATTGTGGTGGCTTCTCGTTGCAGAGCACAGGGGGCTTCAGTAGTTGTGGCACGCGGGCTCAGTAGTTGTGGCTCATGGGCTCTAGAACGGAGGTTCAGCAGTTGTGGTGCACAGACTTACTGCTCTGTGGCATGTGGGATCTTCCCGGACCAGGGCTCGAACCCGTGTCCCCTGCATTGGCAGGTGGATTCTTAACCACTGTGCCACCAGGGAAGCCCATGTTTTTCTTCTTTGACTCAGGCTACTTAGAAGGTTTTCTTTTTCTGGAATTTAAGTTTCATTTGAAGAGCAATAGCAAAAAAAACACCCCAAAACAAAAAACCCATCAAAATAGATTTATCTGAAAGATTTGGGTTCAGTGCTTGGTGGTGATGTGTTGTCATAATGGTTAACTCAGAAGAAATGGGAAATGAGCCCGTCTGTCTGCACCAAAATGACAGGAGGCAAAAAAGATGGTGGACTGATTTTAGTTTGATTGTGTGATATATTTTCTCATGTCTCTCGTTTTCCTGGTTGATTTCATCCTCTTGAGAGAGGGACTGATGGTTGTCTGCTTGCACAGCCACCTCTCATGCCTGTGGAAAAATGTCCCCTCACTAAGGACACTAACACGTGACCGGAGCTGACAGTGGCTCAACTGGGGGTCAGCACGGCACTGAGGTCACACACAGTCACTGACCAGGTTGAGCACTGTCAATGCCTCCAAGTCACCTCTGAGGAACCATAGGCACAAGGAGGTGAAGGACGGGCCCAAGGTCCCACATCTCCAAGGCACGAGGGTTGAGTCAGTAACCCTTGGCTCGAGAGACTACGCTCTTTGCCACCTGCTTCCTCTCTAGAACTCGAAGACACCAGATTAGAATGCTTCTTCTCTTCTATCAAATTGGCGAGATTAAAACCCACCTGCTGCCTGCGCACTGCTGGGGCACTTATGCAGCACAACCTGGGGGAAGGTATTTGCCAGAATGATCTCCCTGTCAGCTCACTTCTGGCAACCCGTCCTGTTGGCCCTAAATGTGGAAAAGATGTTAACTGCATTGTTTTTAATGACCTAAACTGGAAACAGCCTACATGCCTTTGTTAGGAGAAGGTTAAGTCAACTTTTTATTTAATGGATCGTTATGCAGCCACAAAAAATGCTTCTCATTGGTATTAACGTGGAAACATAATAACATAGAAAACGATAATTTTTCTATAGTACGTGTGATGTGTTGTAATTTATGGTACATTTATACAATATTTTATATATAACCATATATCCATCATGGTATTTTATAAACCATCATAAATAAAAACCAAACCAAACCGAAGCAGATGCAGACACCCCTGGAACGTGTCACATACCCTTCACCTGGAACCAGCCAAATCTGGCCCACCGCCTGCTTCTGTAAATAAAGCCTCATTGGCCGTTTCTGTGCTGTGACTGCTATTGCATGTCATGGCTGAGCTGAGCTGTGGCAGAAACCTTATGGCTACAAAGCCAAGAACAGTTATTAGCTGTCCCTTAACAGAAAATGTTTGTCAACCTGCCAATCTGCATTGTTGTTATTGCTTCTTTGCTCAGACTTTGAGAGCAAACTGCAGATGTCATGACCCTGTGGCCCTTAAGACCTCAGCATGCATCTTTCATGACAAGGATGTTGTCTGGGATGGCTGCAGGCCATCAAACCAGGGAGCTTTGACACTGATGTGCCCCCCACCTCCCCTGTGGACAGTCTAGACCCAACGTTTGCCAAATGTCCCAGTGACCTCCTTTATAGCAACCTTTCCCCACCCAGGATCACAGGTGTGTTTTCCCTAAGCCAGCCCCTGGCACCTGTTTGAACAACTTTGCCTCATCACATCTCCAGTTCTGGGACTGTGAGAGCAGGATCACAGGTCACACCTGGGGCCTGCCTGTCGGGGTAGGAGGAGGGCCTGCCGAGCTGTGAAGCGGAGGTGCCAGCTCAGGTAGAGCTGTTATAACGTCATAGCTTTTAGAAAGAACAAGAGTAAAAATCTTAACCTGGAGGGATGTTTCCACTGGGAGCACTCTCTCCTGTCTCCTGATGGAGGAGCCCCCAAGATCAAGGCCATTATTAGTTTTCTGGGTCCAAAGAGCTGAAAATGTAGGTATCAACATTTTCCTGATAAAAAGCCCTATTACTTCCTGGATGACAGTCACCTCGCCCCTCTTATACTGTGCTGAAATTCCGAGACAAACCACACCCTTGCCCAGGAGAACATGGAGGCCCATCCAGACCACTCTTGGAGGGAAACCAAGGGCAGGCACAGCATGTGGATGTGAAGGGGGTAGGATGGAACCTGGGGGCCAAGCACAGAGAAGTGGAACTAACCTGAATGGAGAGCTGGCCCTGGGGGGCAGGCCCACCATCTCGTGTCTGAAAGGCCGCACGGCAGGCAAAGGCTGCATCCAAACTGCTGTCAACATCCCAGGGCCTCACATGGCCAGGGCAGGAAGCTCCCACAGTGGCAGCATTTAGTGTCCTGAGTGGTCCACCTGGTAAGTCAGGCTGCTCAGCTGGGATGATGGCTGATGTGGGAGGACACACAGAGAGCCCAGTTCCTGGGAGCAGGGGCCAAGTTCAAGGAATGGCTCTCCAGAGAGGAAGGAAGGCAGAGGACAAAGCACAGCACCGCCATCACAGCCAGCCAGGGGGACAGTGGGGTCCCCAGTGCTCACTGCAGAAGCACTGCCATCCAGCTCAGGGCCACAGGCCTCCTGCCGGGCTGCACAGAGATGGACTTGGGACCCAGTGGGCCAAAGGTCTGCAGCTCAGTCTTCAAAGGAGCCGGTGGGAGGGCCGAAGCCAGCATGGGGGTCACAGGCGGAGGCGGCAGTGGGAGGTGCTGGCTGTGCTCGGGTCTGAAGCCTGTCCCCTGGACAGCAGTTTGTACACTCGCCTCCCTGGTGCCACAGCTGTGAGAGCTGCCTTGTTATCATGATGTCTTGCCCCAGAGATTCTCTAGACCAGAAAGGTCTCCAGCCACACTGGTGTTTGCTGACCTGTCTGGGGCGGTTTTCCTGGTGACGGCAGGACCCCCAGCCCGATCAGACGCCAGGGCAGGAGGAGCCCCAGGCAGGCCTGCCAGGACAGTTCTCACGGGCACAAAGCTCCGAGTCTGGATGGCTTCCCCACGCTCAGTGCTTCTTCTGTGGGTGACGTTTCCGATGGCGAATAAGACACGAGCTGTAGGCAAAGGTTTTCCCACATTCCTTACATTCGTACAGCTTCTCTCCAGTGTGGGTTTTCTGATGTTTTAGGAGATTTGAACCGCAGTTAAAGGCTTTTCCGCACTCACTGCATTTAAAGGGCTTTTCTCCGGTGTGAATCCTCCGGTGCTTGGTCACATCGGAGCTGTGCCTGAATGTCTTCCCGCACTGGGCGCACTGGAAGGGCTTCTCTCCAGTGTGGACTCTCTGGTGGCGAACGTGATCCGTCTTGTGCTTAAAGACGCGCCCACATTCGCTGCATTCGTAGGGCTTCTTCCTCTGGAAGGGAGTGAACACAGGAACCCCCTCAAAGTCATCTTTAAATGAAGCACTGAAGGCCTCAAACATGTGTTCCTCGTCCTCATGACTCAGGCTGGGTTCCTTAC
This sequence comes from Mesoplodon mirus, assembly GCF_964341445.2. Taxonomy (NCBI): domain Eukaryota; kingdom Metazoa; phylum Chordata; class Mammalia; order Artiodactyla; family Ziphiidae; genus Mesoplodon; species Mesoplodon mirus. The sequence goes on from NC_138992.1 coordinate 1,336,126, forward strand.
TGTGCTTTTTGGCCAAAGTGGATCTCTGGTTTGGCTTCTTTTTCCTAGATGCTTCATCTTCCTTGGGAGTGTCCTTCTGAACACATACTTCCTCCTCTGGGGTTTGTGCCTTTTTTTTGCCTGTGGGCTTTTCCATCTTTCTTGTCCCCAGGAGAGAGGAAGGACCACTGGAAGCCGGCAAGGGCCAAGGAGAACGACCAGCAGCAAAATTCTCCAGTCTTACGAATTTCCTTGTAACTCCACTTCTTCAGAAAGGTCTTGCTTTAGACACAACACTGTATTTTTCCAAGCTGGTAACTGCAGTTCTGGAACAGAAACTCTGCAACAAAGAGAAGAGCACCGACAACCCTTCTGAGGCTGGAGAGAAACAAGACCACGAACATTAGATTAAACGAATGTTTGGGAGGAGCACAGACACGAGGTCTTTGAGTGCTGAGTTATGAAGGGGCACATGGACAGGGAAGGGGTGGGGGAGGCATGGGAACACGGCCCCCTTCCCTTCCCAGCTCACGTATCCCACCTGGATACCTAACGAGTCTCAGGCTGGACATGACCAAACAGAGCACGTATTTCCCAGAAACCCACCCCCCGCAACCTCACTGTTCCCAGTTTTCCTCATCTCAGTAGATGGCATCATCGTTTACTCAGTTGCTAACCAAGGAATTCTTTTTTTCTTTAATTAATTAATAATTAATTTATTTATTTTGGCTGCGTTGTGTCTTCATTGCTGCGTGCGGGCTTTCTCTAGTTGTGGCGAGTGGAGGCTACTCTTTGTTGCGGTGCATGGGCTTCTCACTGAAGTGGCTTCTCTTGTTGCAGAGCATGGGCTCTAAGCGCGCGGGCTTCAGTAGTTGTTGAATGCGGGCTCAGTAGTTGTGGCACATGGGCTTCGTTGCTCTGTGGCATGTGAGATCTTCCTGGACCAGGGCTCGAACCCGTGTCCCCTGCATTGGCAGGCAGATTCTTAATCACTGCACCACCAGGGAAGTCCCAACCAAGGAATTCTTATTCCTCTGCCAGGGGCCAGCGTCTCCACACCTGCGTGCAGTAGGGCTCATGTGTACCATGGACCAACGACTGCTGCGTGGTCCCCAAATTGGAGTTTTCCCCGCCCTTTACTTGCTCCTTCTCCACTTCTTGTATTTGGGACTAGACAACGTGCTTTTGGAGTTACAGGCTGTGGGAGTCACATGTGACCCTCATGGAAGGTACCTCCCATCACCTGGAGCCTGGATGAAACTCGCTCCCACCCTCACCCTGGCCCTCCCAAGTCCATCCTCCACAGAGCAGCCAGTGAACCCCCGTCACATCTCTGCCCAAATCCCCACTGGCTCCCCTCACACTGATGCCCCTGTGCTTCCCCACCCCCCCAGCCATCCTTAGGTGTGCCACACATTCCTTCCTGCCTCAGCACCTGGCTGCTCCTAGAAACAGGTCCTGAGAGGAGGTGTTGGTGGTGTTGGCCCCTCACTCATTCAGAGCTCTGCTCTCAGGGCCCTTCTCAGGCAGTCCTCCCTGGCCCCACTCCCTGGTTTCCTTACCCGGCTCCCATTCTCCTTGTGGCACTTAACTGGAGCCAACTCATCCACTGAAGGCCAAAACCCCAGGGAACAATCAACTACTATCTTGCTTGCATTGTCTAAAAAGTCTGACATTCTCTGTCTCTAATCCCATCTAAAAGAATTCCAATTTCACCACGAATTCAAACAGGAATCAGTCGGTTCCAGTGATAGGTGCTTGTAGAAGCTTCACCAGCATGGCTCATGTTTCACTGGTTAAGAACCTTCATCTATTTCTTTTTTGTATTATTTCTGAGCATCGTTGACCTGCCTCTTCCCTCAGTGTTAACTAATGCAATTCCGGGATAAAGCCTTGACAAACTTCAGGCTCTTTAACTGCTAGCAAAAGAAATCCTCCACAAGATTAGGAGAAAGCACTTTCCAAAGAAAGCAGATCATGTTCTGAGTCCTCAAATCATCCCTGAGAAGACCTCCCATGACCTGTGCTGGTTACCCAATCTACTGGGAGGTCCATATCCTGACAGGCTGTCTCATCCTAAAATGTGGTGCTCTGGGTGATAATGTTCCAAGTGACATACGTTTTGAGATACAAATGCTTTGAATTCCCTTTAAGTTAAAGGGGGTACTTGGGCTTTCATCCACTCTCGCATGCATAGAGGCAACACATAAAATGACTGGACAGGTTTCCCAACTTGACAAGAGTTTGAGAGTCTGCTTAAATACATCTGACTTGGATTCAGGTAAACGTCATTCTCTTAAGGCTCTATTGGAGGTAGCTTCTGGGAGGTAGCATCAGGTGAGAGCCAGAATTGAGGATGATGGAAGGCCATCTAGGCTGAGGGAAGCATGCACAGATATGGGAGCATCTCTGCTGGGGAGGTAGGCGGAGCCAGGGCAGAGGATCACGGCCCCAGTCAGCCAGGCTGGAGCTCAAGCTCAGGTGTAGTGTTAGTAGGAAACAGATAAAAAGCCAAGAACCACCAGGAAAGTGCCATCAACCCTCTAGCCCACGGCTCTCCAGGGAAGGTGACAAGTAAGCTTGGCTCTGTGCTGACCCGTTTGATGGAGGGGGTGGTCCTTGAACCCACTGAGCCTGACGACTGCCGGCTGTGCTCCAAGAGCCGTTCCCCCACCAGGACTCCTGTCACTCCACGTGTGGCTTGTCACTGATGTGGCAGTCTCCCGACGAGGCGAGGGCTCTTCAGGGCAAGGATCGTGTCTTTTTCATCCTTGAATCCCTAGTTACTTGGCTGTAGCCTGCACGTACTGCTGCTCAGGAAACATTCTAGATAATCGTCTTGTCTGCCTAATTCAAGCTGGCAGGTGCTTAATGGCAGAGACTGGACGTACTCACTTCTCTAAGTCCCATGCACACCAAGGAATAAAATATTTAATTATTAAAAGCGGCGTAGACCTGAGGTCATTGTCTTGGTCTTTTCATTTCACAGGCCTGTAGGCCTGGTGACTGCTACAGCCACGCAGAAAACTCAATCCACCTTGCCAGAGCAGACGAGAACCCTGGCCTAAAGGCCGGGGTGCTGGTATCTGCTGTGCGACTTCAGTGTAGCTCCTTCACTCTCTGTGCCAGGCCTCTTGTAACATGAAGCTTGGGTATCCCCCTGCAGCAGGACACTCTGTGGTAACCTCGCTTGTCCTCAGAAGCCGGGGGCTCAGGGAGAGACTGGATTACTAGTGGTGGGAGATCCAAGGGCAAACATGCACCCAAGCAGTGTGTGGGCCCCGGGCCCGCCAGCAGGCCCGCAGCGGTGTCGAAGCCGAGGAGAGGGCGCCGCCTGACAGAGCCTCGCCAGCCTTGGGCCCAGGGACTCCACCTCGATCCGCACGGAGCTGGTCTTCGAGCCTCGCCCTCCTCCCCGCGGCTCCCAGGAGCCGAGAGAGGAGTGCTGTTGCTCTGGGCGGGGGGCCCACGCGACGCCAGAGGGACCCAGTGAATTCCTGCATGGAGGTTGGGGCTGGCGCGCCCCTCGCAGGGTTCCCGGGCCGGGAGGGACGTCTCGTCACCGAGCCCCGCCGCACCCCTGCTGCCCAGTGCCGGGAAGCTGCACAGTCCAGCAACCCTTCCCATGCGCCGGCCGGAAGGGCCCGCCTCTGGCCCCGTCCCTTCCGGCGTCGCTCTAGGAGGCGAGGGCCCGGGCCTCTCTGTGGTGCTCCCGGGAGGGCTCCGCCCCTCAGCTTGTTTCCCATTTCAGGCGATCCCCGCTGGCCTGCCCGCCCGCTCGCCTTCGGTGCTCGCAGGAAGAGCCCGCTCCCAGCCGGCCGTTTCCGGTGCCGCTCTAGGTGGCGAGGCCCCAGCATCTCGGTGGTGCACCACGGTGGACTCCGCCCCCGAGCCACCTCCTCCCACTCTGCTGGGGTCCCACACGCCCCCTCACGCAGCCACCCCCCTCCATTAGCCGCACCTCAGTCAGCTCTGCACCCGTTCCCTTACTCTTGTGCCCCCTTACTCCTGTACTCCATCACTCACCCCAGCCCCCTCCCTCACTCGTGCCCTCCCCGCCAGCCACCTGCTCCTTAGAGGCAGCAGGCAGGGTGTGGCGTGCGTTCAGTTGCACTGGCCACTCCCTCTGCCTGGGACACTTGTCCCCAGCTGTCTGATTGGCTACCTCCCACTTCCGTCTGCTGAGAGCTCACCTCCTAGAGGGGACCCCTGACCACTGATTACCCTGTGTGTATTAGTTTCCTGGTTATCACAAGGTTAGCAGCTTAAGACAATACGTGTTTGTTATATCACAGTTCCTGTGGGACAGGAGTCCAAGGTGGTCCTCTGCTCAGTCTGGCAAGGTTGTGGTCATGGTGTCTGTGGGCTGTGTTCTCAGCTGGAGGCGAGACTGTGGAAGGATCTGCTTCCACACTCATGTGGTTGTTAGCAGGCTTCCTTTCCTGGTGGCTGTGTGACTGAGGGCCAGCTTTTTCTGGGCTGTTGGGAGGCTGACCTTAGGTCTTAGAGGCTGCCCACAGTTCCCTGCCATGTGGCCCTCTTCATGCTCCTTCAGGGTCAGTGGAGAGCCTCTGGCCCCGGTCTACTGGGGTGGAGTCTCATATGACCTAACGGTAGGAGCAGGCTTCTGTCACCTCTGCTGTAGTCCGCTGGCTAGGAGCACGTCCTGGGTGCTTCCTGCACTGTTGGGGGTCACATTCTGTAATACCACAGCATTCTGCCTTTTTCTCCACCTTCTGGCCCTCACCCTTCCCTGCATTTTTTTCATAGCAGTTTCCACTTTCTAACATACTATGTAATTTCCTTATTATTGTGTTTATTATGTTCATCTTCCCTTCCCACGCCAGAAAATCAAGTCTTTGGGGGCGCACGGTTTTGCTTTTTCTGGTGGGGTCTCATTACATGTGGTGCAACGAATGGGCACTTGACCCTGATGCCACCTAGATACAGCCTTCTCCCACGTATCTCTGTTTCTAGCCCCTGCTGTCCAGCTCTCTCCTGGACTTCACCCTTGCAGGAGCTTTAGGTACCTCGATTTCAAAATATTCAAGACCAAACTCAACTCTGCTTCCTTCTTTGTTGCTACTGTCAACTTCAGTAATATAATAATAGCCAGGTATTTTACCAGCAAAAGCAAGTTTATTTGGGAATAGCCAGAGGAATTGCAATTCAGGAAATGCAAGCTATGGTGGTCCATAGGCAAATCTAGAAGGAAGGAAAAGGGGGGAGTTGGGAGGGGCTGGTCCCACAGCACAAGGGATGGGATGCTGGTCCCACACACGCTGGGCGTGAGAGCTCCCCCTACAGGCTTGAGAAGTCCCCTTACCTTGGCCCTCCAGTGACATGCTGGCCACCCTCTTGCCACCGCTTGCCCTTTCATGAGACTCTAGCAAGTAGTGCACGTTTCTGCAAGGCCTGGGCTTCAGGCCCTGAGCTCTCCTGCACCTGGCATATGCTCCTGCCTTCCTGCACCTGACTGACCTGTCCTCCAAGACTCTGCTCAGTTCAGCCCTCAGTGTGTGCTTCTGTCCTACCTTTGCAACTTTATGTGGAGTTGTTCTGCTTGTGCGTCTGTCTCTACACATTACATACCACCTCTGACTCGGATCAGCACCTGCCTTATTCACCTGTGTATCCCCAGGACCCCAAACACGGCCCAGCCCAGAGCTGGTGCAAAATAAATATTATTGAGTGACTGATGGCTGGACAGAGAGAATGCGACTGAGAAGAAGCAGCACCGCAGAAAGAAAGGCGTTCTCCTGTCTCTGAGGAGAGACACAAAGCTTGGCCTCCTGGTGGCCCTGGTGGCTCCCTCCAGCCCCGCTTTGGTGGCCGAGTTGGTCCACCAGGAGCTCCAGGTGATGCCAACAGCATTGGTGTGTAAGGTCTGGTCAGAGGCCATTTCCCCAGCCAGGAAGCCCTGCTATCACCGAGACTCCCCCCACCAGCTGCCCTATAAATATGTACAGCAACATTGGGGGATGAGGGAGGAAGGGGGTCCTCTTTCCATGAGGGCAGCCTCTGTGAGGAGGAGAGCTGGGGGACTTGGAGGCTTTTCTGGAACATCCTTTGCTCCAGGCCCCTGCCAAGTGCTCAGAATGCTCACCTTCCAGAATATCAGCTTCCTTCTCGGTGGGGCGCTGTAGCCCGGGCACCTGCATACAAGGTGCATGTGTTCTGATGTGGGAGTCATGGGTGGGGGGCCAACAGGGAGAAGAGAATTCTAGGACACGAAATGGCACATGGGAGGTAAGCTTGGCTCAGCAGGAAAGAGCTGTGCTCACCTAGATTGAATGTTATCCTAACTTGTACTGTCACCAATATACAATCAGGGAGATTTCCCGCCTCCTTCTCTCCCACCTCCTCACATTTTAGAAGTTACGTTATTTCTACTTGGTCAGAAAATACATATAAAGTACGTTCTTCCACTCATTTTTTTATTTGGCCACGCCACGCGGCTTGTGGGATCTTAGTTCCCCAACTGGGGATTGAACCCAGGCCACAGCAGTGGAAGCATGGAGTCTTAACCACTGGATGGCCAGGGAAGTCCCACCACTCACTTTTTTTTTTTATGTTAGATCCAAGGTCAGGGCATTAAATGATCACACCATCCATCTTTTTTGCTGAAGTTCCTGTCATCTCTTGGTTGGATGAAGCTTCTGGTACATCCCTCATGTTGGGCTCAAAGGTACAGGATCCCTGAGATCACAGTGTGAGTGGATGCACAACCCTTGGTTCACAGTTTCCTTTCTTGTTTGTTTTGAAACTTCTGCTCCATTGTCGCTTTGCGTATTGTTGTGGATTTTGAGAAATTTGATGCTAGTCTAATTCTTCTGCTCCTGGAAAGTATTGGACCTTTTTGCCTGGGAACCTTGACTTTTTCTTTATCGTCAACATCTCATAGTTTTTCTAGGCGGTCTCAGACTCGGTCATTGTGGCTTATGTTTTCCTCGTACCTAGTGATCCCTTTCAAGATGTAGATTTAGGTCTTCTTTTATTTCCAGAAACTTTTCTTGGATTATAGTTTTAAGTCTTAGTTCTGTTCCATTGTTTTATTTTCTTCAGGAATTCCAGTTTTCCATACATTATCTCTTCTTTGCCTGTCATCCATCTTGATCACTTTCTCTCTAACACTTCTTACTTCTTCATTTTTGTTTTTTTTTGTTTTTTTTGCGGTACGCGGGCCTCTCACTGTTGTGGCCTCTCCCGTTGTGGAGCACAGGCTCTGGATGCGCAGGCTCAGCGGCCATGGCTCACGGGCCCAGCCGCTCCATGGCATGTGGGATCTTCCCGGATCGGAGCACGAACCCGTGTCCCCTGCATCGGCAGGCGGACTCTCAACCACTGCGCCACCAGGGAAGCCTACTTCTTCATTTTTAAATTCTCTTTGTTATTTTCCTGCTTTCCTTATTAATTTCATTCAAATCTGTTCTTCCTTGTGCATCTTGTCTGTCATTCAGTCTTCATTTCTGATTGGTTATTGATTTTTCTTCTATGTTTTCCTGAGTTCCCTTATTTCTTCCTGCTTTTTGTTCATTTCTGTTCTGATTCAAGTTTTTTTTTTTCCCTTTGTTTCCATATCTCCAAATACTTGCAGATATTTGATTCAGTTTGGAGTTACAGTTTCCTTCTATTTTGCTATTGGTTATTTTGGGAATTTTCATGAGCTGAATTGTTTGATCCCCATTTTCTCTCCCTTTGTGTAGTGGTTTTAGAGAGATGGTGAGCTCACCCCTGCATTTCTGTGTACAGAGGTATGGGTTGTTTTACAAGATTCCTAGCCCAAGAGGGACCTCTTGTGTCAATGTAAAAAAAAGCATAGTTTCGTTACCTGCTGGCTTTTGTTTGTGGAAGAGGGGTGTCAGTGGGGAAAGGATGTGTGATGTTTGATTTTTGAAAACTTTCTTTTGTCTCACAGGATCTTAAATTCCCCTTCTAGCTTCTTGTTTTACAGGTAACTCAAAGTTCGGTTGTTTTCTGTCTTATAGTTACGCCTAGGGCATGAGTTTTCTGTTGTCTTATTTGCTCTTTATTGATATTTTGAAGGAAATGTTAGAAGATTCAGATTTATGCTGCTGCTATCACTTCAACTATGCAGAATTTCCTCAATACATATTTTTGAATGAACAATAATAGCTGATGTTTACTAAGTTTATGGAATGTTCTAAGCATTTTACATGTGTTATCTCATCTAATCCTCACAGCAACCCAGTGATTTAGGTACTGTAACATCTCCATGGCATGGCTGAATAAATTGGGGAACAGAGAAGTCAGACAGTTTTCCAGAGGTCGTAGAGCTAGTGCGTGCAGAGCCAAGCTTCTGACTCCAGAGCTTGTATTCTTTTGTTTATCTTTTTTTTTTTTTTTTTTTTTTTTGCGGTCCGTGGGCCTCTCACTGTTGTGGCCTCTCCCGTTGCGGAGCACAGGCTCCGGACGCGCAGGCTCAGTGGCCATAGCTCACGGGCCCAGCCACTCCGCAGCATGTGGGATCCTCCCGGACCGGGGCACGAACCCGCGTCCCCTGCATCGGCAGGTGGACTCTCAACCACTGTGCCACCAGGGGAGCCCTGTATGTTGATTTTATACGTCAGACCTGAAACCGGAAATCTCTGTGTTGCTCTTATAAACAAGCTAACCCCTCTCCTTTGTTCTGTTTACTCCTATTTCAAATTGATAATATTTGGGGTGTTTCTTTTAAGCATACTTCTATATAGCTCAGATATTCCTTCTGAAGTCTGTAAACATATCCAAAGTGAGAGAGGGGAATGGGAATAGATTGTTTCTCAGAAGAAAAGAGTGGCTGCATAGTGGGGGAAACAACCGCCCCTGGGCTTTGTACCCAGGCCTTTGCATTCCTGGGTCCTCCAGGCTGGCTGTGGCCTGGGAGGGCCAGGGCAGACAGCTGTCAGGGTCAGAGGAATGTGGGGACTCCCGGGTAATAAGGACAGAGCATGCTGCCTGCCCTGTGTAGCCCCCCATTGGCGCCGGGTTTCTGTCTCTCCCTTCTTGCTCTGGGCCTGCCCTGCCCGGCCTCCTTGGCTGACTGTTTATCCAACAAGGTGTGGACAGCCCGCTGTGGGCAGTCTCGGGCCTGCACAATCAGCCTGGCTGTAGCTAGCCCTCCTCTGGGGGAGGTGAACACTGCTCTCTTCCTTACCTAAAACCCACCCCACCCCCTCTCCAGCCCGAGCCGTCCAGCACCAGGCCAGAGCCACAAGCAGCTTCTGAGCCTTGAAGGAGTCATGGCTGGTACACGCTGAGGGGGGCTGTGAGTGCAAATTCACACTCCAGATTTGGGAGAATTAATATGAAACAAAGAAAAAGCAATGTAAAATATTTCAGTACTTTAAAAATATTGATTACATGTTGAAATGATAGTATTTTGGATATATTGGGTTAAATAATTGTTTCTTTTTACTTTTTTAATGTGGCCACCAGAAAATTAGAAGTGACATGTGGTTCACAGATCTTGTGGAAAGTGCTGTCCCCGCCGCTGCCTCTGCTTGACCTCTTAGGAGCAGTGGCCACAGTCTGAAAACCATGATATTTATTTACTTATTTATTTATAAAAATATTTATTTATTTATTTTGGGCTGTGTCGGGTCTTAGTTGTGGTACACGGGCTTCTCTCTAGTTGTGGCACACGGTCTCCAGAACATGTGGGCTCTGTAGTTGAGGCGCACGGGCTTAGTTGCCCCATAGCATGTGGGATCTTAGTTCCCCAACCAGGGATTGAGTCCATGCCCCCTGCATTGGAAGGCGGATTCTTAACCACTGGACCACCAGGGAAGTTCTGACTGTGGTATTTATTTCTTCACTTCTTTACTCTCCCCCAGAATGAATGAACATCCTGGGGTCGGAGACAGGGGTCGGAGCACTTTTGACCCCAGCAGGCTGACTGCCTTGGAATGGGCCCTGCTGACCGGAGTCCTGGGCAGTGGGTGCCGTCTTGGGTAAAGACAGCACAGTCTAGTAAAAGCCTTTCTCTCAAACCCCCAAATAAACTCAAGTCTTACCTCGATCATCCCTGAAGCCCCCAGGTCTCAGGCTCAGGCCTCCTCCCTTCACTGTTGAGTCAAGGCTATAGACACAAACCCTGCACGGTCAGCTTGGCCACGGCAGCTACGCGGGGCCACACTCTTCCCTGTGAAATGTCTTCCTTTCCATCACCTCCTCTGGCCTACTCTGCCGCTGGTGCTGACCCTGCTCTCCAGAGGAAACACGGAGAGTTTAAGACTTGCCCAGTGTCACACCACTGGACCCAAACGCCTGCTGCACCGCCAGTCGTGGACTGGGGATGGTCACTGGTTTCCTGCCACTCGGGGGTGAGGGCTGCGCCGCCCCTGCAGGCAGGTCGTGTGCAGGCTGCGCAGGAGAATGAAGCCCTCAGCACAGCCCCGCTGGGAAAGGTCAACTTGCAAGTGAAGAGCTGGGACAGGGCGGGATGTGCTGGCTGGTCTGTCCTGCACCCTGGTGGTCCCGGCTCTGGGAGAGGCCACAGAAGTGGTCCTTATGTGGCCTGTCCACACCACTGCCTCACATCATGTTCTCTATCCAGTCCAACCCTTCTAGAAGCTTAAAGAATCTTTTCACTGGATGGACCCAACACCTAGTATTTAGGGGTCAGGCTGAGGCAGGAGGTCTTCTGATCATGCTACTGGATGGGTCAGGATTCAGTCTGAGAAGCCGAGCCTTGAGAGTTACATACACCCACATGTACGCACACCCACACGTACACACACCAGTACACATACCCACCACACACACATACATACACATACATACACAGGTGTGTGATTTGATTCGTTCCAGGGATGTGACCCCATGAGATCGTGGGGCTCGCTGAGCGGCTTTTTCTTCCCGCCTGATGCTGGAGCTCCACGGCTGAAGGACTGAGCTGATCACCTCAGCGGGGAGGGAGGGTCTGGCCACCAACCCCACCCTGCCTGAGCCCGACAGCCTCAATTTTCTCACCTGCATGAAGCGGAGAGGAACTTGACCTCAGGGGTTCTCCGTGAGGCCAGATGAGACCCCTGTGGGAGATGCCAGGCCGCTGGGGGGCAAGGCAGGTGCTGGTGAACACTGGTCTCTTTGTTCCTCGGCTGGCAGGACCGTTGCGTCCTTACTCGTTTTCGTCCCTCTGTGTCATTGGTTCCCAAACCTGCTCTTCTTCAGAGCCGCCTCGGAATCTTTGAAAATTTTTCCAGGTGCCCTGCAAGAGCTGGTGAAACAGTGCCACGGGGGTTAGTGATTCCGGTGGTCAGTCAGGCTTGAGTGGCACTGGAGGGCGAGATCCCCTCGGTGCAGCAGTGGTCGCCGTGGGCTGTTCGTTGGGAACACCTGTGAGCTCAGAGAAAGTGTTCCCCCGCCCTCCCCCCCCCCGCAGGGGTGCTAATTTGACAGTGGGGCGGGGAAGTGGGCATCTGTCACTGGGATTTTTTTTTTTTTTTTTTTTTGCGGTACGTGGGCCTCTCACTGTTGTGGCCTCTCCCGTTGCAGAGCACAGGCTCCAGACGCGCAGCCTCAGTGGCTATGGCTCACGGGCCCAGCCTCTCCGCGGCATGTGGGATCCTCCCGGACCGGGGCACGAACCCGTGTCCCCTGCATCGGCAGGCAGACTCTCAACCACTGCGCCACCAGGGAAGCCCTATCACTGGGATTTTTTAAACCACCCCTGGATGATTCCAGCGGGTAGCCAGTGTCCAGAACTGCTGTTCCCGACACACAGGGGTCGAGTGGTCAGTACGATGGTTCTTCCAAGCAACACCAATTTCTGACCTTTTGGCGTGTTCCTCAACTGTGTGTCACAAGTTTATTTAGAAAAACTAACGTCCGCCCCCTCAGGCTTACAAGTGATGGCGAGGGGTGGGTGGTAAGTACATCCATTCGCAAATTACATAACCTTTCCCACATTCATCTGCTTACAGACTTCCTGGGAGATAAATCGCTAGGCATTACCTGAGCCAGGATGGGGACGGGAATGGGCAAGGGAAACCAGACCACAGCTGACATTCCCGTGTCCTTCAGTGTAAATTCACCCTGGGCTGAGGCTGTGTTCCGTCTGCACAGCTTCTCTCTCATTGTAGCTGGTGGATCACAAGCAGTCTGGAGCTGAGGGCTTTCCTGCAGCCACCGCACTTAGGGGTTTCCTGCCCGAGGATGTGCTGAGGTTGGGGCTTCATGGGGCTGTTCCTCTCCAGGACGCCTGCTCCGCAGGGCTGAGAGCCCACGTGCCACCGCCTCTGCCACGTACCCTGGGTTTCTTTCTGGGAGGATTATGAGGCTGAGCAAGGGGACACCCCGAGGGGAGGCTTTTCCACGTTACTCCAGCATAGCCCCCACCCCAGTTCTCCAACTCTGGGTGCCCAGAGCCACCCTGGTCCCATGGGTGAGAGCGGCTCTGCTCTGATCAGCATCCTTGACACTGAAACCCATTTCTGCATCCCCAAGTGGGCCTCCCCCCAGCCCGCTCTCAGGCGGGAGTCCTTGGCGTGTGCAGGCCTGACGTCTTCGAGTGACACCGCTGTGACTCCCCTCCCTTCCGGAGAGCTCCCAGGCGGACCGTGTGCCTGGGAGTCTGTGGTCTCGCTCAGCTCCCACTGCTGACCTGTCCCCGAGTCCACCGGCTTCTGCAAACCCTGGTGGTCATTGGAGGGCGCCGCTGGGTCTGTCCAAGGCCGAAGGCCGGGAATCTCTGTCCTCAGGAATGTCCTGCTTTGGGGTCACTGCTTCGTCCGCACCCAGTTCTCATGGTCACAAACAAGGACGGGAAATGCGACCACGGCTATCTGCTTCCTGCGCTAAGAGAAAGGAAGTCCCAAAGAAAACACCACGTTAAAGGAGCTGGGGCGGGATGCCCAGGACTGCCCACTGGGACAGGACTCCTGCAGCCCTTCGTCCAGCTGGCAGCTCACGTGAGCCCAGAAGAGAAGGGAACACAGCATTCTGAGCTCTCTGCCAGCGCCGGGGCTGGGTGGGGACACAGGGCCTGAGGGGATCCCAGGGGGTGCAGAACGGGTCCCTCTGCCCACTGGGTTCATTTGTTCCCTTCTCATGGGGGCCAGGGGGTGGGACAGGGGCAGGACACCTGGAAGGGAGCAGGGCGAGTGGGTCCACCCAATGCTGGGAAGAGAGACAGAAGGCCTGCCTCCAAAGGCCAAAGTGCAGGGCCCAGAGGAGCCCTCCCAACCCAAGGGACAGCAGCTCGGAGCTCAGAGCAGCCCCCCAAGGACAGCTCCAAGGGTCAGAGCAGACTCCCCAGGGACAGCTCCCGGGTCAGAGCAGCGACCATGGCACTCACCCCTGGCGTTGGTGGTGCACCAGCGCCTGGCAACCGGCACCCAGCCAGCCTCCACAGGGATGAGAGCTGCAAACAGATGCAGAACTGGCAAACACCTGGCAAACACCTCCTTTAAATCCAGTTCAGGGCAGTTGCCACCCTCTGGGCCCCCCACAGAGCCCTGTCTCAGCCCCTTGCAATGGGCTGAATTGGTGTCCCTCAAATCCATATGCTGAAGTCCTAACCTCATGACCTCAGAACGGGACTGTGTTTGGAGATGGGGTTTTTAGAGGCGATTAAGGTACATGAGGTCACGAGAGTGGCCCCAAGCCAATCTGACTGGTGCCCTTATAAGAAGAGGAGGTCAGGACACAGACAGGCACAGAGGGCTGATTACAGGAACTGGGTCACATGGTCCTGGAGGCCGAGGAGCCCCGCCACCTGCTCTCTGGAAGCGGGAGAACAGGAAAGTGGTGCGTAAATTCCCTCTGAGTCCAAAGACCTGAGAACCAGGAGCGCCAATGTCTGAGGGCAGGAGAGGATGGACAGCCCAGCTCCAGAAGAGAGAGTGAGTTTGTCCTTCCTGACTTTTTGTTCCATCTGGGCCTTGGATGGACTGGGTGATGCCCACTCACCTGTGGGGTGGTGATCTTCCTTCTCAGGCCCGCCATTCATGTCAAGCTCTTCTGGAAACACTCTCAGAGAAACACCGGAAATAATGTTTTACCAGCTACATGGGCATCCCTTAGCCCAGTCAAGTTGATCCATAAAACTGACCATCACAGCCTCCAAAAGGGACGCAGCCCTGTGATACCTTCTGACCTCCAGAACCATAAGATAATTCATGTGTGTGGTTTTAAGCCCCTGAGTTTGTGGTCATTTATATCGGCAGCCGTGGGGAACAGGGGCGGTGATCCAGATGGATATGCTCCCTGCCAGCCTCCTGGGAAGGCGTACAGGCGCTGTGACAAGGCCCTGGCTGTGACCGTCTGCTGACACCTCACACTGGTCTTGGCCTGGGGACCCAGCTGGGTCTTGGCCGCCATCTAGCCATTTCCAACCTCTGGCTCAGGTGCCCTGGCGCCACCTGGCCCGTGATCCCCCGGGAAGGCGGCCGCTGTAGGCGGGAAGCGCCCAGCTGGGTCCTGGACCTGTCAGCACCAGCTGCTTGACCTTGCGCAGAAGTGTCACTTTCATTGGATGGACTGTTGGGTGCCAGGACAGGGAGCTGGCTGGGTGGTGGGGAGGGGCGGTGTTCTGGGACCGGGTGTCCAGCAGGCACGTCAGGTCCCCACCCACAGCTGGACCTCCCTGCTCAAGGCACCACTTGCTTCCTCCTGTGCCCTCAGGCAGGGGCAGGTTAAAGCCCCAGTGAGGGGTCAGGGCTGTGCTTTCTTCTCTCCCGGACGGGAGTCAGGGGCCCAGCTGCACGCAGTGCGCCCGGAGCCCAGAGAAGAGGCTGTCACCAAAGCAGGAGCCCGGGGCAGGCCCTTCAGCCAGTGGCTTCAGACTGAGCCCGACCTGGCTCCCTCCTGCTGCCAAGGGCCGTGAAGGAGGTCAGCTCCAGAGGTGCATGGTGGGGCGTCTGTGCACTCAGAGCTCTGGGGGCTTCAGGGAGGAGGGTTGAAGGGAATCCTGTGAATGCGGGTGACGGCACCCAGTGTTTCCACAGCGGGTGGGTGTGGCTAACGAGGCTTCTTGTGATGGTAAAGGACTTGGGTGGGGCGTCTCCCATGAGCTTGCACACACAGGTGGCACACAAGGGCGGGGCCGTAAGCGTTGCCCTGACAACAGTAGAGCGCTTGCTGAACGTTTAGTCTCTGCCAGGCATGGGCTACAAGCAGCCCCCTCGGCGCTTCAGTCAATTCTCACTGCAGACCTGCAGGGAGGGATCTCCTACTTTCCCACGTGGCAGATGAGGAAGCCCAGCTGCAGGCGAAGGGGCTCACCCGGGGCCTGGAGCTGGAGGGTGTGGGCCTAACATTTGAACCCAGGCAGTGTGACCCCCGAGCTCTGCTCTTATCTGCTATGCTTCCGTAGGGACTGTGTGTGCAGATGTGTGTGTCCACGAGTGTGTGTGCGAGTGGGAGTACATGTGAATACGTGCATATGCATGAGAGCATGTGAAAATGCAAGAAACAGAGAAACCCCAAATAACTAGCTTCAAGATGGCAGAGGTTTATTTCCCTCCCAGGTAAAGGGGTCCTGAGCTAGGCAGTGCAAGGCTGGTATAATGGGTCCAGGCCCCTTCCTCCATGCTGCCCTGCCATTCTCAGTATGCCGCCTCATGGTGCAAGGTGGCTGCTGTGCTCCAGCCATCATTCCAGCCACAGGAAGGAGGAAGGAGAAGAGAAATATATGCCATCTCTACCTAAGGGCTTTGCCCCCCATCCCCAGCTAGGCCTTGATGTTTCCATTAGTAAGGAAAGGGGAGAACGGAAAGTGGGAGACTATTCTGCCTGCTGGGATACTAGACAGGCAGGATAGAGTTCTGGGCTTCCCAGCCCAGGGGATGTTGAGCTGGTGGGGATCAGGGGTCCTCTAAGCCTTGTTCTGTACTGCTCTGATGGGGAAACTGAGGCCCAGGCCCAGGCCTCCTCCTTCCCACTCCAGGGCTCTGTCCTGTCACCAGTCAAGAAGGCCAAGTGCCCAGCAGCCAATGACACCAGCCCAGCCAGAGCAGACGCTGGGGAAGTCGAGGTTCTCCTACCCGGCCCCCTCCCACTTCTCCTCTCCTCTTCTCCTCAGGAGCCCAGAGGCCATGTCACCCCTCCCTGATGCTGGTGGCCTGACCGCCCCGTTCACTGCCCCTATGCCCCCGGCACCCACCAGGCTGAGCGGTCGGCTGCAAAGTCCCATCTCGGCCACCCCTCCAGCCTCCCTCTCTTTTCTCTTCTTCTTCCAGCCCCTCATTAACTCCACCCCCAAACCCCAGCAGCCTCCCGGGGTGGAGGGCCCTTCCTCCTATAGGCCAAGGAAGCCTTCCTCCCAAAGTCTCCTCCCCCAGCTGGGCTGCCCATCACACGGATGGAGGTGTTTTGTTGGTGGGAAGTTGGGGAGCTAGTTGGGGTGGTCTCCCCCCAGGCACATGGTGAGTGTTTACCAGGGGCGGGAGCTGGGTGGACCCACCCTGTGAGCAGCTGAGGCCTGCACCTAAGGCCCACGTGCTGGCCATCCTGCCACACACAGGCAGGGAGAGGAGGCCAGGGTGCTACATGGGGAAACTGAGGAAAGGCAGATGTGGCTGTGAGGAACCAGTGCTGGCCGGATCATTACAGACGCTTCCAGTTTATTCTCCAAAGCTGGGGTGGGGGCAGGGGAGGGGAAGGGAGGGGGAGACAGTGGACAGAGTGCTGACCAGCCAGGGTATAAGCCGGGCTGGGCGTGGGGGTGGGACCCCCCCACACACTCAGAACCCCATTGCCTGAAAGCCGGCAAGGAGGCTGAGCAGGAGAGTGGGGGCCACAGTTGAGGGTCTACCCTGGGGGCCACCTGCCCCACTTCCCTGGGGGTCCTGCCAGGGCGGGATGTTGCACAGGCTGGCCTGGCAGCAGGATATGGTCGTCAGGGATCCATCCACCGTCCTGCTGATGGGCTGACACGTGTCTGCACACCACCCCGAGTAGGTGGTCCGGGGACCTGACTCTGGGTGGGAAGGGGGCGGTGGAGAAAGTGCGTCACACTGTAGGAACGAGGCCCCGCACACACGTGGGAGGTGGGCTCCTCCCGTCCGGCTGCCCCAGGGTGGCCTGCTCACCAGTATTCCAGTGGGAGACGATGGTTTTGCAGGTCCTGGGGAGGATGCAGTGCTGCAGCTGTTTGCAGCTCTCATCCCTGTGCAGGGACTGGCAGGAGTAGCACCGCAGCAGCGCTGGGAGGCCGGGTGGGCTCAGTCCCCAGCGCGCCCCAGCTCACCCACGCCTCCCGCCTCCCGCCTCTTCACCTCCGAGGCCTTTTCCCAGCTCCCGTCCAACCCACCCATCCTCAGCTGATCCCCTCGAGCCCTGCGCCCCTGCCTCAGGACTGGCCCCCCTTTCCCTCCCCTCGCCCTGCCCCACCAGTGCCAGGATGCTCATGTCCTTCTGAACAGGACTCCACACCAGGGCCTGTGACTCTCCGGTCTCCCCATCCCGGGCTCCGCCGTGCTGCTGTCTGCCTGGTGAACTCCTGTCTAACCTCTCTGCCCCGACACCACTGTCCCTCCCAGGAATGGCTCCTTCTCTAGGCCTCCCTACTCTGGATGGCAGTTGAGGGTCACGGTCAGGGTGAGAGGTGAGGGTGTGCTGAGTGTCAGGGGCCCCTCCTCACCCCTTCCCCCACGAGGGAAGGGAAGCTCACAGGCGGAGGCCTTTGCCTGTCAGGTCCTCACTGTCAGCCTCGCGGACCCATGCATGTGCTGGTAAAGGGGGACACGTGCCTCGCCTAGGTAGGTCGGGGTGGGCGGGTACCTGTGCCTCTGCCGCCTGCAGTCATGCTGGCCTCGTCGTCCTCCTCGTCATCCTCCTCATCATAGCCTTCGGGTCCAGCGTCCACGTCATCATCCTCGACCTCCTGCGCCCGCCCTCTGCCTGGCCGCGCAGGGACGCCTGTAAACCTCCACTACCCGGGCACAGAGGACACGTGCTCGGGGTCCAGTGCCGCGCCCCCACCCCTCGATCCATCAGCCCCCTTCTCAGTCCCTCTGTCCTCCCCGCTGCCTCCCAAGTTGGTGAGGTCACTGCCTGGGTCTCTGAGCCCTGGCCCTGCTTCCTTATCTGTGTGTAGCCTGGCATTGTCCTTACCAGCAACACTAGGGGTTGTGCGCTGGCCCTTTACAGCAGCTGGCCCATAGCCGTCAGGATGGCCTGTCCATTTCACAGAAGAGGAAACTGAGGCTGGGAGAGGAGAGGGCACCCTAAAGCCTGCCTCTCTGAGAAGCTGAGCCTGGGGTTGGGTGGGGAGGGAGCCCGTGCCCCCAGGGCCTGGCTGGGCCGGGGCTGGAGGTTCAGGGACCCGTGGGAACCCAGGACAGCCCCATCCACCTCCCCGTGGCCTCGGCCTCCAGCTGCACTCCCTCCTTCTTCCCAAGCCCTGTCTTGCCCCCAGGCTGGATGATCCTGGTGGTCCTGTGCGCCTGGACTATGCTGTCCCCTTCACTGCAGGGTCCCTCCTCGCCCCGAGTACCTTGCTGCCCGCACAGCAGCAGGGCCAGCAGGACAGCCACCAGCGCCTTCATCCTGCCGGAGCTGCCGCGTCTGCTCACCCGGGTCCTCGCTGGGCCTCTGGATTTGTGGGAAGTGGGACAAAGGACATTGCCGGGGGCTTCCCGGAGGCCCTGGACCCCCCAGCTCCAGCCTCAAACAATGGGCCTCACACTGGCCCCCAGGCCAGGCACTGGGCCAGGGATGGTCATTTCCCTCCCTGACTCCAGGGGCTGGGTGGGGGAGGGGAAGTCATTGTGGTTGGCCTTGGGGCGTCCCGTCCACCTGTGTGGCTCTGCCCTGGCCTTGAGGCCTCAGCCCAGTAGTGCGGGCCAGCCAGCCCACTGCCCCATGTCTGGACCCCAAGGACCCGGGCCCAGGCCACACAGCCCCAGGAGCCTGGCCTCACGGGCCCTCCAGCTGCAGACCACTGACCAGGCACCTACAGCAGTGAGTCGTCATCGACATTCCGGGGGCCTTGTTAAGAGGATTTCAAAGAAAAGCACAATTGCAGTCCTCCCACTAGGCCTGCCTGTCCCGCCAGCACTGCGCTCGCCCACTGGCTGCCGGCTGCCCTCCCTCCCACCTCAGGGCTTCGTCCTGGCTGTTCCCTCTGCCTGGAATGCTGTTCCTGCCGATGTCCATGAGGCTGTCCCACCTGCACAGGCCTTACCTCCTCAGAGAAGCCTTCCCACCATCACCTCACACCCTATCCGTCCCTTGCGTTTGGCCCCTGCCCTCCAGAGCTCCACGAGGGCCATCCAGGGCGGGGTGGAGGCCTCCTGGGGAGCCGCTGGGAGCCTGCCTTTCCGGCCACTGCGCTCCTGCCCGTGCTGCGCTGTGTGTGGGCCTGGGCTGTCCCACTCTCCCGTGCCTCCCCTGCGGGCCGCAGACTGTGCACGGGGGCTGCTGAGAAGCCCCTTCCTGGAGGCCATGGAGAGGAGGGGGCAGGAGGCTAGATTGGGGCCTGGAGCCGGGGACGCGAGCCCGCCCACTCCCTGAACTTGCCCAGCCTGAGTTTCCCCAGCGGGTGGAATATTCTCAGGGACCACCTGCAGCAGAGGTTGAGAGCTGGCTCTGGGGTAAGACCGCCTGAGTCTGAGCCCCGTCCTGTTCTCCCTGGTTCTGTGGGCTTCAGCGCTCTCACAGTGGTCGTGGCCATGAAGAGCCAGTGCCCGCTGGCGTGTAGGACGGCTCCCGTCGCAGTCCCCACACGGCCAGCTGGGATGACATTTCTCTGAAGTCTCAGCCACCAGGTGTCATCATCCCTCCCCCATTCCTCTGGACCAGTGCACTCTCGCCTTCCAGTGGGCAGTGGGCCGGCCTGGCCATCCTCAGCTCTGCAGGAAGCTGCCCGGCCTCCGTTATCAGCTGCCCCCAGCCCTTCCCCACCCAGAGGCCAAAATCACTCTCCAGCCAGGGTCTCACTCAGTCTGGTGCTCACGGCCCTGGACCTGCCCTCTTCACTCCTCAGGCCTGTGTCCACGGCCACCCCACCCAGCTGCCCCCGCAGACCCGGCTTCCTCCTGTAGGTGCTTTGATCTGGGGTCACAGGAGCTGCTCCCAGGAAGGGCTCCACAGGGGTTCCCAGAACTGTTAGGGAGCAAGGAGGCTTCACCCACCGCCTGTCCCCCCAGACGGGCCCAGCTCCTCCTCGGCCGAGGTGCAAATAATACTAGCACATTTAATTCACTAAGTAAAATTAAATGTCATTTTACTTGTCCTCAACAACTCTAGGGCTGGGTAGTGTTACCGTCACTGCTTTACCGACAAGGAATTACTGCAGAGGTTCAGCTCCGCCCTGACTGCCCCGCCCACCCCTGCCCCAGGCTGCCCCTCCCCCCTCCTCCCCCACAGTGGGCGCTGCTGCATCCCAGCAAGGGGGCTGGGGGCTGGTCCCGCTCACGCGGACGCAGTCACGTGGCCAGGCCTGGCCAAGGCTGGTGGCCCACAGGAGTGCACGAGGCCCCCAGCCCTCAGGTCAGAGTGAGTGTGGGGACCACCCTCCACGCCCCCAGACGTTCTGGCCTCAGACACGCCTGCTGGTGGCACTGTCTGACCCCAGGCTTCCGTGACAAGGGCCACCCCTGAAGACCCCCCGGGTGGGGACATGGCTCCCTCAGACCCCAAGGGCCAGGGTTGAGGGCAGGTGGGCCTGTGGGCACCCGAGGCCCACCTTAGAGCCTCTGCCCTTCTACGTCAGGGCTTTCTCCCTCAGCCCTGCCCTCGCGCACCAGCGCTCTTCTTGGGCAGCCTGGGGGCCCAGCTTCCTGCCTGCAGACCCCTGCCTGGTGTGGGCCCGGCCTTGCCTGCTCTGCCCTGCTCGGTCGGGCTGGCTCCCGTGAATGGCCCGTGGGCGCAGCTGGTGTGGGTCCCCTCCCTGCCAGGCCTGGCCTCCCTCTGGCCGAGTGAGTTGAGTGGGTCACCTTGTTCCTCCTGGCGGCAGCGCAGCTTTGTCCTCAGACCTTGGTGCCGGCTGTGGACAGGGCACACTGGCTGTCCACACCCTGTCCGGCCCTGGCAGAGGGGGAGGTGGTAGGGGAAAGGCATGAGCCCTGATCTCTCTCTGGGGAGCCGCGTGGCCCCGGCCTGTGCTATGAACCCACACTCTGGGCCTCTGGGGTCACCACAGTGAACCGGACCCAGACCTGGGGAGGGATGGACAACGCTTCTGACTGAGGGGTGGAGGTCTGGTGCTTGTGTGTGCAGGAAAGGCATCTGCCCTGCCTGGCAGCACACAGCCACGGGCCAGTGGGGCCTTTGAGGGCAGATATGGGCTGCAGATGGGCTGGCCCTCCTGCCCCCCTCCCTGTTCCGGGCTCCTTCCCACCCTCTCTGTAGCCAACTGTCTCCGCCTCTGGGAGCAGAGGGAGGGCCTTCCTTCTCAGATCAGAGTCCAGACCGTCCTCCCCGGTGGTCAGGGGGCCATGAGGGGTCTCTCGTGGGCTCTCTCTGCTTCTGATGGCCCCCCAGTGACTGGCCAGGCAGGCAGCTGCCAGGGACTGTGATGAGGCACAGCCTCTTTCTTTCCTGAAATGCATAACTGAGAAACAGGCAGGTGCGGGTGGGCTGGCCAGAGGGAGCAGGCTCCGGGTGGTCTCAGGGGGCCGACTCCCCTGCGCCCCGGGACCCCGTGAGGAGACACATCAGGGTGTAAGGAGCCATCTGTTGATTCCAGGCCACCACCCTCCATTTGTTCAACCTGCCCCCGTCCCACCTCCACACTTCCACACCCCAGGTTAATTTCCTCTAACCCTTGGACACTCTCGGCCCATCCACATTAACCTCGGAGAGTCTCACCTCCCCTTGCCCCCCAAGCCCCACCACGGATCCCTGGTGTCCGGCGCCAGCTGCGGGGCTGCCTGTGGTACCCCCCCTCAGCCCACGGTGCCTCTCAGCTCGCCCTGCTCCTGCACCCTCAGCTTACCCGCCCCCCCCCGACTTCTATGAGAAGCCAGGCCTCTGGGGGCAAGGGCCCCGAGGTTGCCACCCTGCCCACCCTGTGCCCAGCATCACCCACCCTCTGGATGTCCCCTTCTCCAGCCTCCCCATCCCCAGCATCCTTCTCCTCTCCTGTGCCTTCAGCTTCCCTCTCTTCTGTCTCCTGTTTCTTCTTTCTTTCCTCCCCCAATTTTTTTAATTGGTAAAATACACATAATATAAAATTTGCCATGTTAACCATTTTTAAGTGTACAGTCCAGTGGCCTTAAGGACATTCACATTGCTGTGCAGCTGTCACCACCGTCCGTCTGCAAAACTGAAACTCTGTCCCCATTAAACCCTCATTCCCCGTCCCCCTCCCCTGCGTAAAGTCCTCGAGGTTCATCCATGTTGTAGCTCGCGTCAGAATGTCCCCCCTTTTAAGGGCCGAATAATATTCTGTTGTATGTAGAGACCACATTGTGTTTATCCTCCGTCTGCCGCGGGCTGCCGGGCCGCCGCTGTGCTCTAGGCGCTGCGAATAGTGCCGCTGAGGACACGGGCATGCAGACGTCTTTTCCAGTCCTTGCTTCCAATTCCTCGGGGTCTGTGCCCAGAAGTGGGACTGCTGGATTGCATGGTGATTCTGTGTTTAATTTTTGGACTGGTTCCTCTCCTTCTGCATGTAAACACACTCAGGTGCCTCTCGCTAAGAAAATAAAAACAAGTCCCTGAAAAGCCACCCTTTTCCTTAACTCTCCACCCAAACTTCCTCCCATCTCCTTCCTTGGGCAGCTCTCGGACCGCGATGTGGGGACATCTCCACGTGCCAGGAGCTGCGCTCTCGCCCAGGAGTGAGCCCTCTAACACCACCACGGACCCCTGGCCTCCGCGCCGGCACGAGGGCCGGAGCACCCAGACTTGGGCTGAGGCTGCTCTGGCCCCGCCCACCGCCGGCCCCACCCACCGTCGGCCTCGCCCACCCCTGCCTATAGGGCGGCAGGCCTTGGTGTTGGCGCCCCCTGGGGAAAATGCGCTGGCGAGGGGCACATCCTGCACGGCATTTATTTCCTGGCAGTAGGCACCCACCTCCCCTGCACTGAGCTGTTACCGCTGAAAGTAATTTTGTAGGGATTCTCTGCAGCCGGAGAAAGGGATGAAGAAGCTCTTTGTGTCCTGCGTCGGGGAGCGCTTACGCGGGCTAGGCGGCAAGAGGGGGCATGGGGGGGCTTGGCACTCTGTGCAAAGACCTCACGTCTGCCCTGCGCCCGCCCCGCGCTGCCCGCCCCGCAAGCTTGGACCTAGGACGCCGGGAAGAAAGGAAAGCCGCTGATGGCTGAGCTCGGGACCGGGGTCTGCACTTGGCGGGGGGGCGTCACTTAAGTCAAACTTGGCGGCAGGGACGCGCCCCCGCGAGAAGCCAGGGCTGCGGGCCCCGGGCGAGCAGGCGCCCCTCCCCGGGCCGTGGGCGGGGCCCTCAGGGGTCGCACGGGCCCTCCCGGCCGCAGCGCTTCTCCCGCACAGGGAGAGCAGTGGGACCCGCGTCCCGGGACGTCCCACCTGGACTCCCGGCAGGTGTGGTGGCAGAACTTCAGGTATAAGGTTTTTGCCAGCAGTCCTGCTGGGGAAGGGGGTGGTGGGAGAGGGGCCAGGTGAGACCCCTGGGGGGAGTGGGGAGGAGGGGCTGGGGGAGCCCATGGTGGGGGGCGTGTGGATGAGGAATCTGAGACTCAGGGATGGGTGGACTGGCCCAGGCCCTGAGCTTGGGGGGATCGAGGCAGGGAGTGCAGCTGGGGTGCAGGGCCCTGCCCACTGCCTGAGGAGCTCACTGAGTGGGAGGCTGTGGCTCCAGGATCCCATGGGATGGGGGTGGGGCAGGGGATTCTGGGTGATCAATATAAATAAATATATATTTATTACAAATCACAATATCACACCAGCTGACCATTGTGGACCACCAGGAGCTGGTTCTGATTCTGCCTGTGATCTCTAGGCTTTCCAGCCTGATTTCCATCTCCACCGTCAGCTGGTGGTCATAATGTAGGCAGATAGGGTAGGGGGTCCCTGGAGGAAGAGAACCAGATATAACTTTCTTGCCACAATGGGGCAGGAGGTAGTGGCCCCAGGCTGAGCAGCTGGAGCTTGTCTCCTGTTGACACTTCAGATAAAGATAATGGCAAAAGCAGCAAGGAGCTGGGCCCTGTTTGTGTAAAAGATAAGGAGGCCACATTTTCTCAATCTAGGAGTCAAGTAGACCTCCCAGACCACACATGTGCAGAAAAGTTCCTCGGGAGTCAGGGAAGGGAGGGGGCACCAGCCCATAATATGTCCTGCCAACCTCCCAGAGACCCTTGTGTAGAATCCAGCTTGGCTAAATGATGCGTGTGCACGTCAGAGAGAGCCCTGATTCAGACCAGATATGGGCACAAAGCAAGACGCAGCAAGAAGATTGGCTAGAGGGAACCTGGAACACTGCCTCCTTATAAGAGATTTAAACTACCCCTTTGGCACACGACCCTCTCTCTGATCACGCTTGTTTGTTCTTTCACATGTACTTTGCTTCTAATAAATGCTTTACCTGCTTTGCTATGTGTCTCTTTGCTGAATTCTTTCTTCAAAGAAGACAAGAACCTAGGCCCTGCTTTAAGCCCACTAGCCCTTTTGTCTAGTGCTAGGATCCAGCGCTCTCACTGTCATGGCCCTGGATCTGATCCCCAGTCAGGAAACTAAGCACCTACTTCAAGCCATTGTACCCTGCAGCCCCTCAAGATAAATAAGAGAAGCCATTTTAGGCCTAAGCTATTTTGTGATCTAAGCCTGGCCACAGTGCTTGCCCTTGACCAGGCCAGGGAAATAACTTAACCATAACAGAGTCAACAAATCAATCACCAAGACTCCCAGTTCTGCTTCAAAGGTAAAGAATAGCCTGACGCACATTCTTGAGCTATATTACAGGGTTCGAACCCCCTCGAACAATCGGCCACCAGACTAACTGGAACCAGAAAACTGATGATGCTGACCTTTGCTGGCTGTGGTGACTTCAATCAACTAAGACCTGGCCTCTGCCAACCCGGGATGACTCTTGAATTCAGTAACTCAACAGCACAAGAGTTTTTGCATCTCTTCACTCTGTAACCATCAGTGTTTGGAATAATGCCCCTCAAGCTCACAAGGTGGTTGCTGCAGTTCCAGACATCACATACGAGCTTGACAACCCAGAGAAGAAGGGGACCCATGTTTCATGCCATGAGTTTGTTTGTTTTTCGTTATAACCAACATAGAGAAAAATGCTCCAATCACAAATTCATGTTGATGAATTTTTACAAAGTGAAAATATCCATGTAATCAGCCTCTAGATCAGAAAACAGTTCACTAAGAGCACCTCAGGAGGCCCCGTCATGTCCCCTTCAGTCACCCCCAAGGGTGAGCAGTATACTGATGTCTGATGTCAGGGATTAGTAGTGCCTGTTTATATAATTGGAATCATACTGTTCCTTGTCTGGCTTCTTTTACTCAAGTAGGCTTCTGAGATTCATCTGTATTGTTGGGGCTGGATATCATTTGCCTCTTCCAAGTGCTATACAGTATTGTGTCACGTGAATATACCACAAGTTATTTACCCTACAGTGGATGAGCTTTGGATAATTTTCCGTTTTTGGCTGTTTCAAATAGTACTGCTATGAACAGTCTTGTAGATGTCTGTTTGTTTCCTTCATGAAAAGAATTGTGATATAATTTACATACAGCTAAGTATATAACCTTTAAGTGTACAGATTGATGAAATTAGATATATATATAATATATATGTAGCATATATATAATATATATACATATATATGCAATGTAGCCACCACTCACATCAAGATACAAAGCATTCCAGAAACCCAGAAGGCTCCCTTGTGCCCCTCCTTCTAGAGTCTATCCCCTGAAGTTCATCACAAATTGTTTCTTTTTAAACCCTGTATAACCAGCATCAGCTACTTTGTGTCCCACTTCTCCTATCCAGCCTTGTGCTGTGAATCACCCACACAGCTGTATGTACTGGTAGTCCATCCACTCTCATTTTTGTTGCTGTGCTGTGTTCCATTGTACAGAAATACCAGGGCCGTTGCCTAGTCTACGGCTGGTGGCATTTGGCCAGTTTTGGCTTTTATGAAGGACACTGCTCTGGACATACTTTACACATGTTTTGGTGTAAATAAGCCCTTATTTCCATTGGGCAGGTACCAGAGGTGGAATATACGTAGGATTAGCTTCAGTTGATATTGCCAAACATTTCCCCAAAGTGTTTCCTCCAGTATTGTAAGAGGGTTCTGGTTGCTCCACAACCTTGTCAACACTTGGTATTGTCAGTTTTAAAAAACTTTAAAAAACTGTAATGAGGTGGATAGACCTAGAGTCTGTCATACAGAGTGAAGTAAGTCAGAAAGAGAAAGACAAATACTGTATGCTAACACATATATATGGAATTTAAGAAAAAAAATGTCATGAAGAACATAGGGTTAAGACAGGAATAAAGACACAGACCTACTAGAGAATGGACTTGAGGATACGGGGAGGGGGAAGGGTAAGCTGTGACAAAGTGAAAGAGTGGCATGGACATATATACACTACCAAACGTAAGGTAGATAGCTAGTGGGAAGCAGCCGCAGAGCACAGGGAGATCAGCTCGGTGCTTTGTGACCGCCTGGAGGGGTGGGATAGGGAGGGTGGGAGGGAGACGCAAAAGGGAGGGGATATGGAAACATATGTATATGTATAACTGATTAAATTTGTTATAAGGCAAAAAAATTAAAAAAAAAAAAGCTTTATGTCAAATCTTCTTGCAATTATCCCTCTTGGAAAGTAGCATAATAATAATAAAAAAAAAACAAAAAACAAAACAAACTTCAGCCCTTCTGGTGGGTGTGTAGTGGTGCTTCATTGTGTTTTTAACTTTATGGGTGTGGAAATTGATGAACGGATTCTAAAATTTGTATGAGACCAGCCATACATTAGGGGCCTCTCAACTCTCCAGTTTTGTCCTTCCTGCCCTGCATAATTGCCAGAAGCTCTGCTTGTTTCCTTTCCCCCAGGAGTGGCCTCTCCCTTGACCAGAGCCAGATCCACAGGCTCCCGGCAGCCCCAAGACAGCGGGGGAGGTGGTGGTGAATTTTCGGGTCCAGCCTACAGATTTCCTACTCCCTCTTTCCCTTATTGCTTCTCCAGGTTTCTAGTGTCTTAAAAAATGGTTTCTGTGATTTATCTGCCTTTTCTTGTCTTCAGTGGGAGCATGAACCTGCCACAAACGACTTTGTCCTCCTGAGAGCAGGGTCGGCCGAGTTTCTCCTTTACGGTGAGGGACCTTTTCCATAAACCCTCCCTTCAGACATCCTCTTTGGCCAGAATTGCTTTCTACGCCTTTGACTAAACTAATTACCAACTGATGTTTCACCCCACCTGGCTGACACTAGGAAGGATTTACCCCCGGGCAGAAGTCACCTTCACAGAAAGGTGTGCACCTGAACAAAATTTGGATTCTGTCCAGGAAAAGGGTGCATGGACATTAGGGAAGCAATGGGGCCTAGTGGTGTTCAAGGTCATTGTCCAATCAGAATGATGCTAGCCATGCACAGCCTCCGCAGCTGGGTTAGGGGTGCAGATATGGACAAAGTGTCGGGGAGAAATCATCTGAGCATTTATGAAGCCTGACATTTTACTAAGATTTCTACCTGCATCCTATCACTTAGCCCACGCGCTGACCGCATGCATCAGGGATCCCATCTTTGCATGGGAAAACCAAGGGGAGCAGAGAATTGCCCAAGGCCATACAGCTGGTGAGCAGCACAGTGGGACCCCGGTCCTGCTATGTCTGTTTTATAAGATGCAAAATTTCTTTTGATAGGGGGACCCAGCAGGATGACCCCGGGAGAAAGAAAGGCAGAACTCTGTAACTTATAGTGTGTCCACACGGGGTTGCACCCAGGGGCGGGGTACTGCAGGCTGGGGCAGCGTGTGTGGCCTGTGGCGGCGGGTCAGCTGGAGCACTGGGCTGTTCCTCACTGCCTGGTACCCGGCCGTGGGGCAGTTAGGGTGGGTGTACAGTGGCCTGGAGTGTGAGAGCTTTAAGGAAAGAGGTTGGGTGTGCACTTAAGTGGCTGCTCAAGAAGGGGAAATGACCGCCTCTAGCCAAGGCCTCAAAACCTGGTCAAGACAGCGCAGTAAAAACTATATTACGCTGACAACAATGATTGCTTTTGTAATAAGAAAAAAACCCCTCTAAAAATAAAAATATATACAAGCAAAACAAAACAAACCTGTATTACAGCAGAGCTGGGACCTGAACCCAGGTCCTTCTATCCCCAAACTCCCACTTCCCCCTGTGACTGGTCCCAGTATCCCCTTTTGGGACTCCTAGATCCAGACTAACTTAAAGGAAGACAAATCTAGTTAGTGGCACAAATTTGGGGAATTTAAAAAAATCATTCTCATGCAGTCACTGAGCCATATGGGGACAGGGTCCAGCCCCTCGCCACGTGCACATTACGGAAAATGCAAACATCTTACTATAAAAATTTCCAAATGTTCACAACAGTAGAGGCTTGTGACATTGTGATTGATAACAGGAAACATATTGGTCTTCACCTGCTCCTGGCACAAAGCTCCCCAAACTCTTGGAATTTCCTAAGTGACCAGAATCTTAAAGGTGTTTCTTGTCATATTAATGAGGTGACTTTTGGAAAGCTCCTCAGTTACCTAAGGAGGGGGCTGGTTGCCAGGAGAACCAACTTTGTGGTTAGAGGGTTCCAACTTTCAGTCCCACCCCCAGATGTCCGGGGAGGGGAGAGGGGCTGGAGGTTGAATCAGTTGTCAATGGCCAATGATTTAATCAACCATGTCTATGTAATAAAGCCTCCATAAAAACCCAAAAGGATGGGGTCAAAGAGTTTGTGGGTTGGTGAACCAGACATACCGCCATGTCAGACCCCAAACTCCATGGGGACAGAAGCTCCTTAGTTTGGGACACGTGACATCGTGGACTTAAACTTGGCATCTGAAGTGGGGACTGTCTTGTGGGACTGAGCCCCTAACCTGTGGGATCTGATGGTGTCCCTGGGTAGATGGTGTCAGAATGGAGTTGATTTGTAGGCTCCCTGGCTGGTGTCAGGGGTCGCTTGGTGGTGTGGGGGACCCCCCATGCTGGGATTGGTGTCAGAATATTGAGTGTCCAGTGAACCCTGAGTCCCAGCACCCAACTTGTACAACCACACTTGGCTCTCCTCGCTCCACCTCTTCTGTCCTTTCTTGATGGAGTATTTAAAACCAACCCTAACCTTCATTTCACCCCTAATACCACAGCATGAACCTCTTAAATAGGATGTTTTCTTACATAATCACAAAGCCTTACCATACTTATCAAAATGTAAAACAATCCCTTACTATTATCTAAATCCTGTTTGTGTTTATATTTCCCTGGTTGTGCGTCTCTTTAGCTTCATGGAAACGTGGTGCTAGCAAGGGCATCTGTGTTGGGCTGTGTGTCTCTCAGGGTTTCTGAAAGTCCATCTTTATCTAAGACAACCGCCCCAGCTCTTGTTTTGTGTCATCACATTGGTCTTTTAAGGAAAGCGGGTCAGTTTTCCTGCAGGATGCTCCACGTTCTAGATTTGGTGTCATCTGGCTCACTGCCCTAGCTTC
This sequence comes from Mesoplodon mirus, assembly GCF_964341445.2. NCBI lineage: Eukaryota > Metazoa > Chordata > Mammalia > Artiodactyla > Ziphiidae > Mesoplodon > Mesoplodon mirus. The sequence goes on from NC_138992.1 coordinate 1,365,661, forward strand.
CGTATTTCCCACAGACTGGAAGCCAAGACTATAGGCCTGATTAGATTTGGGCTCCCTTTTCTGGGAAGGACATCTTATGGGAGTGCTTTCTCCTCTTCGAATCTCATCCAGGGTGTGTAAAGTCTGGTTGTCTCAGTCCGAGGGAGCCTTAGGTGGACCAGCAGCTTCAAGCATCTGATCATTTTACCGTATTCATGGTCAATGACCGACTTGCCCACCTGGGCCCTGAAAGCCAGCCCATTGCCGGAGCTCAGAACCAGCTGGAAGGGCACCCCCTCCCCTGCGGGGCCACTCGGGCTGTTGTTCCTGCTGCTTTCAGGCCCGCCCTTCTTCTTGACCCTGCCAAGCACTCCCCGGGAAGTGTCCCCCATGCTCCTTGGTCTTGGAACCTGCTTCCAGGAGGCCCGCCCCGCTGCCCCACAGAAGTCAACTCTGCCCAGGTTTCTGTAATTTCCTTTTAACGTCCTTGTGAGCTCATGGCTTTCATATATTCAGTGTGTTTTAATAAATTACAGTCATTATGTTTAACATACATTTATTTATTTTATTTATTTATTTTTGGCTGCGTTGGGTCTTCGTTGCTGCACGCAGGCTTTCTCTAGTTGTGGCGAGCAGGGGCTACTCTTTGGTGCGGTGTGAGGACTTATTGCGGTACCTTCTCTTGTTGTGGAGCACGGGCTCTAGGCACGCGGGCTCAGTAGTTCTGGCATGCCAGCTCAGTAGTTGTGGCTCGTGGGCTCTAGAGCACAGGCTCAGTAGTTGTGGCGCACGAGCTTAGTTGCTCCGCGTCATGTGGGATCCCAGACCAGGGACTGAACCCGTGTCCCCTGCATTGGCAGGAAGATTCTTAACCACTGTGCCACCAGGGAAGTCCCACAGACATTATTTTTGATTCTTGAATTGTCTCATCTGTAGTGGGCTGAATGGTGGCCCCAAAATGATGTGCCCACGTCCCAATACCTGCAACCTGTGAGCACGACCTTAACTGGAAAAAGGGTCTTTGCAGGTGTCATTAGGTCAGGGGTCTGGATATGAGGCCCTCCTGGGGCAGACAGCAGGGTCACAGCAATCAGGACAGTGCTGTTTCTGTTTTTGTTAGTCCTTTAGGGTCAGTCCTGTCAGTCCTGTAGGGTCTGCCTCATCTATTGGGGGTTCTAGCACTCACCAGGTGTTATATATCTCTATTTGTGGTTCATCTGAGTCTGACGTTTGGTCATATTGGCCACAGGGCCTGGGGTCTGGGGTCCCTGAGGCTGGCCACAGATGAAACCTCCTGAGTGCATATATGCGAACAGACCCACTAAGGGGCACCCAGGGCAGGGACACCCAGGAGTGTCCACATGGGGTCAACTCCCTGTGACTTGGGGTGTTTTTGTGTGAGGATGAGGCCGAGCGGCTCACCATTCCGTGCACCGGTCTGGTTGGATCCCGGGGTGGGGGGCAGCTGCCTGCCCCTCCCGGACGATCTGAGTGTGAGCGGAGAGGAGCGCTCTGCTGTCTGCCCCGCCCAGGAGGCGTCCCCGGGGCCTCAGAGCTCAGGATGGCCAGCCGGGGCTGGGGGAGGGGCACCTTCCTCTCTCACGGCGCCTTTCACACTCTGTACTGCTTTCCTGCAGCTACTGCAACAAATCACTAACTTGTGGCTTAAAACAACCAAGAGGTTCCACGGGAGGACCCTTCCTGCCCCTTCCAGCTTCTGCGGGCTTCAGGTGTCCCTGGCTGTGGCCTCATCCCTGCGGTCTCTGCCTCCATCATGTGGCCTCTCTCTGTGTCTGTCCCTCTCCTCTATCTTATAAGGACACCAGACATTGGAGATGGGCCCTGCCTTCCAAATCCAGGACAGCCTCATCTCAAGGTCCTTAACTTAATCCCACCCTCAAAGACCCTTTCTCCAAACAGGGTCACCTTCACAGATTCTGGGGGTTAGGATGTGGACACCTTTTCTGGGGCCACCACTTAGCACCCAGCACTCAGCCTGTTGACTTCTCCCCACTATTTTGGGGGTCCTGGGGGCCCAGAGGCTTTCTCTCTCCCCGAGTTCAGCAGCACTTCAGGAGGTGTTCGCTGTGTGAATGTCCCTGTCACCCCTAGGCTGGTCCTCTCCGTGAGGCAGGGTGGTCAGGTCACAGCCACACCCACAACCTTGGACGGCTTGGAGGGATTCTGATGGCGTCGGCCAAAATGCAAGGCAGAAAACCCTGCAGCACAGCTCAGGAGTTACCTGAACCTTGCCCCTCTCCTGACAGGGCCTGACCCAGAGGCCAGTCCCCTGCTTCTGTGCGCTTCGGAACTCCAGATGCGCAGCAGCAGCCAGTGGGTGAAGAACGCAAGCCTCTGACGCTGTCCGTGGTTCTGACCACCTGAAGCGGCTCTGCTGTGGGGACAGCTGGCCACCAATCGTCCTGACCCTGAGGAGAGCATGAGATGGGCCACAGCCACATAGTCACCCCAGGCTGTGGGTACTTGTCAGAGGGTCTCTGGGCAAGGTGAGATCCTGGTGCCCCTTGCCAGCATCTGGGAGTCTGGGCCAGGTCAGTCTGGGAGGAGGGAGGTCAAGGCCAGTGGTCACCACCTCCATGCGGAGGCCGTCCAGACTGAAAGGGCCAGGGCCACACGTGGGCACATTCTGCTCTTTCTTCTGCTAATCATGACTGATTGTTATTCTTGTTTGCAAAAATCCTGATACGGTGACACCATCCCACGTGCATTGGGAGGAAGGCAGAGTAGCTCAGAAACGGGGTTAGGGATCTCTGTCCCCCTGGCAACCAAGCCCAGCATGGGGAGAGCAGGGTCTTTGCTCTCTGAGGAGCAGGCCCAGAACTGCATCCCCCAGCGCTGGCCCCAGACTCCTCGGACATTACTCTTTGGACATCTGGCTTCTGCCCCTGTCATGCCCAATCCAGTCCCTACTCACCTGCTATCTTTTGTTGCATAACAAATTACCCCCAAACTTAGGGGCTTAAAACAACACCGTTCATGCTCTCCAAGTGTCTGTGGGTCAGGAACCCAGGTGCTGGGACCTCGGGCTCACATTCTCTCACGAGATTGCTGTCAAGCTGTCAGCTGGGGCTGTGATCTCATCTGAGGGCTCAGCTGGGTGTGTGTGTGGGTCCACTTCCAAGCTCCCTTGGGTGGTTGTTTGCAGGCCTCGGTCCCTCTTTACAGGGTTGCCTTCGAACACGGCAGCTGGCTTCCCCCAGGGTGAGCAATCTGAGAGAACGAGAGGCAGAGGCTGCATCAGAAGCCACGGTCTTAATAATCCAACCTCGGAAGTGACATCCTGTCACCTGTGCCACACTGTTTTCACTACAAGTGAGTCCAGCCATGCTCAAGGAGAGGGGGTGATTCCCTGGCGGTCCGGTGGTTAAAACTCCGTGTTCTCACTGCCGAGGGCCCAGGTTTGATCCCTGGTTGGGGAACTAAGATCCCACAAGCCGTGTGGAGTGGCAAAAAAATAAAATAAAATAAAAAAGGGATGCACCAGGACAAGAATACCAGGGTGTCTCTGGGGGCTCTGAGAGCCTGCCCCACACACCACCTGCCCCAGATGTTGGCGTGGGCTGCCCTGCCTTAGGTCTGGCAGGGATCTTCCACGTATCTGGACAGATCTTTGCACAGAACTAGAGGTTCCTAGTCCGGGAGCGAGTTGGCCGTGATCAGCAGGGACCCCCTCCCCGCCACCCAAGTGACACCCACATCCACCCTATACCTGCACAGGGAGTCAGAATCCAGCTGACCAAAAGGGGTAGAGGCTGGCCTTGTGGCAGCGCACCCAGGATATCTGCCCTGCTTCCAGTCCCATGGGGAGGGCCGTGTGTTAACTCTGAAATGCATGTGTCAGTTCTGACAAGGATGACTGGCTCTGGACTCTGCCCAGCCTCAAGCCTTGCCTGGCCCCAGAGCTTTTAGGACAAAATCCAGCCCTTTTCTGTACTGTGGCCTGAGCCATCCCCACCACCCTCCTCCCCTCCCACCTCCCCCAAACACTCCTGCTCACTCTTACCTTGGAGCTTGCCAGCTCTCCTCCTCCAAGCTCACCGGCTCCATCAGAGAGGCCTTGTCCACACCCCCAGGGCTCTCTCTTTACTGCTCATCCCATTCTGTAGCCCCTGTCAAGTTGCCCAGCTGTCCCCTGCTTGCCTTCCCTCTCGCTGGCACGCGCCTTGGGCCAGGTGCACGGCGAGCTCTCTCCCTGTGGGTCTCGTGTAACCCTCACACACTTTCACGTGGTTACTAGCAACACCCTCATTTTACAGACGAAGGAACTGAGGCTCACGGGGGGCACGCAGCATACCTGAAGCCACACACCAGTGGGTGGTCCCGGGCTGTCTGCATAAATATTTGTTGGACGAATGAGGGCAGGACTGAAGGAACGACCCCAGCACTTGCAGGGTAGCTTTCATTTACTCAGCACCCAGCAGAGACCAGTGCCCAGCAGAGACCGATTCCAGGCACAGGGGACAGCAGATGCAAAAGCACAGCACGACTAACGCCTGGTGGGACCGGAAGATGAGAGACAAAGCTGAGAACCTGGCCAGAGCAGGCAGCGGAGGACCTTGAATGCCCAGACCAGGATTTGGGACTCGCCCTCTTGAGTGTGGGCGTGGCTGAAGGCAGCAGTCCCTGGGGCTGCGGCTGCTGGTGGGGTCTTCACAGGTGCTCCGGGGAGGAGAAAAGCCTCGAACAATCGAGACCGTGATGGGGCTGGGGAGCGTTGGGCCCAAGGGCTGTGAACGGGGCCCTGTGCTAGCACCTTCCACCCGTTACTCCCTCCCTCCCTCTCTGCGTCTTTGTGCCATGTCGTTTCCTTTCGCAGTAAACGTTCTTTTTCCGAGAAATTCCAAGGGGATCTCAGCCAAGCAGAGGGGGAAGGGATCCAGCCCACGCCTGGGGAGGGGAGGTAGAGGTGGAGGGAGTGCCCGGGAACGGGCGGAGGGAGCCCGAGCCGGAGAGGGCGGGCGCGCGCGCTGGCGAGCGGGGCGCCGGCTGGCCGTGGTGGGGGGGGGCGCCCAGGACGGCCCGGGACGGTGACCCGGCGCTGGCCCTGAGCCCCAGACACCCCAGTCCGAGAGTCTCCAGCCTCCCCCGCCCCCCCGCGCGGCCCCCGCCCCGGCTCCGCCCCGCCCCTCGCGCGGGGTCCGTGTCTGCGGCTGCGTTCCCCGAAAGACAAGGCTGCACCCGGGTTCCCGTCCACAGGGAGACCGAAGGGCACCTCTCCCCGCGCCGCCCGCGCTGCCCGGAGCCCCGGAGTCGTGACACCCCAGGGATGTGAGTGCGCCCCCGACCTGAGGCCCGCGCTCCACGCTTAGATCCGCGGTGACAGCTGAGGCTCGCACGGGGAGACGAGGGGAGGAGGCTCGGCGCCGGGTTCCCGGTCCCCCCGCCCGGGGTGGGGTGGGGGCGAGGCGCTCGCCCTTCCCCCCATTGGCAGGTACTGTCCACTCGCATCTTGTCCTGCCCTTTCCTCTCCGGACGCACCTATCGCTCCCCAGGGATAAGACGCGCCTCCCGACCCACCCTCCTACCCACAGGTGCGGAGCGCGTGGTGCGGGCCTGTGGAGCTGTCACCCCGCCGGAGAGGGCAGACCTATTTTCCCCGGAGGGCATGCAGTGATGGTGGATGCTCTGGGGGATGGGCTGGGGGTGGGGCTTTGGGAGCTCCCGGACGACCCCCGGCCCTGGATTCTGGGGAGGAGGTTGCGTTAGGATGCCAGAAAAGGGGAGGGTCCTTCGAGCTGCGCCGGGACTTGGTCTCCTGATCGAGGCTTCTCCCTGCCAGGCCTGTGCCCCAGACGACCCCAGCCTGCAGCCCCCGCGCCGTCCTGAGGCCCGCCTGGAGCATGTTGCCTGCGGCCATGAAGGGCCTCGGCCTGGTGCTGCTGGCCGCTCTGCTGTACTCTGGCCCCGGTGAGTCTGGGGGCGGCTGGCGGGGGTAGGCCAGGTCGCCTGAGAGCCTGTACGAGGCAGCTCCGGAGAGAACCAGGTGTGGGGCGGCCATTCTCTGGCGATGCCCATCAGACCCACGCCCCCTCCCGAACCCAGCGACCCCAGCCCAGCCCTCGCCTGTGTGGCCCCTGCTGGCGCTGCCCCAGCTCCTGCCGCGCGGGTCTCTCCTGGCTCCTGAGGGCATGGGTCCTTTTCCTCCCGCGCCTTGGTCCAGCGGCTGGTCCTGCACGGATGCTCCTGGCTTAGTGCCGGGTTGCTTGTGCTCCATCTCTTCTCAGAGCCCCACCTGGCCTCCCATCAAGTCCTGTTTGGTTCTTCCTCCACTGGAACCAACTAGATTCTGGGGGGATGTATGTGAGGGGGGTAGGAGTGTGCAGGAGGGCACCATAGGTGTGACACTTGTGGCTCTGTGTGCACGCACCGCGCATGTGTGTGGGGGTGCATAGGGGCTTCCGGAGTCCCGGTGGTGGCACCCTCACCCCACCCTGCCCAAAGGAACACAGGTCCTCCCAGCCTGTCCTCCGGGTGCTAGTTTGGCCTGGGCACTCCTGGTCAGGGAGTGCCCGGCCTCCTACAGCTGCATGGTTCTCCTAGGACAGGCAGCAAGGCAGGTGGGGAGGATGCAGGGGGCTGGCTGGCTTGGACCCCGGTTCCTCTGGTCATCCTCCTCTCTGTGCCCTGCCCAGCTCATGGCCTGTGGTGCCAGGACTGCACGCTGACCACCAACTCCAGTCATTGCACCCCGAAGCAGTGCCAGCCGTCAGACACGGTGTGTGCCAGTGTCCGGATCACAGATCCCAGTAGCAGTAAGTCAGGTTCCAGCCTGGGGTGGGGAGGGGTCGGCGGTGTCATCAGAGTCCCTCTGGCCTCGGACAAGAGCACGGGTCTGGGGGCAGGGCACTGCCCTGCTGTGTGACAGTCAGCAGGTGCCTGACCCTCTCTGGCCCTTCTGTGGCCCTTTTCATGTAGCTGGGGACAGCGTGGGTGGATTGAAGCCTCAGTTCTGTTGTTTTGGGGTCCTGAACTGACCTGGAGGGTCCCCGGCTTGGGTCCTGGGCTCAAGGCAGAAAGGGCCCTGTGGGGCTCGAATCCCAGGCTCCCCTCCCTCTTCCCCAGGCAGGAAGGATCATTCTGTGAACAAGATGTGTGCCTCGTCCTGTGACTTCGTGAAGCGGCACTTTTTCTCAGACTATCTGATGGGCTTCATTAACTCTGGCATCTTAAAAGTAGATGTGGACTGCTGTGAGAAGGATTTGTGCAACGGGGTGGCTCTGGCGGGGCGCAGCTCCTGGGCCCTGGCTGGGGGACTCCTGCTCAGCCTGGGGCCCACCCTCCTCTGGGCTGGGCCCTGAGGTCCCCTCCCTCCCGCAGAGCTTCTGAACTCGTCCTGCCAGACCTGAGCCTGTGGCTGCCCCCTCCCCAGCCTGGCCTGGCTGAAGCTGGGGGCAGCCTTGGCCTGCTCCACAGTCTGTGGCCCCCGCCCCTCCCTGTCTCCCCACCAGCTCCAAGTCCCAGCCAGCAGGACATCTCCAGGAATCAGGCGTCCAGCAGGAGGCTGGGACCCCGGGCCTCGGAGGGGAAGCCTGGCTGTGAGGGCATCCTCTACGGAGAAGTAAAGTCACTTCTGAGTCCAGAGACCCGGGCCTGCACCTGGGTGGGGATTTTGGGTGGGGGAGAGGGGGTCCTGGCAGAGAAAGGGCAGGGGGCGGGGGCGGGGAGGTCAGCGTTCGTCCCCTGGGGGCTGTGGTGTGGAGCTGCCAGGGGACCGCGGGCCTGGTGAAGTTTGGGAACAGCCTGAGGGGCGGTGAGGGTTGAGATGAGCAAAGTCACAGGGTGGGCCTGAGGGCGAGGCCTTGCAATGGTGTGTGCCCACACCAGGGACGGGACCGTGCCCAGACTCACACCTACGCCCGCAGAGGGCACACTCGTCACCCACACCACGCTCTCACGTCGTCACGTGCTCGTGCCCACAGGTGCCCCACACACCCCCACTGACGCGTTCGCGTCACAGCAGCCCCTGAACTGGTGTGCCCCAGCGCAGGCAGGTCCACACAGGTCCACGTGTGCGTGCGCACGGGAACATACAGACACGCCCGTGTGTAGGTCTCCAGTGCTCTCTCCCTGCTGGGTGGTGATCAGCTGCCCTGAGAGCTGTCGGGGCCCCTTCAGGCTCACGCGTGGACCTCGAGGGCCCAGACCCAGAAGCAGGCACACTCCCTGCCTCCACCCTGAGCTGGGCGCCGCCGTGGGTAGGGTCTTGAAGGCCAGTCCCCTGACCAGGGGATGGGATGGCACAGATGGCCTGGGTGCTTCCCGTGGGAGGATGCTGGCCGTGGAGGTCAGCCTGAGGCTGCTGCTGCTGCTTTTCCTGGCCCTTCCTGCTCCAGCAGTGGGCCCTCGGTTAGTCCCTGCACCCCTGAGTCCAGCCCAGCCTCCACACCCACTGGCCACGCGGCTTGTCTTGTGGCCTAGGCTCACCACGGGACGCTCGGCAGCCACTCCAGGCTTTCTTGGCCAGTTCCTCTTCATCCCTCTGTGGCGGACCCAGCCCGAGGTCACTCGTGGGTCCTGGACTCCCTGGAATGAACCATAGTTCCTCTCAGAGCCGGCCTTGGCATTCCTCCCCGGGCTGCTCTTCTGGGGTGATGGAGAGGGGTCTGGAGGTCCTGGGCGAGTGAACCAGCGGGGAGAGTGGGGTCACTGGAGACCGGTATCAACTTCCTGCTGGCGGAAATGGCCGAGGGACTTGTGGGAGGGTCGTCTCCCACTCCGTTTTAAGTTTGCTCTGCGATGTACCCCCCCGCCCCCCGCCCCAACCTCAGTAAAGCGTGCTATCCACAGTGTGCGTCTGCTGCTTTTGGACCGTGGGGACCGGGCACTGCTGGCGGGTGACCTGGAAGACCCGTGCAGAGAACCTTGGGGATTCGGAGGAGGCCGGGAGCCAGGAGATCTGGAGCAATGGGAGGCCTGGAGGTTCTGGGAGGATGTGCACGGGCCACCCCAGGGGCACAGGGTTCAAACCAACTTTTACGTCAGTCCTTGCTACATTTGTTATTTGAGGGAAGTGTTTAAAACACAAAAAGGCGTGAAGTTCTCCCAGGTCTGTTAAGATACACGATTAGGATTGGACGGAGGGGCTTACGGCAGCATGGCCCAGGTAACCCGGCCTCGACACCTCAGCTCCCGTTTCCAAGCAGCCAGAGCTGAGTGTGTGCCCCGGCCTTCGCGAGCTGTTGCAGAAGGATCGAAGCCCACAGTCCGTGCGACGTGCTCGGCACCTAGGCACACGCATAGCGCTGATAAGCCAGGGTGCCATGGCCTCCTTTTCTGAACCATTCATCAAGGACACTTTCCTGGGTCAGGACGTCTAGACGGACCTTTCAGTGTCAGCTGCTGAGTATCTTTTGGACCAGGACTCATTCAGCTTCCCCTTGTCCGTGGGCGCGGAGGTCCCTTCAGTGGTTTTCGTCAGCAGTACTGCCATGACCGTCCTAGTCTTCATATCATTATGGGGTCAGGCAACTATTTGTCACATCGATTCTGAGACAGGGGCAGCTGAGCCAGAGAGGACATAGACTTAACAACAAAATAGGTGCTCAGAAAAGGCCGTGTTGGGCTTCCCTGGTGGCGCAGTGGTTAAGAATCCGCCTGCCAATGAAAGGGACACGGGTTCGAGCCCTGGTCCGGGATGATCCCACATGCCGCGGAGCAACTAAGCCCGTGCGCCACAGCTACCAAGCCCGCGCGCCTAGAGCCCGTGCTCCGCAACAAGAGAAGCCACCGCAATGAAAAGCCTGCGCACTGCAGCGAAGAGTAGCCCCCGCTCGCCGCAGCTAGAGAAAGCCCGTGCAGCAACAAAGATCCAACGCAGCCAAAAATAAATTAAAAAAAAAAAATGGCCGTGTCAAGTTGCAGTCACACCAGCTCCATCCACATCACTCCCAGAGGGTGTTATTCAGCTTTAGGACTTTTTGCCAGTCTGGCCAGTAGAATCTTACCCTGAGTGCTACTTAAGAAGTGATTAATGAGGTTAGATGTCCCAAGTGTTTGTCAGCCACTTGTGTTTCTTCTGTGATTGTCCACTGGCATCCTTAGCCCATCCTTCTATTGTGGCGTTTGTCTTTCCTTATGATTTGCAAGACCCCTTTGTGTGTTACGGAAACAGTCTTTCCCATGGTGTATGTTTTGCAAATATTTCCTTGTGTCTTTGTTTTTGGTGTGTCACTGTACATATGCATGTTCTCGAGTTTCATGTGGTCAAATCTAATTGTTCTTTTATGGTTTCTGAGTTTCAGGTCTTAGGAGAACGTCCTCCACCCTTATCTGAGGAAAACAGTCTCTGTATTTTCTTCGAATATTATTACAGATTTGGCCACCACATTCAGGTATCCAGTCCACCTGGAGTTCATTATGTGGCAGAAGGCAGGGACCACTTCCAAACACGTGGCCAGTTTTTCTCAATGCCATTTGTTAAACGACCCGTCTTTCCCTGGTGACTTAAGCACCACCTTGATAACAGGAGGCATGTCTACACAGGTGTGTGTGATTCAGGCCTGCCACCCTTGGGGACACCCTCCCTGCTTTGGGTCTCACCCAGCTGCTTGACTCCAGCCAAATTTCAGCAGCTGATGAGGTGAGAGCCTGTCTTGCTCTTCTTTCAATTTTTAAAATTTTTTTAAAAATTATTTATTTATTTATTTTTGGCTGTGTTGGGTCTTTGTTGCTGCGTGTGGGCTTTCTCTAGCTGCAGTGAGCGGGGGCTACTCTTCGCTGTGGTGTGCAGGCTTCTCATTGCAGTGGCATCTCTTCTTGTGGAGCGCGGGCTCTAGGCGCACGGGCTTCAGTAGTTGCAGCACACAAGCTCAGTAGTTGTGGTGCACGGGCTTAGTTGCTCCGCGGCATGGGGGATCCTCCGGGACCAGGGATCGAACTCGTGTCCCCTGCAATGGCAGGTGGATTCTCAACCACTGCGCCACCAGGGAAGCCCTGCTCTTCTTTTTAAAAGACTCTTGTCACTTCTCACAGCTTTTTCTTACCTATGAATTTTAGAACCCACTTGTCTAGTTCCAGAACAACACTCCCAGGGTTTTGACTGGACTTTTACTCATTTGGGTACAAAGTTGGGGAAGGAAGAGGTCTTCACTGTTGGAAGTCTTCCCACTCAGAAACTCCATGGATCTCACCGTTTGTTCGGTCCCTCCATACAAGTTCATCATTTTCTTCGTGTGGCTCTTGTATCTTCCTTGATATATTTATTGCTAAGTAATCTATAGTTTCTGTGGCGTCGTAAGTGGGATTGATCCCCTCCCCTTTTCATTTACGGTCATTTTTGGTGTGGTGAGCTGATGTTTTTCATTTTCTTTGTGACGTTCGTTCCAGAAGTACCTGCCCCCACTGGGCCCCCATTTCAGTAGGATGACGAGGGAAGGGGTTGCGGGGTCCACAGGGGCTCTCAGATGGTTGGCCTCCATGTTTCCAAACTCCTCAACCCCCTGTGCCACGGGCCTCTCTGAGACAGATGTCAAGACGGAGCGAGTCTAAGGAGAAGCCCTTCAAAACACTTCCAGATGCGGTGTTGGGGGAAACTCCCGAAGGTGAGGAAGTGGTGCCCCTGGGCGGAGGGGCTTGGAAGGAGTGGAGGGTGGGGTGGGTCCCAGAGAGAAGCTCCTGAAGGGTGATGCTCCAGAGCGGGATGGGCGAGAACGGCTGCAGGTGGGCCACAGACAGCCCCACGCCTGCCAGTTGGGCGAGTGCTGGGACTGAAGCCTGGAGACAAGGTGGGGGTGATTTGTGCAGCCGTGTGCCTTGGTGGGTACGTGAGGACCAGATGGGCTGAGGGGCATTGTAGCAGATGCATCTGCCACTCCTGACTGGACACAGCCCTGGGAAAGAAGACGTGGCCAAGACAGTTGGGTCTCTGCCACCTGGTAGAATGGATCTCAAGAGAGAAATCATTACAGAAAGATTAAAGTTATGCCCCTTGTTTGCCTGAGGTTGGGGCTGTGTTCACACACTCCAGTGTATCAGCAAGAGCCCCCCTGAGTCCGAGGGGCCTCAGACGGGACTCTGTTGGGAGGATGCGGGGAGCTGCTCCTGGCGGCAGAGCTGGCGGGCTGGGCATTGCCCCTCACCCCTATGGTGCTCTCTGGGGGTGTCGCCTGGATGCATCTCCCTGGCAGAACCAAGGTCATACAGCGACACCCTAGGGGCCTGGAGGCTGCAGAATGAGGTTTCTGAATCCCAGAAAAGTGGGGTTCACAGTGCAGGGACTATCAACTTGGTGCAGAGGGTGTTGGGATGATTTGGGGCAGCCACGTACAGCACAGCAACTAGAGCAGGGGAGGCGACTCATTTTCCAATGCATATGTCCCTAAATTCTATTACCATCAGAATCCCTTAAATTTTCAAGGCATACTATCGGATTATCTGCAAGTGAAGATCATTTTGACTGTGCTTTCCCAATATTTTTATGGCTTATTTAATTTTGGTTTCTATTGCTTTAGGTGGGACCTGCAAAGCATGGTTGAATAACGACAGTGATCCAGGGCCTCTGTGTTAATGGAAGGTCCTTCCTGTTGTACCTTGAATTGAGGTTTGCTTTTGGATTTGAAAATCAGTCTTTATTCAGCTCAGATTCTTTTACTTATTTGTATTTCAGTTAGATTTTTTTATTAGGAATGGCTGATTAATTTAAAAGAAATACCCTTCACCATCTGTTGATGGAAGCGCATGTTTCCTCATTTAATTAGTAGTTAATACAGTGGGTTCTCTCGTTCCATGTCCTGATGGTGCTTGTGACACAGACAAACCCCAGTAGGTCACGGCGTAGTGTTCTTTTAAACCACTGCCAGATTGAAATCGTCAACACTTGCATCGTGTGACAATTGCATCAGAGTCAGGAGTGAGCCTTGTCACTGGTTTGCCTTTGAACCTCTTTGTCGGAGGTAAGCTCAGGATTTTGGCAGCCTCACAGGGCAGACAGGCCATTTCCCACCACCCACGCTCTGCAGCAGTCTGCTACTGGGGGTCTGTGGGGTTCATCTTCTCCAGCGCCCCCTCGCTGGAGCTGGGCGGCCTCTGGCGCTGGCCCAGGGGAGTTGCAGGATGGCCGGTGCTCTGAGCCCCTCCCTCACTCCCTGCCTGCTGGGCCTGTCCCTCTCAGAGCATCTGTCCATCTCCTCCTCACTTGCACCTGATAGTGGTCTTAGTATGCCCACTCCACACCTAGGAAGCAGACTTGGAAGAGGTTAAGATGCTGACATATCAAAATCTTCACTGGATCCACAGGAAATGCCTGGATTCAGGTGTCTCTTCTGGCACCTACTTGCTGTGTGATTTTGGCCAAGTTCTGCTTGCCCTCTGAGCCTGTTTCTGTGTCTGTGAGGTGGGGACACACCCAGCTCACAGGGGGGGTTGCACGCGGAGGAGGGGCTGAGCCTAGAAGCCAGGCCTCTGGCCCTTTTTGTTCCGGCTGGCAGAACGCCAGTGGTGGAAGTGTGGGGACGTGGGAGGATGAGCACCCCCCCTCAGTTCCCTCCTTACGGCTGGAGACTTCCCCGACCCCTCCCCTGTTCCGTCCAAGCCCCTTCCAGACTTCAGGGCTCTTAGGCAAGGCCCTCCTGGTACACCTTCCCTGACGGCATCTCCCCCACCCTCCCTCCTGGCCTGTTCTCCCAGTCCCCTGAGGATGCCCCTGATCCGGTTTCAGTTTCGTCTCTCTCCCACCCCTCCTGCCCCCTGCCTGTGTCTCCTTCTCCTTCCTGGGGTCCCAGGGGACAGCTGGCAGTGCAGCCCTGCACACGGCATGTGTTGGTAAGTGTCGGTGAATAGCGTTGAGCTGGACAGAACCCCCAGCTCCCCCTGCTTCTTCATGCTCTACAGCAGAGACTTTTATGTGTGATGTTTCCAGGTACCTCTCACCTTCACCCCCCAGTGCAAAGGTCCAAAGGTCCTTGAGTTTTAGGTAGCTAGTGGGAGGAGAGTGGTAACTCCCCCTCCCCCCTCCCCCCAGGCAGGTAAGGAAGCAAGGTAGGTGCAGGAAACCCCTCTCCAACCTGTGAGCTTCCCAGACCGTGGCTCTGGGCACCAGTTCTGAAACCCCAGCAGAATTCCTTCAGGTGAGGGTTCCAATGCGGATGCCCAGACCCTGTGCACAGAAATCCCTATTTCAAGTGCCCCAGGAATGTGCACCATCCACACCCCCATGATAAGGAGCTGGCACCCACTGGAAGAGCTAAGAGGAGGAACTGAGCGTTTCATGTGCTTATTTGTTCATTGCAGTACTTTTGGGGAGCCAGGTGCTGGGCTCTAGGCCTTGGGGAAAGAGCAGGGAGCAAGATAAGCGAGATGGCCCGGGGCCTGCCTCTGCGGAGGATGTCAGGGGCGTCCTGAGAGTGAGGCCCCAGGGCTTCCTTACCCTTCCTGGAGGGGCAGCATGGGGCAGGGAGGAGCGATGGGACCCCAGTCCTGGGATTAGGTGAGGGGCTCCTTCATAGCTACTACATTCACGTCAGTAACACAGGTGAGAAATGTGCCCCCTCCCCTGCCTGCCTGCCCAGCGGTCCTCTGGGTCCATTCAAGGTGTCTTTATGCAAATACAGGGTCCTCTTCTCCTTGTGTTTTCACGCCTCTGATGTGTCACCCCGAGGAGCCGTGCAGGTGTCTCTGGGGGAGAGGGAGCCCCCTGTTCCTTCTCACAATGCACTGCGTCCCGGACAGACCCCAGCTCCGTGCCGTGCCCTCGGCCTCCACTCACGCTCGTGGAGGCTGCCCCTCGTGTGCTCTTGTCCCAACGACATGATGCATCACCAGCAGGCGTCTCTGGGGAACCAACCCCAGGGTTGGCCTTGCTGGGCCTTCGTCACTGACGGGTGTGGCCGTCCTTCCTGCCTGAGGGATGGTGCCAGCCCCAGTCCCACCAGCTGGACCTGTAGTCGAGGGCAGAGTTCATACTTCCAGGGTCTTCACTCATCCATTCTCTCTGCTGCTGGTTTACGCCTTTGTCCCCAAGACATACAAAGAGGACCAGTTACAGTGAAGTGATCCGAGTGAGGAGAGGGAGCCCCAGAGCTGGATCTGGATCTTTCTTGATTCACCACCAGCCGAGACCATCTTTGAGAGTTGGTAACTTTGCTGAATGAATGAGTAAAATAAAAAATGAGTGAATGAGGGATGAAGAGTGATAGTCGGATGAGTCAAGAATTGTGAACTGATGAGGAGAGGGCTTCTTGAATGTGCCTGTGGAGCAGCCGTGTGTGGCAGGGCGAGTGTCTCCTGGGGCTGCAGCCCCCAGGCCCAGCCTCCCTACCAGTCCTGCTGCCCTGATCTCCCTGGGCTGAGAGGAAAACATGGGGGTCCCTGCTCCATCCCTCCAGAGCACAGGGGCCTCATCCCCTAACTTGGGACCCTGGGCTAGCATATGGCTCCAGCTAGGCAACAAGACAGACAGACTTCAAGATGGACAGAAGGACAGGCGTTTACCTTCCTGAGTTGACATGGGATCTTGATCCAGGGGAGGTCTCAAAGGGGAGGGCTGGTCCATCCGAGGGAACACAGCTGGGAAGAAGACTTAAAGATTAGCTAATCAGAAATCAAGTGATCCTCTGGTGACTGTCCCCCAGTGTTCCCTGCAGTAATCACCATGGTTACCATGCCTCCAAATCCCCCGAGTCTTTTTGCAGAGCCCTCCTGCTGAAGCCAAGCATTCCATTTCTACTTTGGGGAGGTTTGCCAGGGCCAAGGAGAGTCCTCAGACCTGCAAAGACATGCGCCAACATCAGGGAGCTTGCACACGGGGGAGAGGTCCAGCTTCCGCAGTTACCAGGGAGATGTGGATCTCAGACGCAGAGTTGTAGCCCTCAGGTTAGCAGAGGCTCAGTCTGACAACGTCCCTGAGGAAGCCCACATTCACCGCCCGGGTCTCTTGCACCTCGCAGGTTGGAGACTCTCTAGAACAGCTGCCAGGAAAAACAGCCTGTCGTATTCTTGGAGTTGAATATTCTGCTTCCCATAACCAAGCCATCTCCTTCTGGCACATCACCCAGTGAAACATCTCGATCATGTGTACCAGGAGAATGTGTATGGTCGCACTGTTCACAAGAGCAGAAATCCTGAAGCACCCCAAATGCCCACCAACAGGAAAGTGGGTTGATGAGGTGTGATGGGGTTTTATAGAGCGGCTGCTACAAATGAGCGAGTGTCACAAAACGACATGCACCCACGTTAGCAACGTGAGTTCGAGTAGATAAGTCCCAGTAGATCACATAAAGCTGATATGCATACATACATTACTTTATACTGTTGTTTTATATAGATGTGATAGAAAATATTGCTTTATAGATAATAAAACTCTATATCATCTATCATTTATCCATCTTTATCATCATCATTATTTTCTATCTAACTATGTATCTATCCATCATCATCATTATCTATCTACCTATCGTCTATCTATCTATCTATCTATCTATCTGTCTATCTATCGATCTATCTATCTAATATCCATCTGGAGAGCATAAGAAGAGTCAACTCAAGATTCCAGAATCTGATGCTGCTGCCCTAGGATGGGGAGGTGGGGGCACATAGGGGGCCTTAGGGTATTGAGAAGGGTCCCACAGGGAGCAGTAAGTTATCATCAAAGTGTTAGTCTTCCAGTTGGTTGGTGAGTTCATGGAAGGTTGTTATATTATTAAGAAGAAAGGAACGAGGGCCGTGTAAGGGACCAACGATGAGTGGGTACCACAGACCAAAGACCATGAGTAAAATTCGATGTTATGCACCTGAAGTATCAGAAATACCCCCAAATGGGAGAAAACAGAGCATCCCCTTCAACACCTGTGTCTGTGCGCTGCACCTCACACTTTGAACACGTGAACCCGAGAACAGCTACAGGAAGGCTCTTCTGGACTTGCCTGCTCTGGGCAGGAGGAGGGCAGGGTTTCAGGGGCCCTGGGCCTGCAGAGGTTCAGGGGCAGAGGCGGGGATGGGAGAAGGGACCCTGAACTGAGGCGGCAGGGACCACCGATACGAGGGCAACTGGCCTCGGAGATGGGCTCTGGGGACATATATGCCCGCGTTCCCCCTGAGGTGATGCTTGCTTTAGGAGTTTCCAGGGGCTGCCGTAAGAAAGCACCACAAATGAGGTGGCTTGAAGCAACAGAAATCCCCCCACAGTTCTGGAGGCCAGAATCTGAAATCAAGGTGTGCCAGGGCCGTGTTCCCTTTGAGGCTTTCAGGGAGGATCCTTCCTGCCTCTTCTAGCTTCTGGGGGGATCCTGGCTGTCCTTGGTTGGTGGCCACATCACTCCAATCTCTGCTTCATCTTCACATGGCCCTCCCTGTGTCTGTGCGCCCTTCCTCTGTCTCTTATAAAGACACTCTCATCAGATTTAGGATCTGCCCTAATCCAGTATGGACCCACCTCAATCTTTACCTTAACTGCAAAGACCCTGTTTCCAACTTAGGTCACATTCTGAGGTTCCTTTTGGGGACCCCATGTGCCGGTTCTGAGCTGTGTCCTGTGTGCTCTGACTCAACCCTCGACTTCACACCTGGAATCAGGCTGCGTCTGCTCCTGCTAATCCAGGGGGCTGTGCACCTGCCTGTGGGGACCAGGAGGATGGGCAGCCAGGAGAGGGTGGCCCTCAGGAGTAGCCGAGGGCTCCAGGGAACTTCAGAAAGTTCAGATTTCTGTGGCTGTGAAGCACTTGGTGGTTGAAGGGAACGTGTCCTGGAGACATGCCTGGCGTTGAAGCCACAAAGCGAGTTTTACACTGTCCTGTGTTTCTGTGATGCGGACGGAGCGGCCTTTGTACAGTGAGTCCAGCGGGCTGCACCCGCAGGATGCTCCTTATTTGTGAAACTGACCTGTGACGAGTGTCCTGCTCTCCATCTTGTGCTCTCTGCCCTCCTACCGGGGTCCCATCAGAGAACTCAAACCAACGTTACTTATTGGTTGTAATAATTCTTGTTTTGTAAATTTAAAAGCCATCTCTATCACCCCTATAACTCCCAACCTCATAGTTATCCTTAATCCCTTTCTTTCTCATACCTTACTTTCAGCTGTGCCCAATCCCAGATATTCCCTCTTTTTTTTTTTTTTTTTTTTTTTGTGGCACACGGGCCTCTCACTTTTGTGGCCTCTCCCGTTGCGGAGCACAGGCTCCGGACGCGCAGGCTCAGCGGCCATGGCTCACGGGCCCAGCCGCTCAGCGGCATGTGGGATCTTCCCGGACCGGGGCACGAACCCGTGTCCCCTGCATCGGCAGGCAGACTCTCAACCACTGCACCACCAGGGAAGCCCCCATCTTCTATTTTAACCACTTTTTCTCTGACCCATTTTTACTTCTTTTGTTGTCTCAAGTTATCAGGCTGTTTCTGTCTCCTTTTTTATATTTCCTGCACCAAACCTAGAATCAACCATTTCTCTGAGAAGTTCTGGCTTCTTTTAGTTTGAAGTGGTATTTCTGGACCACAGTCTGAGTTCTAGAGATGTTAAAACTTCATGATTTTACACTGATTCCTCCAATGCAAATTCAGGACTAAACAGTTTTCTTTTCTTATATTTTAAAATATTTCGTCCTCCACAGTGAGAATTCTGGGACACAGGGGAAAATAAAATTGTTTGAGATTTTTAGAATTAATATATTTCATAATTACTCATTAATTTTATCCCATATCACCACACAGCGGGCTCAGAATAACAATACTGAAACCATCACCAGCAACTTAATTACTGGGAACATTTGAAATTCATTTTCGCAATCCCTTTACATTTTTTATGGTGTGCTATATCCACATTGTCCGAGCACATAATCATTAAGTATTTCACAAACTCCCTCTGACGATCACTTGGCTGCAGGTCTATGTGTGTTTTATGTTTAATCACCCACAGTCTTCACCTCACTGTCTCTGTAGTTGATCTGATTGTCTGTAGCTTTCTTCTGGTAGATTCCTCAGCAACGGCTCATGAAAACAAGATTCCCTGAGTTCTTCGAGGTTGCTGTATATAAAACCCTTGAACCACATGTTCTCTCCTTGAGTTTTCCAAGTACGTCCTTCCACCTTCCTGTGGCTCAAGGCACTGCCCTACTAATAATGTGTCACTCGCCTTGGAGAGAGGTGGGCAGGTGTCCCTGACTGTCTCCAAACCCCCTCCCCATCCTGGCTGGCCCTCCATCACCCCAGAATCTCTCCTTTGGCTTGAGAAAACCCCGCCTTACAAGATTGCTTACACCTTTGCTCTGCTGACAGTCCCTAAAAGCAACTACTTTAAAGAACTGGGACATAAATGGATGGGAAAAGAGAGGCCGAACTTGGATCCCCAGGATGCACCCTTCAGGGGCAAATGGGAGGAAAGGTAGATGAAGGGGGAGCAGACAAGACTCTGAAATGAGGGCATGGGGACCCCTCTGAGCCCACCAGGTGCTGTGTGTGTGTTTGTGTGTTGGTGATGGGGCGGAGAGCCTGGGGGAGGGCAGTGTGGTGTGGCCTTCACCCTGCGGTCTGTGCCTGAGGTCCATGGCCTGCATCCATCTGCTCTAGAGGCAGCCTCTTCTCCCACCTTCCCAGCCCTGCTCAGAGCCTTACCCCTCGTCTATCTGTGGAAAGCACACTTCAGCCCGGGCCCCCAAACCCTGCTCAATCTTGAGAGTGGAGGGTCTCTTGGTGCAATAAGGAGAGGGGGCTCAAGAGCACCTGTGTCACACGTGGGACATGCCACTCCCTAAGGGTGATAAACGGCCTCACGTGTCCTATGATGCCTACATGACATGCAGGCTGAGCTTGTGCTGCACCTCCATGCACATGGCACCTGCAGGTTGGCAGCAGCTCTCAGCGGGCTGCTTCCGGGCCTGCTCAGCCCTCAACCTCCTGTGTCCTGCCCACCCTGCTCCGTGGCCTCACCTGGTTCCAGGCACCTGGGACAGCCGCAGGGTCAGAACACAGCCCTTCTCATGGGAGTGGGGGACACAGGCACCCAGCCCTCCTGCCCCTCCCTCCCTGGACCCCTGTTCTCCTCCCACTCAGTCTCCTCTGCCCGCTCACCCATCGGGGGTTTTGACCCCACCTGACCCTCTCCCATTGCCTCCCTCTTGGACCAACCCACTCAGGATCTGGAATAGAGGGTGGTGAAGTGGAGGGGCAAACACGGTGGAAGAGAGCTCCCTGGGAGCCAATGCCAGCATCCAGGTGGGAGCAGGTGCTGACTGGGGCGGGGGGTGGCAGGGGTGACCCGGGGGAGGGTGTGAGAAGCACTTTGGAGCTGGACATGAAGATAAAAGGTTGGTATCTTGATTCAGGAAAAGTCTCAGCTGGGGACAGATGGTGTTACTGAGTGCTTACGACTAGACCAGAAAGAAGGGTTACATATGAAATGATCAAGAATTAGGATTTTAATTTTGGTATTTGTTCCTAATCTTTTCCTAGATTTTGATTATTCCAAACATCAATTCTCTTAGCTCCTTTGGCGTCTGGTGCTTGGTTTTCGTGGAGAGCACTTTGGGTACCGAGGGACCCCCGTTCGTGCCCACTGAGATTTACTTACAGCCGATGCTCATTATTCAGATTCCGTATTTGTGAGTTTGCCTACTGGCTAACATCTATTTGTAACCCGGATCAACACCCGTGGCACTTTCTCAGCTGTTTGAGGAGGCGAGCAGAGTGGCAAAAGATTTGAGTCACCAACACGCCTGTTCCCAGCTGAATCTGAACAAGCGGAGGCTCTGCCTTCCTGTTTCTTGGTTTATCTGATGGCAAGTTGTTTTGCACTTTTGTGCCTTTTGTTGGTCATCATATGCTGTTTAAAATGGCCCCCAGGGATGAGGCTGAAGTGCTATCTAGTGTCCTGAGCATGAGAAGCCTGGGACGTGCCTTACAGAGAAAGCACGTGTGTTAGACGGGCTTTGCTCAGGCATGATGAGTCCCAGTGCTGCTGGCCATGAGTCAGTGCTCATGAATCAATGTTATGTGTTAAATATGGTGTCTTTAAACAGGAACACATGTAAAACAAGGCTATAATAAATACCCAGAAGTGGAATTTCTGGATCATAGGGTAGCCCTATTTTTAATTTTTTGAGGAACCTCCATACTGTTTTCCATAGTGGCTGCACCAATTTACATTCCCTCTAACGGTGCACCAGAGTTCCCTTTTCTCCACATCCTTGTCAACACTTGTTATTTTCTGTCTTTTTGATGATGGGCATTCTGACAGGTGAGAGGTGATATCTCATTGTGGTTTTTTTCTTAGAACCCTTAAATTTTTTTTAATTTATTTGGCTGCACCGGGTCTTGGTTGTGGATCTTTTATTATTTTTAATATTTATTTATTTATTTGGTTGCACCAGGTCTCAGTTGCAGCTCCAGGCCTCCTTATTTGCAGCTCACCAGATCCTTAGTTGTGGCATGCATGTGGAATCTAGTTCCCTGACCAGGGATCGAACTCCAGGCCCCCTGCATTGGGAGTGTGGGATCTTTTTTTAAAAATAAATTTATTTATTTATTTTTGGCTGCCTTGGGTCTCCGTTGCTGCGTGCGGGCTTTCTCTAGTTGCGGTGAGCGGGGGCTACTCTTCATTGCGGTGCGCAGCCTTCTCCTTGTGGTGGCTTCTCTTGTTGCGGAGCACTGGCTCTACATGCTCGGTCTTCAGTAGCTGTGGCACACGGGCTCGGTAGTTGTGGCTCCTGGGCTCTAGAGCACAGGCTCAGTACTCGTGGCACACAGGCTTAGTTGCTCCATGGCATGTGGGATCGTCCTGGACCAGGGCTCAAACCCATATCCCCTGCACTGGCCTATGGATTCTTAACTGCTGCGCCACCAGGGAAGTCCCGAGAATGCGGAGTCTTAGCCACTGGACCACCAGGGACGTCCCTCTTATTATGGTTTGGATTTGCATTTCCCTGATGGTTAGTGATGTTGAGCATCCTTTCATGTATCTGTTAGCCAACTGCATGTCTCCTTTGGAAAAATATCTGCTCATGTCCTCTGCTCATTTTTAAATTGGATTATTTGATTTTTGCTTTTGAATTGTATGAGCTCTCTCTCTATTCTGGATATTAACCCCTAATCAGATGTGTGGTTTGTAGATATTTAGGTGTTGATCGGCTGCTGGAAAGGTAGCCCTGCGTTTCCCTGGGAGCAGTGGCTCTGGACTCGCCAACTCTGTTCTCGCTCACTTCATAGAACAGAACCACTGTGAATAATGAGAATCACCATGTTTGCGGCCCAGGAGGGTCCTTTGATGAGCTAGAGAACCGGGGTGGAGAGCTCCGTTAGTCCTTGGGGCCTCCCCTGCCAGCCCCTGCACTGGGGCATCGGGCAGCTGAATGGTTGGTTTCTTCTTGATCGCTCAGTTTTCTTAATAGTTGCCCAGAGATGATCAAAACTTCCAGTGAGAAATGGCGTGTTTAGTTGGGAAGAGTCCCAGCTCCCGGCGCTGATGGTCAGTGTGTGCACAGGGTCCCTTCCAGCCTGGGCTCCGTGGGATGTGCTTGATTCCCCAAGGGTAGAGTGAACTCACTCCTGCACGCACAGGGGAGGGAGTGCTGCCAGGACTCAGGCCAGCCTGTCCTCCAGCTTCATTACACTTTTATCCTCAGCCCCAATGATTTTTTGAAGATTTTATGTGTGTCAATGGGAGCATTTAATTCTGTGTGATTTTCAAAGGCCATATACACTTCTTTTCCTGTCCAATCAGTTTTCGAAGGTAGTCAACCCGGGTTTCAAATCAGCCTCCCCAGGTATTTTCTCATCCTGGGGTCATTGTCAGTATCAGCCTGTTTTTTTTTTTCTCATTTAATTCTATTAATAAATTTATAAACACTTTGTTACACCATGCAACTGTGGCAGAGAGATGAAAATAACGTTTGTTACATGACTCTTAAAATGACAGCCTCATTTCCTTCCTTTGCAGCTGAAATGACCGTCACGTACGTTCCCCACGATCCCAGTAGCTTGGTGCTCACCTCATTCTGCACTCCTTCTGGCCTGTGGACGTAACCATTTCCCAGGTGGCAGCACAGATATTTGCAGATTCGGGCTCCAGATGTCCTTACGTAACGCTGGCCATTGACACCTGCCCTCCCACAGGTGGGAATGTTCAGCCCGGCCGGTCCAGCGAGAGCCGAGTAGAGGTTCCTTTATACGTGGTTCTCAGGTCATCAGAGAACAGCAGTAGAGCTCACACTGACCAGTGACGTCCAGTAAATACTCCCACCCAACCCTGCCTGGCCACTGACCTTTAAAGCCACAAGATGCCACGGTGACAAGAATGCCAAGAGCCCTCCTGGGTGAGGGGAGGCGGCCCTCCCCTGTGTTGTTGGCAGTGTGACCTCTTGACTACATCATTCATTGGCTTTTGTTGGCCTTCCAAGCTAATTTCCAGCCGAGGCCAGTCTCCTGGAAGGAATCTCCCTCTGGTGTCTCTACTGGGGACAGCAAGTCCTTTTCTTCATGATGCTGAGCCTCCAGGAGCATTACTTCCACCTGACTCAGTACCCCCAAGACCAAATCCTAAAGTACCCTGAACTTATGGCAGTGTAGGGCCAGTCCTATCCAGGCCAGTGCACCTGTTCCCGTCACTGAGTATGGGTGGGGTTAGTTCACTTTGGGAAGACATACTTCCAAAAATGTGGTGTGTCCCTGAGGGTAGACTCCCTAGGCACTTTACCCTGACTTCCGCTCAGCCTGGCTGTGTCGGAGCCTCCTGTGAACCTGCCGGCTGGGCTTGCGGGAGGGGAGGGCGTCCATGCTCTCAGGCCATTTAGTCACCCACGCTCTGAGTCCCCTCCCATCCACACCTGTCATGTTTGGAGGAGCAAATCAAGCTCTGACACTCCAGGGAGGCAGCCACCTGCCCCCACCTCCCACAGGCAGGGGCTCAGCTGACTCCCAGCCACACAGAGAGTGAGGTTGTGCCACTTGGCATTCCCCGGCCTCCGGCTTCATTGGTATTATTTCCTGCAGGTCGTCGGGAAGTAAGCAGATGGCAAATGCAGCTGTGGATGGTGCACTGAACAGCTACAGCCGGTGCCAGTTACCAGAGGACCAAGGGATGCTGTTTCACTTACGCGTTCAGATTGTCCAGGTGATGCTTTGAGGCAAGTGCATAAGTCAGCAGGAATCCCAGTCGGATTCCTGTCCTGGTGACCCAAGCAAGCACTCAGCTTGGTGCCGTGAAGGGTTTTGCAGACATGGTGCTCACCCCAAGATGCACAGGTGTAGGTGAGCCTGTTGAATCTCATGCGCCCTGCAGAAGGGGAAGTCAGGGAGATAGACACATGAGGACCACTCGGGGGAAGGAATGGGTCTCAAGGGGCAGAGCAGGTCTGCAGACCCCCAACAAGGGAAAGGGGGCCTCAGCCCCACAAGGAAAAGAGTTCTGCCACCAATCTGATGAGGAAGAAGAGCCCAGCTTGGCTGATACCTTGATTTCAGTCTGTGAGAACTGAGCAGAGATCCCAGCCAAATCCACCCAATCTCTGATGCAGGAGACCCCTGGGGCACAGGACCTCTGGGCCAAGGACTGTGAGGTGACCGAGCGGCTGAGCTGTGGCTGTTGGCAATGCAGTGATGGATGCCGTTCTGAAGTCCCCAGGGTCCAGCTCCAGGGCTCTCCCAGGTGGGCTCCGGAGGAGCATATCAGGCAACCCAGTCTTAGTTTTGATTTCGGCAAAGGCCCCCCCCACCCCGCTCCGGTCCTCGACGCAGACCCTCTAATGCTGCCTGAGCGCTGTGTGGTCTGGTTGAGACAGCTGCCCGCCATGTCCCCTGAGAGTCCTGATGTCTGATTCGGCTTAGGGCCCTTTTCACATTCAGATTGTTTTCCCTGGTGACTTTGTGATCAGACGTCACAGGATTCCGGGATGAGGAATGTGATTTTCCCCAAAACTCCAGCAACCCTACGAGTCTTGTGTTTCGTAGCTGGGTTGGTGCCAGTGGGTTGCCTCTCTTGGTTAGTGTGCATCTTATCCCCACCATGCCTTGTGGCCCCCGAGGTCAGGTTGCATAAGTTCCTGAGATGAGGAGACCGCCTTTATCACAGCACCCCTCACGTCCCATCAATGGCATTAAGTAGGTGTGTCTCCCTGTTCATCGTGAAGCCCGTCACGTGTGGTTGTGGGGGGTGGGGCAGCAGGCAGGGTAACCCCACCCCCATCCCCTGCCCGTCACCCACTGCAGCACCTTAGTAGTTAAACCACCTGGAAGTGTTGCTCACAAAAGTTTGTAGCCCTGTGGAGATTGGTTGTCAACCCAAATAATCACTTCCGTTCACCGGCGTCTAGAATTAGTGATGTACTCACCCCTCCCACTGTTAAAGCGCCAATAATGAGTCATCAGACTTCTGCTGTTACTTCTCCCCAAAGCATCCTCCTCTTTCGTGGAACACCTGTGGGATTCCATGGTTACCTGGCACGGTCGTCGACCACAGCATGGGTTTTTGAGTAATCAGTGGTCTTAATTGAGTTACTCTTCACCAGAGTGTGGCATCTGTTTAATTGGTCACAAGAGAAAAGACTTTCCGTTGACTAGAAAACTGGTCGGCTTCTTTCTGATTATCCCAGCTCCTCTAAAGGTCTAGCTTTTAACAGCAGCCAGAGAATAAACTCTTCTTCCTAATGTCCCTCTGTCTGTCCCCTGGGGAGCTCCATGGGATCCAGGTCTATCTCCTCCATTTGCCATTGGTAGGACCTGTTCTCTGTAGCTGCCTCAAGACTTCCACTGTTCTGTATCAAGGATGAGTTTTCAGGAATCCTGGCTCCCAGTGCCTTGGTTTTCCCAATCTTTTTTCTTGTCATCATAAAAAAACCAATCCTACTCACAGCACCAGCCAGAGGTAGCCCAGGAGTTGGATTGTCCAGTTCACAGTGAGGTGCAGGGCAGCACGAGGACCTAGCCATCCTCCCCGCGACGCCTCCCTTGCTGGGGTCCAGGTTGAGGAGTGCTTGGCGGTGTGTGAGGCCGACACCAACACTGGTGTTTCCATTGTGAAACATTGCCCTTCAAATGCCAATAACCTCAGGGGAGAATCTGACACTTCCCAGGGCCGTGCCCCACAGATCCAGATGTGTTTATCATAAGCGGAGGCAGGGCGAGCTAAGGATACTCCTTTGTCTGCTAGTAAGAACGCCAGGAGCTCTGAGCAGCAAGCCCACAAGGAAATTCGCCTGGTGGTTTCCTTTTCCTCTCTTTATATTTTTCTCCTTCTCCAAGGCATCCCCAGGGGAGGGAGGGAGGGTTGCAACCAGCTGTTAACCCTTCCTTTCCATGTATATACGAGTGTGTGTTACAATTATGCATAGCTGTGTGTGTGCATGTATGTGTGAATGTGTATGTGTGTATATATTTGTATGTATATGTGTGTGTATTTATGTGAGTGTGTATATGTGTATGAGTGTATGCTTGTGTGTAGGTGTGTGTATATGTGTGTATTCACGTGAGTGTGAGGATGTGTGTGTGTGTGTGTGTAGACTCACATGCCATGTTTCTGGATATGGGTCATGGTCAGAAAAGTTCCATGGCCACTGGCTTAAAGTACTGAACTCCACCTGTTTCCTGAGTTACCCCTGATTCAATCCAGATCATGGGAGGGGGCGTACCATGACCCCACTGTTGCCAAGCGCCAGTCCGCAGCATAGCTGTGCAAAGAACAGTGGGCACTGCTTCCCTGAATTGACTCCAGTATGATGTCAAGAGGTCTGTCCCACATGGAGTTACAAGGGAGCCCCTGGTTCCCCTTGTCTCCTCTGAGGGGACATAGATTGTGATTTGGCATCTAGGGCACTAGCTCTGCTTTGGCTCCTGGACACAAGGAGGTGCACCTGTCCCGTTTCCTCCACATGGGATTCCAGCCTTGGTGCTGCCCGCCTCACGCCCTGCACTTTCCACAGGCGGTGGCTCGGCCTTCGTGACTGCCCCAGGCCCAGCTTTGCTTCTGGTCCTTCCCCTCTCCCTCCCATTCTTGGAGTCTCTGATCATCGGCTTCTGTGATCCTTTACTCTTTGGCTATAAATGGGGCAGTTGGGCTCCTCTGACCCTCCTCCTATTTTCTGGTCCCTGCACAGAGCGATGCCCACAAAGTCCACCCTTGCTCTGCCTTCTATTCCAACTCCACTGTACAAGCTGAGGTATCTCGTTCAGACTCCCTCCAGCGGTCTGGGGACAAAGTAAAGCGTACAGTTAAGTACATATGGACCTCGGGGTTCATGCGAGTTGGGCAGGGGTGAGTTGCTCAGATGCTGCAGGAGCATCACAAGTGCTCCATGACCACAGGCCACACCCTGAACATTTAACCAGATCTCGGGGCTCCAGGGCTGCCAGCCATCTCCTCTTGACTCATGAAGAACACAGTTTAGTATTTCAATTTCCCATCTAACAAAAAGACAGGATCGGTGGTCTTCCTCAGGCCATTTCTCCTCCTGCTTCCCCACCTCCACCCCTACTCTGCAAAGTTAATGACTCTCACACCAAGAACAGGTGAGTATTTGCTATGGAATCTTGAATAGTACATTCAAGAACTTTAATTTCATTCTAAAGTTCCAAATTTCTCCTAACTGAATTGTTTATTATGATGGCCACACTCTCTGATCATCACCCATTTAATTTAAATGTTGATACAAATAGATAAATAAAAATTAACTTATACAAGTAAATTAAAATATTCTTCTGGTATATCTAAGGATGAAAAATGAAATCACAGTGGAAATGGGGAATTTCCTGGTGGTCCAGTGGTTAAGACTCTGCACCTCCACTGCAGGGGGCATGGATTCGATCTGTGGTCGGGGAACTAAGACCCTGCATGCCGCGTATGGCGTGGCCAAAAAAAAAAAAAAAAAATCACAACGGAAATGTAAAACTATCTCTAACTGAATAATAAGGAAAAAACAACTTATCAAAATTATTGGGATGCATGAAATTGGGGATTTTTATCCTTAACTACTTATATTAGAAAATAAGAGAAGCTGAAAGTGTCCAATTTTGAACTTAAAAAATGAACAACAGATTAGATCCAAAAAAAGAGATAATAAAGGAAAAAGTGGAAATAAATGAAAAATAAAAAAGAGATGATAGGATGATCAAGCAAGCCAAAATTATTTCAAGACCAGCAGAAGAAATTCCTGACACGATTGAACACGGAAATTAAAAACAGGTAAGGCATATATAGATAATATAAGATAAAAAGAGAGCACATCCACAGACAAAGCACAGCTGATATGGCAATTTGAAAAACCAGATGAAACAGAAAAATTCATAGAAAAGAATACCTTGAAAAATGGACTCGCAATTAGATAGCATGAACTGTGCTATAGCTGACATAAATTAAAGCAAAAATCTCCCTAAGGGAAACATTAGGCCCAGATGATTTTACAAGTGGGTTTAATAGCCCTTCAGATCCCTTCAACCTCATGCACTTTCCCGAGAATAGGAGGAGAGAATACTCCCCAGCTCATCCAAAAGTCACTGCAGTACAATGTGAAGGCCTGAAAATCATGGCAAGAACATTTCTGGCCCATTTACTCAAAAACCTAGAAACAAAACTACAAGCAAAATTTTAAGAAATTAAATCCAAAAAATGTATAAAAAGATAATTCAAGATGACCAAGGTAGATTTAATCCAGGAATTCAAGGAAGGCTTGAAATTAGAAAATCTATAAATGAATTTTAACCACAGAAGCAGACTAAATGATAGAAGTCACCTGGTCATTCAATGAAAAAGTTTTTGGAAAAAACTTAACACAAATTCATGAAAAACTTCTTATAAATAGGACCAGAAGAGTATTACCCGAGCTTGGTAATGGCTATCTGTAAAAAACTTACTGCCAGTTGTAAACAGGGAAACATTATTAGCATTTTTGGTAACGTCATGAATGATACATAAATATTCACTTTCACCATTTCTATTCAATGATAGAATAAGATAGTGCAACAAAATAAGAAAATAAAAATAAAGGCATAAAGATTGGAAAGGAAGAAACTAAACTGTCATTATTTATAGATTATAGAAGGGGTTGGCAAACTACAGCCTGCAGGAAAAATCTGACCCACCATGTCAGAGCTGGCCATGCCTGTTTGTCTCTGACTACATTCTCTCTGAGTGACCAAAACCAAAGGGCAGTCAACACTTGGGACAGGGGAGCCACTGGTAAGTTTACTATTGTTATGGATTTTAGCCTGAGGACATCTTCCAGTCTGTGCCAGATGGGGAGACTAAAAATCAGGTAGAAAATCCACATTCTTGCTGACTTGAAGAACCAGAGGGCAAAGTGCATGACCACAACAGCAGCCGGAATATGAGGGAGCAAATCCAAAAAAGATTGATCTAGAGAAGGGGAGTCCAAAATTCCATGTAGAAAGTCTCCTCAGATCACTGGTTGACCTCTGAACCATGCATGGGCAGGGAAGACTCCAAGTAGCCCAGTTAAGAGTAATAGAATGGAACTGAAGCTTTAGTTGTCAGCCTCTGCAGAGGAGACAGTTGAGTTCAGCCAAGTTAATGGCCTGATTTTAAAAATTAATACCCTTCAGAGGAACATAACAAATTCAGACTTTCTATGCATATCATTCTCAATGTCCAGGAAGCAATCTAAAATTACTTACACATGATGAAACAGGGAACTATGACCCACACTCTGAAGAAGAGATAATGAATGGAGATCAACTCTGAGGTAACCCAGATTCTGTAATTAACACATAAAGGCTTTAGAGCAGACATTATAACTATGTACAAGGGTATAAAGGAAAATATGCTTGTAATGAATGAAGGGATAGGAAACCTGAACAGAGAAATAGAAACCATAACAGGATTGAAAGAACTAAAAAGAGAAAAATATTTGAACTAAAATTTCACAAGCTGGGCTTACCAGAAGATCGGAAGTGATAGAAGAAAGAGTTAGTAACTTGAAGAGAAAACAATACATATTAACCTATATGAAGAATACACAGAAGAAGATAGACAGGAAAAAATGTACAAAGTCTCAAGGAACTGTGGAACAATATTTAAAAAGCTCACATAAATGTAACAGGAGTTCTTGAAAAAGAAGAAGAGAGAGAATTGTTTGAAGAAATAATGGTGAAAATTTTTCCGTATTTGATGTAAGGCATAAAATTACAGATTTAAGAATCTCAACAAATCCCAAGTAGTATAAATATGAAAAAACTACATTTAGGCACAACACAGTCAAACTGTTGACAACCAAAGATAAGAGAATTTTGAAAGCAGGCAGAGGAAAACACCCTTGACTAAGCAGAGAGACAACAATGCAATAATCAGTTGACTTCCCATCAAAAAAATTGAGGCTGGAAGACAGTGGAACAATATCTTTAAAGTACTGAGGTAAAAATTGATTTGCCCAGAATTCCATATCCATTGAAAGTATTCTTCAAGAAGGAAGGTGAAATAAATACTTTTTTTTTTTTTTTTTTTTTTTTTCGGTATGCGGGCCTCTCACTGCTGTGGCCTCCCCCGTTGCGGAGCACAGGCTCCGGACGCGCAGGCCCAGCGGCCATGGCTCACGGGCCCAGCCGCTCCGCGGCATATGGGATCCTCCCAGACCGGGGCACGAACCCGTATCCCCTGCATCGGCAGGCGGACTCTCAACCACTGCGCCACCAGGGAGGCCCAATAAATACTTTTTTGATACAATAAAAGTATGAGAATTCATTGCCAGCATATCTGCACTGCAAGAAATGAAAAATTTAAACTATGAGCCTCTCGACAGAATAGTTTTATTGTTCTTTCATATAAGTACAGAAGGATATAAACTTTGCCCAAACTATCACCCTTCACTGCATCCCAAACATTTTGGGGAGTGGTATTTTCCTCATTCGTCTGTTCTGGGTATTAAAAATATATATATTTCAGATGCTCTCTTTTTAAAGTCTGTGCTAATTTGAAATGTGGTTTTTAGATTTTTACTTGCGTTAAAATTGTATTTATCTTTTATTCATTTCTAACTTAATTCTCCCTAAGTTGGAGACTATGATCCTGAGATATGAGATAAAGAAGACTTTTGAGAAATGATAAAATCTGGACACTGAACAAAACCAAAGCACTGGAAGAGCTTGTTCAAGTCTCAGTTCCAGCATCTGAGTGCCAGGGACAGGGGTGTTTAATTACTGCCACAGAGAGAGTGCCTGAGGGAGCCCGCTGGGCCATTCGTTTTATGGAACATGAACTTAATACAATGAACTGTCCTCTCTTATTTCAATGAATTGACAATAGCAAACTCTCCTACAACACGAGATATTGCACTCGGGGCAGCCCTAAATTCTAGACGATTTGGTCAATTTCTCAGGGCATGAAAAGTGGGCAAGGATTATTTTTGATGCCCCAATTGTTTGCCATCTAATTCTAGTTCCACTCATACCCTTTGGTTGATTTTTACCTTTTCAGCAAGTGGCAGGGGAAAGTCAGAGATGGGCTGCGCATCGCAGGCTGTGGCGTCTACCTGGGGAGGAACTAGAATAGGCCCTCTTTCCAGACTGAGCTTTACACAGAGAACTAAGCAGGGCCAGGAGGGGACGAAGACATCACAGATCTGAGAACAAGAGACTTGGAGAGTCTTAGAAGGAGGGGGAAAAAGAAAGTTGACAGGGGGCCTTCCCTTGTGGCGCAGTGGTTAAGACTTTGGCTCCCAGTGCAGGGGCCGGGGTTTGATCCCTGGTCCGGGAACTAGATCCCACATGCATGCTGCAACTAAGAGTTTGCATGCCACAACTAAGGAGCCCGCCTAAAAAAAAAGAAAAAGAAAGAAAGTTAACTGGTGTGTGACAATGAAACATGCTAACATGAATAGCCTAGAGATTTACATGCTTGCTGGGGGTGGTGCAAATAGGGATCTGAGCTTCCTGGCACTCGAAGTGAAAAAGAAAGATAAGCACGTATGTAGTCATATATACAGACAGACAGGAAAACACCCCACCCCCTGCCAACATGAACATAAACGCAACATTTATAGATGAAAAACCAAAATACACACATTCAATACCCTTTCATATATGTGTTTGTGCAGGACATTCATAAACAACGCTCATGTGATATTTTTATGTGCATGCGTGTTGTTTTCTGAAGTGGTTGCTACCTCTAAACCGGCTTCATGACCCACACAGCCTTTCTCAAACAGGGCTCCCTCCTGAGCCCCAGACCCCAGACAGTGCTTTCCGGCTATTTTCTTGGTTCTCTCAAGGACCACACATGACTCACCATGAGGGTGCCTCAGGATGCAAGGGTCACCTTCTGGGAAGCGGACAGACCAAAGCTGATGGGGCTCAGGCACGCCTGGGGGACAAATGTGACCTGTGACCTTGCAGACGCCCCTGTAGCTCTGGGAACCAGCTCTTTTGTCTGTGAGAATCTTCCACCTGGTGTAAGCCAATTCTGGGCTCTGGCTGTGTCCTGCTGGGACTCAGCCATGGAGACTTGGCCGGTGCCCAGCTGTGGCCCTCGTGGTGGGGGAAGGGCTGCAGTGCCCAGGAGAGACCCCAGGTTCTCCTCTCAGCGTGTGTGGCAGGTGAGGAGGCAGGGAGTGCCCAGGGCCTTCTGTGGCCGAGAGGGGGAGGGGAGAGGTCTGGCCGCAGTGGATGGGGGAGGGGAGGGCCTCAGCACCTGCAGGAACGGGGACTGGAGGGCCACTCCCCTCCCCCACACTCGTCTGTGACTCATCTGAACCCAGAGCTTCACATGGGACACAGGAGGCCCCGGGAGGACAACCCGGACCGCGGGCACCAATAGATCTGGGGCCACCACACGAGGGTGACCGGGGGCTTCATCTGCTGGGAGGTAACCCGGGACACCCCGGGGCTGGGAGCAGCTGTGGTGTGAGGGAGTGGTCGCCACGCGCAGGACTCTCTGCTGGACCGAGAGGTGAATGTGAGAGTAGTTGGAGGAATGCGGGGCGGTGGCTCCATGGTCTCCGGTGCCTGGATCTCGAAAGGTTCTGACCTTACCAAGAATCAGACACTTGGCCTTACAGATCATGCTTACACACACAGACACACAGACACACACACACAGACACACACACACAGACACACACACACACACACACGAGCAAATGCCTCACACAGCCCTTCCCTCACTGAAGAACCCATCAGGCCTTCCCTCCTGCCGCTGTTGGCCTCACCTCTATCTGCACACACCAGGGCCCACAGCAGGATGAGGAGGACCCCTCTCATGGTGCGGTCAGTCAGGCCTGGGTTGGGGGAGGCAGAGAAAGAGCCCGATCCAGAGCCCTGCCCCCCAAACCTGGCCTGGGCACCTCTGATTCCCGCTCTCCTCCCCTCTCCCTCGGCCTCACACCCCGGCACACACCCTTGATTCCCGTTTGCATATGTCCTCCTAGCTTCTCCGGTCCTCTGTCCGGACGTGGGTCCTGATCCCGGGACCCTCACCTGACCCCCGTCTCCTGCACCTTCCAAGTCAGAATCAACCCTGCCTTTGGGAAGGCTTCCTGGAGTTCTTAAGTCGGCAGCCCCTGAGGCCCAGGAAAGGGGAGGAAGCTGAGTCACAGCTGGGTGTTGGGGGAGAAGGGGCTGGGGACCTGGTCTCCCCACCTGTGGGTCCACCCACCTGGGCCAGCCTCAGACTGAGCCGGCAGCTCTGATGCAACTTTTTTGGAGTAACAGACCCCGTGGAGCAGGGAGGGAGTTCCACACTGTGTAGGATATGGGGGAAAGACTTGTAGGGTCCACAGATGGCTGAGGGGGAGACCCAGAAATCCCTGAGCGCCTGGAAGAGGGCGGCCAAGGGATGGGGTGAGAAAGGACAGTTCATCGTATTAAGTTCATGTTCCATAAAACAAATGGCCCAACGGGCTCCCTCAGGCACTCTCTCTGTGGCAGTAATTAAACACCCCTGCCCCTGGCACTCAGATGTTGGAACTGAGACTTGAACAAGACCTTCCAGTACTTTGAATTTGTTTAAAGTGTCCAGATTTTATCATTTCTTAAAACTCTTTATGTCATATCTCAGGACTGTATTCTCTTAGATGCAATTAAGTTAGAAGTCAATAACAAAAAAGATAAATACAATCTTTTCACATGTAGAAATGAAGAAGAAACACATTTCAAATTAGCACAGTTTTTTTTTTTTAATCTGTTTATTTATTTATTTATTGGCTGCGTCAGGTCTTAGCTGCGGCACCCGGGATCTTCGTTGAGGCATGTGGGATTCATTGGGACGTGCCAATTTTCTGTCCTCTCGTTGAGGTGCACAAGCTTGAGGGCTTAGTTGCCCCGAGGCATGTGGGATCTTAGTTCCCCAACGAGGGATGAACCCATGTGCCCTGCATTGGAAGGTGGATTCTTTACCACTGGACCACCAGGGAAGTTCCTAGCACAGTTTTTGAGAAGAGGATGTCTTAAATATTTTTTTAAAGACCCAGAACTGATGAATGAGGAAAATACTACTTCTCAAAATGTTTGGGATGCAGTGAAGGGTGATAGTTTGGGCAAAATTTATATCCTTCTCTACTTATATGAAAGAACAATAAAGACTAATATTCTGTGAAGAGGCTCATAGCTTAAACTTTTCATTTGGGAATAATTTCAGATTTATTAAAAAGTCGCAAACAACTTTGCAACTTTTTAAAGAATTATACAAAGTATAGAATTATACTAAGTATAGAATTATACTATACAAACCTTTACACAGATTTTCCAAATTTTAACATCACACATAACCATAGTACAACCATCAAAATGACAAAGTTAACGCTGATGCAAAACTATTATCTAGTCCACAGACCTTATGTGATTCTGCCCGGTGCCCCTCGCCCTTCTCCTGCCCACCGTCGACCCAACCTCAAGCCCCACCTGCTGGTCTTGTCTCCTGAGGTCCCTTTGATTTGGAACAGGCCTCCGTCTTGATTTCCTTCAGGACCTCGACACTTTTGAAGAGTGCTGGCCAACTGTTTTGTAGAAAGTCTGTTCACTTGGGCTTGTTTATTCATGATTAAATTCAGCTGAAGCATTTTAGCAAAAATATCTTGGAAATGTGGTTGTGTCCTTCTCAACGCATCGTATGAGGAGGGCATGGGACGCTGACTCACTGGTGATGTTGGCTTTGGTCCCTTGTAACCAAGGTGGTACCTGCCAGGTGTTTGCCCTGTAGTTACACACACTCACACTGCAAGTCACACACATGCTCCCTGACACACGCATTCACTCTCTCTCTCACACACAGAGCCTGCTCTGGTGCCTAAAACACCCCCCAGGACCCCCATAGTCATGGCCAGGCCTTTTGGGAAGGACCACCAGAGACCCACCCCAGGGCCATGTCCCCACTGTGGACTCCTGACAGGAGCTCAAAGTTCAGGAGGGGTGTTGATGGCTGCAGCCTCCATCCCCTGCCAATCCTCTGGCTCAGGACCCTGTAGGCCCCCCTTTTCCAGATTGAGGACCCCCACAAACAATGATTACGGTGGCTTTTTGCCAGATGGTGATTATGTATTTCCATCATTCTCTCTACATTGATTAGTTGGAATTCTACTGCATTTTACTTTCTTCCTCCTGTCCACACTCTGGGATTTCCTATTTATTAAAACGGTTCAGACTCCATTGAGAAGGAAATGTCAGTTTATTGTATTTAAAAACCAAGATCTGGACCAATGTATGCTTATTCCTACTAGGATGTTTCACGTAGATGATATATATTCACGCTAATACCTCTCCAGTCACCACTGTGTTTCCTATTTCCTCCTGCTCCCCGTACTTTTTGTTTCTCCCACAGAGAGAATGCTGACTTGTGACAACATCAATGTATTAAGCAGTTCATTATGATAGGTCCAAGTGTGTATTTCTTTGGATTCTTCCTGTTTGGAATTCACTGGGCTTCTTGAGTCTATAGTTTTATGTCTTTCTTCAGAACTAGAAAATTAGTGGTCGTTATTTCTTCAAGTATTTTTCCTGTACTCCAGTCTTTGTCCTCTCCTTCTAGGGCAACAGTTACACAGATATTGGATTTTTTGGTATTTCCCCTAGGCTCCGTTCATTAAAAAAAAATCTTTTATTTATGTTGTTCAGATTCTATGATGTATCCTCAAGTTGGATCTTTCTTTTTTCATCTCCATTCTGCTATTGAGCCCAGTGGAAAGTATTTTATTTTTGTTATTGTATTTTTCAGTTCTACAATTCCCATTTTGTTATTCTTTATATGTTTTACTTCCTTGCTGAGACTTATCTTTCCATTTATCCCAAGACTGTTTGCCCTTAGTTCTTGGAGCATTTTTAAAATAAGTGCTTTAAAGACTCTGTGTGATAATTCCTAGTTGAGTTTTTCCCCGATCTTCTGTACAAAGAGTAATTTCGGATTATATCCTGGATATTTTGAATTTTGCATTATGAGAGGCTGAATCTTATTTCCATCTTATGGAGAATGTTAATCTTTTTGTTTTAGCAGGCAATCTACCTGGTTGGGTTTATGCTTCAAGTGAAGATCAAGCTTATGTGGGTTGTGGCTTCTATGTCAGTTCAGTTTTCAAAGGCTTTGCAGTGGACACAGTGGCCAATCTGATATCTTGGTGGAGGTCAGTCCCATAGATCAGTTCTTATAGTTTATGTTTTTCAGGGCCAACTCCATGTATGCACAGCTCAGAATGAGCCTGGGTTTTCATAAACATCTTCATGGGATTTCTTTCCCAAGCTTTTCACTCCCTGCAGTCTCTCTGGCACTTTCTAGTAACTTACAGTTCCTCTTTTCGGTCATCTAGTCAGAAAGCTGGAGCTTAGTTATTCCATAGTGCTGCACAGTTCCCTCCCCTATAACCACATCTGGGAAGACGTAGAGAGAAGAAGGTCAATGGGTTTTACCCCAACATCCTGGGATCACAGATCCTCTGACTGGAGGGGCCAGTTTCCTTCTCTCAGAACTTTAGGTACCTGCAGGCTCTGTTGGGAGCTACTGAAGTTGCTGCTTTTCCCACTCATTAAGTGAGACCAAGAGGGGTTCTAATGGACCTCTTCTGTCCATGTTCTGGTATTCACTTTCAGAATATGGGCTGTTTTGGGAATTCTCTGGTAGTCCAGTGGTTAGTACCCGGGTGATTTCACTGCCAGGGCCAGGTTCAACCCCTGGTCAGGGAACTAAGATCCTGCAAGCTGTGCAGTGTGGTTAAAAAAAAAAGTGTGGGCTGTCTTGAGTCAAATCTAGAGAATACCAGAGGAAATGAAAAGGGGAAACTTACCACACATTTGGTGGCACTTCAAAGTTTTGTCTTATTCCCCAATCATTCTGCTACTATTTTCTGTTTGGAGTCCTCATATAGCTTCTCCTTGTATTTCATTCTGGGTTTATAGCTGCATTCAGTGGGACAGGTGGCTGGGCAAAGGACAACGTCTAGCCATCTCACTCTGAGCCAGGACTGGCCCTGACGGTGTAGCCCCCTACACTCTGCACAGCACACTCTACAGCAGGGGTGCACCATCTTCCCTGTTTAATTTGAATTTCCTTCACAAGTGAAGGCAAACATATTTTCTTATGTTTAAGTGGTATTTCGTATCATTTTTGTTAATTTTTTTCATGTATCACACATATTTGCTTTAGTCCTGTTCCCCCACCCTCAGTGTTTACAGAGTTATTTATATCCCCTGGGGAGTGTGTGTGTGGAAAATCTTTATACTTGTATAGAGTCAAATTAGTCTATCGTTTTTTTCTTGTATTTGGATTTTGAATTATACATAGGAAAATGTTTTCCACACCCAGATTATAAAGATATTCACATGTGATTTCTCTGGGTATTTGTATAGTTTTGGTTGTTTACTATTTAGTTTATTCTCATGTATGATGTATGGGTGCATGTGTATAGCTCCAATTTTGACTTTTTCTAAGTAGTCATTTATTTGTTCACAAACCAATTATTTATTTATTTATTTATTTATTTTTACTGAGTAAAATTGCTTTACAATGTTCTGTTAGTTTCTGCTGTACAATGAAGTGAGTCAGCTATATGTATACCTATATCCCCTCCCTCTTGGACCTCCCTCCCACCCACCCCCATCCCATCTAGCTCATCACAGAGCACCGAGCTGAGCTCCCTGTGCTGTACAGCAGGTTCCCACTAGCTATCTATTTTACACATGGTAGTGTATTTATGTCAAACTTAATCTCCCAATTCGTCCCACCCTCCCCTTCCCCCACTGTGTCCACATGTCCATTCTCTACATCTACATCTCTATACCTGCCCTACAAATAGGTTCTTCTGTACCATTTTTCTAGATTCTACATATATGCATTAATACACGATAGTTGTTTTTCTCTTTCTGTCTTACTTCACTCTGTATGACAGTCTCTACGTCTATCCACATCTCTACAAATGACCCAGTTTCATTCCTTTTTATGGCTGAGTAATATTCCATTGTATATATGTACCACATCTTCTTTATCTATTCATCTATCATTGGGCATTTAGGTTGTTGCCATGTCCTGGTTATTGTAAATAGTGCTGCAATGAACATTAGGGTACATGTGTCCTTTTGAATTATGGTTTTCTCAGAGTATATGCCCCGTAGTGGGATTCCTGGGTCATATGGTAGTTCTATTTTTAGTTTTTTAAGGAACCTCCATACTGTTCCCCATAGTGGCTGTATCAATTTACATTCCCACCAACAGTGTAGGAGAGTCCCCTTTTCTCCACATCCTCTCCAGCATTTATTGTTTGTAGATTTTTTGATGATGGCCATTCTGACCGGTGTGAGGTGATACCTCATTTTGATTTGCTTTTCTCTAATAAGTAGTCATGTTGAGCATCTTTTCATGTGCCTCTTGGCCATCCATGTGCCTTCTTTGGTGAAAAGTCTGTTTAGGTTTCTGCCCACTTTTTAATAGCATTGTTTCTTTTTTTGATATTGAGCTCCATGAACTGTGTGTATATTTTGGAGATTAATCCTTTGCCTGTTGCTTCATTTGCAAATATTTTCTCCCATTCTGAGGGTTGTCTTTTCGTCTTGTTGATGGTTTCCTTTGCTGTGCAAATGCTTTTAGGTTTAATTAGGTTCCATTTGTTTATTTTTAGTTTAAGTTTAATTATGTTGCATTTGGTTATTTTATTTTTTAAGTTTGTTTTTGTTTTCATTACTCTAGGAGGTGGGTCAAATAAGATCTTGCTGTGGTTTATGTCAAAGAGTGTTTTTCCTACGTTTTCTTCTAAGACTTTTATAGCATCCAGTATTACATTTAGGTCTTTAATCCATTTGGTTCATCTTTGCTCCAGTGATTTGAGATTCCTCCTTTATCATACACTAAATTTCCACATGTTCTTCGGTATATTTCTGGTCTTTCTATTCTACATCACTTAATTGTCCATTCACATGACAATAACATGCTGCTTATTTATTTATTTATTTATTTATTTATTTATTTATTTATGGCTCTGTTGGGTTTTCGTTGCTGCGTGCGGGCTTTCTCTAGTTGCAGCAAGCAGGGGTTACTCTTGGTTGTCGTGCATGGGCTTCTCATTGCGGTGGCTTCTCTTGTTGCAGAGCACGGGCTCCAGGCATGTGGGCTTCAGTAATTGCAGCACATGGACTCAGTAGTTGTGGCATGCAGGCTCAGAGCACAGGCTCAGGAGTTGTGGCACACAGGCTTAATTGCTCCGCGACATGTGGGATCTTCCCAGACCAGGGTTTGAACCTGTGTCCCCTGCATTGGCAGGTGGATTCTTAACCACTCTGCCACCAGGGAAGCCCCTAAACTTTTTTTAAATTATGTTTTAACCTGTGCTAGTACTTATTACTCCCACAACTTAATTTTTTCCTAACTGATCTTGAATGTTTTTGTTTACATGTCTTTCAACTTGCCCATTTCAAGAAAAAAAAAGCCAGTTATTTTTATGGTAATCACATTAAATTAAAAATCTTATAAATTAGAGAGAACTGACATTTATTTATTTGTTTGTTTGTTTATTTAGGCTGTGCTGGGTCTTCGTTGCAGCATGCAGGCTTCTCTAGTTATGGTGTGAGGGCTTAGTTGCAGCATGTGGGATCTTAGTGCCCCGACCAGGGATTGAACCCAGGCCCCCTGCATTGGGAGTGCAGAGTCTTCCACTGGGCCACCAGGGAAGTCCTGAGAGAACTGCCATTCTAATGATATTTAGAGTCATCCAAGAACAAGGAGTGTCTTTACAATTGTTTGAGGCTACTGTTGCAGCTCTTGGAAGTTGGTTGAATTTTCCTCCTTTAGATTTTGCATATTTTTAGTCAGATTTATATTTTTATTTTATTTTTCTAAATTTTATTTATTTATTTATTTGGCTGCACTGGGTCTTTGTTGCTGTGCGCGGGCTTTCTCGCTGTGGCGAGCAGGGGCTACTCTTCGCTGCCGTGTGCAGGCTTCTCACTGCGGTGGCTTCACTTGTTGTGGAGCATGGGCTCTAGGCGCCCAGGCTTCAGTAGTTGTGGCACGTGGGCTCAGTAGTTGTGGCTCACAGGCTCTAGAGCACAGGCTCAGTAGTTGTGGCACACAGGCTTATTTGCTCTGCGGCATGTGGGATCTTCCCGGACCAGGGCTCGAACCTGTGTTTCCTGCATTGGCAGGCGGATTCTTAACCACTGCGCCACCAGGGAAGCCCAGTCAGATTTATTTTTAAGCATTAGCTCTCTATTCCCCAATTGTAAATGAAAACTTGTCTTCCGCTATAGCCTCTAGGTGGCTATTGCTCATGTATAAAAAGGCTATTAATTTTTATTTTAGTTTCATATTCTACTACCTTATTGAATGATTTTATTGACTTTGCTAGTTTTATCATTGATCTTTTAGGGTCTTTGAAACATACTATTAAGTTAGTTACGAACAGAGATTGTACTTTCCCCAACTCTCATGCCTCTAATTG
Source organism: Mesoplodon mirus (assembly GCF_964341445.2). Taxonomy (NCBI): domain Eukaryota; kingdom Metazoa; phylum Chordata; class Mammalia; order Artiodactyla; family Ziphiidae; genus Mesoplodon; species Mesoplodon mirus. The sequence continues at coordinate 1,406,421 of NC_138992.1, forward strand.
TTTTCTCGTTTACTTTTGCTTATGTCTCAAATACAATGTTAGAAAGTACTGATCCTTCTGTTCAGCACCATCATAAGACTGCATCCAGCACTTCCTCGTACAGATAAGTTCCTGGCTTCAGGGCTGATACATACACACAATCATGTTATTGTATAATATGCTATTGAATTTGGTTTGTTAATATTTTATTTTATTTAAGATTGTTGCATTGATCCACAAAAATGCTATAATTTCCTTTTTAGTATCATCCTTTTAGTATCATCATCAGGTTTAGTTATCAGTATTATGCTTCCTTTGTAAAAGGAACTTGGAAATTTTACTTCTTGGGTCGATTTTGGTAATCTGTAGTTTTCACTAGGAAATACTTCATTGCATCTAAATTTTCAAACCTATCCCACAGAGGTAGGCAGTGACTCTCTTGTGATAGTTCAGTCAACTTTCCTAAAGTGTGATTTACACACAGTAAAAAGCACCCCTTTGAAGTGGACAGTTCGGTGAGTTTGACAAATGTAAACACTTATAGAGCCACCAACATGGTCAAGACACAGAGCGTTTACCTTAACCCTGGAATGCCCAGCTACCTCCTTGTGGTCAAGACACAGAGCATTTACCTTAACCCTGGAATGCCCAGCTACCTCCTTGTGGTCAAGACACAGAGCATTTACCTTAACCCTGGAATGCCCAGCTACCTCCTTGTGGTCAAGACACAGAGCATTTACCTTAACCCTGGAATGCCCAGCTACCTCCTTGTGGTCAAGACACAGAGCATTTACCTTAACCCTGGAATGCCCAGCTACCTCCTTGTGGTCAAGACACAGAGCATTTACCTTAACCCTGGAATGCCCAGCTACCTCCTTGTGGTCAAGACACAGAGCATTTACCTTAACCCTGGAATGCCCAGCTACCTCCTTGTGGTCAAGACACAGAGCATTTACCTTAACCCTGGAATGCCCAGCTACCTCCTTGTGGTCAAGACACAGAGCATTTACCTTAACCCTGGAATGCCCAGCTACCTCCTTGTGGTCAAGACACAGAGCATTTACCTTAACCCTGGAATGCCCAGCTACCTCCTTGTGGTCAAGACACAGAGCATTTACCTTAACCCTGGAATGCCCAGCTACCTCCTTGTGGTCAAGACACAGAGCATTTACCTTAACCCTGGAATGCCCAGCTACCTCCTTGTGGTCAAGACACAGAGCATTTACCTTAACCCTGGAATGCCCAGCTACCTCCTTGTGGTCAAGACACAGAGCATTTACCTTAACCCTGGAATGCCCAGCTACCTCCTTGTGTGGCCTGCAAGACTGTTTTCATTGTTAACGTGTCCCTTTGCTAGAATTTTGTGCAAATGGGCGATTAGCATTATGTGGCCCTTTCATCCATTTTTGTCATTTATTTGTATTTCCTGTTTATTCCCATTTTCAATCTTGCCAATGTCACCTTCTTGTTAGTCTGTTGGCTTTGTAGATCTTCTCTATTTTATTTTGGTTTCCTATTTCACTAAATCACATTTTTGGCTTAATTTTGTTTTTTGTTTTTTTGGGGGGTTTAATTTGTTTTTCTTTCTCCAGCTTCTAGATTTAAACACATGGTTTATTGATGTTTCAGCCCCTCTTCTTTTGTGACACAAGGATCTAACCTATCCATTTTCCTCACAGTGCCATTTTCTTTTTAAAATAAATGTTTGTCCTGATTTTATTACTGTTCAGATCAAGGAATTAAAAAAATTCCTATTATAATTCCTTGTCCAACAGATGAACTAATCAAAATGTAATAATTTAGTTTAAAAATATTTGGGATTCAGAAGTTTATCTCCTTTGTTATAGGTGTTTAATTTAAATGCTTATGGACAGAGAACATTGTCTATGGGGTAATTTATTGTTCAATGATAAAAATCTGGACATTTGGAACAAAATGAGAGAACCAGACTGCTCCATTCAAGGTTGAGCAGACCTTGGGCGGGGGTACTTGTACCCTCGGGGGTGAGGGGGGAGGAGTGGGGAACAGAACCTGTGGGAGAACACAGGCCGTTCTGGACTCTGCTGCGTGTGGGGTTCACACACGACCTGACTCACGACTCTGTACCACAGACGTGGCAGACTTGGGTCTCTTTTTTAGGGCAAGGGGAGTGGAAGCAGCATCTGGTATGCCCTCACTGCTGGCTTTCCCTTCTAGGTCTTCACAATCCCAACACACGCTGCCATCGGGCTGTCCTGCGGTGCCTCCTGAGCGCCCCATCCTCACGTGGGCCGTCTGGGGAGACACCCAGGCTCCATCAGTGGAATCAAGACCCACAGCAGGACGAGGACAGGGAGCACCCTGCAGGCAGAACCAGTGAACAGAGGTCAAGGGATGGGGAAATTATGAACATTGACTCACCAAATCCATTTTATAGTTAAAAGAGTTAAGGTAGTACAAACTAGGAGAATCGGAAACTCAAATAATTTTGAGGGAGGTGGGGTAGAAGAAAGGCAAGGCAAGGCGTGGCCAGGATGGAGACGGGATTGGATACATCTGAGCGTCAGCACGAAGCTGGAAGCCTGCTGGAGCGCAGGTTGTAGCCGGATCTGAGCTTCCCAGCAGAGACTGTGAAAAAGAACCTAGTCCCCAAAGAATCCACAGCAAAAATCCTGAAACTAATGACGGCTATAGCAGTGCCCGCACGTTGGCGGTCCTGAGGCCGGCTCAGACCAGCTTTGGGTTGCTCCGTGGCGGCCACGTGTTGCTCAGGGCCCTGGGGAAAGGGGGAGGGCCGTGGTGCCCAGGAAGGATGTGACCCGCCGTTGTCTTAGGTCAGAGGGACTTGGGGGAGCTGAATGGCTGAGGGCAGGCTCCATCTTCTTCTCACCTCCCGTGCTCAGCCCTCATGAAGCATCCATTCCCTGCTCAAGAATACCTTTCTCATTCGGTTGTCAACCATCTTCATCTTTCCTTCACTCTTTCTTTACTCATTTCTCCATTCATTCAGCAAAGTTTCTGATTTCTAGCCGAGAGGTTTCCCAGAAGGGCCTACAATCCTGGGTCCCCTGTCCAGAGGAGGGACCAGCTCCAAAGGTGGTCATCTTCATGGAGAGGGAAGCAGAGAGTGGCTGGTACAGCAGTCGTGGGGAGACAGGGTGTGGTGGCCCCTGACCCGGATCACATACACGTAGTTCCTAGGAGAATGCAGCTTGGAGAGAAGACCATGGCCCTACTGGGTGATTGTTTCCCCTCTGCACTGGCCTTGTGGACTGGCCTCGACTCAGGAAGTCAGAGATTCCTGATGCCTCAATGGGCCAGGAACCTTGTGTGGGGAGTTGGAAGCAGTAGACGGTGACCAGCCTGCTTGGCCAGCCTAGGGGTGTAAATTCAGCATGAAAATTCACAACTGCATTGAAGGGGCGTGAGGTCCCACTTTAAGCTGGGCGTTCTGGGGCTCTCATCCAGAGAGATCCTGGCCACTCCGTCGGTCACCTTGGCACAGAGTGGAGCCTAGCCCAGGACTGGGAATGCATGAAGGCCGCAGAGCACGAGGGGCGGCCAGGCCCATCTTGGTCCACAGGGGAAATAACCAGGAGTTGGAGACTGGGGTCAGGTGTGCGATGGGGGAGGCAGGTGTAAGGCCCCAGAGCTGGGCAGACCCTGGGGGGCGTGCAGATCCTGGGTGGGGGGTGTGCAGACCTTGGTGGGGGGAGGTGTGCAGACTCCGGGGTGGGGGGAGGTGTGCAGACTCCGGGGTGGGGTAAGCCTGAGGAACCAGGACTGGGGAACAGGTGTGTGGACCCAGCATCCTTCTGGGCTCTGGGGACCTGCTGCCTGGTGACGCTGCCCCCACCCACAGATTCTTGGCCGCTGTCCTCTATCTCCCCGTCCTCCAGGATGTCTCCCTGGACGTTCCCCTGGATGTCTCTATGAGCTTGTCATGAGTTCCACTTGTCCCAACCTGCTCCTCCCCTGTGCCCCTCTCCTGGGTGACCCTCCCCCAAGCCAGGTGTGGGGCCATCCTGGGCACCTCCAGGCCTTCCATCAGCCCCTACTCTATCCAGCCCCCCTGTGCACCAGACATGGGTCCCAGCCACCCCACCGCCCAGCCGTCACCTCCCAGCATCTCTCCACCCCACTCTCCTAGGCAGGCACCACTGACCCCTGTCATGTGCCCCAGACTTCGACCCTCCACCCCACCATTGGCCAGCTGGCCCTCCCGAGGACCCGACCCTGAGCCTGTGACTCCTGCTTGCCCAGCGCTGGTCCTGTCCCCAGCTTGGTTGGCTGTAGCCCAGAGGGACAGTTTTGTCCACCATTCCAACCATGGACAGCACACAACCACAGAGTCTGCTGAGAGCAGGCCAGAGGGCTGTAGTCTGGGCCAATGGGTAGAGACGAGGAAGAAGCAAGAGGGGGTGTGGTCAAGCAACAACTTTATTGTCTCTGGAAGGAGTGAAGGTCATGGTCCCACTGCAGGACTCTGCCTGGGCCAGGGACAGAGGTGGCCGGAACAGCGGACGTGGAGGGGCCGAGACCACAGAGCCAGTCAGAGCCAGAGCCAGGGCTGAGCCACCCTCTGGCCTTGCCAGGCTCTTCTTGCCCGACACAGGGGCCTGGAGCTTCTGTTCAGGGCAGGGGCTGTTACCCCAAACTGAGAAATGCCCATTGCATGCCTCCATCCCTGACCCCCACGGAGTGGTGCTATAATCCCAGGCTGTGTGAGCGAAGGGCCCCTGCTGGGGACAGGAGAGGCGCCGGGCCCAGGGCGAGGTGACGGCACCGCCTACCATCTCAGGGGTGAATGTCCCACCCACGGTCTTGAGAGCCATGGGGGCAGGATAGAGGTGGGAGGACAGCGTGGGCTTTGGGGCCGAGGGGAAGGTGCTCACAGCAGGACCCAGAGGAGGCCAAGGCCCACCTGGAGCAGGAACCCCCTTGGGAGAGCCCAGGGCCCCTCCTGCAGGGCGGCTGCCCTGTTGCAGAGAGATCTGGAGCAGCACTGCCTGGTGATCTTGCCGAGCATCCCGGGGCCCGACGACCATTCAGACTTCATGTTGGTGTTGGGACACCTGGGAGCACAGCGCTTGCTGAGCAAAATTCCCACCCGTAATCCTGCAGAAAAGAAGAGCCAGTGCTCAGGAAGAGAGGAGGAGCCTGGGGAGGGGCGCTTTCCCGTGGGCAGGGAAGGCCAGAACCAAACCTCGGGTCAGAGAATTGTTGGTCCTGAAACATCTACAGATACCTTCTCCTGACCCTTTCACAGGCCAGGCCCTGCACAGCTGTGGGAGCACAGCTGCCCAGGGTCACCTTCAAGGTCACAGCAAAGACAGGGTTCAGGACTGCTGGCCCTGGTCGGGGCTCTTCCCTGAAACCACACGTGGCCTGGACACCCGGGTAGCCAGGGGCCTGGGCGTCCCGGGGAGACGGGGGAAGCACAGCAGAGAGAAAAGTGATGGCGACCAGAGGACCCGCTGCACCCGGCCTGGGCTCCCGTGCACCCCTCGCTCCTTCACGTAGAGACGCGCAGAGACCTCTGAACGCAGCACCGGAGGGAAGCAGGACACTCAGAACCACCCAAGCTATAGAAGACAAGATATCCTTGGGCGGAGTCCGCCTTCCTTGCGTCGTGCCGTGCTGTGTTGTGTTTGTTGTGTGCATGGTATCTCACTGCATTGAACTTTATTATATTGTATTATATGACAATTGTAGGCATTGCGTTACATCATATCCTAGGCTGCTCAGTGGCACTTGGTTTAGGAAAACCGAGAAGAAGGAAAGAGACCAGCCAGCCCCCTCCGGAAGCCCCCAGGGCTCAACCTTGAGCTGCTGCCTCCTTCCCCGCGCTCAGGACCGGGATCAGGCAAAGGTCGGCGCAGGCGAGGGGGCCCCTGAAGGGAGCCTTCCTCAACTCCCCACAGAGACCCCAAAGGGTCCAGCGCAGAGTCCCCGACAGGCCCCTTCCGCACTGGCCAGGGACTCTCTCAGGGTGATGATCACCGCGTGGGAGACGCAGACCCGGGCGGTGGAGGCGCACGCGGCGGGCTTGCGAAGCTCCCGGCTCGTGGCTTTGAAGCACTGGTAGCCGCTCAGGTTCCCACCTGTGGGCAGCACCAGGCCGCGGTGGAGCGCGCTGCGCACCTGCCCGGCGGCGCAAAGGGCTTCCGCCGCCTAGAGACGCGCCCGCCGCGCCCCGGAGCTCCCGGAGCGCCCCGCAGCCCAGAGGGCTGCCCTTACCTGGCTCTGTGGCTCCGCCAGCACAGCCCAGAGACACCAGCAGAGCCCACAGGACTAGAACCGGCATCCCCATGACGCCAGACGGCCCAGCCTGCAGGGGGCGGGAGCGGGGCGGTGGAGCAGAGACGGAGGCTTTGTCCGGACCTCCCCCCCTCGCACCGCCCATCCCCTCGGTCTCTCCGCCCTGGACCCTCCTCATTCGAGGCCACTCAGACCCTGGTTCTTGCGGCGCCCCTCTCGCAGCCCGACGACTCCTCCTGAGCCTTCCCTCCCCTGCTTCAGGGAGCGGGGCCCTCTGAGGAGAGTCAGCTGAAGGAGGGCCGGCTGTGGAGGCCTGTCAGCCCCTGCTCACAGCTCGGGCTCTTGGGAGCGTCTCGTGGGGTCCGTGAGGATGGCCGCTTCCTGCTGGAGCAGAAGGCGGGTAGGGGGCGCGCGCGTCTCCCCTGTGGGTTCATCCCCTCCGCCAGCCTCCACTCCGCGCCAGCTCTGATGCATCCTTCTCTTCCTGTAACAGACCCCTGCGGAACAGGGCCCGGTTCACACCTTGGGGACACAGGACCACACTGAGTCCCTGCCTCAGAGGCTCAGGAGAGCTGAAACTTCCCGCAGGTGTGGTGGCAAGTGGTCTGGTGTTGGAGGTGGAGGAGAGAGATGGAGGGCTTCAAGGGGGAGGAGGGATCATTGGGGCTGGAGAACAGGACGCCCGTAGGGCAATCAGAGATGAAGTGAAGGGCCGTCCAGAGGGGAAGCATCAAGAGCCAGGCCCGGAGCAGGAAGCAGGGAAACTAAGTGTCAAGGGCAAGTGGGGGAGGGAGGGGAAAGGGGAGAAAGGGGACGAGGGGAGGAGGGGGAGGAGGGGGAGGAGGGGGAGGGGAGGAGGGGGAGGAGGGGGAGGAGGGGGAAGGGGAGGGGAAGAACAGTGAAGGGAGGGGAGGAGGGGGAGAAGGGGGAGGGAGAGAAAGGAGAGGAGGAGGAGAAGGTGGTGGGGGGGAAGGAGGGGAAGGATCGGCAGTCCGGAGAGCAGCAAGAAGGGGTCAGATAACAGGCTTGAATCTTTTCTTTCTTTCTCTCGTGACTCCCTGTGTGAGGCGGGGTCTGGGACCCCAGGAGAAGGGAGGGCGTCAGGAGCTCCCGAAACAAGGCTGCAGAGAGGCTGTTCCCGCAGGTCCCCCAGCTCTGTCCCACCTCGTCAGCGCTCCACAGGGCTGGAGCCTGAGTCAGCCTGAGCGGCAGGCAGGGCCTTCAGCCAGGCGCGCCCTCAGCTCCTTTCCTCTCGCCAGGCGAGACGCGTGTCCTCAGCAACATCCTCAGCTCCGGCCAGGGCATCCTGCTCCCGCACCTGAGTCTCTTGGGCCCCTTGGCTGTCCCTGTGATGGGTCCACTGGGTCTATCAGGTAGTTTAGTTGTGCTTGGGCCCTATCAAGCTTCTTTTCCAAACTCTCCCCCTGCCTGGCGGAGACCTGGACACAGAGTGTGGAGGGCATTTCTTCCTGTTATGGTGCGGACCAGACCCCACCTGCTTCCCACCCAGGTCACCTTCGCAGAGTCCCCTGCAAATTCTTCCCTTTGTCCTGTCCTTTCTTCTTGTTTTTCAGCCTAGTGAACTGAACCACTCTCCATCGGCCCCAGGGTTCCCAGGAACCTGTCCTCACCAGAACCAGTGTTAAAGAAAGGAAATTCCATGACACTTGTTAAAGCTCAGTAAGACTGAATAATCTTAGCGGGGCTCTCGAGACCGGCGCAGGGACCACTGTGAAGGGGTTGTGCGGGGAGAGACTGGGGGCAACTCCAAATACAGCAGAGGCCGTGGGGATTTACAGCCAGGGAGCAGGTGTGGTCAGTGCATGGAAAAACACTAAGCGGAGACCTCAGGGGTAGGGGGATTCTGGCTAAACAAACCTACCAGGATCTCCCTGAAGGCAGGGCAGGTGCTCAGTCCTCACCTGGGGGGTGGGAGGGGATGGAACCCCATCGGATACTGAGTTGGGGGAGGTTCTTATTAAAACTGGATTTTACAAGGAAGTGCCCAGATGGGCCCAGGAGAAGGTTTGGGAGCCTGACTAAAGTTTGGTCAAGCAAAGAATCTTTGTCACCAAACAACACGGCACAGATAAAGCAGCAGAGTCCACTGAGGGCAGGAGCGATGGTCCGGAGTGGGACTCCGTTCTCTCTGGAGGCATCATCACCCCAGCCACAACCTCACCTGGAGACCGGGCAGGTCTAAGGGCCCTGCGTGAGTCCAGGTGTGGGCAGGAAAGGCTACCCTCTTTTCTGACCCCCAGGGACCCCTGCCTCCCAAGGCTGCCCCCTAAAGGCAGCGCCCATGCCTAGGTGCCCGCACCTGCGTGTCAGGTGGCTTCACAGTTTTCCACGCCATGTCCTGCCAGCATCTTTCCCCAGGTTCTTTCTTTGTTTTTCCTTCCTGCCTTTATTTCCTTGACCACACCCATTTGAGCTCCTCTGAGGAGCAGGCAGGGTGTTGGCCCTGGATCTGGATTTGCAGTGGGTGACCCTGCCCCCAGGGGTCTCGCAGGAGGAGAGTGGGCCGAAGGATAGAAGGGGCGACTAGCAGGCAAAGGGGGACTGGACGGGCTGCCTCTGGCCCCCAAGCGACTGCTGCCGGCCACCTCCACTCGCAGCCACTGGGCCTCTGGAGGCCTCGGCATCCTCTGCAGGCCCAGCTTCCCGTGGCCACAGGGAGAGGATGTGCTGGCTATGAATGAGGGTGTGCAGCTGGTTGGGGTCATTTCCCCTCCAGTCCACCTAGTGGTCCAACCAGCAGGACTGTCCCCCACCCCCTCTTGCCTGGCACGTCCTAGGGACCATGCCTGGCAAGGTGCAGCTTCCGCCTTGGTGCTGGTGCACCCAAAGCCTCCCTTCATTGGGTGCCACTCCAGCCCTCCCTGCTGTCCAGCCTCTGCCCGGGCATGGGCCCGGCTTGGAGGTGGGCACAGAACAGGTGGAACTGGAGATGCCTGGGGGGAGGATCTGGGCTTACGTTGTGCGTTTATTCATTTGTCATTTCATGCCGTAACAGAGTTGAACGTGAACCTGTGAAAAATTCGAAAACCCCAAATTGCATGGTGCTGTTGGATGTGGGTGTGATGAAGCAACCCGGGTGGGCATGGGGCAGCCGGCGGGAGGACTCTGTAGGAGAGAAGCCCTACCTGGAGCAGGGCCGAAGGCACGTGGTCCCGGCCACGGCGGGCCTCCCTGGTGTCAGCCCCTGTGGGCAGGAATGGGCCCTCCTCAAAGGTGACCCTGTTTCTCTGGCACTGGACTAGGGGTGTCAGAGGGCACAGTGGACAGTGGTCGCTAAATGTCCAGATGCCTTCCTGGCCTCACTTCTGATCTCATTCAGGGTCCTGGGTGCTGGGAGAAGCTGGGAGGAGAGGCAGGAGGAGAGGTGGGAGGAGGCTGAGAGGCAGACAGGGAGGGCCCTGGGGTCAGCCTGAGGGGGGCAGGAGGTGGGGATGGGGGTGTTCTCCGAATCCTCTGTCGGATCATAAATTACCTTGGTCACTAGTCACCCCAGCTCCCCCAGCAGACAAAGCCTGCTGTTTTCACAAGGAGCTGTGGGCTGCGGACAGGCAGGGGGCCCTGATGGTCCTCTGGGCTTCCAGAAACAGACACGACTGGGGGCGAGGGGAACCCATGCCCCTCGGTGACCACAAGCCTGTGCCTGAAATCTGCAGCACAAAGACCAGGCCACCACGACCCAGACACTTACCCAAGCCTGGCGGTTGGTGGGTCCCTTCCATCCCTGTGAATCCCCGCTGTCATGGCGCTGACACAACGGCTGCAGTTAGGGTCATTCTGGGGATGGGGGTGTCTTGGGGAGGAAAGCAAGCCTTCCTGACTCCTGGGCTGTGACCGGCCCCCTGCGAGGACGGGGCCTTTGGGTAAAATCAGTTCTGCTCTTGATAATCATGTTTTTGTCACCCACGTGACTGCCCACTTGCCCACTGTACTCTGCCCTCCATCCCAGAGCAAGCAGGTGCACTGCCTGTCACCTCCTGATCCCCTGCCCCCAAGGATGGCCCCTGGAAATCCAGACCCCACCCCTGCCTGGGCCTGTGAGTGGACAGCCTGTTGTCCGGAAGTGCGGAAGCAGCAGGACAAAGCTGGCCTGCTAGGCGCTGCCACTGCCAGCCACTGCTGGACAGGCTGCAGAGCTGGGGGAGGCCGATCCTGAGGGGCTTCTTGCCCGGTCCAGTGGGTCTGCTGGGTCCCGGCTGCATTGACAGGCTCCCCCAGGCTCCCCAGGGGTGGCCCTGTGTGTCCCACTGACCCAGGCCATGCCATCCGGGCCCTACACGCCCTCGGGGTTCCCGAGCTCAGTTGCCTGATAACAGCACTGGGTTTGCAGCCCAGGCTACACAGCGTGGCCTCAGCCTGGGGCGCGAGGAGCCCCCAGGCCCCGTGTCACCTCCCGCCACAGGGCGACTGAGCGCAACTGTGCTCGGAGGCCTCCCTCCCTGGCTTGGAACCAGCTGAGACCCCCAGTTCCCCCGCTCCAGGCCCCATCATCCATCGTGCTGGGAGTGACCTTGATGGTGGCCTCGGTCCACCACGGCCTCAGACCCCTTACCTGGCTCTGGGCCCCACCCCTCAGACTCCCACCGGTTCGGGTCCAGACAGGAGCCTGTGCTTCTCACTCAGATCCTGAGAAATCGGGGTGCCGCTGAGGTGTGGGGCCCCTGCCAGCCTCGTGGGAGAAGTGCCCCCCACATCCAACTCAGGGAGCTGCCAGCAAGGATTCACGCCCTCTGGCTGTGCTCTTGGCCCACCTGCAGGCCAGCCCAGGGGCCCTCCGGATGCTTCCCCCTGCTCAGCCTTCAGCACTCTCCCACGCCTCACCCTCCGCCCCAAACCCTGCTCTCTCCCCACCTCTGGGTCAGAAAAATGCAGGTGCCTCAGCAGTGAGATCAGGTAGGAGGTGAAAAGTGTTGTGTTGGCGTTTCCTTCTGCTTTGGCTCCTGTCACACTGTCGCAGGAAGTGATGAGCAGGAGCCCCAGTGCCTCCGTGGTGGTTCTTGTTTCATCCCCTCTTCTGACTCCGTCCACAGCTCCTGGAGCTCCTGGAGCCCCCGCTCTGCTGCTCTAACGGGGACGTCGGGGATGATGCTCAGGCCTCTGGGCGTGACCGTCCACCCACATCCTGCATCTCACAGCTCTTGAAATGTCCCGGGGCCCAGTGCCTAGGGTACGGTCCCGAGTTAAAGCTGTGGGCACCTTTCAGGAAGGGTGGGGTCACCAACTGTAATGTGTGTGTGGCAGAAGCTTTCTTCTGGGGTCCCAGGGTTCCAGGTCTGAAAACTGGTGGCAGGTCTCTGCTTGCTGCCCACTGATTTGCCCCAGGGGTTTTGCTCCCCCCAGCTGCCACCTCCACAGCCCCGTCGCAGGTTCCCCGGTACTGCAGGCTGACGTGGTGATTACCACACCACGGCCTGGTTGTGGACCCGTGCCATTTGGGGGCCAGCCCTGCCCAGTGGGCTCATGAGTGGAGCAGTCACGGTGGCAGGGGTGGGGGCTGCGCATGGGTCTGGGAGCACGGATGCCCTGCCAAGCCATATCTGGCTGCTGCTGATGCTGAAGCCTCTGCATCTCAGCAGGAGGGATGGAGCCCTGGCTCCATCCCTCCTGAGACCAGCCAGCCTCTTGGGGGTAGCTGACCCTTTTGTGCCATTTCTACACTGCAGGGTGTGATTTTTCACCCTGCTGGGATTGTTACAGAGATCAGGAATGGGTTTGGTGTTTTTGCCCCAAGCGCCTCGATCAGCAACATTATCTGAGAACTCACAGGGTGATTTACTCCATGGAGCCTTGGATGAATCACCGCAGACAGAGGGACATACTTTACCCCAACAGAGGTATATGTTTCCTAGGCCTGCTGTAACAAAGTTCCACAAATTCGGATGACTTAAAACAAAAGAAATTTATGATTTCACCGTTCTGGATGCTAGAGGTCCAATACTAAACAGCTGACAGGGCTGTGTTCTCTCTGAGGGCTCTAGGGAAGCTCGGTGGGGATTACATGGAATATATGGATCAGTTTGGGGAGAATAATAAACCCCCAGAGTACTGAGTCTTCCAATCCATTTGCAAACGGTAACTATTAGTACACACTGGGTAAAGTGTACACAGATCTCTCCATGACTTCTTAAAGCTCTATGTGAATCTACCTTATCTCAATTAAAAAAATTTTAATTACAGAAAAATGAAAAATCAATGTCCTTTAGAGTATCATCAAAAATGTGTCATACTGGGACTTCCCTGGTGGTCCAGTGGTAGAGAATCCACCTTCCAATGCAGGGTACACGGGTTCGATCCCGAATCCGGGAAGATCTCACATGCCGCGGAGCAACTAAGCCCGTGTGCTACACCTACTGAGCCCGCATGCCACAACTAGAGAGAGAAAACCTGCATGCCGCAACTAGAGAGAAGCCCGAGCTCCACAACAAAGAGACTGAGTGCCGTAACTAAAGATCCCACATGCCTCAACGAAGATCCCATGTGCCGCAACTAAGACCCAGCACAGCCAACATTAAATAAATAAATAAATATTTTAAAAAAATGTGCCAAAGGAATTAAAGAAGACTTGAATGTATGGAGAGATACAGCATGCTCATGGATTGGAAGACAATATTGTTTATAGTCTCCCCAAACTGACCTATATATTCCATGTAATCTCAATCAACCCACCAGCTGGCGTTTGTGAGAGGTTAGTAAGGTCACTCAAAACTTATATGAAAAAAAAAGTGAAAAAAAAAACTTATATGAAAATGCAAAGCAGTTAAAATGGCCAAAACAGTTTTTCAAAACTCATGAAACTATACTTAATATTCATAAATTTTACTTTTTACAAATTATACCTCAAAAAGCTGATTTAAAAGAAACTTTCTGCAAATGAAAATTCTAGATTTAGATGCTCTCACTGGTTAATTCTTCCAAACATTCAAAGAAAAGATAATATCAATCTTCCAAGCTTCTTTCAGAGGAAAGAAAGAAATGAACACTTCCTAATTAATTTTAAGAAGCTAGCATAGTGATGATTTTTTAACAAAAATGGATAAGGTATTACAAAAAATGGACATTCCAGAGCAATATCCCATGAAAATTAATGAAACATATCCTAAACATAATATTGGAAAATCACCAATGGCCCACAAAAAGGAAAACATATTATACAATCCAATATATACAGAAAATTATTTGTTAAATTCAACACAATTTGTGATTACAGCTCTCTCAGCAAACTAAGAATAGAGGGGATCTTTCTAATCTGATAAAGGTCACTATAAAACCGGCTCTAACTTGCATCATCTTTATGGTGAACTCTTGAACACTCCCCCCTTGTTAACACCCCTTCTACTCACTCTGTCCTGGATAGAGAAACAGGGGATCATCATTTTAGATGAGAAATCAGGGACTTCCTGGTGGTCCAGTGGTTAAGAATCCGCCTTCCAATGCAGGGTACGTGGATTCGATTTCTGGTCGGGGAACTAAGATCCCACCTGCCGCAGGGCAACTAAGCCCGCGTGTGCAACTACAGAGCACGCAAGCCACAACTAAAGAGAAGCCTGTGTGCCCCAATGAAAAGATCCTGCATGCCGCAGCAAAGATCCCACGCAACTAAGACCCGATGCAGCCAAAAATATAAATAAATAAAGATTTTTTAAAAAGATGAGAAATCAACTTCTTATCATTTGGACATCATGTGATTTTGAGTTTCGAACATAATGTACAGAGCAAATATTGGAATTAATCCATGAATTTAGAAGGGTCATTGGCTATAAGGTAAAAACCAATTGTATTTCTATACATTTGCAATAATAAATTTGGAATCTTAAGTTTTAAAAATCCCACTGAATTCTGGCGCTAGGATCATTTCAGCTGCCTACATCCAACTCTATTTACTCTTTCTAGCAAGAAAAGGAATTCAGATCAACACAGCAAGGGAACAAGACCCCACGCTCCTCATGACCTCAGCTTGCATAGGAGATAGAGAGACCACAGATGTCATTTACTTTCATGTAGAAAAACGAACACAAACTTCTGGCAGAGCCGTCTTTGGACCTGGGGCACCTGCTGTGCAGCGTGGCTATCGCTGGAGGAAGCGGATGGAAACGGGAGAAAGAAACTAAGGGTCTGAGAGTGATGGGCTGGACAAAAGCCATCCTCAGAAAGAGAAGGTCCAGCTCCCCTCGTGGGGATGCTGGGAGCCAGACTGAGAGCTGCTGGCCAGCGGCCTGGCTACAGGTGATGGGCTTGAGAAGATAGATGCAGGGACGCAGGGGCAGTGGGAGATGCATCCGTTCTTGGGGAGCAGACCAGTAGGAGGGGCGAAACCCCTGCAGACTTGGTGGCCAATGGAAAGAAGGAAGGAAGAAGGGGAAATTAAGTGCGGCAGCAACCAGAGAGACTCCTGATGTCGGCAGTCACCCACCCCTCCCATCACCAGACCACGGACGCAAGAACAGCTGCACTTCATCGCGCAGCCGGAAGAGGGCGGCCTCGCGCCAGGAGGCCGCGTCCTACTGCGCGGTCATCTGTGGGAAGACACTGCAGGGAGAAGAATTAAAACGGGAATAAAATTTTCTCTTGAAAAATGTCCCAGAAAACGAACCAGGAAGCAGAATAACTCTCTCATGCCTGAGTCAAAACATTTGAAAATATGAAGGAACACCTCGCATCAGAAGTTCAGAACCTCAAAACAACAGTAGGCAATAAAAAGAAGACATGAGGTGAAAAACGATGAAAGTGAGGAAACAAATGGAGGAAAACGTAAACACCAGCTTAGAAATAAAGTCTCACAAAGTTCCAAGGGAGCAGGCATTTGATATTGTTAAATCGGAAGCTGTATCAGAGGCACTGAAGCAGGAAGGCAGGCAAACAAGAGGACAAAGCGACCTAAACCCGAACTAAAAGGGCTCACCTGTTCCTGGAAAAACGACCTAGAATGGTGAGCGCTAAGACTACACTAGTAGAAAATGCAAACGACACAGGGCTTCCCTGCTGGCACAGGGGTTGAGAATCTGCCTGCCAATGCAGAGGACATGGTTTCGAGCCCTGGTCCGGGAAGATCCCACATGCCACGGAACAACTAAGCCCGTGCACCACAACTACTGAGCCTGCGCTCTAGGGCCCGCGAGCCACAGCTACCGAGCCCGCGTGCCACAACTACGGAAGCCCGCGTGCCTAGAGACCGTGCTCCACAACAAGAGAAGCCACCGTAATGAGAAGCCCGCGCACCGCAACGAAGAGTAGCCCCCGCTTGTCGCAACTAGAGAAAGCCCGTGTGCAGCAACGAAGACCCAACGCAGCCAAAAATAAATAAATAAAATAAAAATGATATTAAAAAATGTAAAAGATACGGAAGCGCCCCTTAGTGCCTACAGCCCACAACATATATGTAGGTTAAAAAATAGTTTGGTATCAGACTTCTCAAGACGCTGTGAAGCAGAAATGATAAAAAATAAAAAAAAACCACCCTCAAGTTTGGGGGCTTCCCTGGTGGTCCAGTGGTTAAGACTCCGTGCTCCCAATGCAGGGGACCCGGGTTCAATCCCTGGTCAGGGAACTAAGATCCCACATGCTGCAACTAAGACCCAGCACAGCCAAAAATAAATAAGTAAATAAACAAAATAAAATGTAACTTTTTTAAAAAAATAAATTTTATTTATTTATTTTTGGCTGTGTTGCGTCTTCATCGCTGCTCACGGGCTTTCTCTAATTGTGGCGAGTGGGGGCTACTCTTCATTGCAGTGCGCGGGCTTCTCATTGTCGTGGCTTTTCTTGTTGCGGAGCACGGGCTCCAGGCACATGGGCTTCAGTAGTTGCAGCACGCAGGCTCAGTAGTTGTGGCTCGCGGGCTCAGTAGTTGTGGCTTGCAGGCTCTAGAGCACAGGCTCAGTAGTTGCGGCACACGGGCTTAGTTGCTCCGCAGCATGTGGGATCTTCCAGGACCAGGGCTCGAACCCGTGTCCCCTGCATTGGCAGGAGGATTCTCAACCACTGTGCCAACAGGGAAGCCCTGTATCATGTATTTTTTTTTAAAGTTATCATCTTACATTAGAAGAAAAATACCCATTATAACAAAAGCATTCCCATCACTATTTGAAATTCAGTCAGAAGTATTCACTGATACAGTTAGAAAACAATAAACAATTACAGGCTTTAGAATGGAAAAAGAAGTAAAACCAGGTCCATTTGTAGATGATACGACAGTATACCTGGAAATCCTAGAGAATAAAGAATAAAAGTAACATATTTGGAAAACAATCAGTAATGAATCAGGATGCAAAGTAAGCATATAAAATTCAGTAGCCATCAGAGGGCGTCCGGGATTTGCGAGGTTGAAGTAGACTGGCGGTCACATGCTCCCACTGGACCAAGAAGAAAAAAACAGGCAGGTTGCAGGTGTCGTAAGTAAACGTGTTGGGGAGCTGAGAGGGACAAGGACCAAGTGGACTGGCTTCCAGAGGTGGAGAAGTCCCCCGAGCTGAGCCGACGCTGCCAGCCTGCCCTGTCTTTTCTTCCTGGGGATTTGCCAACCACCAGCGAGACTGTATCCACAAACCAGGGAGGAGGGGCGAGCACACTCAGCTCCGGGAAAGCGAAACCTACGAGAAACCGGAATGCGCGCTGAGTCCCGGATGCAGGCTGTGGTACCCAGGGCGGGGCGTGTATAAGGAAGAGTGACATCCGCGGCAGCCCCACGGCTCTCAGGAGCCAAGTTCCCACCCGAGGAAAGAGGTCTGCTCCAAACACACATTTGACCTTGCTCTGAAGAGACTTGCCAGAGTCTAAAGCGGCCGCAGGAGTTGGGAGTGGGAGGCTTAAAAGCAGGGTGCAAAGACGTGAAGGGCATATGCCACGCTTTCCAGGACCAGGAGACACGCCTGCCCGAGTCTCCACCGGAAGCTTGGGAGGAGAGGGACAGGAGGGCGTATGAGTTTCCTAAAGCTGCGGTCCAGCCCAACCCAGCTCAGCTTGTGATGGAGTTGACCTGGTGAATACCTCACGCACTTTGATCTGGTAAAAGAGGAAACGAGGGACCCGCTACTACAGAGGTATGCGTGGCCTCTGGCTCTTATTTATACAAGGCTCCAAGGTGACCAATAGCAATAGGGGAGAAGAGCCGTAGACACAGACCAGTGGATGATCCAGATAACGGAGTTAGCAGAAAAGGACTTTAAAATAACGTGACAAGTATGTTCAATAATAGACTTTAAAAACAGAGTTTTGACAGAGAATAGGACTCTATGAAACAAATCAAATAAATATTCTCTGCATTGGCCAGGATTCACCAGAGAAGCAGAACCAATAGAATGTGTATAGAAGCAAAAAGAGATTTATTTTAAGGAAGTGGCTGCAGGGCCAAACTCTTCAGGATGGGGTGTGCTGGGCGTGGGGGGAGAAGCCTTCCTGTACCCTTCTGGCTGGTCT
The DNA here is from genome assembly GCF_964341445.2 of Mesoplodon mirus. Taxonomy (NCBI): domain Eukaryota; kingdom Metazoa; phylum Chordata; class Mammalia; order Artiodactyla; family Ziphiidae; genus Mesoplodon; species Mesoplodon mirus. Next base: position 1,424,070 of record NC_138992.1, read on the forward strand.
AAGGGTGAAATGGACACGAAACAGGTTAACAGGAGAGAATCAGGCAGAAGTTTAACAACAGTTCTACATGGGAGAGACCCAGGAGAGCTGAGTAACTCACCAAAGGGGCCACAGCCCTCACCTTAAACACCATCCTCAGCTAAAGACAAAACAGGTTGTTGAAGGTGGGGAGAGTCAGTTATGGCAGGTGACCAGGATTGTGACGCAGATTTAAGTCATTGCCTTCTGCAATGATAAGAGTTTCTAGAGATTTGGTCATCCCAAATGGAGATTTCCCTTATAAACGTAAATGTTTCTTACAAAAGGTCAACTCCTACTTGGTTGTCAGGACCCTTCCCATGTCTGCTCTTTCTCAGAAAGTAACCAGCTGAAAACAATGAATGTGACAAAGAGACGTATTTTAGGGTGGCAAATTCTGTTCCCCTACAGCCAGAAGGCCCGAGAGCTGATGCTGCAGTTAAAGTCCAAAGACTGTTTGCTGCAGAATTCCCTCTTGCTTGGAGGAGGTCAGTCTTTTGTTCTATTCAGGCCTTCAGCTGATTAGGTGAGACCCACCCATATTATGGAGAGCAATCTGCGTCACTCAAATGTCACCAATTTAAATGACAATCTCATCCAAAAACATCCTCACAGAAACATCCAGAATAGTGTTTGACCACATATTGGAGTACTGTGGCCCAGCCGAGTTAACACATACGATTAACCATCACATTCTGGAATTAAAAAATAAAATATCTGGGGGCTTCCCTCGTGGCGCAGTGGTTGAGAATCTGCCTGCTAATGCAGGGGACACGGGTTCGAGCCCTGGTCTGGGAGGATCCCACATGCCACGGAGCAGCTAGGTCCGTGAGCCACAACTACTGAGCCTGCGCGTCTGGAGCCTGTGCTCCGCAACGGGAGAGGCCGTGATAGTGAGAGGCCCGCGCACCGCAATGAAGAGTGGCCCCCGCTTGCCACAGCTGGGGAAAGCCCTCGCACAGAAATGAAGACCCAACACAGCAAAAATAAATTAATTAATTAATAAACTCCTACCCCCAACATCTTTAAAAAAAAATAAAATAAAATAAAATAAAATAAAATATCTGAAATTAAGAACTCGTTTGGATGAATTAGGAGCAGAAGACGATATGACCGTAGGTGGAGACAGGACAATATAAAACAGCCCAGGGGAAGCTTAGAGAGAATGAAAACAATAGAAAAAAATTAATCAGCATATCATAAGGGCCTGTGAGACTCAGTCAAGTGGTCTAACTTTACATGAAATTGGAGTACCACAGGGAAGAAAGAGGGAATAAATAAATACTTGAAGAGATAACATTGTTCAAAATCCATGAAAGATAATTCACAGATCCATGGATCACAGAAAACTCTAAGCAGGATAAATGCAAAGAATGTCATCCCAGCTAGTGACACTGCAATCAAAATGCTGAAAACCAAAAAACAACACTCTTAGCAGCCAGGGGAAAGAGACACAGTACCTACAAAGCAACAACAATTAAGAGCTAAAGCTGACTTTTCACAAAAAAGCCAGAAGAAAATGAAATTGTATCTTGAAAGTGATGAACGACAAAGTCTGGCAACCCTGAATTCTATGCCAACCAAAAATATTATTCAGAGATATAGAAAACAAAAGAGTTTGATTTATACACAAGTTGCGATAATTCATTGCCAGTAGACTCGAACCACAAGAAATAAAAAAGGAAGCTCTTCAAGGTAAAGCGAAATGATTACAAATGGGAACGTGGAACTCCAGGAAGAAGGGCAAGGAAGCAGGAGTGATAACTCCGTGTAACTGAGCGGGACCCTCTGGGGTCTTCCTGGGACAGACCCTCCCCCACATCCTCTGCTGTAGGTCCTCTCTGAAGTACCCAGATAACAGTATCTGATGCACGTTTCCTGAGTTGTTTTATGGATGCTAAAACCACCGCCAAATGGAAGAAATAAACTACTTGATGATCATGAGGCCCCGGACCTACAAGCATCTCAGCATTGATCATGGTAACCGCCCTCTTACCTCACCATCAGCCAATCAGAGAATTGTACCTGAGCTGACCACAGACCCTGAGGCGTACCTGGAGGCACAATGTGAGGTCTTGGGGAGAGAGTGCTAGCACTAGCCTGGGGTTCTGTTTTTATGGGGTCGAGGGTGGAGGTCTGGGGTTTGCTGGGCTCACTCTTTATTAGTGACTTTAAAACAGAAGAGTGGGGGGCTTCCCTGGTGGAGCAGTGGTTGAGAGTCCGCCTGCCGATGCAGGGGACGCGGGTTCGTGCCCCGGTCCTGGAAGATCCTACATGCCGCGGAGCGGCTGGGCCCGTGAGCCATGGCCGCTGAGCCTGCACGTCCGGAGCCTGTGCTCCGCAACGGTAGAGGCCACAACAGTGAGAAGCCTGCGTACCGCAAAAAAAACAAAAACAAAAAAAGCAAACAAAAAACCCCCCAGAAGAGTGGGGATTTAAAGCATGGGTAGAGGAGAAACTGGAGCGCAGGATGGTGAGTTATAGAAACCAACTAAGAGCTCTAGAACAAAGGAGCCTGGGGGTGGGCGTGTCTGGCTCGAACCTAGTCCTGTGGCTGGCAGTGTGTTTATTCCAGAGAGTCATTTGGCAGTGGATGCCTGGCAAGCAAAGCTGAGGTCAGGCCCTTGCATTAGAAGAAGAGAAACCGGGACTTCCCTGGTGGTGCAGTGGTTAAGAATCCACCTGCCAATGCAGGGGACACGGGTTCGAGCCCTGGGCGGGGAAGATCCCACATGCTGCAGAGCAACTAAGCCCATGCGCCACAACTACTGAGCCTGTGCTCCGGAGCCCACGAGCCACAACTACTGAGCCCACGTGCCACAACTACTGAAGCCCGCGTGCCTAGAGCCCGTGCTCCGCCACAAGGGAAGCCACTGTGATGAGAAGCCCGCGCACCTCAACGAAGAGTAGCCCCCGCTCGCCGCAACTAGAGAAAGCCCACACGCAGCAATGAAGACCCAACGCGGCCAAAAATAAATAAATAAAATAAAACAAATTTATAAAAAAAAAAAGAAAAAGAGAAACCAAGTGTCAGGGCTGCACTACATTAACCCAACTATGTTAGTTCTCATGTTAAATGTAAATGGACTTAACATTCCAAAGTAAAAGCAAAATTTTTTAGACTGGATACAAAATAACACTAAACTGGTTACAACTCTGACTTTAAAAATCAGGACACAGAATAGCTGAAAAGAAAAAGAGTGGGAAAAACATCATGCTGACAGTAATCCAAAGAAATCTTGTTTCACCCTATTAATGCCATATAAAGTAAACTTTAAGGCAAGAAATATTACTAAAAGATATTTCATAGTGATAAAAAGTCAATATAACACAAAGATATGTCAATCCTACCTCTGTATACAACTAGTAACAGCTTCAAAATGTTTAAGCAAGATATGGCAGAAGTGAAAGTTGAGGCAAATTTACAGTGACACAAATATTTTACCATAAATCCTTTAAGTAACCGATAGTGTTGCAGGAAGGGGGCCCCCTCCCAGGGCCCGAGAGCGGGCTCTTGTCTAACACTCAGAAATGAACTGTCCGAGGAGACACACGTGCCGACAGAGCAAGAGACTTTATTGGGAAGGGGCGCCAGGCGGACGGCTCTGCCACGTGGCTCGCAGTCTCGGGTTTTATGGTGATGGGCTTACTTTCTGGGTTGTCTCTGGCCAATTATCCTACTTGTGCCCACATTTGGTCTGACTCAGGGTCCTTCCTGGTGGTGCATGCATCTCTGAGTTAAGATGGATTCCAGTCGGAGGGTTTCTGGGAGGTTGGCAGGACGTTTTATGGGCTGGCGTCTCCTCCCTCCTTTTGGCCCCTCCCAAATTCTCCTGGTGAGTTTTCTGCGGCAGTATCGGGTTCCTTATTGGAACCTCCTTTCGTGTGACAGCTCGTGCAGTGGCTATTACCATGCCTGGGCGATGCGGGCAGTTTTGGTCAATGGTTCCCTAACAATAGAACAAGCAGACAAGAACGTCACTTAGAATACATAAATTTGCACAAGATTGCAAAAAATTAACAAAATGGACATATATGGAACATCATACCAAACAAGTGAATCCATATTTAAGTGCATGTAGAACACTTACCAAATATGTCATATGCTCAATCGTGCAGTTAATCTAGGAAAACAAAATATATGACAGTTGGAGAGGAAGAAATCCAAACAAGAATAGCTAGTATTACAAGTACTGAAAATACCAAGAGCTGTGCAGGATGTGGACAGCTGGAGAGCTTCCACTTTACTGGCCTCAGTATAAACTGGCACAATCTGCTAAGGCTCCTATGGATGGAAAATGTTGCTGCCATGTGAACAGCCAAAGGACGTTGCAGCCATCAACCACCACCGCCCCCCCGGAAGGTGAGCCTGAGGGAACGCAGGATGGAGACGAGGAGGATGCCCACTGCCAAGCCCTCAGCTGCCGCAGCTGCCCAACTTGTGCAACCCGAGGGGACTCATGATGGGAAAGAACGGGATACTGGCCCTAGAAGCTGAGATGCAGATCAAAGGAATGATTTCAACGAGCACAGCCTCTTACAACTTCCCATTCACAGAAAAGAGCTTCATTCCTTAACCTGAGATGTCTGGTTTTCTTTAATGAACAATAATCTTTTGGGAATTCCCTGGTGGTCCAGTGGTTAGGAGTCTGACTTCCACTGTAGGGGGCATGGGTTTGATCCCTGGTCAGGGAAGTAAGATCCTGCATGCTGTGTGGTGTGGCCAAAAATAAATAAATAAATAAAATCGGCCCTTAAAACAAAACGAACAAACAAAAAACTCCAATAGTCTTTTGATGCTCCAACTACCTGGTCTTTGTTGCAAAACTTCTGTATATCCTCACTCCTCCCTGACCTCTTCGGAGCAGAAACTCAGAGCTATTCTGAGAGGCTGCCTCCCAGGCTTGAAGTCCTCAGAAAGGCTGCCAAATAAAACATGATTCTCAACGTTTAGGTTGTGCTTTTTTTTTTTTTTCAGTAGACATTAAACATACACATACCCTGTGACCCAGCATTTCCACTCCCAGGTACATACTCAAGAGAAAAAAGTTCACCAAGATAAATGCCCACAAATGTTTAGAGCTGTATTATTCATGAGCATCAGACCTGTCGACAACCTCAACGCCCACTAAGGGCAGAATAAATACATGAATGCTGGCATGGGCTCACAATAGAATGCTACATGGAAATGAAAAAGAATCTACTGCTACACTCAGCAACATAGGAATCTCACAAACAGAGTGATGAGCTTAAAAAACAGCAGAGTTCATTTCCTGGCAGCTCCACACCAGCAGAGAGCCTGTGCTGCTGGGGGGACTTCAGAGAACTCGTGAGGCCACCGAAGACAGCTCCCTTCTGAGTCACGGAAAGTCAATTGATCAGGAACTTTAACTGTATCTGTACAGTCCCTTCCCTTTGCACTTTCTATGGTGAATACAAGTTACAGGTCTCACTCACACTCACAGAAAGATTTCAGAGAGGAGACACAGAGGTCAAGAAAGTAGAGTGAGGATTTACGAAGCGACAGCGCGCTCTCAATGCGAGACCGGGCAGACTCACGTGAGGAGCTGTGCTGAGTTTTTTTTGGCAAGCTGGTCATGTGGGGTGTAGAAGTGAAGGGGTGGGATATTCATTGGGGAGGGAGGGCTTTGGGGTCGTATTCCCTGATTTTCTTCCCAGCTCCACCTTCCCAAGAGGCGGAGGCATTTTTCCTTTATTTAGCCTTGATCGTTAAGTGTCATGGCTTCCGTGCCCGATGCATATTTCTTATCTGTGAGGCTAATTTTATTGTAATCAGAGTATAATGAGCAAAAGGTTACTTTTGGACTCTGGAGATTGCAGCCTCTTCTCATCTTTTTTTGTGTGTCTCCAGGGCACTTGTCACCCCAAAATGTGTGGTTTCCTGTCAGTCCAGAGGTTCCTGCTTTTCTCTGTCCAAGGGCCACCGTAGTTTACAAGATGTATGGTTTCCTGCCATCTGGCCCGTGCCCCACTTCCTCTGCTCGTATCTAGCTACCTGCCTGCTGTAACACCCACTTAATGTAATGACCCACTACTCGCTTTGTACATGTAGATCTGGATTGTGTAAACTGTCAATAATACACCATCTGGCGTATAACCCTTTGTCTCAGAAACATGTAACCTTGCTTTGACCTTTAGCGAGTGGAAGAGTCCTCAGGGTTATCTGAAAGACTGTCTCCCGGCTTATAATCCTCAGGTTGGCGCCACTAAAATTCTCTTTTCTTAGAATGACTATTGACTAATTTTTTTGTGGACAGGAGGATCCTCAGGGGTGGAGGCAGGGCTGGGGGCTTGCCCTCACATTGTGGCCCGGGTCATCCCTGTCCTTCCCTGGCCTGTCTACCCTCCTGGGGACCACAGCGTCCTTCCCACAGGGACCACAGCTCTCACCAGGGCCCGGGGGGCGGGGGGCGGAGGGCTGGGGCCTGAGGACAAGTAGACCACTGAGGAAACCGAGTCACAAATCTGAGACACCACTGGAGGGAAAGTGAGGCCACCTTCCCAGGGCAGCTCGGGCACCAGCAAGTGAGGGGACCTGGGAGGTCTGTTCCCCAGCAGGGGGCTCAGCAAGGAGAGCCTCGGAGTGCAGGACGCTGCGGTCCCGTGGGGACAGGCCCGGAGCTGGGAGCTCCTCCAGCCCCTTCTCTGACAGGCGCTCTTGGTGATCCTGGGGGAAGGGACGCAAATTACAAGGACCTGCAGGAAAGGCCGGGGTCCCTGGGAGCCCGGGGTTGTGGGGTCTGACCCTCACCGTCTCCAGACCCCAGGCTATGAGGGAGTCAGGCCCAGTACAGCAGAAGCTGTGGGGAACGGGGAGGGGGACGGGGACGGAGCGGCGGGTGAACCGGTGTCTGTGACACCCTCAGGATGGCAAGACTCTGCTCACTCCTCTGGGCAGAACCGGCCAGGGGCGCCCATGCGCGGCGAAGAGCTGCCTCCCTGCCCCCAGCCCCACCCCAGGCATTAATGTGACGAGGGAGCCAGACGCCCCTGGGTTCAGTAGGGTGAGAGCCACTGGAGCCCACCATTCCAGCCTCTGAGCCCCTCTCCTGCCCACCCCCAGCCCAGGCCTGGGGTGCTATCAGTGTCCCAAGTCCTGACCCTGGGATCTAGTGTGTGGGTGGGTGGGGGGGTGGACGGGGCATCTTGTGAAAGCTGGGCCTGGGGGGCAGAGCTCAGGGACATCTCCTGGCTAATCCCAGACTCAGGTGAGCCGGGAGCAGGTGCCTCATCCTCTGGCTGCCTGTGTCTCCATAGGCTTCTCCAGTTCCCTGGGGGGGTCCTCAGGCTGGGGGAGCTGTCAACAGGGGGGCTGTCAGCAGAGGAGCTGAGGGTTGGGGGAGGGGCAAAGGGCGTGGTCCTGGGGGAGGGACGGGGGCTGGGGACCCTCAGCCTGGCGTCCCCTCTAGCCCTCAGGAGGAGGCCAGCTATTAGAAGAGGTGGACTTTCCTTCAATATTACAATGAAGCCTGGCGGGCTGCTCCAGGACAGTCTTCCTCGGCAAAAGCGGGATGGACGGACTGCCTGAAGGCTGGGTAGCTTAGTGTGACCTGTAGGAAGACGACCTCCGCAAGGGGTGGGGCTGGGGGGCGTGGTGGGGAGGCTCCGCCCAGCCTGGGCCCACCCCCTCGGGCCCGCGGAGAGCCCCGGCCTGCTCTGACCCGGAGGCTAAACGGAAGGGCTGAGGGCTGAGGGCAGACGCCCCCTCGAGCGGCCTCGGCGCTCCCGTCGGCCACGTGCCGCTCGCGGCCGCCAGGGGACGGCGCCTCGCCCGCTAACTCAGAGTCTCCAGGTCCCAGCAGCTCGGGCGCCTGGAGCACCCCGACCTTAAACGCTTTCCTTCCCGGGACTGCATCGTGTCACTCAGATTTCTCCAGGGAGTCGTCCTCCCAGAATGCACCCTCTGCTGAGGTTATTAACCTTCCATTCAAGGGGTCCCAGAAAGCACCCGTGGGTGGGGCTCAGAGAGGGGAGTTCCAGCTGTGCTGTGGCTCCGTCGCCAGCCCTGGGGATGGTCTGGTGCCCCCCCCCCCCCCGCCAACGGCACCAGACCGAGGGGAGCCAGGCAGGGGACCAGAGGAACTCTTGAAAGCTCCGGCAGGGCAAACCCAGGCCGGGCCATGAGGTAGACTTTGCGAGGGGCCCCTGTCAGCAGGTTGGGTCCTGGGTCACAGGAGGGCAGGAGCGGGGCAATGAAGGTGATGCTAAGGACTGGGGAGGAGGGGGCGCTGGACCCTCCCGGGCCTGGGCCATGGGCATCATAGGAGTATTGTGGGAGAGGGCAGACCCTGGGCAGGACCCCCCTCGTCCCGGAGGCCAGCTGGGTCAGGCGGCAGACCGAGCAGCCTGGGAGGGGCAGGCGAGGGTGCAGGGGCAGGACCGGACGGAGCTGAATTTGCCTACAGAGAAATGGCAGGCATCACTCCAGCCCCTGGGCACTGAGACTAGAGAGCCCAGACTCCCGGCCAGAGTGTGCCCGGGCCAGACAGTGCTGCGCCTGGCACCTCCCTGCAGCCCGGGCAGATGCCAGGGGGAGCGAGAGCCCGAGAAAAGCTTTCCTTTCCCCTCCCCTCTGCCGCTTCGTTCCCCTTCCTGCCCTCTCCTGGGGTTTCCCCTCCCTCCCCACCCCCTGACCTCCCTCAGGCTGTAGGAAATGGAAACTCAGAGCTCTGGGCTCCTCCCCCGCTCAGCCCCACCCAGCCTCCCTCTGCTCTAGCACAGCCTGTACCTTCCAGCCTCCCCCACCCCAGGCAGGGAGGCGTAGCCGGAACCAGGAGGACCACCAGCCACCCCCAGGAGGCCCAGCTGCCTCTGAACCCAGCCCTCAAGGGACTTTGCCCTGCAACCCAGAGCAGAGGAAAGGCTGGGCACCCCCAGGGTCATAGACCCAGGAGGACAAGTGGCTTCAACCCTCTGAGCCTTGGTTTTCACTTCTGAAACCTGGAGGTAACCACATCCATCTCTCATTGTAGTTGTGGGAAGAGTATAACAGATCCATATCACCTGCAAAATAGTCAGTACACAGAGATGGAAGCTGAGGTTAGCATTAGCAGGAACAGAGCCTTTGTTACATCCCTGTCCTGCCACTGCCCCCCGCCGCCCCCTGGCTCCCAGTGTCCCCAGAGTCAAATCCAAACTCCCGACTGTGATGGCCAAGTCCACCTGTGCCTCTTCCTCTGGCCTGGCCCCGCTGAAACGACAGAACGCGTTTTGGGACTCAGTAGAGCATAGGTTCTTCAGTGCAGAAAGAATTCAGCGGGAAGCAGTGACAGGTAAGGAAAGGTTTATTAGTATAGGGCACTTGTGAGAGATGCAAGTGGGCAGGCAAGGCAGCGCCGTGATGAAAGCTGGGTGGGCTCCATTTTTATAATGTAGAAAAGGTGAGGGGAAGAAGACCACCTTCTTCCTCATTCTTGAGTAGACGTCAAACTTCCATCATCAGCTCCTCCTCCACATCAGGCAGGGAAGTTTTCTTGTCCCTACATGGTCAAGCCAGGACTGTCATGGTGCTACGGAAATGGGCAAAAAGGTGGTAACATATACTAAAACGCGGTCAATCATCTCAGGTTTCAGTAGAACGTCACCTTTCCCTATATTTTTGTTTTTAGTGTGCACAGAGGAGCATGTTCTAGGAATCATTACCTTACGGACCTCACTGGGCAGGATGTGAGTCCTGCTCCACCATTGTTTTGGGGCATGTCTTGTGCTTCTGTTGCATGGTTTTGTTGCTAGGCAAGCCTGCTTAATTTCGATGCTAAGCAAGCCTGCTTTCTTGCGTGATCATTAACTTACAGGGGTCTCCCATACTTTTTTCTTTACTTATGATCCCTTAGTGGGAGTAACTATTTAATCGCCTACTTTGTCCCTGCACTCTGTCCCTATCACCACCACTGCCCCACCCTGCTGGTCTCAGTCCTTTTAGCAAAGTCGCTTGTGATTTGTGTTGAGTGGACAGCACAGGGGATGCATTCTATGTGGAGACCGTCAACAATAAACAGAGCAAACAAAATGCACAGTGTGAAAGCAGTCGTTACCTGAAAACCGGGCTCACCTCTTGGTAGGTGTGGAGCCAAAAGCCACAACCATGCCAAAGAGCAGAAGGAAGCATGTATTACGGGCAGCAAGTAAGGAGAACACCAGGGATCTTACCCAAAGCAGAGTCTCCCCAACAGCGACATTGGGGAAGTTTTTTTTTTTTTTTTTTTTTTTTTAAGATGTTGGGGGTAGGAGTTTATTAATTTATTTATTTTTGCTGTGTTGGGTCTTTGTTTCTGTGTGAGGGCTTTCTCTAGTTGTGGCAAGCGGGGGCCACTCTTCATCGCAGTGCGCGGGCCTCTCACTATCACGGCCTCTCGTTGCAGAGCACAGGCTCCAGACGCGCAGGCTCAGTAGTTGTGGCTCATGGGCCCAGTTGCTCCGTGGCATGTGGGATCTTCCCAGACCAGGGCTCGAACCCGTGTCCCCTGCATTAGCAGGCAGACTCTCAACCACTGCGCCACCAGGGAAGCCCCCACTGGGGAAGTTTTAAGCTAAGGGTACGTGCATATTCATGAAGGGGTTTGAGCAGAGGATTATTCACTATAGAATTGGGGCAAAGGTTGACAGAGTCCAGGCTTGGGTTGACTGAAATCAGAAGGGACACCATCATCCTCCACCCACCACCTGGGTGGGGGCCTTAGTTCCTTACAGAACTCAAAGATATATGATGTAAATCCCTTGAGGAGGAACTAGTACTCTGCTTCATCACTGCACTATTGTTTGACTGCTTTTCCTCTGTTCCTGTATTCTTTTGTTCCCTTAAGATCACTGATCACCGAGACCTGTTCAAGGGCAAGCATTGCGGCCAGGCTTAGATCACAAAATGGCTTAGGCCAAAATGGCTTCTCTTATGTCAAGAAAGCCATTCCTGGTTCTCTTTCTCTGGGGACCCCCTAACCTATCTGCTTACACAGTTTCAGTTTTTTGTGGGGACTTTACTGAGGACTCTAGCCTGGGAGACAGCCTCTCAGTAGCTCCGGAGAGGTAGGGGAACCAGGATATATATGAATTTTTTGACTGGGAAATACAGGTGGTCAAGCATACATCTTGGTAAAAGATTACTACTAATCACAAAAGACAGACATCTCAAGTTAATGATTTTAGTGCTTTCTATGTATGGGAAGATGCAAGAATCGGGGGTCACTGAAATTCTCCCTTAGATCCACATCTTAACTAGGGGCCCACATCCAAAACACAGCAGGCTTCCTGTTTCTCCCTATCATGACTTCGCCTCAGGGCGCACTGCTGGTGGGCAACTGCAGTGGGTTGCAATTTAATCCTCGTGGAACTGGAATGGTGGGCAGCATTTTTGTTGTTTTTTGTTTTTTGGCTGCACCGCACAGCAAACTAGGGATTGAAACCATGCCCCCTGCAGTGGAAGTGCAGATTCCTAACCACTGGACCACCAGGGAAGTCCCTGCAACATTCTGTTTAGAGGACTCTGAACTTCAGAGGTAACCAGCATTCCTGGGGGACATTCTGATTTCATCCCCTTGAATTCTTTTTCTTGCTTTGGTTTTTAATGCTGGTCTGATCCACTCAAGTGAATCTCAACATTTCTACCACCCTGTGAGTCTCAACCAGACTGCTGTGATGTGCTTCTGGACCCTTCCACAAGATGTTGGCTGGGCCTGGGTCTCCTTCCCCTTGTCGTCCTGATTTCCTGGGGCAGACTGCTCCTCCCGTCCCTCCCCTGAGCTCTATCACCGCATCGGCGCTCAACCCCAAGTGCTGGCTGGCATCCCCCTTGGTGGCAATGACGCCGAGGATGCTGCACTCATGTGTGGCACAGGGCCCATTCTGTGCAGAGCTGTTCACCTGCTCCTGTGACCCGGGCCCGGGATATGGGCCACAACCCGAGCCCTTGCAGGGGCAACTGTCCCGCCCTGCTGCACAGCGATGCTTGGACCCCGGACCCAGGCACCTCAGAGCTTCTGGCCAGCCTGGACCCAGGCACCTCAGAGCTTCTGGCCAGCCTGGACCCAGGCACCTCAGAGCTTCTGGCCAGCCTGGACCCAGGCACCTCAGAGCTTCTGGCCAGCCTGGACCCAGGCACCTCAGAGCTTCTGGCCAGCCTGGATCCAGGCACCTCAGAGCTTCTGGCCAGCCTGGACCCAGCCCTGCTCTGCGCCCTCCCACCACCCAGGAGACACGACAGCGTCCTGAAGGATAAGCTACCACTCTGCAAGGCGCCCAGCTGCAGCCCTTGGTTCATTGCTCCTCGGCCACCAGCCCAATCAAAGAATCCCCTTGGCTTAGAACTCAGACACTCCCCCAGTGCAGACGCTGGGAACCCCTGGCTTAGCCACAGACCACAGTCGGGCTTGCCGGGGGAGTAGGCGTGTAGCAGCGAGGGCTGCCGGCTCGGGTAGCAGCACCCCTGCCCTCCAGCCAGGGTCCAGGCCCTCTCCAGGGGAGTCCCCCCCAACTCCTCCCATAGGCCCTTGGGATGGACATCTCACTCACCCACTTACTGAGCTCCTGCCCCCTTCCTCACCACGCTTCGTGTCCTCCTCAGCCTGACTGGCCCAGGCACCCCGTAGCCAAGTCCCGCAACCCCGGCTGGGGGTCCCCTCCCCTCCCCTCCCACCCAACCCCATCCCTCCCTCTTTAGGGTCCTGCCTTCCATCCAGAAGCAGGCTGACCTCTGCTAGTTTCTCTGTCCAGTCCAGTCCTGTCCGGAGGATAAACTTCCCAACCTGCCCGGCAGAGGGCAGTAGCTGTGGTCTCCGGCGACCCCCTTCCCCACTGCCTCCCAGTGGGCCTCAGGGCGGGGCCCGGGCGCAGGGGACCCTCAGACCCTCTATTCCTGCGGCTCTGCCTCTCTGCTGTCCCCTCCCCCTCAGGAGGACCCTGATAGGAGGGGCAGTCTCAGGCTGTGGGCCACACCTAGAGCGGGAAAGGGTGGGAACATCTGTGTTTATTTGAGGCACCAAAGCAGCAGGAGGGATCCAGTGTGGCGGGGGAGGGAGGGGACCCGAGAGCAGCTGGATTTCGGGCTGGGAGCAGATTCCTGGGTCAGCAGCCTAGACCTGGGGAGAGTGGAAGGCCTGTTTTCCTAGAGGCTGCCCTCGAAGTGAGTGAAATGAGGTGTGCAGAGATGCCAGGGGAAAGGGTTCCGTGCTGGCACTCGGGCTGGGCTCCTGGGGCTTTACTCCCATCCTCCCCCCACACAGGCCGAGACCTGGCTACACACTCACCCGTGCCCGGCAGGGCGCACGGACCAGCGCCTGTCCACACAGCACATCTTCCACACCTGCGGGCCGACAGGGCCTGGACAGGGGCAGGCCTGGGATCAGGTGCCCCTCCCAGCATGTCCCTGGGACGTGGTTCTGACTCTGGGGCCCTCAGGCTCCGTTCCCAGGCTCCCCCTGGAAGGCTGACCGGGAAGGAAGGGTAGCCGGCAGGTGTGTGGGTGCAGGGGGCAGGCCTGCCTGTGGGGCCCCAGGGCCTAGAGGGTGGGCGCTGCGGGGGGAGGAGGCTGGGGAGGAGGCTTCGAGATCCTCTTGGGTCTGGGAGGAGCTGGGCTTTCCTTCCTTCCTGAGCTTTGGGAGTCTGGGCCGGGCACAGGGTCCCAGGGTCCCAGGGGTCAGGGGCCAAATCGCAGCAGAGCCGACAGCAGGCTGAGCAGGAGCCCGAGGCCCAGCACAGCGGCGCTGGCCCGCAGCCCGCCGTCAGCCGCACTGATGTTGCACAGGAAGCTCTGGCAGCAGTAGGTGCCCACGGACGCCACACCGAGATTGACGCTCGGGATGGGGCAGATCGCGGAGCAGCCCTTGTTCAGGCTGTAGCCCAAGTCCACCACGTTCCCTGCACAGGAAAACGAGGTTGTGAGTGGAGGGGCAGAGAGGACAGGGCTGGGGCGGGGCCGCCTGGCCGCCCTGCGTCTGCACTCACCGATGCCAGCGGATGCAGAGATGGTCACACAGTAGTTGTCGGTGTCGGAGCAGACGGTAGGCTTCAGGCAGTACCAGTTGCTGTTCTTATTCACGCAAGAGAAGCACACCAGGGAGTGGGCTGCAGAAGGAGGGATGCCTGTCTCGTGCCCAGGAGTCTTCCTGTGTCCCCTCCCAGCCCGGACCCAGAGGCATGCGGACACCCCATCTTGTGCGGGCATTGACTGAGCAACTATGGTATCCTGGGCCCGGGCTGGAGACCCAGAAGACAATGACACCAGACCCTGGTTCTGGAGGAGCTCCAGTGATGCCCCAAGTGTCCAGGCAGGGCTGAGGCTGCCAGTGGGGGCGGGGGTAGGAGGGACCGCTTCGCCGTGGGAGAGAAGCCTGTTAGGTGGCACAGAGTAGGTGACATGGGCACCGCTCGGGAGAGAAAGGGGAGAGGGAGTCCAGGAGGAGGGCACAGCCCGCTCAGAGGCCTGGGGCCCCAGGGCACCTCACCTCGCTCCACACCCAGGAGGGCAGCCAGCAGCACCGGCAGGAAGACCTTCATTCTGGAGGGGACTGGCGTCCCGGCTGGGGTCTCACGAAGCCAAAGAAGTCAGCCCTGTGCTAAAGAGACAGCTCGCTGGAGGGCGGGGCTCACCACCCCTTGTGCCCCTGGGGCAGGGGCGGTGCCTTGCTCTTCCCAATGGGGTCAGGGACACTGGCCCTGGGGGCAGCCTGGTGTCCCCACTTCGTAGATGGGGGGAGCTGCCAGCTTCCAGCAGCAGGGCCAGAGCAGAAAGACCCTCTGTGCTCTGGTCTTTCTGCTCCACTCCCAACCTGCCCCTCACTCAGTGCAGACTCCTAGCTGAGACCCTTCCCCAAGTCTGTGGCACTTGCTGCTTGGGGGGAGGGAACTCATTAAGGTTCTCAGAATCACCCAGAAAGGGAGGTCAAGGGAGTGACCCCTGCCCACAGTCCGGGGTGTGTGGATGAGATAGGCTGGGACCTGGGATCCTCTATCAGAGTGCTTGCACCTGGACAAATGTCCCCTAGAGCAACAAGATACAAAGAAACTATAAGTGACTAAAAATAACTGCCCATGCACCCTGGGGCGACAGGGTACAAGAAGCCACAAACTACGTTTTTGAGGTGCTGGGAGCAAAAGTAGGGTACTGCACATCATTCCTGCCCGGTACCCCCAAGGGGGGGACAGGCCACCTAAGCTATGCCTCCTGCCTGACCCGCAGATCCACCCCCGCTGTCACCCCACTTAAGGACTCAAGTAGCTCCTCTCGGGAACTGTTCCTTGTTTTTGCTTCCTTGTACTGCAGCCTGAGCCCCAGTAAAGCCTTGCCTGGAATTCCCGTCTGGCCTCTTAGCAATTTCTCGAGTCCAGGGGCCCTAGGGGGGGGATGGCGACCAGTAATATTAGCTGACCTGCGTCCAGAACTTTCCAGGGGCCAGCTCTGTGCCTGACATGGGGACCTGGAGCTGGGCTGGGGGCATGAGGCATATCTAGCTGAGCATCCACCTGGGCAGGGGGAGGGGCGAGGGGCTCTCCCATTCTGTGTTATTTAACGCTGAAGACGATGACTCCATACGTATCTGCTACTCCCCCCCCCCTTCGTGGCTGGGGAGGCTCAGGGAGACCCAGCAGTGTGCGACCAGTCACCCCAGCGGGAACAGGCACAGGCTCTGGCAGGTGGCTGTGAGTCCCTGGGGGCTGTCCTGCACCAGGACCCTCCCTTGGGCAGAGGTCCTTGGCAGTGGATGGAGAAAGCACTTTGAATACGACCAGCTGGGGTTCTGGTTCTCTGTTTTGCGGGAGGCGCAGTGTGGGAGGAGCAGTCTGGTACCTTCTGCTGGGGACAGCCGTGGGCGGGCGGGGGAAGGGCTAGTCCCCAGGCACCGGGAGGAAGGAGAATGCCAGGGAGAGAACCGATTTGGGGAGGGGCTGGCGGAGACCCTGAGAATGGGCTTCAGGGCTGGGCAGGGGCTGCCGTCTTGGGGCTGGCAGCAGGAGCTGCAGAGGTCCAGGAACAGCGCCAAGCCCAACGGGGGCCTCTTCCGGGATCCCGGCATTTAGGGAGGAAGGAGCCTCGGTTTCCTCCTCCACAAAGTGAAGTTCCGGCGGGAGGAGCTCTGAGCTGTCCTGAAGGAAGCTCTGGGGCGCACCTCCGCGGTCACGGCCAGCATCCCCACCCTGCTGCCAGGCACCCCACCAAGTGCGCCCTGCTGGGCTGAGTCCAGGCACTGGATACTAATGTGTCCACATTTGCAGGGCCAGGCGGAAGGGAGCCCGGGGGGGAGCCCGTGGGTTTGCGGGCAGGGCCATTCGGGACCCAGACTGTGCACTCTTCCCCCAGGCTCACAGGGCTGATCTCCGGGAGAGCCTGGCATTCAGTGACGCTGGGCCAGCAAGAGAGGTAGGAGCACGTCCTGGACCCGAGGGATGGAAGGGGCCTGTGGCCCGGCGCAGGGGGCTGGGCTCCTAGGCACCTCATATACTTGCGTAATCTATGCCAAACAAGGTGCTTTCACCTCTTCCCAAGGCAGGCTCCCGTCCCCATGGTGACCCACCAGGGCAGTTAACTCTCTCCTTCCTGCCAGCGCGCCAAGATCCCAGCCCCTTCAAGTCAGGAAGGCTGGCCCCTCCCCAGTCCCCATGTGAGGGGTCAGGGGATGGGCCTTAGAGTTGGGCGATGGGCCCCCGGCGCCTGCGCAGCCCTAGGCTACCCACCCCGGGAGGGTGCCCGGCTGCAGTCTCCGCCCGCTCACGCCCTCGTCCTTTGGAAATACTGGGGAGGGCCGGGAGGCTGGGGGGCCGGGAGTGGAGGCGAGGCGCCCAGGGGCCGGGGCCGCTCGCAACCCCGACCCCCAGTCTCCCGCAGGCCTCTCCCGCCTCCCTGGCGCCCCACTCGCCCGCTCCCCCACCTCGCTGGGCAGGGCCCCGTCCCCGCACCCCCGCCCGCCCGGCCCGGGCCCTGACTTACCGCCGGCGGACGCAGGTCCCCGGCCCGGCCACGCAGTCAAGCCAACCCCCGAGCCCGAGCCCGCGGCAGCCCGCTCTCCCGGGCGGCCAGGCAGCGCGCGAGCGCAGGGGGCGTGCGGGAGGCGGGACTTGGCGCCCAGGCCCCGCCCACCAGCCCGTCACCCCTGCGCAGGGCCCGTCGCAACCGGTCCGTCTGGTCCGCTTGGGCGGGGACGTATCGCGACAGCCCGGCCAGGCTGGGCAGGGGTGGGGGAGGCCCCCAGGTGGCCGGACACTTTTGAGGTGGAGCTCGGGGGAGGGGATGCGTCCGAGGAGGCCGAGGGGGCAGTACTCGGAACCCCTTCCGCAGAGTGGGATGGGGTCCGCGAAGAGGCCTTCAGCACGCCACGCCCGGGCCAGGTGACAGGACGAGGATGAGAGAGTGGAGGAGGGGGCTTCCGGGGCAGTGATTGCGGGCAACAGTGCCGCCCAGCAGGAGATCCGGGCCGCACCAGCGTCTTGACCCTCAGCCCAGGAGAACTCAAGAGCCCCCTGGGTGCTCCCCTGCAGCCGGGGCTGGGTGTGGGTCTTGTCCTCACACAGCCAGCCTGACCTGACCCTCTCAGCGCGGAACCTAGCGGCCCCTGTTAGAGGGAAGCGGGCCGTCCTTAGTCTGACCCAGTGCGTTTCCTGTGTTCTGTCTCCAGGTGCCATTAATTGCCTTTCAGCCAGCGTTCACAGAGCACCCACTGTGTGCGGCCTTGCGTCCCCGACCCCGGGCTTGTGAGCCAGGCTCAGGGGCCAGGCTCTGCAGCACCCCAGGCCTTGCTCCTGCTTCTCCCTGGCGGGGATGGAAGAGCCTCGCAGCCTGCGGGAGCTGGGGGTGCCAAGGCCTGCCCGTGGGCGGGGGCTGCCAGGCAGAGCGCCCTTCCTGTACCTGTCACCGTCTGCTGGTTCCCTTCTCTTCGTGCAGAGTCCTCTCAGCGCCTGATGGGTCCCTGCAGATTCTCACTTCTTACTTTCACAGCACATTTCCTGTTGGAGCTGTTTTTCGCACCTGACCTTTTCTTGCAGTCTTTCTGGGTGGCATCTGCTGGTGGCATCTGCGGTGACAGTGGGGGAGGGCCCCAGGAGAAGTGGCCTCTTAACTATACAAGGGAGAGGGACTGAGGCAGGATGGCGGGGTGGCCAGGATGAGCAGGGTGGGAAGAGGGATCCTGTAACAGGAGACCAGTCCCATGGGCAAGGTAGGGGTACACTAGGCACCATGTGATTATGCATGGATACGAGTGATTGTGTGATTGTCTGCCGAGTGGGTTTGTGTGTTCAGAGTTCTGGGTTGGGTCACCTTCTCCTATGGTCTTCTTTGATGACCAGATGACAGGAGAGTGGGATAGATCAACTCGGAGGGGCTTTGGGGGCTTTTTCCTTGGAGGCTGAAGGTGGGACTCTGTGTGTCATGAGATGTCCCAGCTGAGAAGTGATGACATCCTCGGGGTCACACAGCCCTGGGGCCCAGGGACACGCAGTAGGCTGTGGCCTTTGGTTAGCCCCCTTCTGGGTCTCACCTCTGGGGAGAGGAACTGCCTCACCTCCGCCCCCTCCCCCTCAACATAATCTGAAAACTGTGGCCAGGAGGACGGCTGGTTCCCTTGAGCTTGATGCTTGCTCTCAGCATACAGTCCAGTCAGATTTGTCTGATGGGGGTGAGGGTGGGGTGTGTGTTGGGGGGGTGGCCAGATTAGCCTGCTGCACTCAGAAGGCCACGCCCTTGAACACATGGCAGCCCTGGGAGGTGTGACTTCCTGGTCTATATCCATGAGCTTGACATAGCCAGGCTCATCAGCCAGAGGCGTTTCCTGGGACCAAAGTGATGCCAGGGGGGCTTTCCTAAAAGGCCCACCCACTTTTGGGGGGGCCCACTCAGTCTCCCTCCTTCAACCTTGGGCTCTGGGAACTTGCCTCTCCCCCACTGGACACCTGCTGGAATGGCCAGGTGTGTGTCTCCCCACTTCCGGGTCCAGTCGTTCTGCAGGTACCTCCGCCTCTGTCTCTGCTTCCCTTCCTTCCAGCCTGCCCCACCCCCCCAGAGCTGCCCACGTCCCCTGTGACCCTGCGGCTTCTCCTTTCCACACAGACCTTAAAATCTGACCTTGTGCTGCCAGTCCCACGTGTCACAAATCCCAGGAGGCCCAAATGCCCAGGCCAGCCCCCTGCAGTGCACTTGGGGCTTGTGATGGGGCAGTTCAGGGGAAGCGTGGTGGGCAGGGGAGCAGGCACACAGTGCGTCCCATGAGATATCGCTAACTAAGCCTCCCTGTGCTGGGGAGGCAGGTCCGAACTCTCCAGGTGTGTCATCTCTGCCACCTGGGCCTCGCATACATATCCTTCCAGGGCAAACATGACGTAGGACTGCCAACAGGGGAAATTCGGTTACCTGGACCTCTCTGGCTGGGTGCCGCGTGATGACAGTGGCCATCCACAGTGTGCCTGGGGCGGGAGCCACTCGTCTTGTCATGGCCCAGAGTTCCGTAGCCACCGTGAGGTGGGTGCCTTTGGGTCACTCTGAACCTGTCCTCTCAGAAGCACCTCAGATATGTGGCAGTGGGTGGGATTTCTGGGCGAGCTTGGCTCAGAGCTGCAACTTTCTATCTCCCCTGGGCACGGAATCCCCCACCTCATAGGGTCTCAGGGGACCTGGCAGGCAATGACCTGGAGGGGCACAGGCACTCTGGGGCCCCCAGGGTGGACAGGAAGACCTGCTGGACACTTTGGCCAGGACTGGGGCATCCTGGCCAACCACCTTGCTCTCTGCTCCATTTTACTGATTTTCCCTGCCTTGAGGTTGGGATTAGGTTTATACGGCCCCTCAGCATCCAGTGTTTTTAGTCTTTTAAAAAATATTTATTTATTTGGCTGCGCCAGGTCTTAGTTGAAGCACATAGGACATTGCGGCATGCGGGATCTTTAGTTGTGGCATGTGGGATCTAGTTCCCTGACCAGGGATCGAACCTGGGCCCCCTGCATTGGGAGCACAGAGTCTTAGCCACTGGGCCACCAAGGAAATCCCCAGCGCTTTTATTTATTTATTTATTTATTTATTGTTGTACGCGGGCCTCTCACTGTTGTGGCCTCTCCCGTTGCGGAGCACAGGCTCCGGACGCGCAGGCTCAGCGGCCATGGCTCACGGGCCCAGCTGCTCCGCGGCATGTGGGATCTTCCCGGACCGGGGCATGAACCCGTGTCCCCTGCATCGGCAGGCGGACTCTCAACCACTGCGCCACCAAGGAAGCCCCCCAGCGCTTTTAGTTTTTTCTCATCTGGGCCAGTTCCTGTCCACGGATATGCCCTCTAAGGACTTCTTGTCCCCAAGAGTGACCTTTTACAGACAGAGTGTAATTTCCTCAGAATGTCCAGAAGGTGGCCGGCCCCCGTGATCTGTCCTGATTTCTGGATTCAAACAGTTCATTCTGACCAGGAGGAATTCTACATAAAGTTGCCTGCACCCGTGTGTCTGGCCGGGACCTCACCCCATGCACACCCAGGGCGGGGCTGGGCAGGTGGGGAAGGCCACAGGCTCCATCCCACTCTCAGAGGGCCTGGTTGGAGTGAGGCCCCTGCAGTGGGGGCACATGGAGGCACATGGACCCTCCCCCCAAGTTCTGGAGCCCCTCCCAGCACTTCCCCAGTCTCTGGTGAGAAATGGAATATTTCCTGCTATATCAGTAAACAAAGGATGTCACAGTCATCAGCGATTGCAGTCCTCCCACAGGAGGCGGTGAGCCCTGAGGAAACTCAGGAAGGAAAGAATACCTGCCATCTAGCAGCCATCAGACTGCAGCCACTCCCTACGGTGAGCCCTGAGGAAACTCAGGATGTGAAAACACAGGACACTGGCCCCAGGTAGCTGAGGTGCAGATCAAAGGAATGATTTCAGTGAGCCCAGACTCTTGCATCCTCCCATACACAGAAAAGGGCTAAATTCCTTAACTTGGGATATCTGGTTTTCTTTAATTAACAGTAATCTTTTGACATTCAAACTACCTGCCCTGTGTTGCAAAACTTCTACATAACCTGGCTCCCCCCTCACCTCCTCAGAGCAGTTCTCTCGGGGTTACTTGAGGTGCTGCTTCCCAGGCTTGAAGTCCTAAAACGTCCCACTGAGTAAAACATAACTCTCAACTTTTAGGTTGTGAAAAATTTTTTAAGTCCTCACTGGGGTCACTCTGTACACCCTCCGTGTTGCCTTGCTCACTCTTCTAAGGCTGCCTGAAAAGCTCTGAGCTTGCCAAGTTCTTTGAGCTTTGCAAACTGCCGATTTCCAGGGCTGCTTGCTTTTCCGATCCAGTTTACCTCACAGTTTCTTGGGCAGCCCCTGTCCTGAGCACTGCCCAGTGGGTAGAGGTGGATGCAGCCTTGGCCAAGTGTCCTCCTGCATGGCCCCTCACTGGCCTGCTTGCTCCCAGGTCCCCATGCTAGCCAGGCTGGTCCAGGAAACCAGGGAACGACCTCTTGGGCCCGTCAATCCTTATCCCCCCTTTGGAAGTCACTAGGCCTCCCTCCTGCTCGCCCCTCCCTTCTCCTGGCTGTCCTAAAGGAGGTCTGGGCACCCCTTGGGCCTCGAGTGCCCTCTGGTGCCAGGTGCTAGTGCCCCAGAGCCCTGCAAGGTTGGCAAGTGAGCCAGGAAGTGAAGAGGCCCAGATCTTCCAGCACGGAGACTGAGCAGCATCTGTGCTGGTGATCCAGCCCTCCCACCCTCAGTCACGCTTATTCCTCAAGGCTTTGTTCCAGCTGCCCCTTTAGTCCAGGGAGATATCAGATGGGTACAGGGCTCAGATGGGGGAAGCCTTCCATCTTGGTATGTGCCATGGGGTGGTGACACTTCCTCTAAAGAGAGAGAGCCTGGTGGGGGAGTGGGGAAGGGAAGCCCAGCAGGGCAGAGGCAGAAGGTGGCAGGTCCCCCCACCCCCCAGGATGTGTGTAAAATGTATCCGGGCTGTACTCCTAACTCATGATTCCTGGGGAACGTTCTCCTGGCAGACTACTGAGGTTTGGGTGATGCACACTTTGAATTATGGGGGGCACATTTGCTGCTGGATGGCCCCTAGTCCTGTCTGGGGCTGCATCAGGCGTCGCCGGGCGAGGCGGCGGTGTCCAAGCAGGGAGCCTGGAGCCACTGCCCTCGCGTCTGCAGAGGATGGGGGCTGACGGCGCCAAGGGGGAGCGGCGGCTGGGGTGCAGATGGGGCAATCGTCGCTGTCGGGCATTTTGGTTTCATCCTGCGAAGGGAGGGACATCCACCCGCGCCGGGTGTCAGCTGCTGTCTGCCTTTGCACGGTGCTCAGGCTCGGCCTGCGGTGGCGGCAGGGCCCAGGGCGGGGCCTCGGGAGGCGGAACGTGTCGCTGTCCCTGGTGCTCGCCGGGGCCGGGCTGGCACGCGGCAGAACGCACGGGTCAGGGCGCCGCCCGCTTCCCCAGTCGGCTCCACTAGCGTCATGCACCCCACCTCGCTCCTCCAGTCCCCAGTTCTGGCTCCCCCGCCCCTCTCCATCCAGTCCCCAGTCCCCGCCCCCCGTCCCCAGTCTCCTCCCCCCGCCCCTCTCTATCCAGTCCCCTGTCCCCGCCCCTCGCGCGCCCCTCTCCCCTCGTTCGCCCTCTGGTGACCGGAGAGTGCAGTGCACCCTGCACAGGCTTCAAGGCCGCGGCCGGTTTCCCCCCCCGAAGCTGTTCCCTGTTCTCTGTTCTCCTTTCTCCCGGACACGGTGGATTCACTCACGCGGTCCCGGGGACAGGCCGGCTTCATCCTTTCCCTGCCGCTGCTTTTATCTCAGAGACCTCCAGGCGGCTCCTGCCCTGGACCCTGGTCAGGTGCCCCTGTAGTCCTCCCCAGCTTGAGTCTTGGGGTTTTACTCTCACAAGCATCTCCACTTCAAGCTCCACAAGGTGTCTTGGGAGTGGGGAAGAGCCCCTCCGTGGAGACACTCTAATGTCCTGCCGAGGAGTGGGCTCCGGATGTCAAGGGGCGCGCTGGCACCAGGACCCTGCAGGCCCTCCCCGCAGCTCTGCCCGGCGGGCCGTGTGGACCGGCTCTGAGCTCTTCCAACAGAGCAGCCGGAAGGCCGGGCCTGGCCCCTGTGCCGCCTGAGGGGCAGCAATCAGCCATCTGTGGCCACTGGGAGCCCAGATGGCCGGAGGCTGGACGTGTCTCTCACACCCACCGTTGCTTCCCCAGCGTCACTCCAGACTCGGACGGACTTCAGCGCAGTTCTCACAAGCCTCAGCCTCGCCAGCGGGTTGCCCATCAGAGGAGGCTCCCTTTGGGCTGAGGCAGCGCGGTCAAGTGCCCGTCCATGCCCTGTCGCTGTCCTAACTGGCTCCTAACTGGCTCCTCTGGGGGAGGTGGGATGTGTTCTGTGTTCTTCTCATCTCTTGCTGCTGTCATGAGACCTTTGGCAAACCAGCTTGTTTGGAAAATTTCTACTAGGAAATGCAGAAAAGCCAGCCCTCAGCGCCTCCCGGGAAGGAGGTGGTCAGTGGATTGTCCTCAGCCCCGGGCCCTGGGCAGTAAGCTGCACTGGAGTGTGCCCCTCTCCGGGGCTGCCCGCATCCCGAGAAGCGCAAACCCACCTCCTCTCTGCTCCGCCCACACCCTTTGCCCCAGGTCAAGGGCCCGCCCTTGTCTCCCTACACCTACCTCACTACCCCATGTCCATGACTCCTCCATGCCGTGGAGGGGAGGCGAGGGGCGGGGAGGGGGGTGTCAGTTTGGGTGCTCTGAGAAGCAGACTCCCAGGGATAGAGAGAAGGGAAGGATCTGGATTGGAAGCCTGGGAAGGGCAAGGGAGGAGGGCCAGGGTCAGATGGGAGAACCTTCAGGACGTTGCAGGCCAGCCCTGTGGAAGGAGGGAGGGGGACCCCGCGAGGAGATGGGGCCGCCCCCCCACCAGGAGATGGGGGCCCCTGGAAGAGCAGGTGGGTGCTGGCGGGGCCCCCGCTCAGCGCTGCCATGGAGGCCTGGGCTCCTGGAAACGCTCCTCACACAGGCTCTCTCTAGAAGGGACTTCCCTGGATACTAGGGAAGGTAAGGGGGAGAGGGAAATTGTTTAAAAACAGGCTTTGTCCTGAAAACATTTACTCTACTGTATGTCTCATGGCTTTAGAGTCTGACCAGAGAAGGGAGCGTTCACAATTCCTGGCCCCCCAGAGCCAGGCCTCAGCCTGTGTCCCCAAAGAGAATTCTCCCTGGGCCCTGGGTGGGACTCAGGCTATGGGTGAGGCCCAGCCTTGGTCAAGTACAAGGCATGTGGCTGGCACCCAGCCACAGTCCTTCTCCTACCTGGGGTGGTCCCAAGCCCCTCCCACCCCTCCAGGAGGCTCAGCCTGAGCGAGCACACACTTACATGGTTGGTTTTTTTTTAAATAAATTTATTTATTTAATTTATTTTTGGCTGCGTTGGGTCTGCGTTACTGCGCGCGGGCTTTCTCTAGTTGCAGCGAGCAGGGGCTACTCTTCGTCCCGGTGCGCGGGCTTCTCACTGCGGTGGCTTCTCTTCTTGCGGAGCACGGGCTTTAGGTGCGCAGGCTTCAGTAGTTGTGGCTCGTGGGCTTAGTTGCTCCGCGGCATGTGGGATCTTCCCAGACCAGGGCTCGAACCCGTGTCCCCTGCATTGGCAGGCGGATTCTTAACCACTGCGCCACCAGGGAAGCCCCTCTTACATGTTTTTGACCAACATCTGCCATGAGAAATATATTTCACAGTATGACCAACACAAGTAAATTCTTGCTGTGTGGAGGCACTAGGTATTTTTGATTCTGTCCATTTCTACCTTAGGGACAAAGCCCCTAGTTCATGACATTTATTTTTCAGATGGCTTATTAGAACTCTCTATAGGAAACAGAGTTATTTATGTCATAAAAGCATTGAGTTGGAGAAAGAAATGGAATGTAAAATGGAAATGAACTTGATTTGAGCCATATTAGACGCGAGTTTGGCCACCCTTTACTGAGAGGCAGTGAGCAGCAGGACAAACAGACGCCGGCAGAGAGTCGTCATTCATCCTGCACGTGAGGGGCACACATTAAAAGTAAGGCCAAAAATTATTCTCCCTGGAGCAAGAAAGGAAGGAAATTTCCCGCCTCTTCCTTCTTGGAGCAATCACTTTTGAAAACTGGTCGTGATGAATTCTCTCTCTTGAGGACTGAGCTAACTTGAGATGGAGTTAAATCCTTTTAAAAGGTGAATTTGGGGTGAGCCATGTGTCAGTGCTGCAGTCCCCCGAGGACCAGTCACAGTAGATCTGGAGAACTGGGGCACAGCAGAGGAGCTGTCCGTCTTTGCCGGCTCTCAGCTCAGCGAACTGCCTGCCATGTGCACGGCGCTCTGTTTAATGCTGACTCAGTAACACAATTCACGTGCAGAGGTTTTCTGGGTTTGCAGGAGGTTTGTTTCTAATTCTACTTCCCAACGCGCCTGTTATCACCAGCATAGTTAGGGCACTAACTTCAGTTCCTGGGGGTCCTGGTCCTTCAGGACCACCTCTGCACGCCCAGCTCCCTCCCCTGCAGCCCCTGTCCTGGCTGAGCTTGGCAGCCCCTTTCTGGGGGAGGCTGCGCAGTCACATTCCCTGGTCCCCCTCCCTTCCCCAGTAGATGGAGGGTCCTGGGTGAGTGCTGTCTGGCTCGCAGTGGATCTTCACCAGCTGGCCATCACTCTCTAAGGGAGGGGAGGCTGTGGACGGGTCAGCAGAGGCCAGGCCATGTGGCCCTGGGAGCCGACTTCTGCACTGTCTCTGGGAATTGGCTCTCCCCTCATGGCACAGGTTTCACCTCTTCCTCGCTCAGAATCCCCCACTGCAGGAGCGGCCAGGGAAGTGGGCTGGAGGGATCTGCCCCAGACCCTCTTCTCCTAGGTGGGCAGGGGAGGCCCCTCCCCGCCTGGGTCCCCAGCCCCCTGGCTTGCTTCCCTGGGGCCAAAGGAGCCATCCACCTGTCTTGGTGCCCCTCGCCTCTCCTCTGTTGCCCAGGCTGGGCCAGGCCAGAATGGGGCAACATTCTGGGGAAAAGGAAACTGGAGGGCTGCCCTGGCCACGCTCTGGTGGGATGCCCAGCCCTGCATCTCCACTGAGCACACGGCGTGCACACATGCCAACACCAGCCCCGTGCACACGACACCGACACCAAACACACATGCAGGGACGTCCCTAGCGGTCCAGTGGATAAGATTCCGCGCTCTCAGTGCAGGGGGCCCAGGTTCGATCACTGGTTGGGGAACTAGATCCCGCGTGCATGCCGCAACTAAGAAGCCCGCGTGCTGCAACGAAGATCCCGCGTGCTGCAGCTAAGACCCGGCGCAGCCAAAATAAATAGTAAATAAATAAATAAACAAATAAATGCTAAAAGAATTTAATTTAGAACACACGTGCACACATGCACACTGCTCCCTCTGGTACCCTGTATTCCGGGAGGCCTCCCTCCGAGGGTGACCAGCGTCTGGGCCATGGAGGGAAGTGAGGCACCTGCCCCCAACAGAAGAGCCAGAGGAGAGGGCCGGGGGCTTTTGTTCCTGGTTGGGCAGCGGGGCCATTTGGACAGGCAGACTCGAGTCAGCCAGCTTTCCCAAGGTGGCCACTGTGCAGGTCTGTGCCCATGGGCTTTGCAGATTCGGATGTTCCCAGGGCGTGCTCTGGTGGGTGGGGGGTGAAGGGCTGGGACCTGGGACCTCAGTGTGTGTGGTGCCTGGAGGGTGTTTCTAGTTCACAGACTGGTGGGCAAACCTGTGAGAGTCAGCTGTCAAAAACAGGGATGCTATGATTAACTAGGGGGTCTTAGAATGAGGCGAAGTGAAAGCCCTGGAATGCAAGCCATGGGCATTGGGAAGCCGGGAGTGGCCGGGGCCTCTAGGGGCGGTGTCGGGGTGAGAAGACCAGGGGACACGGTGGAGGTGCGGTGTAGGACTGGGCTGTGGACCCAAGGGAAGAACTGATGGACGGTGGGGGATTCCAAAAGGGCCTGAGGGTCTGGCACCGGTGCTGAGTTCCTGTTTTTGGTGGCAGTGCCATAGTTATGTAAGAAGTTAACATTTGGGGAAGATGAGGGAAGCAATTCTAGAAACGCTGCATTATTTTTGAAACATCTTTGTACGTGTGAACTGATTTAAAAATGAAAAGTTAAAAATGTTTTAAAAGCAGCATGGAGTGGGCTTGGCAGGAGCTGAGTGATTTTGGGGGTTCTCGTAGGAGGCCGGTGGGGGGGCCCCGTCCCGCATCTCAGAGGAGGGAAGATGAACTGTGTTGAGACTTGGGTAGGGGCGTCACGGAGGAAACATTTCCGGTAGGTCAAAGCTCAGACTACAAGTGGAAAACTTAGAGGTCTCTAGAAGAAATGTAAGACCACCTCTTCATGTATTAACAGAAAACGTTTTTAAATAATCCACCAATACGTTCAAGAATACGAACGGTGAAAAAAGTTTGCCTGTTATCATGATACAGCAATCAAAAAGAAAAGAAAAGAGATGGCAGGCTGAAAGAAGATGCTTTCAATAATTAGTAGCCACTCATCACAATGGAAGATTAAAAAGCCCAAGAAATTGCATGGCGGAGGAATCCAGGCAGATGGCTGTGCCTCAGGCCTCTGCAGGAGGACCGGGCCTGGCTCCCGCCCCTCGGGACACGTGGGCCCCTTGAGTCCTGCAGGGAGCGGTCAGTCCTCCCGTAAAGAGGCTCATACTCCCCTCGTGTGGTGAGACTGCTGGAGGCCATGGTGCCCGAGGCCTGGTCCTAGCACGGTGAATCAGCCTCCAGCTGCCATCTGCACTCCAGGCAGAGTGGTGGCTAGGAGGGAGGGGTGGTTCCTGTACTAGGAAAGCAAACGTTATGGAATACCCCAGGAGACCAATGCCAGCAGTGAGTCCCAGATAGGACAGAGGTGCATGCGTGTGTGTGTGTGTGTGTGTGTGTGTGTATGTGTGAATCTCCGCGTGTGTGTGTATATGTGCGTGTGCCTGTGTATGGGCATCTGGTGTATGTGTGTTACCAAACTCAGGTCCGGCTGCTCACTGCTGGAAAATCATTACCTGGTCATTGGTTACTTATTCTTCATTTCTACTTCTTCGATCCACAGAAAGAACCAGCAGTTTAGCAAGGTATCGTGTGATCAAAACATTTGAAAGGTGTGCTTGTGCGAGAGATGAGTGGAGCACCGGGAGCCCGTTTCAGGTCAGTGATAAGAAAAAAGGGACCTCCTGCAGAGAGCTCTTTCCTGCCAAAAGCTGCTTACACTTGTGTGTGTGTGTGTGTGTGTGTGTGTGTGTGTGTCTGAAGGGGAAGAAGTGCTTTAAATCCCCTTCCCAGGAGAGAACTGCTCTCCTGATGGCCCCACCCTGGGGCCCCTTCTGCTCTGGTGGGCAGAGTTTTGTACTGGGGACCTGGGTCCTCAGCAGACTGTGCCTCTACCTCCCCAGGTGACCCACAGCAGGTGCCCAGACTTATCCCACCCCTCCTGTTAAGTACTCACTGTCCAGAGAGGAGGTGGCTTCCAGAGGCTTCCTGGGGAGGGGTCTTACGACCTCCTTCTCTCTATGCTTTACTGAATCATGCCAATTCTGCCCCTTCTGACCTGCCCCGGCTGCACAGGGAGCAGGGAGGTGGTGCTTGGTTCCTGAGCTCCTCACGCCCTGCAAAACCACAGGCCTGCACAGTGCGGGTGGGGCTCCTGGGTGGGCAGCCAGCACTGCCTGCCCCGCGTGTGCCAGAAACCTGTCCGGACCAGTGGCTTCCCTCACATCAGTGGTCCTAGAAACACACAGCAAAGAAGGTGATCTGGAAAAGCTAGATGCCACATCTGTTGTCATGTTAATCTACCAAGGACACCTCTGTAACTAGCTTGCCCAACCTTCATACGTGGAGGAATGGCCCTCTGACCTGGGAAGCACATGCCTGGTTCTTATACTGGTCTGTCTAATTCTATGCGGATGAGCAATTTTGTATCTGGTGGTTAATTAGACACAAGTTTGGTGGCAGAACCCAGCTCCTCTGAGAAGTATGATTGAGACCACGGAAATGTAAGTGAGAAAAGCACTCACCACGGTACAGTGTCTGTGATGGACATTCTTAGTCTTCAAATTACAGACCTGCTGAAACCGCTAGGTTTCGGCGCGGGGGGTGGGAGTGGGGTGGGTGGGTGGTGATGGTGGTCCAAGGAACTCCAGTCCTTTATGTCTCAGCACAGAAAGAATTCAGCGAGAGGCAAAGTGGTGGACAGAAGTGATGTATTACAATAGGATGCTTGTGAGGCTTACAAGCAGGCAGGCGAGCATTGCGCTGCCCTGAGTACTTAGGGGGTTATCTTTTTCTAATCAAAGGAAAAGAGGGGCTGGGCGGGGGAGAAGACCACCTTCTTCCTTGTTCTTCGAGTCTTCCAACGTCAACTCCTCCTACATGTCGAGCAGGGGAGTTTTTGACCCTATATGGTGCATCCGGGACTTTCATGGCAGCATGGAAAAATTATTTCAGGTCTTCTCAGTATAATGAGGGTGTTTCATTTTGAAATGTGAACTTTCCCTAAATTACTGTGTTTGTGTGTGCAGACAGCATGTCCTGGGGGTCATTAACTTGTTGATGTTACTGGGCAGGAGGTATGACTTATTTTTCCACTATTGTTTTATTGTCTTGAGGCATGACTTGCACTTCCATTGCATGGCTTTTTTGGCAAGCAATTTAGCTTGGTTTCGTTGTTAGGCAGGCCTGTCTGGCTTTGATGCTCTGCCTTATGAGTCAAGCAAGCCCACATTGTTCCAGGATTTTCTCATTACTTTCTCCAGTGATTATTAACTGACTGTGGTCTCCCAAAGCCACCTAAAGCTCCCTCTCTATTTCCGACCCCCCGTGGGATTTTCGAGCTAACTCTGAATATCCTTCTCTATCCCTATCACTATGCTCTTTTCAGTCACTGAAACAAACTCTTGATATTTTGGAAAAACTACTTGCCCCTTTTGAAAACTATTTTAAGAACTCATCTTTGGGGTCAGGAACATTTGCCAGACTGCTTTCTGTCCCCAGAGCAAGGGCAAAGGGCGAACTCAAGGTTTTAATTCCCATAGATCGTATCATAGATGTTTACCGACGTTTTCATTAAGTATGGCTAAAATGCTGATGAAGATTTCCTCTGTAACAATTAATGAAGAATCACAAATGTGGGGGACTATATTGTATTTCCATAAACCAAAGTGCCCAGCCAACAGGGTACCCGTGACCAGAAGGTCTCCGGGCCTAACCCTCTGTGTTTGCAGACGTTGCCATTGTCTTAGGCGTGACTGATCTGGGTGGCGGGGGTTGTCTCGGTGGCCCTGGGTCCTCATGGGGTGGGGCTCTGGCTGGGCGCTGGACCCTCTGAGGCCTGGCTTTCTCACAGGTGCATTTCTCGGCAAGGGCCATTCCTGGGGTTCTCGGGACCCATGACCTGGCCAATGGGAGAGTTTTTGGAAACATCTTTCTTAAAAGTGTCAGGGGATGACTGGAAGCTCCTTGTTGAGAAGGAGTATCCTGCCTGGGACGTCCCTCAGGCTCCGCTGCCTCAGGGGCCACCAGGGGCTCTCCTGGGGGCTCCTCACCCGCCACGCCCCAGGCACTCTCTACACTGATGGGTCTGCCCACATTGTCACCCCCCCAAGGCCCCTCCTCCAACACCCTTACATTCGAGGTCCCTGGTTACCCCGCAGGCCAGAGGGGACAACCCTTGCCCGGGGTCACCCAGGGGGACAGGACCGCGAGGTCAGGAGGAGGGAGACTGGCCCACCAGGCTAGGGGTGAGGGTACCTGTGCAGGCCCGCTGGAGGCCAGCAAGGTATGCATGGGGTCTTCAGACCCCTCTTCCCAAGAAGCAGCTCCTACCCCGTACAGGCCCATCCCCGGACCCCCCATTGTGTGCCTGTGTGGTGTCACCGCCCACTCGAAGCTGGCTGCCCTGCTGAGGCTGGGGAGATGCGGGAAGGCAGGGCGCTGAGGGAGAAGCTTCTGGATTTCCAGGCCTCAGAGGCCCGGCCCAGCCCCGCCCCCAGGCCCATTCCAGTGGGGACAGGCCCCCTCCCCAACCCCCTCAAGTCTGGGGGTGGCCGCGCCATGTTCAGGGATTGAGGTTGAGTCTCCCTTGTTTTCAGCTCAGGGAGTGAAGAAGGCGGGAGGAGTTTGGTCCACTCCCGCTCTGCTTGGCGCGGACGCGCAGGGGCGCGCGGAGGAGGAAATGCTTCACGGGGAAGAGCGGGGACCCCCACCGCTGTGCAGAGCTGGCCGCTCCGGGACAGGCGCCCCTATTCCCAGCCCCCGGCCATCGGAGCTCGCCCGGCCCAGGGAAAATGGGCTTGAAGCAAAGTCTCCCTTGGGGGGGGGTGTCACAGGGGACCCCACCCTCTCCCCATGGGGCTGAACAGCACGCAAAGATCAGGAGGATGTGGAAAGCGT
Organism: Mesoplodon mirus; assembly: GCF_964341445.2. NCBI lineage: Eukaryota > Metazoa > Chordata > Mammalia > Artiodactyla > Ziphiidae > Mesoplodon > Mesoplodon mirus. The sequence goes on from NC_138992.1 coordinate 1,455,455, forward strand.
TTATTTTCGCTGTGAGTGGGACCCCGCCGGTCGGGCTATGGCCTCCGCCCTCCTACAGGCTCCAGTCCAGCCAGCGCCCCGAGGTTGCTGCATCTTGAGTCATTGGTTAATTGACCGCGTTTGCAAAACATGTCAGGCTTGCTGGCACAGCAGGGCGCTGGGCGCCTGGGGCTGGGCTGGCCGGGTGGGTGGGGCCCCTGCGAGGGGACGAGTCCCGGCACAGCCTGTGTTTGCTGAGCACGCGCGGGTCTGAGCGCACACGTCTGCGCAGGCGTGCTGGGCTGGGACCGCCGTGCGGCCCCCGCGGAGCCACGGTAGCGAACGATGCCCCTCCCCACCTCAGTCCTCGCCTGCCGAAGGCGACCTCGCCGCAGGCAGGTCGTCACAGCAGGGCCCAGAGGAAGGTAGGGCCCAGGCTGAGCAGGAGCCCCGCGGCCAGGGCCCAGAGGCTGCGCCCCGTCGGGGTCACTCCATCACACAGGTCCTTTGCACGGCAGGTCACGCCCCACACTTCAGACTTAGGGGTTATCGACGCCGCCAGCACCAGCCTGGCTGTGGAAGCTATCTCGCAGGAAAGGGCACAGTCCGTGTAATATGACTCCACCTTCCTTGTGGGCACGGAAGGAGCCGTCTGGGGTGGGAGGCCCCCTCTGACTCTCCTGGGGTCATCCCTCCTCACCCTCTCCCCAGACCCGCCGGGCCCTCCATTCCTCTGCTGGGAGGCTGTCCTGTTCCACCAGGCACCCTCCCCACCCCCGCCCCCTCCAGGAGGCTTCTGGGAGCTAGCCCCTCTCTCTACAGATGGGGACACTGAGGCAGGCCGGTGAGGGCCAGGGTTGTGCCCCAGGTGACACTGATGTTGGCCCCCTGCCATTCCCAGAGCCCCCCTCAACCCATCCGCACGCTCTGGGTGCTGGGAACTCACCACCGCCATGGCTGTGGTCAGGTCGCCCCTAAAGCAGACAGCAGGACTCCAGTTGCATTGGGTGGACTGGCACTGGCTGAGACTGCTGACGTTGCTGATGCCATAACACGTGTAACACCACGGGCTCAGGGCTGGGGCTGGGCAGGGACACAGGCCCAAGCTCAGAGGGCGGGAAGGCTGGGTTCAGACTCCCACACAACAGGACCACAGCTGTGTGGGAGCATGGCCTCTGGACGGCTGCCTCTGGGCCCCTCTGAAGGAACTGTGGCCCCTTTCCACCCTCTCAGGTTCTGGAAGGCAGACCCCTCACATGCTCACAAGCACAGCTTCTCACAGGGCATTGCCACCCATGCCCTTGGGCCAGGTCCCTCGGGTGTCCTGGCACTCACAGAGCTCCGAGCACAGCAGGAGGACCAGAAGGACGAGATGGGGGCCTTTCATGACGCCTGGAAATGGCACGATTCCGTGGGCCCCTTTGGGGTGCCCCAGGTTTAAGCTCCTGCCTCCCCTCCCTGGCTGACCCCCCAGCACACCTCCCTCCTGAGTCAACTCACCACTAGCTTCAGACTCCTTTCAGCAAGCCAGCATCTGGAGCCACTTCCCTGGTGGCCCACTGTTACATCCTCCAGAACCCTTGTGCCCCACCCATAGGAATGCAGGGCTGGGCTCACGTGCCTCCACCTGCATCCACCTGTCAGACCTCATCCAGGACCTTGAGTCCCAGACCAGCAGGATGGGTGTCACCTGGGCCCTGGTGGGAAGGAGTGATTGGCAGACATCCAACCTCTTTCTTCCTCAGAAGCACCCGCTTGGGGTAAATCCCAGGAGGAAGGAAGCTGGGCGGCTCCCCCTTCCTCAGAACTGCAAAGTTGAGACCTTTCAGAATCATCCATCCCCCGGCCCCTTCCTTCTCTGGGCGCCCAGCCCCCGTCCCACAGGCCACCTCCAGTCCTCTGTGCAGTCCCCACACAGCTGCGGGGAGTCCCCTCCTGGGTATTCCTTGTCCTCAGCTTCCCCGGGCACTTACTGTCTTCCCAGAAAGCCCCTTCCTGGCAGCTCAGCCGGCAAAACGTCTGCTGTTGGTTCCTGCCTGATGAAGGGTTTGGACCAGGAGGATCCTGCCCTTCCTGTGGGATAAAACGGACCTGTGAGGATGCCGCCGGGGGCTGCTCCCTGCAATGTGGTGGGGGGGCAGTGTTGGTCCACCCATCTCCTGGATTAGCTGTGCCCCCAAAGTCCTGCTGTCCCCACAGGCTCCATTTCCAGGGATCTCTCTGGGGCACACCCTGCCTGTCCATCCTGCTGCTGTCCTATTAGAAATGTTGGATGGGCAAGGCAAAGACTTGGAAGGAAGAAGTGTATTATACTCCAGGTCCCAGAGAGGGGGCTACGGTGTGCGCGGGGGCCACAGAGGAGCATAGCCAGCAAGGTACCCCACAGAACAGGTTGGGAGCAGAGAGAGAAAGGACCTGTGGGCAGAGCCTTTCCCGGGGTCAAGGGTTAGGTTGTTCAAAAGCAAGCCAAGCAAGGAGGGAAAAGCAGGAAGCGAAGTCCCGGGGCTGACCTGGTTATCGAGCTTCAGCTAGTTTTGAGTGTGAGCTCAGATTAGGACGGTGAGACAGGTGTTAAACACTGGAGCAAGAACTCACAACGGAGGATATTTTTTTCCTTTCAGTTCTATTGAGGCATAACTGGACATTCTGTACTGGATAAGTTTAAGGTGTGCAGCACGATGATGTGACTTACACACATCATGAAATGATGACCACAGTGCATCTAGTGACATCCATCATCGCACATAGATGAAAAACAGAAATAGAAACAAAGTTTTTCCTTGTGATGAGAACTCAGGATTCACTCTCCTAACAAGTTTCATATATAACCTGCAGCAGCATTCATGCTATTTATCATGTTGTACATTACATCCCTAGTACTTCTTTATCTTGTAACTGGAAGTTCGTACATTTTGACTACCTCCATCCAATTCCCCCTCCCTTCACCCCGCCTCTGGTAACCACAAACCTCTTCTCTTTTTCTATGAATTTGTATTTGAAGTATAATTGACCTATAACACTAGCTTAGTTCCCATTATACAACGTAGTGATTTGATATTGCCATACATTTCGAAATGATCACCATAGTAAGTCTAGTTACCATCTGTCACCGTACAAAGGAATTATATAATTACTGACTCTATTCCCCACAGTGTACATGCCATCCCCATGACTTGGTTATTTTATGAGTGGAAGTTTGGCCCTCTTAATCTCCCTCATCTATTTCTCTCCTCCCCTCAACCCCTCCCCTCTGGCAACCACCTGTCTGTTCTCTGTATCTGTGACTCTGTTTCTGTTTAGTTATATTTGTTCATTTGTTTTGTTTTTTAGATTCCACATATAAGTGAAATCATACAGTATTTGTCTTTGTCTGGCTTATTTCACTTGGCAAAATACCCTCTAGGTCCATCCGTTTTGTCACAAGTGGCAAGCTTTCATTCTTTTTTATGGTTGAGTAGTACTCCATTGCGTATACACCACATCTTCCTTATCCACTCGTCTACTGATGGGCGCTTCGGTTGCTTCCATAACTTGACTACTGTGATTAATGCTGCAGTGAACACTGGGGATACGTGTTACTTTTCTACTGACTGTTTTCCTTTTCTTTGGATAAATACCCAGGAGTGGAATCACTGGATCATGTGGTAGTTCTTTTTTTTTTTTTGTCATTAAAAAAAATTGGAGTATAATTGCTTTACAATGTTGTGTTAGTTTCTGCTGTAGAACGAAGTGAATCAGCTCTATGTATACATATATCCCCTCCTTCTTGAGCCTCCCTCCCCCCCCATCCCCACCCCCAGGTCATCACAGACCACTGAGCTGAGCTCCCTGTGCTGTACAGCAGCTTCCCACTAGCTGTCTATTTTACACACGGTAGTGTATATACGTCGGTGCTACTCTCAATTCGTCCCGTCTTCCCCTTCATATGGTAGTTCTATTTTCAGTATTCTGATGAATCTTTATACTGTTTTCATAATGGCTGCAACAATTAACATTCTCACAAATGGTGCATGAGGGTTCCCCTTTCTCCACACCCTCACCAACACTTGTTATTTGTTGTCTTTTTGATAATAGCCATTGTGACAGGTGTGAGGTGACATCTCATTGTGGTTTTGATTTACATTTCCCTGATGAGCGATGTTGAGTATCTTTTCATGTGCCTGTTGGCCATATGTATGTCTTGGGAAAAATGTCTATTCAGGTTCTCTGCCCATTTTTTTTTTGTGGTATGTGGGCCTCTCACAGTTGTGGCCTCTCCCGTTGTGGAGCACAGGCCCCGGATGCACAGGCTCAGCGGCCATGGCTCACGGGCCCAGCCGCTCCGCGGCATGTGGGATCTTCCTGGACCGGGGCACGAACCCGTGTCTCCTGCATCGGCAGGAGGACTCCCAACCACTGCGCCACCAGGGAAGCCCCCACCTCAGCTTTAATGTGTGAAAATTCCAGGCAGGTTTCGGGAGGGCACTGATAGGGCTCAAGGCAGGCCACCCCAAAATATGCCAATGTCACATACTGACTATACTACAAAGCTACAGTAATCAAGACAGTATGGTACTGGCACAAAAACAGAAATATAGATCAATGGAACAGGATAGAAAGCCCAGAGATAAACCCATGCACATATGGGCACCTTATCTTTGATAAAGGAGGCAGGAATGTACAGTGGAGAAAGGACAGCCTCTTCAATAAGTAGTGCTGGGAAAACTGGACAGGTACATGTAAAAGTATGAGATTAGATCACTCCCTAACACCATACACACAAAAAAGCTCAAAATGGATTAAAGACCTAAATGTAAGGCCAGAAACTATCAAACTCTTAGAGGAAAACATAGGCAGAACACTCTATGACAAAAATCACAGCAAGATCCTTTTTGACCCACTTCCTACAGAAATGGAAATAAAAACAAAAATAAACAAATGGGACCTAATGAAACTTCAAAGCTTTTGCACAGCAAAGGAAACCATAAACAAGACCAAAAGACAACCCTCAGAATGGGAGAAAATATTTGCAAATGAAGCAACTGTCAAAGGATTAATCTCCAAAATTTATAAGCAGCTCATGCAGCTCAATGTCAAAAAAACAAACAACCCAATCCAAAAATGGGCAGAAGACCTAAATACACGTTTCTCCAAAGAAGATATCCAGACTGCCAACAAACACATGAAAGAATGCTCAACATCATTAATCATTAGAGAAATGCAAATCAAAACTACAGTGAGGTATCATCTCACACCAGTCAGAATGTCCATCATCAAAAAATCTAGAAACGATAAATGCTGGAGAAGGTGTGGAGAAAAGGGAACACTCTTGCACTGCTGGTGGGAATGTGAATTGGTACAGCCACTATGGAGAACGGTATGGAGGTTCCTTAAAAAACTACAAATAGAACTACCATATGACCCAGCAATCCCCCTACTAGGCATATACCCTGAGAAAACCATAATTCAAAAAGGGTCATGTACCAAAATGTTCATTGCAGCTCTATTTACAATAGCCAGGAGATGGAAACAACCTAAGTGTCCATCATCGGATGAATGGATAAAGAGGATGTGGCACATATATACAATGGAATATTACTCAGCCATAAAAAGAAACGAAATTGAGCTGTTTGTAATGAGGTGGATGGACCTAGAGTCTGTCATACAGAGTGAAGTAAGTCAGAAAGAGAAAGACAAATACCGTATGCTAACACATATATATGGAATTTAAGGGAAAAAAATGTCATGAAGAACCTAGGGGTAAGACAGGAATAAAGACACAGACCTACTAGAGAATGGACTTGAGGATATGGGGAGGGGGAAGGGTAAGCTGTGACAAAGTGAGAGAGTGGCATGGACATATATACACTACCAAACGTAAAATAGATAGCTAGTGGGAAGCAGCCGCATAGCACAGGGAGATCAGCTCGGTGCTTTGTGACCACCTAGAGGGGTGGGATAGGGAGGGTGGGAGGGAGGGAGATGCAAGAGGGAAGAGATATGGGAACATATGTATATGTATAACTGATTCACTTTGTTATAAAGCAGAAACTAACACACCATTGTAAAGCAATTATACTCCAATAAAGATGTAAAAAAAATAAAAATAAAAATAAATAAAGTTACTTGAGAAACACCCAGTACCAGAAGAACGCTCTGACCCTACTTTGTCCCACTGAAAGCAGGAAGCAAAAGTCCCACGGGAAGGTATCCCCCCTATGTGGGGAGGATTGGAGGGCACTCTTATTGCCAAAGATGGGGGGATTTTGAGTCTGAGAAAGGGGCATAAAAAAACTTTGTTACTTCTTCATTAATATGATACCCCAAGCAAAAATCCCTCTGTTTTATCAAATCTTCTCAAATAACACATTCTTTGCCTAAAAAGGTATGTAGACAGCCATCTCTGCTCACTTCTTAGATCCTATACCTATGGGGCCTCCGTACCTACAAAATTAAATTGGTTTCTTTTCCTTCTGTTAATCCATCTCACATCAACTAGATTAGACCAGCCAAAGGAACCTAAGAGGGTAGCGGAAATCTTTTCCTCCCCTACAACATCCACAAAGAGAGTCAAAGGGACACCCTAAAACAGAAAAACAAAACACCTGAAAGTGAAAAACTCACTGGATGGGCTTAACAGCCAACCAGATGCAGGAAAACAGAACAATAGAAAACCTGAAGACAGGTCTACAGAAAATATCCAAACTGACACCCAGAGAAAGAAAAACAAAGCAATGAACTGACCTGGGAAAAGGGGACTCGCCGGTCAGAGTCCAATATCTGGCCTCCATGTAACCGGAGTCCTAGAAGGAGAGACACAGATAATCTCTGAAGAGAGAACGGCAGAGACGACAATTTTCCAGGATGAGCTTGGGCCATCTGCCCACAACCCAGAAAGTTCAGTGCGGCAGGTGTTAAGGTCGGATCTTAACAAACGGCACCGCGAAACAGAGGAAATCTTCAAGTGAGCTTTATTAGGGGACGCTCCCGGGCGAGGTTCACTGGTCCGAGAGAAAGGGGCCAGAGAAGTCGCACCCGGGCGAGGGTTGGGCAAGATTTTATAGGGGAAGAAGGGAAAGGGGTGTGGTGAATCTGGGAGGGCGAAGGGAATTCCTTATCTGGTGGTCTCTTCGGGTATCGTGGTACTATCTGGTGCCGGTTGCATCAGTCTTGGGACCGCTAGTCCCGCCCTTCGAAAGGGGGGAAGGCTGGGCCGGGTGAAAGGTCCCCAGGTCAGTTCCTGGAACTGGGTGGTCCGGAGAGTCTGATGCAACCTGTGAACCTGATTGCGTTCCCCTGCCTCGGGCCAGTTGGCCTTACATCAGGTCCAAAGAAAAACTCACATAAGGAAGACCAATCTCAGACGTACCACAGCTGAACCGTGGAAAGTGATTTTTAGTAAGTGAAATCTGAACATCAGCCAGAGGAAATCCAGGCCCTACCTTTAGGCAGCCAAACCCCAGCCATGTCTGCTCTTTCCACAAAACCAGGAGAAACAGAAAACCTCACGGACAATCACTTCCAAACGCTGTAGAAAGAAGACACCGATCACCAAGACTTCTATTCTAAGGAAGGGAAAACACGCTCCAAAAATGAAGGAAAAATGAATATGGTTCGACACAAAAACAGTTCGGCTGTCGCCTTACCAGCAGATCCCACTACAAGGCATGTTTACTGCACATCGCATTTAGAAATAAAACATTTGACAACAAGAGCCCCACGCAGAGGGGGTAACAGAATTGAGATGTGGAAACAGATCCATTAGTATCAGCCAGTGTAGACTTCAAGGCAAAAAGTAGCGCGAGAATTAAAGGCAGATGGAGATTTCACATCCATAAGGGATTTTTGGAACTCAGAGTACCTTTCCTGACTACAGTGGCCTTAAGCAGAAACCAGGCGCTTCATGTGTTGGGACATTAAGAACAATTCCAACTGATAAAGCCTCCACACCCCCCTCACTCCCAGGAGAAAACAAAAACTATTTTGGGCAGCATGATAATTAAAATATTACAAAACAAAACCTGACCTAAATACCCTCAAGGCCTGGCAGGAAAGGCAGGGAAGCCAAGCACACGTCAGAAAGGCAGAAAGGCCGAAGCCCAAGGACCTCATTTTCCATCTCAAAAGCCAGGAAAGTGACAGCAAATTCAACCTAGAATAAAGGGTCTGAAAAAAGACACAACAGAAGCTGGAATGGGGAGGGGCCGCTTCGTGGGAGGTTGGAGGTTCCTGTACCCAGGGGAGGGGCGGCTGGGGGGGTAGGGGAAGACCAGAGACCCCATGGGTGGGCGTGCTTTGGGGTTCGGATGGCTGACTGGCACCCACGGGATCCTGGAATCTTGCTCGAGGGAGTAGGGCCGAACCTCAGGACCGGCAAACGCTGACCGGAGGCCGAGGCCGAGCCTGCTCCACGGCGCCCACCGCCCCTGACCTGCCCAACCTTCTACAGCCTTCAACGCTCCCCGTGTCCTGCCCAGACCTTTTGGAACCTTCCTCGGGACCCTGTGTCCTGAGAAAACCTTCTGGAATCTTCCCAGCCTGCATTCTGCTCAGACCTTCAGACCCTCCCTGTGGCCACGTTTCCTGCCCAGACCTTATGGGACGTTTCCGCCCCCCCCTCCCCGCGCCCCCTCCACCGCGCGACCTTTTGGAACCTTCCCCGTGACCCTGTGTCCTGTGAAGACCTTCTGGAACCTTCCCTGATGCCCGCATCCTGCCAAGACCTCTGGAACCTTCCCTGTGGTCCCGGGTCCTAGCGAGACTTTGGAACTTTCGCTGCCCTGCGCCCCCCGGCCGTCTTGCCCAGACCTTCTGGAAACTTCTGGGCACGCAGGAGTCGACCAAGCTGTAACCTAGGCGGTAACCTCCACATCCCCAGCGAACCTGCGTTCCTGTTTCCCCCACACTAGGCGTCATCACCGGATCTTGTCGCTCCTTCGCCTTTGGTCCTATTTGAAACAGCTATTTGGTGCATGTAATTGTCTAGTTCAGTTCGGATACAAAGTGCATCACGATGTTGCAGACTTTGATATGTGTTCTCGTTCATTCAATGTCGTCTTGGTAGCTCGTCCTTCTATAGGTGCTCATCCTTCTCAGTATGTGTCCTGCAGTAAATCCTTCCACCGTGGTTAGAAATTCAGTTATGTGACTGTAAGAGAAGGGTTCACGGTCTGTGATCGTTCATGCTCATTAAGATAAGTACGTAGATGAAAGGTAAACCTCGTTTACATCACTCGTAGAATTGAATTGTGTGAATGTGCCACTTTTGAAACATTGAAGTTGAGTTGAGGTCCAATACCATACAAGTTACAGGTGTAGAATATAATGATTCACGATTTTAAATGTTATACTCCACATATACCTATTAGAAAGTATTGGCTACATCCCCTGTGCTGTACAGTATATCCTTGTAGCTTATTTTATGCATAATAGTTTGTCCCTCTTGATCCCCTCCCCCTATCTGCCCCTCACCCCTTCCCCCTCCCCACTGGTAACCGCTAGCTGGTTGTCTATATCTGTGAGCCAGTTTCTTTTTTGTTACAGTCACGAGCTTGTATTTCTTAGATTCTGCGGATGCGTGATAACATACAGGATGTGTCTTACTCTGTCTGACTTACTACACTTAGCATAATGCCCTCCAAGTGCATCCATGTTGTCGCACATGGCAAAATTTCATTCTTTTTAAGTTCGTTCGGGGTTTTCCGTCAGATGGCATGGAAACTAGCTAACTAACTTTTTGGACACCCAGTATGTGCCACATTGTCCTTATGCCCCACAGATGAATGATCTGTGGATGGGCACTTAGGTTGCTTCCATGTCGCAGTTATTGTAAATAGTGGTTCTAACATCGTTTTGCATTAGCGTGTTTAGTGCTTCGGGTACGTACCCAGGAGTGGAACTGCTGGGTCACTCTCCGTCTTTTTCTGTTGGACACAGACTGTTAGTAACAGCATGGACCTGGGAGCAGGCGTCCTGGGGCGCAGGGCCTGTGAAGTCCAGGCTTCAACGAGAGGGGGGGCCCTTGCCTCCTCCAGGTGGTCCTGGCTGGCCTCACGCTTCAGCTGGCATTCCCGCCCACAGGCAGCGGCCAGGAGGGCAGACATCCGGGCCAGCAGGTCCTGGGGCTCTGCGTCGGTGGGCAGGTGGGGCAGGGGCTGGGTCGCTTCTGGGGCTCCGGTTGCCTCCCCCAGCGCAGGGCAGAGGGAACAAGTCTGGGAACCTTCCTGGGGTGCAGGCTCCGTGCCTGGAGTGGGGGATAGGAAGGGTCGGGGATGAAGTGTGGAGAAGCCGGGACCCAGCATCCAGGGGAGGACACAGGTTCTGCTTGGGAACGTCCTCCATATTCAAGGCCACCGTGCACTAGCCTTGCCTGGTGACGCCTCTAACCTGTGTTCTTCTCCAGCCAGCACCGGCGTGCCCTCACCAGGGTAGGAGAACGTCAGGGCGGTGCTTCCCTCTCAGGCCCCTGGGCCTTCTGGGGCTGGGCTGGGCCCTTGCCCACAGCTGTGCCTTCGGGGAGGCCTCCCAGCTTGTTTGGCCTCAGCACAGGAGGAAGTCTGCAGGGAGGGGCTGCCAGGCCCCCAGGGTGGTGACGTGGGGAGCAGGGCCCTGAGAAGCCTCTGGTGTCTTCATCAGCGAGAAGCCATTGCAAGAAGGCTGTCCTGGCACCTGCACCTTGGTTTCGAGGCTGGGCGGTCTGGGAGGCACCAGGACTTCAGCGCAAGTACCGGAGCCTGCGGTGTCGGCGCCTCGGGGTGCAGCCACCTCTGCCGTTCCTCGGGGCAGGGGGTCGGCGTTGGGCTGACCTGTATGTCCAGCTCCCTGCAGCAGAATGTGTAAGGACGGGGAAAGCTGGCACCCGGCAGAGCCCCGACAGCCGCAAGGGCAGACCAGGAGAGGCCGGGAGGGGGCGCGGGGTGGAGGGCACACCGGCAGGAACGGGCAGCAGGAGGCTGGCCAGAGTGGCCTGGGCTGATGCGCCAGCGCACCAAGGCCAGGCTGCGTCTTCTCGGCCCAAGGACAGCTCTTACACCATCTGGGGCTGCGGCACAGCGTACATCTCAGCTGGACGAGGGGCCTTGGCGGTTCTGACTCATTACCCCAGCCGAATGTTCCCCGAGGAAGTGTCAGAAGCAGGGAACGGATTGAAGTAGACTGACCAGTAACACTCAGGTCGTCAGCCACCCTGCTAACCCCACACATACCCTCCGTCCTGCCCCCAGAGCCTGCGCTGCGGTGGCCTCACCGCCTCACCCCCAAGTCAGGGTCAGGGCGCTGGGGCCCCTCGGGCACACCGGGCGGGACGGGGGGGCCTTGGGAGGTGACAGGAGCCCCGGGCGTCAGTCGCCTGTTGAGGAAATGGGGACGGCGACAGCGCTACCCACCTCACGGGAAAGCTGCCAGGCGTGGGTGAGAGGAGTCGGGGCCCCAAACCGTGGACCCCCTCGTAGGGTTGGCTCTTAGGCTTGGCTCCGGCTGCGTGCTTGCTGGCCAGGGTCCCTGGGAGAGGGGGAGTCCACAACCACACCCCCGTCATCGACTCTGCCCACACTAGGAGCACGGGTTCCGGGGGGAAAGGAGGCTGCGGGCCCCGAGCACAGGCCCCGGTGGGGGAGGCGGGGACCTCTCACCCTCCTGCCTGAGGAGGGGCTTTCAGGCCACCCCCAGTGACCCCGTCTTCTAGGTGTTCTCTGCTCCTCAGCGGGACCAGCAAAGCCAGACAGACAGGGCCTCGGCCACATCAGTGCCCTGGCGGCCCCAGCGCCACCGCCAGTGGTGTCTTTGCATCCCCCTCTCTGCCCCCGTGAGACTGGAAGCCCCCCTTGGGAGACCCCCTGCTGGCTCCCGCCTCCATTCCCTGGACCCAGCCCAGGGCCTGGGGAAGAGTGGACAAAACACATGCGGCCTCGAGAAATTAGAGCAAAGCCCTCACCACTGCTTCCCACTCTGGTCCTTGTAGAAAAGGGATGAAAATACCCAAGGTCCCCTTTCATCCCTTGCTAAGATAAGGCACCTATCCGTCTTGCTCCTTTCCCTCACTGGACGGGGAGGGAGGCCTCTTGCCCTCAGCCCCACCCCATCGGGTCCCTGCTCCAGACCCTGCCCCTGCTCTCAACAGCCACCGCCGAGCAGGCCTGCGTCACTGCCGGACTCAGCGCCCGTCCGTCTCTTTCCTCCCCCGCTGGAGGCCTCCAGCCCTGACCGCTGCCCCGGGTTTCCTGGTCTGGCCCAGGGACACTTTCTCCTCTGACGTGATCCAGTCGGCCGGTCCAGCGAGCCAGCGGAGATAAAAGGATGGGTCTGAAGGGGGCGGGGACGCAGCAGGATGGCACTGTGGGCAAAGGCCAGAGCGTGGATGGCAGGGCCCTGGCTGTCCCTGCACAGGGCACGCACACTGGGCAGCAGAGCCACTCCGGCCCCCAAGGCGGTGCTGCCCTTTGAAGCCATGCCCCGGTGTCCTGGCCACAAGTGGATGCGGGTGCTGCAGATCTGGAAGGAGCAGGGCTCTGAGAACATACACCTGGACATGCATCAGGCCTTCCAGGAGCTGGGGCCCATTTTCAGGTAAATCTCTCCCTGCCCACCTCGGCGAGAACACCCTACCTTTCTGTCCCTCCTGGCAGCTGAGTCCCTGCTGGACGCTGGGGCGCCTGGGGAGTGGAGGGGAGGGGCAGGCAGGGGGCTCAGCGGGGCAGGTCTGTGCCTTTGATGCGGCAGACTGGGGCCTTCGTGAGCACGGAGCCCTGCGTGGCTTGCGGCTGGGAGCACAAAACGCAAACCCCAGAGGAGGGGAGGCTTCAGTGAGGCGGTGGGAGGGACCGCCCTCTCTGAGCCAGCGGTGGACGGGTTCTGCAGAGTGGGGCCCCGGGGAGGACACGGCGCCATGGCAGGGCTGGGAGCTTTGTCCCACAGGTATGACGTGGGAGGGAGACACATGGTGTTTGTCATGCTGCCCGAGGACGTGGAGCGGCTGCAGCAGGTGGAGAGCCCTCACCCCCGGCGGATGTTCCTGGAGCCCTGGCTGGCCTACCGACAGGACCGTGGCCTCACGTGCGGCGTGTTCTTGCTGTGCGGGCGAGTGGGGACGCGGACGGAGGGGGCGGGCAGCCTGGGTGCAGACAGGAGGCGAGCCAGGGAAGACCCCGAAGCACGCCTGCCCGGGAACCATCCGGGTGGGTGGAGAGAGGGTGACCACCGGCTCCGGATGCAGATCGTGCCCATGCCCTGGGGGTCGTGTGTGCCCTGGGGCTGGGCAGGGGAGCCCGGCCCCTTCCTGCAGGGCCAGAGGAAGAAGGACGCTGCCTGCCGTCAGGGAGCCCCGCACCTGCACTGGCCTCCGAGGGGCTGGCGTGTGGGTTGGACTTCTCCCCTGGAGGCCCTGCAGGCAGCGCCCCATCAGCACCGGGCTCTGCGTGGGAATATTAGGAGAGACACGACTTGATTCCTGCCACGTTGCAGCAGGAGGCTCTGCAGGGAGGGGTTGGTGGGGCTGGCACAGGGGCAGCATTACAGGAGCCGGGAGATGAAGGTCTCCAGGGGCCTCGCCCACTCTGGGATGTGACGAGAGCAAAGCTGGGCCTGGCCTGCCTGGGGGCTCAGCCCTCTTCCTCACAGCAAAAGCCTCAGCCCCAGGGAGGGCCCGGGTGGGAGACGGGTGTGCCAGGCACGGGGCCTGCCAGTTTGCACAAACCCCCGCAGCAGGCTCAGGCAGAGGCCCCCGTCTCCTCTGGGTGAAGCGCACGAGGCTGCCCTGAGGAAGACTTGCCGCCGAGGCCCAAACGCGGGCAGCCTGCCCCCTAGGAACCACCAGGCGGCTCCCCGCCTCGCCCGCTTCCCTCTGGGGAAAGGAAGGTGGGGTATAGGGCCGCGGCCAGCTGCTGACTCTGGACGCCCTGATGCCCCGCTCCCTGCTCGACAGAAACGGGCCCCAGTGGCGTTTGGACCGACTGCGGCTGAACCCAGATGTGCTGTCGCTTCAGGCTGTGCAGAAGTACACGCCCTTGGTGGATCGGGTGGCCAGGGATTTCTCCCAGGCCCTGAAGGCCAGGGTGGTGCAGAATGCCCGCGGGAGTCTGACCCTGGACATCAGGCCCAGCATCTTCCACTACGCCATCGAAGGTGTGGGCTCGCGACCGGAGCGGGCCGGGGTGGGGTCAGGGAGGGCTGGGGGCAGGTGGTCGTGAGGCCCGGGCTGCCTCGGGCTCAGGAACCCCCTCCTTGCCGCAGCCAGCCACTTAGTCCTTTATGGAGAGCAGCTGGGCCTCTTTGCCCAGCACCCGAATCCTGACAGCCTGAACTTTATCCACGCTCTGGAGGCCATGTTCAAGTCCACCGTGCAGCTCATGTTCGTGCCCAGAAGCCTGTCTCGCTGGACGAGCGCCAACATGTGGAAGGAACACTTTGAGGCCTGGGACTACATCTTCCAGTACGGTGAGCACGGGGGAGCGGGCAGTGCTGCGACCAGGGCCCCCAGGGCCCCCTCCACGCACCACGGTCTGGGGAGAACGGAGGCCACAGGAGGGACCTGTGGCTTCTTCATGGTCTCCAAGATAGTTGGCAGTGAGGCTGGACTGGGCTGATCTGAGAATGGGGGTGGGACACGGAGACCTGGGGGTATTGAGGGCTGAAGGGTAGGAGGATGACAAAAAAAGTGCTTCCCAGCACCAGACCAGGGGCCTCTGTCTCTGTGTGTCCCGCAGCCAACAGAGCCATCCGGAGAATATATCAGGAGCTGGCCCTCGGCCACCCGTGGCACTACAGCGGCATCGTGGCAGAGCTGCTGATGCGTGCGGACATGACCCCGGACACCATCAAGGCCAACTCTATCGACCTCACTGCTGGGAGCGTGGACACGGTTAGGCCAGCGCCCAGCCCTTCCCATGGAACAGGGAGCCCTCCTGCCTCCAGGCTGCCCCCTCCCATGGCAAACGTCTCCTGCAAGCCCCTCCCCAGTCTACGGCTCCAGCTTCCCAACTGAGAAGGGGGAGCACGGGAGCCAGGCCTCAAAGGCAGGAGTCTGTAGTTACTCTTGTGGGAAGCCACGCTCCAGGCAGAGTGCAGAGTGGACGAGGCCCAGGGACATGCAGCAGCAGAGACCCCGGGGACCATCTAGGTCCTGGGGCGGGGGAGTGGGGGGGAAGGGCCGCGGCGCGGTTGGAGGCCCACACAGGGGACATTTCCCAGGGACAGAGTACCTGTGGCTCTCACTCAAGGTCCTTTGGCAGTGACAGACTGATGGGAGGGACAGCAAGGGGCTCTAGTGTGTGGGCGGGAGAGCAGGTGGCTGACAACACGGCACAGTGGGCAGGGTGGGCCCCGGGGTGTGAGTGCAGCCGAAGCTGCCTGCCTCTGGACCGAACCTGCATCCGCCAGCATCTCTGAGGGCCTGCTCTGGGCCAGGGACCCAGGATCCTGAGCAGAGGCACAGACCCCTGGTGCAGACACTCCCTGAGCAGGGGCTGTGTTGCAACCACAAGGTGAGAGAGCCTAGGGCAGGACCTGTGCCTCAGGAGGTAGCTCTGGGAAGGCTTCCTGGAGAAGGAGGCCTTTGCGCTGGATGTGGAAGGACCACACAGAAGTTAGACAGGCCAAGAAGAGGAGGCTGGGAGGGCAGCAGGCCAGGGCCTGCAAGAGCGGACAGCAAGGAAGGGCTGTGAGGCTGAGTGGGGGGAACAGGGCACGTGGGCAGAGGAGGTCAGACAGGGTCAGGGCCCCTGTCAGGAGGGGGCCTTGGGCACCAGGCCTGTATCCAAGGCTAGAGGAAGCCACTGTAGGGAGTGTCTCACTCAGACTTCTGCTCCCTCTCGGGCCACAGGGCAGAGCATGGACTAAAGCTGAGGGAGCAACAGGGAGCCATATCTGCATATCAGGAGATGCCAGGGGCGCGCTGCCTTGGGGACGGCATTTAGGAGATATTGAGCCTCCCAGATCTCAGGCTGGGCTGGCAGACACCTCTCCCTGCACATGGAGATGATCCAGGAGGAGGAAATAGTTGGGGCCTGGGGTGGCTGGTTTGTGTTAGGACCCCGTGCTCGGACCTGCCTGTGGCTGGCCAGGGAGGTGACCCACGGGGAGCGGATGGCCCGGGGCTCCTGAACCCTCCCCGCTGGATAGATAGCAAGAGTGGGCACCTCCTGGGCCCAGAGGAGGGTGAGAGCCGGGCTCTGAAGCGGCTGCGGGAGGCCTGGGTCTTCCCTGAGGTTGGGGACACCTTCCCCGAGGGATTCAGGGGAAGTAGACAAGGTGGCTTTAGGATCTTGAGGTTCAGCTCTCTGGGCTTTGTCATTTCCGGGCACACAGGCCCCCTGCCCCAGGGGACGGCGGCCATCTTTCTGGGAGGGGTGCCCTGGGGGTGGAGGGGCGCCCTGGGGGTGGAGGGGCACAGCCTGTGCCCAGGTCTGAGCCCTGGCCCCGTGGCTCCTGCAGACGGCTTTCCCCTTGCTGATGACTCTCTTTGAACTGGCTCGGAACCCGGAAGTGCAGCAGGCCCTGCGCCAGGAGAGCCTGGTGGCCGAGGCCAGGGTCTCAGAAAATCCCCAGAGGGCAACCACGGAGCTGCCCCTGCTGCGGGCAGCCCTCAAGGAGACCTTGAGGTAGGCGTGGTAGACCTGGGCTCCCCCTGCTGCCCTGGCCGCTGTCGGGACAGCCCGCTCGCCGCGGCTTGCAGGCAGATCCTGGGGCTGCTGGTCAGCAGCTTGGCCCAAGGCTACATCCCCCTGCACCTCCTCTTCCTCTCCCTAAAGGGATGGGGGTGCTTCTTCCTCTGGGATCGCACCTCAGTGTCCCGGCACCATCGTCGGTCGTGTCCTCATTGGCCCGGGGCTGCTCAGGCCGGGGCCGCTTTGGCTGACTCAGGAGAGGCAAGGAAGCAGCTCCCCGGGATTTGGGCCTCCCAGTGCCGGGAGCGAGCTGTGAGGGCGCTGGGGGAGCTGCCCTCGGGCCGTGGGCGCTGGGCTAGGAAGGCTGCAGAAGGGAAGCGGGCGCCCTGTCGCAGCTGAGGACCCTGTTGGCCGCCCCTGTGCACAGGCTCTACCCCGTGGGTGTCTTCCTGGAGCGACAGGTGAGCTCAGACTTGGTGCTGCAGAACTACCACATCCCGGCTGGGGTGAGTGAGGCCGCGGGGCTCCTCTGTCAGACGCCCCGCCCTCTGACCTTCACCCCCAGGGCTTCTGACCCCGCCCCTCCCCACCTGTCTGCAGACACTGGTGAAGGTGCTACTGTACTCCCTGGGGCGAAACCCCGCCATGTTCGCCAAGCCTGAGCGCTACCATCCCCAGCGCTGGCTGGACAGCCGGGCCTCCGGTACCAGGTTCCCACACCTGGCCTTTGGCTTTGGCGTGCGCCAGTGCCTGGGGCGGCGCCTGGCAGAGGTGGAGATGCTGCTTCTGCTGCACCACGTGAGTGGGCCTGGATGGGGCCTGGGCGGGCAGCCTCGTCGGGAACCTCAGGCTTCCGCTCCTGGGGCACCCACCCTCAGGGCCCCGGAAGGCAGGGGAGGCCGGGCCAGGCAGAACCCGCGCCTCTGTCCTAGGTGCTGAAAAACTTCCTGGTGGAGACGCTGGTGCAAGAGGACGTAAAGATGATCTACCGCTTCGTGTTGATGCCCTCTACCCTCCCCCTCCTCACCTTCCGGGCCATCAGCTAGTCACGTCGGCCCTCTGTCGGGCTAGTCACACCACACGCTCCCTCTGCCTGGCCCCAGGCCGCCCCTCTTGTCTCCCACGGGCCCTGCTTCCTGAGCCACACCACCGTCCAGGCAGCGCGTTGCACAAATGGAACAGCCCAGCCCTCCGAGGGTCAGGGCTTGCCAGCCTGTGCAGCAAGGCCCAAGCAGAGCTGGGGGTGAAACTTGGTCGCAGGTCCTGGCCATGTGCCCGGTCCCACCAGGGCCCTGTCCTGCAAGGAGCACCATCTGAGGGCCTTGGAGCCCCTGTTGCCCCAGCACTAGCTCCAGGCTCCCCGTGTGTCCATCCAAGCAAAGGGGCCTCAGACGCCGCCCTTTGCCTCCCTGTCCAGTCTCTATGCCCTCTGTGCTAAACTCTGCCCCCGTGCAAGAGCTGACAACCTGGGCGTCCCCTGTCCTGCTCGTTGCCATTTCCAGTGCCATCCCTTTTGTCTGCAGTGTTCTGGCGTGGACTTGCCCTTCAAGCTGGGTTGCTAGTTGTCCATCTACCTGCTCCACTCAGCCCGCAGGGGCTCCTCCTGGCACTGCCAGCCCTCTGGGATTGGAAGTGCCCAGCCAAGGGCCTGCGTAGGCAGGTCAGCAGTCATGTTTACTAGAAGAGTAGCTACCAAAGCTGACAGCAGGAGGGAGGTTGACCGCTTCCGGCAGGAGTTTGGGGGCCGCAGAGAAGCCTCTAGAGGAGGGCGAGGGGCCATCTCGTGCTCCCTTTAGCGGAGCCGGTCTGGAGGGCCCCGCTGCCCTCGTGCAGTGCCCCGTGCCCCAGAGCAGAGAGGCCACCCTGACCTCATGGGTGGAAGAGGCTTTGAACAACTGAGAACCAGCCGGGGTCCCCTAGTTGGCAGGAGCGTGTCTGTCCCATGCCACCTGGGGTCCGGGGACACCCCCAGGTAGAAAGGGGGCCCAGAGGCAAGAGGGGGTGGTGGGGCCTCTCCACTCTCCCTCCCTCCCCACTCCCACCTCATCTGGTGAGAAGCAGGTACTCAGTCACGGCGAGGCAGTGAGGCAGGAGGAGTGGTGCTTCTGGCTGCGCCGGCCCTGCTGGCACTGAGCCACCCCGCTGGCATCTGTTCGGTGCCAAGATCCCTGGAGGAGAACAAGAGCTTGCACACCCCTCGCCACCCCACTCCACCCACGGTGGAAGAGGCCGGCTGCCACCAGTGTGGTCTGCGCTTGCCCCAGTCCGGCACTGTGGAGGGGGACTCGGAGAATCATGGAGAAGAGAGGAGGTTCCAGACTCTGTGGTCGCACAGGCACAAGCTGGAGCCCTGGCTTACCACGTGGGCCCAGCCCTCAATCCCTCTGAGGCGCAAGCTCATCCTCTGGGAATTCTGTATAATTACCATTTCACCAGACCTCAAGGGCACACAGGGAGACTAGTGCTCGGAAAGTGCCCAGCTTTCTGGCTCGACTGGTACTGAATAAATGGGGATTTCTTCTCCCACTGCTCAGAAGTTGTCTCCTTGTTTGTGGCCCTGCTCTGTGGTGAGTGGACGGTGTGTGATGGCAGGAATGGAATGAAAACCTCATCACCCTGGGGTGAAGGTGTGTCATTCTGCGAAGCTTGGCACGTGTGTTTGCTTGATCGTCACAGCAGCCCTAAGAGGCACCTACTGTGCTCATCCCCATTTTGCAGGCAAGGAAACTGAGTTCATTCACCTGCTAGAGTCTCACAGCGCATCCTTGGCAGGGGTACCACCGAAGCCAGGATGCCAATCCCATCTCTAAGGCTCTCAGCACATCTCCTTCCCGTTGAAGGACCTTGGCTTGGGAGTGATCATGCACATCTTGGAGACAACCTCCAATTTAAAGCATCTCTGGATGCTTTCAAGATCGTCTCTTGGTTTTCCGTGTTTCTCCAGTTTTCCCGTATCAAGCCTATGTAGGAGTCTCTTTTTCTTTATCCTGCTTGGAATTTCCCATGCCTTTCCAGTGTGAGTGTCCATCTGGCTCTTTCTAAAAGCCTTCCAGGTTATCTCAACAGTCTACTGTGTAATTGTCATAATTCTTATGCCTCTTCACATCTTTCAAGGTAGAAATAGTATTGCCTTTAAGAAGCCCGATGCCAAGACCTGGAACATCTTCCATGTTCCGTGTGCCTCTGGGGCCTGGCTTGAGGCTGTGTCCTCCAGTTGCCCAAGGGTTATCGCTTTCCCAGGGCCACTCTTTGTATTAATTACACAGCCTGGGGCTTCCTCTGAGGCATGAGTAACATAAATCCTAACCCACCGTGGGGGCCTGTTCTCAGCTCTCAGGGGGAGCGCATGTCGCCCTCCATCCCAACCTCAGGAATCTAGGCTTCTTCCTCGCCTCCCCATGGCATTGGACGGCAGGTTTCCAGGCTGCATCTTCAGTGTTGTAGTGTTTTAAAAGTCTTGCCTTTCCATGGTGTTCTGATTGCAATTTCTAATCTTACTTGTGTCCTACGCCTCTCGTCCTTTTCTCCCTCTAACTGGGGCCACCAGATCACTAGACTTGGTGACTTGTGCCCAGCCCTCCCCTGGTGGCTGCTGTACCGGCTTCTGTGCTCCCTCCTCCCTGGCCCAGGTCCCTCCTTGTTTCAGGATCCTGAAGAGGTCCTGTCCTTTCTGCCAGCCCAGAAATGCACTTTTGACATGTTTTTGATTCTGTAGAGCTACTGGAGTGGGAGGATTTTCAGAGTATCAGCTCCGTCCCTTTGCTCAAACCTGAAGACCTTCAGTGGCACATTTAAATAGGCGGTCGGTGTCTGGAGGCTCTCCGTCTGTGGCTGCCCCGGGGGGAGGACCGGGCATCCCCATAATTGTTAATTCAAATCTCTACAAAATGTTTTTCAGCTTTCTTGTGGAAAGTGTTGCCTGCCTTGCAGGAGAGGTCCTAGAATTACTGGTTGGTGGTTGTATGCGCTTGGTAGAATGTGGGACAATGGTAGGATTGCTAGCCAAAGTTTAAAATGGCTGTACCCCCTTTCATTCACCGCCTTCTACGTGTCAGGCACTGTGCTATATGGTAGTGACAAAGACAAGTCCTTGACCTCAGTGGGATTATATCCTATGAGTCTAAACTATAGAAATAGATATTTATTTCAATAATTTTCATGATGTCAAAAATGAACATAATGTAATTTTCTTTCAGTAAAAGGATTGCTAACTTTCGGTGTGTCTGTTCATTAGAAGCCTAACCATCAGTGAAATGAAAAAGTGAGGTCCATGTGCAAGCATTTGTACAGGATGATATTTACCAGGTGTTAACTAAAAAGGCAAGTCCCAGAATTACACCGGGATGTGGACGGGCTCACACATTCTTGCAGATACACCCACTGTCCCAGCAGACACACAACCATAGTATAAACCTGTATTCTACTGTATTTTAAGCAGCACATTAACAGTGAGAAGAAATATCAGAAAAGCCTCTGGAAGTCAAAGGCAAGCGTCCAATAGATTTGCCCTGACAACACCATTAGATGTCAGAAAACATCAGAACAATACACTCGCGGTGTGTAGGGAAAATGACCATCCATACCGGATTTAAATCCGCTCAATGTCCATTCAAGAACACTGGCTAAATGAAACATTTTCAAAGAAAAGGCGAGTGACAAAAGCAGTTCGCTAGTCACAGACCTTCGCCAAAAGAGCTACACCCAGAATTTGCTTCAACGGAAGGAACGTGGACCCTAGAGAGAAGCTGTGGGATTTAAAGCGGGAGTGCGAGCACAGAAGCTGCTACAACGCATGGCTACGTTTGATTAATCACTGACTGCGGAGAGGCCCAAGGGCACAGATCCTGTGAGTGCGGGTGTATGAGCCCCCCAGGACTTAGAACTGAAGTACTTAGAGCATTCCGGAGACGCTTCCCTGCTGTGATGTGCGCTCTTCCTCGGCTTTCAGAACCAGCCCCTCCGAACCCTCAGCATGTGCCGAGGCCCTTTATCTCCAGCACCGGACGCTCCGGGACAGGGCCAGGCGCCCTCAGCCTCGGGCTTCCCTACTGGGAAGACTCAGGAGCCTGAGTCGCCTTTTTAGCGACAGCCGTGTGAGCTGGGAAAGGGGTGGGACTCTTGCTTCTGCAGGTCGCTCCCAAATCTGCAATGACACTAAAGGGATAATGACAGCACCGTCACACTAGTGTGGCTTTAACGTATCAACCGCTGGCAATCTGGAGCACCTATGCGTTACCGGATCCACATTTTGTATCCGTCCCATCCAGATGCAGCTGTGAGTGAGGGGCTGTCACTGTCCCATCCTGTCCATCAGAAAATGGGAGCCCATAGAACAAGGGTCTTTGTCCCAGGATTCAGGGCTAATCCGCGGGTCGGTGGGGATTGGAACCCTCATCCCTGTGACTGCAGGGCCTGAGCTCCGCCTGGGCTCGCCCAAAACGCCAGGCAGGGGAGAGGACTCCTGCCAGGGGAGGGAGGGTCAGAGGTCAGGGAGCAAGAGGAGGAACAGCCCTGGGGAAGCTGACCCCAGATAGACAGCCTGAAGGACTCCAGGCCCCAGCTGGGACGGACTCTGCAATTCACTGGGGAAGAGGCCGAGTGCCCAGCGTTCCGTCAGTGCCTCAGTAGCTGAAATAAGAAGCATCCACGCACTCCAGGTCCCCAGCAAAGGGGCTGCTGCCAGCAGGGCTAACACCCCTCCCCAAAGGCTGCCACCAGCTAGTACCCACCCCCGCATGCCCCGCACGACACTCAGGGCGCCGTGCTGTGGTCATGCACAGCGATCACGGGTAACAGAGCCTCAGGTAACAGAGACACCACCGCCCAGCGCCTCCATGCGAGGCCCCTGCGCCTGTGGGTCCTCGTGCTGGGTGGGGCCTCCACACGGGCCCAGTCAGGGGTCTGGTGCTCGTCCTTCCAACTGCTGCACAGCCAGCACCTCAGACCCTCCTTCCCGTGAGGTCTGGGAGGGCAGCTGGGGCCGAGCCCAGAGCTGCCTGGGAAGAGGGTGCCCGCACCCCGCAGGACGCCGGGCAGTACGCCTCGCGGGACACAAGTGCCTGGGAGCCTGACCAAACCCCTCGCGGCGGACATCGTCGGGTCGAAGCCTCAGAGGTGGGCAGCCACTGACCTGGTCTCTGCTGAGGTGATGCGCCTGGCAGGGCCTTGCCTAGTCACCAGAGAAGATTCCAGAGGGAGTAAGGCTGATTCTTGTGGCAGGAGGGAAAGGCACTCATGAATCAGCTGCCATCCGTTTGGGGAGCAGCGAGCCCCAATCACAGGAAGCCAGGTGAGCACAAGGGGCCCTGGGGCTCCAGAACGGTCCAGACAGGGCACTGGCCTCAGTCCAGGAGGAGAACAGGGTGTCCTCACAGTCCCCCAGGAAGTGACCCCCAACTGGGGAGGCAAGAAGGGCCTGTCCGCACTGGGGCAGTGGTCAGGGCGTGGCAGCGGGGGTGACACAGACACCCTCTGGGGACCTCATCGCGTGACCACCACCCTGTCTGCACTGGGGTAGGTTTCAACCTGGGTGACCAGCGCTCTCTTCTAGAGACCGGAGCCCTGGTGCCCACCTAGCTCTGATACGGAACTCAGAATCCAGTGCAGCAAAGAGATGAAAAGTACTAAGTAAGAAATGTCCCTCTCACCCCACCCAGGCATTTGGTGGGAGTGCCTTCCCGAGCTGGAGAACAGCTTCTTGCCCACTTACTGGTAAACACACGGCACGTGCTCTGTGCCAGAAACAGCTCTGAGCGCTTTGCAAACACTGACTTGTCTTGTCCCCTTCACGGGCACCACGATTCTCTCCACTTTATGGGAGGCGGCTGGGGCACGGAGTCAAAGGCTCACCACGGCCACACAGGCAGTGATCTAGGGAGCTGTCACCCGAGGAGGGAGCCCTGGGTCATGGCCTTAGCCACTAGAGAAAGTACTCGTCCTCTGCCCCAGACCAGGCCCAGCGGGGCTGGGCCAGCAAAGTGGAGGGCGTGCCAGGCAGGGCGATGAGTGGGCAGACACAGAGTGTATGCAAAAGCCGCCGGTGCAGGGCAGCTCCACTGCAAGGACGTCCCCCAGTTAGCTGACACCTTGGGGATGGAGAAGGACCCAGAGCCCCTCACCTGGTGTTTTGCATGTCCCCTGCATTCTTCAGGGCCCACTCAGGCTCACCCCCCTCCCCACCTCCTTTAGGAATCCTCATCAAATGACTAGCAAACCAAATCCAGCAACATATAGAAAGAAGTAGACATTCTGAACCAAGGGGATTCATTTCAGGAATAAAAGGTTGGTTTCATATCCAAAGGTCAATTAATTGTAAGAGGACAATAACCCCATCAGTAGAATAGAAAAGAAAATTCACATTCTCCCCAACTCAATAGACACAGAAAGAGCATTTAACGAAATTCAACACCATCATTGTGGTAAGAAATATGGAACAAACTAGGAGTAGATAAAGGGCACCTATGGAAAACCCACAGCTAACAACATGCTTCATAGTGAAAAACTGGCCGCTTTCCTCCTAAGATCAGGAAGAAGCATGTCTGCTCTCAGCACTCCTACTCAACATGGTCCTGGAGGTTCTAGCCAGAGCAGTTAGGCAGTAAGCAGAAGTCATCCAGATTGCAGAGGACGAAGAAAAACTATCTCGATTCACAGATCATATGATCTTGTATATAGACTATCCTAAGGAAATCATCTTAAAACTATTATATCTAATAAAGTAGTCCAGCAATACTTCAAGATACACGTGCATGATACAAAAATCTATCGTATCTCTCTCCATTTGTAAGGGTGAATCTGAAAATAAAATTAAGAAACCCATTCCATTTGCAGGAACGTCAAAAGGAGTGAAAAACCTAGGAATGAGTTCAGCAAAAGGTGGTCAAACTCTATACTCGGAAAACCACAAAGCACCATCAAAGAAATGAAAGAAGATCTGTAGAGTTGGAAAGAATCCTGTATCCATGGGTCAGAAGCTGGTATATTGCTATGATGACAATACTCCTCATATTGGTCTCCAGATGTGATGCAACCCCTATGAAAATTCCAGCTGACTTCTTTGTAGAAGATTTCTAACCTTACTACAAAGCCACAGTCATCAAGACAGGGTGGTACTGGCACAAGGACAGACAGACCAATGGAGGAGAACTGAGTGTTCAAAAATGAAGTGATACATCTGTGGTCACTTGATTTTTTACAAAGGTACCAAGACTATCCATTGGGGAGCATATATTTTCAAGGAATGATGTTGGGACAACTTTATAGCCACGTGGGAGAAAATGAAATTGGACCTTTACCTCACTCAGACCTTACACAAAAACCAGCTCAGATGCACCGAAGACCTAATCATACGAGCTAACACTGTAAAAACCTTAGACGAAAATATAAAGGTAATTCTTCATGATCCTGGTTTTGGCAAAATATTCTTAAATATGACAGCAAGGGCATGAGCGCCAAAAGAAAAGCTAGATAATTTGGACTTCACCAAAGGTAAAAATGTTTGGTCTTCAAAGGACACTTCCAAGAGAGTGAAAAGACAAGCCACAGAATGGGAGAAAGCATTTGCAAATCATATGTCTGATAAGATACTTGTTTTCTGAATGTATAAAGAACACTCAAAACTCTGTCGTAAAAAGACAATCCACGGGACTTCCCTGGTGGTCCAGTGGTTAAGACTCTGTGCTTCCACAGCAGGGGGCGAGGGTTCAATCCCTGGTCAGGGAGCTAAGATCCCACATGTTGCTCGGTGGGGCAAAAAAAAAAAAAAAAGACAACCCAATTTAAAGTTGGGCAAGTTATTTGAATGGACATTTCTCCAAGGAGGATGCACTCACAAGTGACCAACACACACAGGAAAAGATGCTCAACCTCAGGAGCCGTCAGGGAAACACAAATCAAACCACAGAGGGGTGCTACTGCATACCCACTGGGATGGCTAGAATCAAAAAATCAGAAAATAACAAGTGCTGGTGAGGATGTGGAGACACCAGAACCCTCATGCACTGCTGGTGAGGCTGCAAAAGGGTGCAGCCACTGTGGGAATAGCCTGATAATTGTTCCAATGGTTAGAGAGTGATCGTAGGACCCAGCAACTCCACTACTAGGCATACACCCAAGTATGTACATACACCAAGTACTATGTCCACATAAAAGATGTTCACATGTATGCTGGTAGCAACATTATCCATAATGACCAAAGGTGGCAACAAGCCAAATGTCTTTCCGTTGATTAATGGATAAACAAAATGAGGCATAACCACACAATGGAATATTATGTAGCCAGGAAAAGGAAGTACTGCAACGCACCACAACATGGATGAACCTTGAAAGCTCTAAGACAAGCTAAAGAATCCAATCACAGTGGACTCCGGGTTATATGATTCCATTCACAGAAAATGTCCAGAACAGGGAAGTCTATAGGGACAGAAAGTACATTTATGGTTGCCTAGTGACGGGAGGTTGAGCCTGGGCAGTGTAAAGGGATAACCACGAATAGGTATCGGATTGCTTTTCAAAGTGAGGTAAATATTCTCAAATGGACTATGGTGATGGTTGACATAGCTATGAATGTACTAACAATGATTGAATTCTATACATTACATGAGTGAATGGCATGGTATGTGAATTACATCTCAGTAAAGCGATCTAAACAAACAAACGAGGTAACAACACATGTTACAACAGGGATGAACCTTCAAATATTATGCCCAGTGAAAGAAGCCAGACACGAAAGGCCATGTATTGTATGATACCTTTTGTGTGAAATATCCAGAGTGATGGGTGATTTCACGTGTCAGCTTAGCTAAGCTATGGCGTTCAGTTCAATGGCCAAACACCAATCTCGATGTTGCTCTGAAGATATTTTTTAATGTGATTAGCTCTTTCATCAGGAGACTTTGAGTACAGCCGATTATCCCCCATAACGCGGGTGGGCCTCATCCAATCCGTGGAAGGCCTTAAGAGCAAAGACCCAGGTTCCCCAAGTAGAGGAAATTCTCCTTGAAAGCCTGCCTTTGTGCTGGTGTTTGTGAAATGCGTCCCTGCCTCTGTGCACGGTTGTGTGTTCTTCACTCTTGTTCTTGTATACTTGCCATTGACGAATATAAACCACAGTTTACTGTTGATGGACATTAAGGCCGTTTCTGGTTGTAAGAACCCCAGGTGGTGCTGCACTGAATATTCCTGTCCTTGTCTTGAGGTGGGGCATTGTGAGTGTTTCAGGAGCTCCGTACCCAGAAGTGGTAATGCCGGGTCTTTGACGTGCTTAAGTACAGCTTTGGCAGAGGCTGTTGAAAAGATTTCCACAGAATGTACCTGTTTATACTCCACAGGATCCCGTACACTTCAAAATCTCGCCAACACATGGTCTGGTCCTCTTAGAATGTTTAGTCATTCCCGTTGGGGTCATCGTATTCTTGTTTCACGTTGGATTTCCTCCAAAAGGAATCATGTTCAACAACTTTTCTTATACTTATTACCCATACAAATTTCATATCTGGTAAACTGCCTTCATGCCTTTTGCTCAAATTTCTATTGGATGATCTGCTATTTTAGTTACTGATTGGTAGGAAGAAGTTCATTCTGTATTCGGAATATGAGTCGTTTAGCAGATATGTGTTTGAAGTGCTTTCTCCTCATCTATGCTGTGCATTTTTACTGTCTTATCAGTACCTTCTCAGGGGCAGACGTTGTGAATTTTTACACAATCCAGTTATCATTTTTTCTATGTGACCAGCAGAATTTTGTTCAGTTTTGAAAATTCTTAATTTTCCAAAGGACATAAAGATAGCCATCTACATTTTCTGCTGTAACAACTTCATTTTTGAGTATTTATTGAGACCCACAAACGTCCTGAACCTGCTTCTTTTGCGTGGTGTGAATACTGTGTACCTTATCTCATGTATCCACCACTCGTCAAGGCAATTAAGAGTCTATCCCCACTCCAGGGTGGGGTTGGCTTCGTCAGAAAGCCTGTATCTGGATAAATGTGTTTTCGGACTTGGCTTTTCTCCTCCTTGGGTCTATTTCTCAATTCTGAGCTCAACCCCACACTGTCTTCATAACTGAGACAATATAAATGCTCTTGGGAGTTGAGAGTGCAAGTCCTTTAGTGTTTTTCTTCTCCCACTAGCTTGCCTTGGCTATTCCTAGCCCTTTCCATTTCCATAAACACTTGAACATTTGGAATCAACTTCACACACACACACACACACACACCCCACCTGCTAAGACTCTGCTGCAATTTCATTGAATTTGTAGATTAATGCTTACTCTATTGGGACTCACCATCCATAAGCTTGGTGTATCCTTCTATTGACTTAACTTCAAAAGTATTTTTGTAGTTGCAGTGTGGAAATCTTTCACAAATCTAGTTGGATTTCTTCCTAGGTAGTGATATTTTTGTGCTCTTTGTAAATTTCAATTTCAGTTGGTCAGTCGTTGTTGTACAGAAATACAGTTGATTTTTATTTTATTTATTTATGTATATCATTTTTTGGGGCTGCCTTGGGTGTTCGTTGCTGCATGCGGGCCTTTTGTAGTTGCAGCAAGTGGGAGCTACTCTTCCTTGCAGTGCACGGGCTTCGCATTGGGTGACTTCTCTCGTTCCGGAGCACGGGCTCTAGGCACACTGGCTTCAGTAGTTACAGTGTGTGGGCTCAGTAGTTAAGTCGCGAGGGCTCTACGGCACGTGGGCTCAGAAGTTGCGGTGCATGGGCTTCGTTGCTCTGCAGCATGTGGGATCTTCCTGGACCAGGGATCAAACCCATGTTCCCTGCACTGGCAGGTGGATTCTTAACCCCTGCACCACCAGGGAAGTCCCCACAATTGATTTTTTTTTTTTTTTTCGGTACGTGGGCCTCTCACCGTTGTGGCCTCTCCCATTGCAGAGCACAGGCTCTGGATGCGCAGGCTCAGCGGCCATGGCTCACGGGCCCAGCCGCTCCGTGGCATGTGGGGTCTTCCCAGACCGGGGCACGAACCCGTGTGCCCTGCATTGGCAGGCGGACTCAACCACTGCGCCACCAGGGAAGGCCCACAACTGATTTTTAAACTTCACTGTTGAATACGTACCTTGTATCCAGGGCCCGCGTTAAATTCACGTGTTTTTTTCCAAAGCCTGTGGTCTTTAGTGACTGGCAGCAGTGTAATTCCTGTCTTTCCAATCACCATGTGTTTTGTTTGTTCCTCTGGCCTAACTGAACCGACCATGAACTTGGTTCCACGGGGAGCACAGGTGGTGATGGCAGGCATCCGCCCACCATTTTGACTAAGGAAAATCCTCCCACCCTTCTATTGAACTATCATAGTTTCTTCGAGATAAAATTCCCTTCTGCTTCCATTTCCTTACAGTTTTCTTCTTAACTGGGAAAGGGTGTTGGATTTTACCATAAAATTTTCTGCCTGTTGATCAATATTCTATGATGTTTCTTAGTTTCTTTGTTAATGTGGTCACAATGCAATTCTGTAATTACTTCCCTCTTGTCTGTCATCACTTAACACTTTGATGGTACATTAGTCCCAAATGACGAATATTGATAAAATCTTATTAACTCAACTCCACACTTCCATTCAGAGTTCATTCATTTCCCATTAATGTTCTTGTCCAGTTCCAGAATCCCGTCCAGCATACGTATGCATTGGAGGTCCTACAGCTCACATAGATAAGGATTTTATTGGCTAAGGTTTGATTAGTATCTTTGCATCTCTAGTCACAAGAGATGATGGTCAGTGATTTCCCATTCTTCCACTGTCTTTCTTAGGTTTTGTATGAGGTTTAAACTGCCATGGTAAATGTGCTGGGGAGCAGCCCCTCCCTGTTGGATATCTGGAGAGGTCTGTGGAATATTGGGGTGATTTCTCCCATGAAACTAGTGCGGTATTTGCCAGGGAAGCAATCCCTGGTTCGTAGGTTTTTTGTAAAGTATGATGGACACTTCAGCCCCCCAGTCTCATTGGGAGGCAGTTATGCTTAACAGTGCTTTTCAAGTTTTTGCCCATTTCATCAGGAATCTCCCATTTATCACAGGGAGCCTCCTCATAGTAGCCCCCTATTTTCTTTATAAGGTCTGTGAGGGTTAACTGATGCCTCCCTTTCGATTTCTGATATTGGCAATGAGAATTTTATTCTTCTTCTTTGTGATCTCTTCTTCTGTGTTACCAATACCATAAATCCTTCCAAAAAACCAACTTTGGCTTTGTGAATTTACCTTGTGTTCATTTCTGCTATCCTCTTTATATTTCCTTCCTCATTTTTGGGGGTGGATAATCTATTCTTTTTCTAACATCTTGAATGGAAGCTGAGAAAACTTTCACCCCGTTCTCTCTTCTACTAGTTGCCTGTGATGTGATATATTTTGCACTAAGCACTTCTTCAGCTGCTTTCCCCACACTTTTAACTTGTCATAACTTCATAATCGTTTAGACCTTACTATTTCCCAATTTCTGTTGAGGCTTGTATTCTGTGAAATTGGTTTAAAAATAGAAATGCCCTGAATAATTAAAAAGCAGTTGAGGATTTCCTGATTCTCTTTTGAGTAATGATTTCTAGCTTAATTTCACTGTAATAGAGAAGGACCTCTATGTAATGTCAATCATTTGAGACTTGTTAATGCTGGGTTATATCATGACATGAACTCAACCAAGTAGAGCCATATGTGACCATGTAAAAAGCAGTATCTGGTCATCTCTGGGGCTGCTGTTATATATGTTGATTGTTCCTAGTTTGTTAACGGAGCTGTTCAGACCTTCTATAGCAGCAGTTGGCAAACAGGAGCCTGTGGGACAAACCCCATCCACCAACCGTGTCTGTAAATAAAGGTTGGTTGGAACACAGGGAGGATCATATGTTTACTTATCCTGTAAGGCTGCTTCCATCAGCACAAAGACAATGTTTTGTAGTAGTGACAGAGACTAGAAGGCCTACAAAACTGAAAACATTTGCTGTCTGCTCCTTTCAGGAAACGATTGTTGATCTGGGTCTATAGCTGTGACAAGTTTTTCTCCTTGCTCCAGCATCTAGAAGCTATGGAGAGGGAAGTGTTGATGAGAAATAATTTGGGATAATGGAGTTATCTACAGTACAGAGCCCGGTGCTGACGGGGCGCTGCCTGCAGGGCCTCCAGGGGGGCCCTGACCTGGACGAGGGGAGAAGTCCAACCCACACGCAAGCCCCTCGGAGGCCTGTGCAGGTGCGGGGCTCCCTGACGGCAGGCATCATCCTTCTTCCTTTGGCCCTGCAGGAAAGGGCCGGGCTCCCCTCCCCGGCCCCAGGGCACACACGACCTCCAGGGTATGGGCACGATCCGCATCTGGAGCCAGTGGTCACCCTCTCTCAACCCACCCGGATGGTTCCCGGGCAGGCGTGCTTCGGGGTCTTCCCTGGCTCGCCTCCTGTCTGCACCCAGGCTGCCCGCCCCCTCCGACCACGTCCCCACTCGTCCGCACAGCAAGAACACGCCGCACGTGAGGCCACGGTCCTGTCGGTAGGCCAGCCAGGGCTCCAGGAACATCCGCCGGGGGTGAGGGCTCTCCACCTGCTGCAGCCGCTCCACGTCCTCGGGCAGCATGACAAACACCATGTGTCTCCCTCCCACGTCATACCTGTGGGACAAAGCTCCCAGCCCTGCCGTGGCGCCGTGTCCTCCCCGGGGCCCCACTCTGCAGAACCCGTCCACCGCTGGCTCAGAGAGGGCGGTCCCTCCCGCCGCCTCACTGAAGCCTCCCCTCCTCTGGGGTTTGCGTTTTGTGCTCCCAGCCGCGAGCCACGCAGGGCTCCGTGCTCACGAAGGCCCCAGTCTGCCGCATCAAAGGCACAGACCTGCCCCGCTGAGCCCCCTGTCTGCCCCTCCCCTCCACTCCCCAGGCGCCCCAGCGTCCAGCAGGGACTCAGCTGCCAGGAGGGACAGAAAGGTAGGGTGTTCTCGCCGAGGTGGGCAGGGAGAGCTTTACCTGAAAATGGGCCCCAGCTCCTGGAAGGCCTGATGCATGTCCAGGTGTATGTTCTCAGAGCCCTGCTCCTTCCAGATCTGCAGCACCCGCATCCACTTGTGGCCAGGACACCGGGGCATGGCTTCAAAGGGCAGCACCGCCTTGGGGGCCGGAGTGGCTCTGCTGCCCAGTGTGCGTGCCCTGTGCAGGGACAGCCAGGGCCCTGCCATCCACGCTCTGGCCTTTGCCCACAGTGCCATCCTGCTGCGTCCCCGCCCCCTTCAGACCCATCCTTTTATCTCCGCTGGCTCGCTGGACCGGCCGACTGGATCACGTCAGAGGAGAAAGTGTCCCTGGGCCAGACCAGGAAACCCGGGGCAGCGGTCAGGGCTGGAGGCCTCCAGCGGGGGAGGAAAGAGACGGACGGGCGCCGAGTCCGGCAGTGACGCAGGCCTGCTTGGCGGTGGCTGTTGAGAGCAGGGGCAGGGTCTGGAGCAGGGACCCGATGGGGTGGGGCTGAGGGCAAGAGGCCTCCCTCCCCGTCCAGTGAGGGAAAGAAGCAAGACGGATAGGTGCCTTATCTTAGCAAGGGATGAAAGGGGACCTTGGGTATTTTCATCCCTTTTCTACAAGGACCAGAGTGGGAAGCAGTGGTGAGGGCTTTGCTCTAATTTCTCGAGGCCGCATGTGTTTTGTCCACTCTTCCCCAGGCCCTGGGCTGGGTCCAGGGAATGGAGGCGGGAGCCAGCAGGGGGTCTCCCAAGGGGGGCTTCCAGTCTCACGGGGGCAGAGAGGGGGATGCAAAGACACCACTGGCGGTGGCGCTGGGGCCGCCAGGGCACTGATGTGGCCGAGGCCCTGTCTGTCTGGCCTTGCTGGTCCCGCTGAGGAGCAGAGAACACCTAGAAGACGGGGTCACTGGGGGTGGCCTGCAAGCCCCTCTGCAGGCAGGAGGGTGAGAGGTCCCCGCCTCCCCCCCGGGGCCTGTGCTTGGGGCCCGCAGCCTCCTTTCCCCCCGGAACCCGTGCTCCCAGTGTGGGCAGAGTCGATGACGGGGGTGTGGTTGTGGACTCCCCCTCTCCCAGGGACCCTGGCCAGCAAGCACGCAGCCGGAGCCAAGCCTAAGAGCCAACCCTACGAGGGGGTCCACAGTTTGGGGCCCCGACTCGTCTCACCCATGCCTGGCAGCTTTCCCGTGAGGTGGGTAGCGCTGTCGCCGTCCCCATTTCCTCAACAGGCGACTGACGCCCGGGGCTCCTGTCACCTCCCAAGGCCCCCCCGTCCCGCCCGGTGTGCCCGAGGGGCCCCAGCGCCCTGACCCTGACTTGGGGGTGAGGCGGTGAGGCCACCGCAGCGCAGGCTCTGGGGGCAGGACGGAGGGTATGTGTGGGGTTAGCAGGGTGGCTGACGACCTGAGTGTTACTGGTCAGTCTACTTCAATCCGTTCCCTGCTCCTGACACTTCCTCGGGGAACATTCGGCTGGGGTAATGAGTCAGAACCGCCAAGGCCCCTCGTCCAGCTGAGATGCACGCTGTGCCACAGCCCCGGATGGTGTGAGAGCTGTCCTTGGGCCGAGAAGACGCAGCCTGGCCTTGGTGCGCTGGCGCATCAGCCCAGGCCACTCTGGCCAGCCTCCTGCTGCCCGTTCCTGCCGGTGTGCCCTCCACCCCGCGCCCCCTCCCGGCCTCTCCTGTTCTGCCCTTGCGGCTGTCGGGGCTCTGCCGGGTGCCAGCTTTCCCCGTCCTTACACATTCTGCTGCAGGGAGCTGGACATACAGGTCAGCCCAAAGCCGACCCCCTGCCCCGAGGAACGGCAGCGGTGGCTGCACCCCGAGGCGCCGACACCGCAGGCTCCGGTACTTGCGCTGAAGTCCTGGTGCCTCCCAGACCGCCCAGCCTCGAAACCAAGGTGCAGGTGCCAGGACAGCCTTCTTGCAATGGCTTCTCGCTGATGAAGACACCAGAGGCTTCTCAGGGCCCTGCTCCCCAAGATTTGTAAAACAGAGGGATTTTTGCTTGGGGTATCATATTAATGAAGAAGTAACAAAGTTTTTTTATGTCCCTTTCTCAGACTCACAATCCCCCCATCTTTGGCGACAAGGGTGCCCTCCAATCCTCCCCAAATAGGGGGGATACCTTCCTGTGAGACTTTTGCTTCTTGCTTTCAGTGGGACAAAGTAGGGTCAGAGCGTTCTTCTGGTACTGGGTGTTTCTCAAGTAACTTTATTATTTATTTATTTATTTATTTATTTATTTACATCTTTATTGGAGTATAATTGCTTTACAATGGTGTGTTACTTTCTGCTTTATAACAAAGTGAATCAGTTATACATATACATATGTTCCCATATCTCTTCCCTCTTGCATCTCCCTGCCTCCCACCCTCCCTATCCCACCCCTCTAGGTGGTCACAAAGCACCGAGCTGATCTCCCTGTGCTATGCGGCTGCTTCCCACTAGCTATCTATTTTACGTTTGGTAGTGTGTATATGTCCATGCCACTCTCCCACTTTGTCACAGCTTACCCTTCCCCTCCCCATATCCTCAAGTCCATTCTCTAGTAGGTCTGTGTCTTTATTCCTGTCTTACCCCTAGGTTCTTCATGACATTTTTTTTTTAAATTCCATATATATGTGTTAGCATACGGTATTTGTCTTTCTCTTTCTGACTTACTTCACTCTGTATGACAGACTCTAGGTCCATCCACCTCATTACAAACAGCTCAATTTCGTTTCTTTTTATGGCTGAGTAATATTCCATTGTATATATGTGCCACATCCTCTTTATCCATTCATCCGATGATGGACACTTAGGTTGTTTCCATCTCCTGGCTATTGTAAATAGAGCTGCAATGAACGTTTTGGTACATGACCCTTTTTGAATTATGGTTTTCTCATGGTATATGCCCAGTAGTGGGATTGCTGGGTCCTATGGTAGTTCTATTTGTAGTTTTTTAAGGAACCTCCATACCGTTCTCCATAGCGGCTGTACCAATTCACATTCCCACCAGCAGTGCAAGAGTGTTCCCTTTTCTCCACACCCTCTCCAGCATTTATTGTTTGTAGATTTTTTGATGATGGCCATTCTGACTGGTGTGAGATGATATCTCATTGTAGTTTTGATTTGCATTTCTCTAATGACTAATGATGCTGAGCATTCTTTCATGTGTTTGTTGGCAGTCTGGATATCTTCTTTGGAGAAATGTCTATTTAGGTCTTCTGCCCATTTTTGGATTGGGTTGTTTGTTTTTTTGTTATTGAGCTGCATGAGCTGCTTGTAAATTTTGGAGATTAATCCTTTGTCAGTTGCTTCATTTGCAAATATTTTCTCCCATTCTGAGGGTTGTCTTTTGGTCTTGTTTATGGTTTCCTTTGCTGTTCAAAAGCTTTGAAGTTTCATTAGGTCCCATTTGTTTATTTTTGTTTTTATTTCCATTTCTCTAGGAGGTGGGTCAAAAAGGATCTTGCTGTGATTTTTGTCATAGAGTGTTCTGCCTATGTTTTCCTCTAAGAGTTTGATAGTTTCTGGCCTTACATTTAGGTCTTTAATCCATTTTGAGCTTATTTTTGTGTATGGTATTAGGGAGTAATCTAATCTCACACTTTTACATGTACCTGTCAGAAACTTCAACAGGTGGGAATGTGAATTGGTACAGCCACTGTGGAGAACAGTATGGAGGTTCCTTATAAAACTACAAATAGAACTACGATATGACCCAGCAATCCCACTACTGGGCATATACCCTGAGAAAACCATAATTCAAAAAGAGTCATGTACCAAAATGTTCATTGCAGCTCTATTTACAATAGCCAGGAGATGGAAACAACCTAAGTGTCCATCATCAGATGAATGGATAAAGAGGATGTGGCACATATATACAATGGAATATTACTCAGCCATAAAAAGAAACGAAACTGAGCTATTTGCAATGAGGTGGATAGACTTAGAGTCTGTCATACAGAGTGAAGTAAGTCGGAAAGAGAAAGACAAATACCGTATGCTAACACATATATATGGAATTTAAGGAAAAAAAAAGTCATGAAGGACCTAGGGGTAAAACAGGAATAAAGACACAGACCTACTAGAGAACGGACTTGAGGACATGGGGAGGGGAAGGGTAAGCTGTGACAAAGCGAGAGAGTGGCATGGACATATACACACTACCAAACGTAAAATGCATAGCTAGTGGGAAGCAGCCGCATAGCACAGGGAGATCAGCTCGGTGCTTTGTGACCACGTGGAGGGGTGGGATAAGGAGGGTGGGAGGGAGGGAGATGCAAGAGAGAAGAGATATGGGAACATATGTATATGTATAACTGATTCACTTTGTTATAAAGCAGAAAGTAACACACCAGTGTAAAGCAATTATACTCCAATAAAGATGTAAAAAAAAAAAAGGAAGAAAGAAGTGTCTGCATTCCTGAGCCTATACAGGAGTTTGCCTGCTTCTGAGTCAATGACAGTGACATCCTACTTTGTTTTTGCGGCTGCGTCCTCTTCTCTGCCGGTGTTTGTGAAATGCGTCCCTACCTCTGTGCGCGGTTGTGTGTTCTTCACTCTTGTTCTTGTATACTTGCCATTGACGAATATAAACCACAGTTTACTGTTGATGGACATTAAGGCCGTTTCTGGTTGTAAGAACCCCAGGTGGTGCTGCAGTGAATATTCCCGTCCTTGTCTTGAGGTGGGGCATTGTGAGTGTTTCAGGAGCTCCGTACCCAGAAGTGGTAATGCCGGGTCTTTGACGTGCATAAGTACAGCTTTGGCAGAGGCCGTTGAAGAGATTTCCACAGAATGTACCTGTTTATACTCCACAGGATCCCGCACACTTCAAAATCTCGCCAACACATGGTCTGGTCCTCTTTGAATGTTTAGTCATTCCCGTTGGGGTCATCGTATTGTGGTTTCAAGTTGCATTTCCACCAAGAGGAATCGTGTTCAACAACTTTTCTTATACTTATTACCCATACAAATTTCATATCTGGTAAACTGCCTTCATGCCTTTTGCTCAAATTTCTATTGGATGATCTGCTATTTTAGTTACTGATTGGTAGGAAGAAGTTCATTCTGTATTCGGAATATGAGTCGTTTAGCAGATATGTGTTTGAAGTGCTTTCTCCTCATCTATGGCGTGCATTTTTACTGTCTTATCAGTACCTTCTCAGGGGCAGACGTTGTGAATTTTTACATAATGCCAGTTATCATTTTTTTTCTTATGTGACCAGCAGAATTTTGTTCAGTTTTGAACATGCTTAATTTTCCAAAGGACATAAAGATAGGCTTCTACATTTTCTTTTTTAACAACTTCATTTTTGAGTATTCATTGAGATCCACAAACGTCCTGAACCTGCTTCTTTTGCGTGGTGTGAATACTGTGTACCTTATCTCATGTATCCACCACTCGTCAAGGCAATTAAGGGTCTATCCCCACTCCAGGGCAGGGTCGGCTTCGTCAGAAAGCCTGTAACTGGATATATGTGCTTTCGGACTTTGCTTTTCTCCTCTGTGGGTCTATTTTTCAATCCTGAGCCCAACTCCACACTGTCTTCATAAATGAGACGATATAAATGCCCTTGGTAGTAGAGAGTGCAAGTCCTCCAGCGTTTTTCTTCTCCCACTAGCTTGCCTTGGCTATTCCTAGCCCTTTCCATTTCCGTAAACACTTGAACATTTGGAATCAACTTCACGCGCGCGCACACACACACACACACACACACCCCACCTGCTAAGACTCTGACTGCAATTTCATTGACTTTGTAGATTAATGCTTACTCTATTGGGACTCACCATCCATAAGCTTGGTGTATCCTTCTATTGCTTTAAGGCTTTAACTTCAGTAGAATCTCTGGTTCATAGGGTTTTTGAAAAATATTCAGGACATTTCAGCCTCCCTCTCTCATTGTGTTATGGTTAACAGTGTTTTCTAAGTTTTTGTCCATGTCATCAGAAATCTCCCATTTATCACAGGGAGCCTACTCATAACAGCCCCTTATTTTCTTTATAAGGTCTGTGAGGCCTGATTGATGCCTCCCTATCTATTTCTGATATTGGCAATGAGAATTTTATTTTTCTTCTTTGTGATCTACTTCTGTGTTACCAATACCCTGAATCCTTTCAAAATACCAACCTTGGTTTTGTGAATTTACCTCGTGTTCATTC
Source organism: Mesoplodon mirus (assembly GCF_964341445.2). Taxonomy (NCBI): domain Eukaryota; kingdom Metazoa; phylum Chordata; class Mammalia; order Artiodactyla; family Ziphiidae; genus Mesoplodon; species Mesoplodon mirus. The sequence continues at coordinate 1,493,095 of NC_138992.1, forward strand.
TGCTATCCTCTTTATACTTCCTTCCTCATTTCTCTGGGTGGATCATCTCTTCTTTTTCTAACATCTTGAATGGAAACTGAGAAAACTTTCAGCCTGTTCTCTCTTCTACTAGATGCCTGTGATGTGATATATTTTGCACTAAGCACTTCTTCAGCTGCTTTCCCCACACTTTCAACTTGTCATAACTTCATAATCATTTAGACCTTACTATTTCCCAATTTCTGTTGGGGCGTGTCTTCTGTGTAATTGGTTTAGAAATGCTCTGAATAATTAGTAAGCAGTCGGGGATTTCCTGGTTCTTTTTTGACTAATCATTTCTAGCTTAATTTCACTGAAGTACAGAAGGAACTCTAAGTAACGTCAATCATTTGAGATTTGTTGATGCTGGGTTATGTAATGGCATGAACTCAACCTTGCAGAGTCATATGAGACCCTGTAAGAAGCTGTATCTGGTCATCTCTGGGTCTGTTGTTATGTATACTGATTTGTCCTAGTTTGTTAATGAGGCTGCTCAGACCTTCTATAGCACAGGTTGGCAAACAGGAGTGTGTGGGACAAACCCTGTCCACCAACTGTGTCTGTAAATAAAGCTTGGTTGGAACACAGGGACGATCATATGTTTACTTAGCCTGTATGGCTGCTTCCACCCGCACAAAGACAATGTTTTGTAGTAGTGACAGAGACTAGAAGGCCTACAAAGCTGAAAACATTTGCTGTCTGCTCCTTTCAGGAAAAGATTATTGATCCGGGTCTATCGCTGTGATGTTTTTTTCTCCTTGCTCCAGCATCTAGAAGCTATGGAGAGAGAAGTGTTGGTGATAACTAAATACAGGATAATGGAGTTGTCTACAGAACCTGAATTCTACCAAGGTATCTTCTGTACGTATTTTGAGCCCGTGTTAGGGGGTGCATATGGATTTTGATTGTAATGTCTTTCTGATATTTTGTCCCTTCGCGTCTACACAATGTGGCTCTTCACATAAGTAACACTCTTGTTTTAATATTTACTCAGCCTGTGTGTGTGTATAAGAGGGTCCTTTGGGGGGCAATCAAATTGTAGACCATTTTCTATATTTCATTTTCAATCTTTTCATGTCCTTGTTTTAAAGCATGTCTCTAATAAAGAGCATATTTGTTTTTTTGTTTACCCCAAAAGTCTTGAGTTCCTAATTGTAGCCATTTAAGTAATAATGTAATTAATATGTTTGTTTAAAGATTTCATTTCCATTAAACGTTTACTTTGAGATAATTGTGTATTCAAATGCATTTGCAGGAAATACAGAAAGATCCTGCGAGTCCTTTACTCAGTTACTTGTTAATATCTCGCAAAATATAGTACAGTATTACGACTAATAGGGTAGTGCCATTCACAATAGTGAGGGAAAAGACTGGTTTCATCACTGCAATTTCCCTTATATGGACACATGAACCTCTTTTCCACCCATATCTGGAAACAGTGGCCCCTGCAATGCTAATTTCATGTCCATTTATAAAAGTTTGTCACCTGTATAACGGCATATAAAAGAAACAGTGTGGTATGTAACCTTGGGGGATTGTCTTTTTTCACTGAGCATAAGTCCCTGAATATTCATTTAAGTCAGTTCATGTATCATATTTTTCTCTCTTTACTGCTGAGTAATTTCCCAGGTGAGAAAGTTACACGGTTTGTTTACCCACTGCAGGACATCTGGGGTGTTTCTGGTCCTGGGATATTACAAATAAAGCTGTTATATACAGCCATGAATATGTTTTCTATGGACACGTTTCAATTTGTCTGGGGAAAACAGAGAAGTAAATTTGGGGATCTTATGGTAGTTGCTTGTTTAGCGTTTAAAGCAACCGCCACCCTGTCCTCCACGTTGGCTGCACCATTTTTCTGGGTCACCAGCAATGTGTTAACGATCTGGTTTCTTTGCATCCTGCCCAGCATTTGGTGTGGTCCCTCTGGAGACCTCCACGCCGCCCCCCGTCCTGCCCAGAACTTCTAAAACCATCTCCCCCTTCCGTGTCCTCGGAGACCTTCGGGCACCGCCCCGCGGCCAGGCGCTCTGAGGGAACCGCCTCTGGGGACGCGCTTCCGCCCCGAGGCGAGGCTGAACCTTCTAGAGGCCGCGCAAAGCCTGACGGGAGACGCCCTTCAGTCCTTCCTGGGTGGGGTCTGGGCTCTGAGCCTGACCAGCCTCTCCTCACTCACCTGCGGCGGCTGCGCTCTCTACGGCCTGTGTGGGAGCCCGTCTTGAGGTCGTGTCCCTGAAGGTTCCATAAGGTCTGGGCAGGACACACGGATGTGGGGGAAGGTTCCAGAAGATCTCGGCAGAACGCGGGCTGGGAGGGGGGATGGGAAGGTTCCAGAAGGTCCGGGCAGAACGGGGGCTGGGAGGGGGGAGGGGAAGGTTCCCGAAAGTCCGGGGAGAACGGGGGCTGGGAGGGGGGAGGGGAAGGTTCCCGAAAGTCTGGGGAGAATGTGGGCTGGGAGGGGGGAGGGGAAGGTGCCAGAAGGTCTGGGCAGAACGGGGGCTGGGAGGGGGGAGGGGAAGGTTCCAGAGGGTCCGGGCAGGACACAGGGATGGAGCAGATTCCAGAAGGTCTGGGTAGGAGATGAGGGGGAGGGGGACGGATAGGGGGGCGGGGGGGGATGACGGATGGGGGGGTGGGGCGGGAAGGTGCCAAAAGGTCTGGGCAGGACGCAGGGTGGTGGGGGCAGTGCTGCAGGCTTGGACTGGGTCTTAGGTCAGTGTCTGCAGATTCTAGGGTTTGGCCCTGCCCTCCTGGAGCAGGGGTCACAGATCCCACAACCACATCCATTCTGACCACACGGCATCCCTCCCCTGGGGTCCCATGGCCTCTCCTACCCACCTAGCAGCCCTTCCTGTGGGTGTCCCTTTCACCACCCCTTGTGCCATATAATATATGATGATATATGGCATATATTATCACCTTTCTGGGTACGGATGGCCCACTGAACCCACACAGCATCTTCACCACTGAAATCCCTGTCCCACCCGGACCCCACCTAGCATCCCCTCCCCTGAGTCCCAAGGCTCCCGGACTCATATACCCGTGCCTTGTAGATTCCAGGTTTATTTAAATTAAGACCCTAGGAGGGTCAGGTCTTTCCTGCTAAAAGCAATTCACAGATATGACACTCTGTTATCTTTCTGTTAGCCGACACCCTTAGTGGAGGACCAGCACAGAGATTTGACCAGGTCATCATTTTCCTTCCCAAACTAGTGGCCCCAACAGAGAGGAAAAATGAGGTTACAGGCTGCTGCTGAACTTTGCCTTCTACAACCTTTTGTAACCTCTGGAGCTAAAATTGGGGTGGGGGGGCTCAAAATAATCCAGGGTCCAGAGTAATCCCCGGGATCTTTTTTCCAGAGATCTCTTCAGGTGATTTCTTTCCAGGTGGCACTGAATAAGGTTACTTATCACACATTTCTTTGAGGGAAGTCATCCACATGGTATTATCAATGTAGCTACTCGCTGATTCATGATGGTTATCAGTCTGAGACCCACCACACTGGATTTTCACATATGCTGGCAAATTCAAACTCCTCTGTGGCAAAACTATAAATGTATGATGAGTTTCATTTCCAAAGAATACACCTTTTGCCTGAATTGGGAGGAGGAGGCCTTAGCTAAGTTGTCCTCCATACACCCATTCTCCCATCAGCTGTTTTTCTTGTTGCACAGTCTTTGCCATATCAGGGACAACTGAAGCAGTGCAAAGGCCGCCTGTTTTAATTCTCATTCATTTAATGATGTTCTTATTCCTTTTTCTATCCCCATAGAAGTCACTGTAGCTTGTAAGACTGTGACTAGCAATCCTAAAACATTCTAAACACCAACCCCAGACCACTTAACCTACACTCTGCAAAAGCCTTAGATTCCTACACTCAGGTTATGCAATCAAACTCTGGACCTTCAGTCTTTAACTGAGGAGGCGAATTCAGCCTCTTGTTGAAATATTTTCTGCTCTGTGTCACGATTTTCATAATGGATTGAATCTGGGCTAAATCACGTAGAGCCCATTTTTTTTTTAATTAAAAAAATTTTTTGGGGGCCACGCCACTCATCTCACGAGATCTTAGTTCCCCGACCAGGGGTCGAACCGGGCCCACAGCAGTGAATGCATGGAGTCCTAACCACTGGACCGCCAGGGAATTCTCTGTAGAGCACATTTTTAATCCCTGGCACTTTATATAAATTATTTGAAACAGTAAAGTTGAAAGAATTTACAGCAAATACAAGGATACCCACCACCTAAAGTCCACCCTTAACATTTGACTAGTTTTTCCACGTATCCATCCATCTCTCCAACCATGCTTTAATTCATCTTATCTTTTGATTCATTTCCAAAGGAACTTCAGGCATCAGCATTCTTTCCCCTACAAACTGTAGCAGTTTTGCCTTGCAGGATTCATGCTTTATGTGTCTTATCTAAAAATTCTTTGACTAACCCAAGATTGAAAAAATTGTTCCTGTTTCCTTCTAGAAGTCTTCTTGCTTTGTATTTAGATAAGTTTTATAGCTTATAGTTATACCTGTGATCCATTTCCAATGGATTTTTGTGTATGATGTGAGGTAAGGGAAAAGTCACGTTTATGTTTTTGCTTTTCTTTTTTTACAAGTTTTTTTCATTTGGGGGCATATCTTTTGCATTTGGTTGCTCAAAGGTCTCAGCACCATTTGTCACAGAGGTGGCCCTTTCTTCATTGCACTGTCTTGCTTGGCACTTTTGTCTAAAATCAATCAATCACTTATGGGTGGGTCTGTTTCTTGACTCTTCAGTCTGTTCTGCTGATTGTATGTCTGAGCTTTGTGCAGCTGCAGGCTCACACTGACTTGGTTACTGTAGCTTTTTTCTAACTACCATTCAAAGTCCAGAACCATAAAATAAAAGATGGTGATACAGCTCCTCTCCTGACCAAACTCCAGCCAGGCTCCTCTGGGCCTTTTATCAACTAGGCCTCAAGCTTGGCCTGTAAAGACTAGAGCAAACACTAAGGTGGCTTCTAACAGCTGAAGGCCGCATCCCTAGGATGGCCCAAATCCCCCCACCCCTGCCTTAAAGTACCTGCCTGAAGAACTGTGTTCCAGCGGCCACCTGAAGATGGGCCCCTTCTCCCAACCTCCGTGGGAGGGCGGGAGCTTAACTTAGATAAGTGCCAGTTAGCAAACCCAAGTGGGTTTCACAGGGACCAACCGTGCCTTCCTGCTTTTGTAATTCTCACCTCCCTGACTCCACTGAGCCCCTCTCGCCACCTCCGTACTCCCTCAGTCTCCCTTTGAAATGCCCAGTCACCCCCGTGCAAATCCAAGTGCAGTTCCCTTCACGCAGACTCTTTTCCCCACTGAAATAGAATGTTCCTGATCAAAATCCATCCTTACCACTTTAACTAGTGTCTGACTTTATCTTTGCCCATGAAAAGCAAGCACTCCTGCTTGGCAAAAATACCAAGGCCTGTATCAGACAGGAAAAACGTTTTGTTGACTTTTTATGGCAGACAGTGGACCTACTGTCACGGTGCATTTAGACAACAGGCTTGAATGGAGAGCACAGCAAAAGGAACACACAAATCGACCTGGATGCACAAACTTGCTCAGCGTCACTCATATTAAAGAAATGCAAATTCACGCTACGGGATACTATTTTTATCTCCTGGATTGGTGAAAACCCAAAGGATGGATAAGAATGCATTCTTTTTTACGATACTGTGGGAACGGGCACTCACACTTCTCAAAGATGGGAGGAGAAAACTGATGTAGCTGCTGGGCAAGTGCATCTAGATTGCAAATACATTGAACCTGAGACTGTCAGCCGAGTTTCTGGGAAACCGTCCTTCCGGTGTACCTGCACTCGTAAGAGATAACGTTACGGTCAACTGCAGCTCTATTTCCAGTACGACACGCTGTACACAACACAAAGGCGCATCGAAGGAGGCTCTGGAAATACACTGTCTCACATCCAGGCGTGGATGCTCCGCCACTGTAAACAACAGGAGAGTTCCTGCGAAGGTGCTGCCAGCGCCGACAAACGCACGCCTGCAGGAGAGGGCTGCGGGACGAACGCAGGCGGGGAGCAGCCACGCGCCACGCTCCTCTGGGGCCACGACGTGGCAGAAACCAGGACGCGACCCCGTGCGGCCCGGGAAGCGACGGGGTGCGAACACCAGGGGCACCGGGAGCTGCCTCTCCCCTAGCGCCAGGCACCGGTTGCGCATGCGCGGCCCGCCCGCAGGGGGCAGGGCCCTGCGGAGTGGGCGGGGCGGTGGGTGACCACTCCCTCCACGGGAGGGCCCTGCCGCCCCCAGACGCGTGGCCAATGGCCCTCCTCCTTGACCCGCCACCCGCCAGATAGCAGGACGAAGGCGGGTGTGGAACTTGGGGAACATTCCAGAAGGAGCACGAGAGGGGAGCCCAGAAGGGAGCGGGCAGGAGTGAGAGGAGAGCCGGCCTCAGCATCAGGGGTGGCAAGGCCAGCCTGGGGTGGGCTGGGTGCTGCAGGGGTACCCAAGCCTTCATGTGCCCTGGGGTCAGGATGCACTGGTGATGACCTGGCCACAGATGGAGAGGGAGATGAAGATGGAGGAGGAAGGCTGGTGATGCTGGGTGGGAGGGTGCCCCATGGGGGCTCCTGAGAGAGCGGGAGTTCAGATCGCGGTGGGGAAAACGTGGTACAGCCTTCGGGGAGCAGCAGCGGGCACACCTGCCGAGCAGGTTTGGGTGAATGAATGCAGAATTCCCGGGAGTGCTGACGTCCCTGGGGATAGAGGGGACTTAGTGGCGGTGACAGGCCGCCCAGCACCGAGAGGCCACACCTAGCCCCAGGCCCATGGGCGAGGAGGAGAGGGTCTGCCCCAGTGTCCAGCGGGCAAGGGCTCCGAATGCTGGTGGACACACAGGGGCCAGATCTAAGCGCGGAGCCGCAGGGCTGACCACGTGGCCCTGCTCGCTCCTCACGTTCAGGGCCAGACGTCCCCGGAGATGGCGGTCCTCCTTGTTTTGTTGCTGGTCATGAGCCTGCCACGGGTGGAGACCAACGTCACCGTGTCTGGAAGGCAAAGTAAGTTCCAGGCCCTCGGCCTCCTGGGCTGGGAGGAGGTGGTGGGCTGGAACGCCTGTGTGGACTCGGGGGTGGCCATCCCCGTTTGGATGACACCCTGGCCCCAGGTGGGTTTGGAGAGTTGCAGCACAGAGGACTCAGTGGGCAAAAGAGCGTGAAGAGGGTGGTCAGCTGGCCTGGACGCCTAGTGGGGGAGCCTCTTGATGTGGAGCCCCCCAAGAGCAGGTCAGGATGGCTGGTTTTATTCCCCAGCGCCCAGCTCTCCCTGCCATGGCCCTGCCTTCCTGGGGGAGGTCAGGCTGGAGGCCAAGCCTGGCGCAGCCGTCACTGGGCCCTCTGGGGCTGTCTCTGAGAACAGAGAGCTGCAGGAGTGTGACCAGCTTCTCGCCCAGCAGCGAGTCCCGCCGTGACGCAGAGCTGCCAGTGGGCCGCCGCTCTGGGCTCAGGAGGGACACAGGGTCTCGGGAGGGGAAGGGGGAACCGAGTGCCGAAGGAGGTGGGGCGGGCCGGGAAGCGGGGTGGGAAGGGTGTGTGGGAGCAGACTCCGAAGCTGTGGGGTTTCTTTTTCTAGAGGAGTCAGAGGTGAGATGCCAGTGTTGTGTGTGGATGGGGCACGTCCCTGAGGCTGGGCGGGGTGGGGGGAGGTGAGCCTTGGGTGTTGCCATATGAAGGTGGGAGCTTGCACGTCTCTGGGGCGAGGGTCTGTGCGTGTCGGGGTCACGCGGTGGGTCTCGGTGTGGAGGTGTGAGAGAGACACGCCCTGTGCGTGGATGAGGGAAGCCCGGAGAGCAGAGAAGGAGCTCCGGGCCTGGGGCGGGCTGTGGGGAGCTGGAAGGACAGCGGGACCCCCGGCTGTTCTCATTTGGGGGAAGGAGAGGATGGCGGGCGTTGGTCGGACGGGACCTGGCAGCTGCCACGTTCCGCTTTCTTGTTATTCCTCATTTCAGACGTCCTGAGGTGTCACGTTTGCGAGGAGGAGAACAGTTTCGATTGTGAAAGACCCACGGACTGCAAGCCTGGCCTTCCGTACTGCGCTTCCGTCGCCGTGAGTGAGTGTCTCGGTTGGTCCTGGGCTTCCCCAGGCCGGCCAGTGGAAGACTTTCAGGACTTAGGGTCTGTCTAGCTTTCCTCAATAGAGAATAACTAATATGAAAGCGAAATTGAAATTTTTTTTAAAAATTGAAATTAAAAAAAATTTTTTAAATTAAAAAAAATTTTTTTTTAATTTTTTAAAAATTTTTCTTAAATTTAAAAAAATTGAAATTTTTTTAAATTTGAAGAGCAAAGTCCTGTGAAGCCAGGAGGGCGGGTGGGCCATGGAGGAGACCCAGCTTGTGTGAGTGACAGCACGGCCGATGTAGGGCAACGCGCGCTGACCGCCGGTCGGGGCGAAGGACTGAGGTGCAGGAAGAAAGCAACGGAGAGTTCTGTTCATCCACTGCTAAGTGAAAAATTAAGCTTTAAGGGCTTCACATGTCCCTACAAGAGAGGTACATAATTAGGGGCGTGGGCTTAAAAGATGTTCTGAAGGGAGTGTGCATGCTTTAAGGCGTCTGGAGACCACTGCTGGGTCATCTGTGATTCGCCCGAGGACTTCTGGCCTCCTGGAGAGCTCTCTCCCGAGGGTGAGTCTGAAGGCCCCAGCATGACCCAGCAGTGGCTTCGTCAGGGCTGGAGAATTCACTTTCCGTTCGTCAGCCGCTTCTGGAGGCTTCCATGTTCCAGGAAGTGTGCGGGGTGCTGAGTGGGTCGAGGTGTAAGCCCTACTGCAGCCTCACGTGGACCTGATAACTTCGTGTGGAAAGATGACGGCACAGTGCAATGTGAGATGAGGTGAAGTCGGAAGACTGGCCCTGTCCCCCAGCGCTGAGCTGTGCCCTTGCGGCAGGCTCACTGTCACAGCTCTCACACCCAGGCCCTGGGCAGCGGCTCCTCAGGAGGCCAGCTCCGAGCTCCGGGCAGTGGCTGCGATGGCCGGGAGCCCCTTGCCCTCGTGCGTCTGTCCGTGGTCACCAAGGCCTGAGCGACCCTGCGTTTGAGAAGTTGAGGCCTAAGGAGCCTGTACGTTCCCAAACGGAGACTGCCAGGCCCAGGTTCCCGGTGCGCGCGGACAGGCCGAGGCTGGGGGCATCGATGCCACACCCCACTCCCAGAAGCAAATCTGAACACGAAGCCCTGATGCTCCTCCTCTGTGGTGATGGCTCCCGACTCCCCATCAGGTGCCCTCTTTGAGCGGGGCTTCTGAGAGGCGGCACCGGAAGGGTCAGGGTTGGGCGGATTTCGGGCAGCAATGGTGTTGGTGTCGTTTCCAGTTCACGTGACTCCTGTCTGTCTCTCTCCTCATTTCCCGTTAGGAATATTCCCCCGGTTCTTCTATGTTTCCAAGCAGTGCGTGAAGTACTGTGGGGTCATCAGTCCCCCTCCACAGACGGCCAAGGCGTTCGTGCTCGTCAAGCCCACGCCCCTCCTGTTCATGGCGTGCTGTAAGCAGAACCTGTGCAACAACCAGAAGCCAGTCATCAAAGAAAACACAGAAGACAGATACAGAGAGGGGGGCGGGGAGGACGGCAGCAGCGGGCAGGGCAGCGGGAGCAGCAGTGCGGGGCTGGTGACTTTCCTGACACTGGCCTCTGGGCTCCTGGGCCTCAGGCTGCCGTGATGAAGCCGACTGGCTGCAGACGGTTGGAACCTGTTGCAGTAAACTTGTTTTCCACTGATTAGCTCACTGGTGGTCTGACTTTCCAGGGGCCTCGAAATGGGGAAGGAGTGGGGGGATTGAATCTATTTGGCTCTAGCCGGCAGGTCGGCAGGTCAAATGAGAGCAAGGCCAAACCTTCCCCGTAGCGATCTTGTCTACAAGTTGTTTCTCTCTGAAATCAAGACTTTAACTCTGTTTATTGCTGACAAGCGCTCCTGACCCCCCTTCACCTTGGAGGGCCTCAGTAGTGATGGAAGCGAGGGCCTGTGGCCACCCGTGAAGAGCAGTGCTCGGATGCTTCTGACCTTTGCGGGGTCCCAGGGTCCGTGGGGGAGACAGAATGATTTGGGCATAAGACATCCCTGAAGCGGAAGAAATACTGCTCCGCGTGGGGAGTGGGACGTCATCCTGGGGACACAGCCCTCTTCTGACGGGGGGAGGCCCCGTGCCTGCTGTCCCTCAGCTCTTGCTACCAGCTTCCAGGAGACAGAAGACAAGGAATTCTGCTGAATATGCATGGACTTCACCCACCAACTGGCACAGGTGGGTGGACTCACAAATTCTTTCACGTGCATTTGTCCAGCATCTGAAACTTGAGCAGGTAGACAGCAGCAGGGTCAGCCTTTTTTCAGTTTTCAGTTGAGATGCAGCTGTCCAAAGACAGCTGAAAAGTCAGTCACGGTTGTGCACAAAACAAAGGCTTTCTCCCCGGTGGCGTTGACTCGGTGTTAGGATGGGTGCAGCGCCATCTGCAGCTCACCTTCCTACCCCGTCTGCCCACACTCTAGCCCGCCCCAAACTGGTCTGACTCAGGGAGACTGCTGGTTGGGGCAGCCTGGGAACCTTCCAGAGAGTCTCGGTGGCCGTGAAGGAGGCACTGTGGGGCAGGCACGGAGGAGGGCCCTCTCTGTCCCATCTGGACCCTCTAAACCAGAGGTCTAGGTGGGCCAGAAGGCCCCTGAGGGCTGGCCAGCAACTCCAGGACTGAAGATTTCCAGCCTCTGTTAGGCTCCTACCGCAAGCACGTCCCTTTTCCAAGCACAGGCTTTGCGCTCACACCCTGCTGCTCGTGCCCGGGTCCAGGAACGGCATCCCCCAGCTACTCCCGACTCAAATCCTAGGATAGGAGCTTGGGGAGCATCCCTTTTGTTAGGGCAGGCAAGAGAGGCAAGGGGTCAACTACGTGAGAGTTACCGTGGCAACCTGACATTGGAGTCTCTTCACCAGGAGGACCCTTAGGTGCAGTGTAAGATAACCGGGAAGTCAAGACGTGTGAATACGGAGAACCCCTAAATTTGGACCTGGTGGGTCTTTGGTGATTTGACGAGGATCACTTTCAGTGACCGATGGTGGGAGATGCCAGCGTATTGCAGGATGAGCTCAAGTGAACTGGGAAACGCGTTGTCACCAGCGTGATGGATACTCTTTCTAGAAGTCACTGTGGAAGGAAGGAGCTGTAAGAGGGTAGTGTTTAGACAAAACAGATCAAGGGTCAACATCGGTGCCACATTAAGAATGTAAAGACTTGGGAGCCTTTATCTGCCAAGAGTGGGGAGCCCGTCGCGGAGGACAGAAGCAGGAGGCGGGGGCCCAGCTGGTGCAGGCAGAAGGGAACGGGATCCAGGGCAGAGGCCGCAGCCCCGGCAGGGAGAGTGGACGCTTCTCCCGTGAGCCAGCAGAGCCACGGCAGGAGTGCACAGAGAGCGCGCGTGTGGGAAGGAGCCGGGAAGCTGAAAGGATGCGCTCCCCGCAGTCACGCTTGCTCCGTGAACAGCAGACGGGGTATCTGCTGAAGACAGACGCGCTGGGGCGTGATGGCAGCTTGGGACCGTCCCTGCAGGCTGGAGAGAGGGGAGGTCGTGGCTGAGACCGCGCAGAGGCCCAGAAGAGCTTGCTGGCAAGAGGATGCAGGAGCGGTCGAGGCACAGGAGCGGACGTGGTGGAGGCCGTCTGAAGCCTGCTGTGAGCTAATCCCCTAGGTCACCAGGGCAAGAGGGAACTGCACCTGGTTTCAGGAGAGCAACCGAGTGACGACTTGTCAAAACTTGGCCGGAGAGAGAAGGAGGTCCAGCCAAGGTGAATAGGACCAGGCCAGGCCTGCAAGGCCACGTGGAGGCAGAGGGCAGAGTGTTGGCTAGAGCTGAGGGAAGAGCGTGAAGGGAAGGGGCCTATGGTCACCCAGACCCCTCAGAACTCCGTGCAGAGTAAGGAGACGCTCACGTGCCGGGGAAGGACGTGTGATTCCGCAAGTGGCGTTGCTAAGGTGGGCCACCGTGTCCCTTGAGAGCCGGTGGGGTGCGAGCGTCACGTGCACGAAGCGCAGCGCTCAGCAGCCCAGAGCGGCGCGGCGTGGCCGGGAAGCTCACTCCGCCTTGCCGAGCGCTGCTGCAGCTCGGGGCACACGCTTCGGGGAGGGGAGTGTGTGGGCCGCAAAAGCAGCGTCTCTTTCAAAGTGACAAGTTCTCCAAAATATATATGCATGCCCAAGTTGTCACCTGTACGTAGGCTTGAAAAACCAAGAAAACTGAGAATTTGAGGATAGCAAGAGCTGAGGGACAGCAGGCACGGGGCCTCCCCCGTCAGAAGAGGGCTGTGTCCCCAGGATGACGTCCCACTCCCCGCGCTGAGCAGTATTTCTTCCGCTTCAGGGATGTCTTACGCCCAAATCATTCTGTCTCCCCCACTGACCCTGGGACCCCGCAAAGGTCAGAAGCATCCGAGCACTGCTCTTCACGGGTGGCCTCAGGCCCTCGCTTCCATCACTGCTGAGGCCCTCCAAGGTGAAGGGGAGTCAAGGGTGCTTGTCAGCAATAAACAGAGTTAAAGTCTTGATTTCCGAGAGAAACAACTTGAGCAGTCTTCTAGGGAGAACAGGTATCTCAGACGCTCTGAGCTGCCAGTCCCTTGGACGGTTGGGCTCAACGGGCCACGTGAAGACATGCAGAGGAACTAGGGACTGTAGCCTTCAAACGTTGCTCCTCAACCACAGCAAAGCCCCCCCTCCTGATACATATGGAGCAAATCACAAGGTGCTGGACACACAGGCTCGCCAAAGCCTCTGCACCTCTGAACAAGCACGTCCACCTTCTGAAACATCATCCTGTCTCAAGCACTTGGAACGCTCCTACCAACTCACTCCCTTCATAGGCGAAGCGCAGAACCCATACTACCACAAAACAAAAACAGTACAAGAAAGGAACACTAGAGGTCCATGTAACTGTGAACTAAAAGCAAAAACTGGCTAATTGGCTGTATTAAAATAATAACAGGCTATGACCAAGTACAATTTGCTCCAGACACGTTAAGAATGAGTCAGCCTTAGACAAAGATGTCAACCAAGGAGATAAAGGATAATAACCACAGGATCATCAACATTCACTTATATGATTTTTTAAAAATCCTGGATCACTAGGAACAGGAAAAAATGTCAATAATTTACTGAAAGTCACCCACCAGAAACCTAAACCAAACACCATACTTAGTGGTGAAGCATTCCAAGTGCTCCCATGTAACCCAAGAACGTAATGCGCACACACGCTGTCCCGGCTACAGTCAGATGCTCAAGTGGAGGCTTAGACATATCACAAAGGAAGGAGAATAAAGGAAGGACTATAGAAATGCTTTCCCCCAGCAACAAGTCTAACTGGGCAGCTAAAAACCCTCCTATTATAAAACACTTAAAAATGTTGCATGAAAAAACATTCTAAATACTTTTCAACTGTATGCCAAGCTAATGTGAACATTTCAGAAGAGGAAGAAAGGAAAGAAGAGAGGGAGGGAGGGAGAAAGGAAGGAAGGGAAAAGAAAAGAAAAAGAAAAGGAAACAATCTTGACAATATATGGACAGCAAGTAGTGAACCTGGCAGCTGCCTTCAGGATACTTGCTGCTCTCCAGTCACCTAGAGCCACAGTTTGGGTGGCAGACGAGGCCCTGGCCTCCATAAGAGAGGAAGTGAAGGTAAAAAAACATAAATGAGGCGCTTCAGAAGGGATATGCCCTAAATTAAATACTAAACTAGAAAAAAAGAGATACTCTCTGCACAAGGAAGCTTGTCTGTGTCAGTATTGGCTCTACATGGAGAAGAACATATGAAGAGAAGTTTTTACTGAGAATTAGAAACTCTCATATGACCTTGGGGCTTGTATTTCCACTACTGGTTTATTCCGATAAACCTCAAGCCACAAAATAAATGTTAAGTGGCAATGATGGGTTTCTCCCTGTAGATACCTAGAAGAACAAAGGAAAATCCTCTCTGAAGGAATATCTGCTCAACTCAGAAGTCAGAGTCCCAAAGGTATTATCTCAATAAATATCTGCTAAAAAATAAAAAATCACAGACACAAGAAACAAGGAGTAAGTAGAAGTAGACCACCAAAGGTTTCAAACATTGGGAATCATAGATATATAATACAAAATAAATTTGCTTTAAGAAATAAAAGAGCATAGAAAACATGAGGAAAGAATGAGATACCATCAAAAAATATTAGGCAAAAAAATAAAGGAAACTGCTGGAAGCGAATGATGTAATCTTTGAATATAAAAACTTGAGATGGTGGTGGGATGAAATGGGAGATTGGAATTGACATGTATACACTAGTATGTATCAAATAGATAACTAATAAGGACGTGCTGCATAAAAAAATAAAATTCAAAAATAAACTTAAGGGAGAAATTAAATAACAGATTACACATAGATGAAGAGAGAACAATAAACTGGAATTTGAGCTGAACAAACTATTCCACTGCAACCTAGAGATTAAAAGAAATGGAAAACACAGAGAAGAAACTAGAAGACATGAAGAACAGAAGGAGAGAGGCTAATACAGAAACAAGCAGAATTCCAGAAGAAAACACAGAAAATGGAGTACAGGCAATGTTCAAAGAAAAGAGCAATGGATGATTTTCCAAAAGTGATGAAAGACATGAATACTCAGGTCAAGCAATCACAACAGACCTGTACTGAGACACACTCAGAGTAAAACGTCCAGATTTCAAACCAAGAGAAAATCCTAAAAGCTGCCAGAGAGAAAAGACACGTCTCGGAGGCAACAGCAGTTACACCCTATGCAGACCTCAGCTCAACACGGGAGACAGAGGACAAGGCAGTGAGCTTGGACTCGCAGCCTACACAGCTGTGAGAGATAAGTGTCTGCTGTTTACGCCCCCCAGTCTATGATGTTTTGTTGTAGCAGCCCGAGCAGACTAAGACATGTGGATAAAGCAAAACAAACACTGACTAGAGAGCACAAAAATAATAATTTCTTATTTGAGAGGTTAAGGAAAATAAGACAGAATATGGGATACAAACGGCATGAAAAGGCAGGAGGAACGTGCTTAACGATGAAGTGTTCTCTGGTTTCTACGTGGTTCACAGAGAGGTTAGAGATGCCATAGGCATAAAGGGTCAATGCCAAAGGGCCACAGAAATGGTGTTTGTTACCTTCTGCATAGGTATAGAAAAAAGATCATAATTGAGAAAAAACGGATAGAAAAAATTAAAAGTACTACATAACTGATGATAGAAATATATCTGCCTGCCTTAGCAACCACAATAAATAAAATCACCAGCTCAGAGACAGATCATTAGATTGAAGTTTTTGTTTTCATCCAGAAAAACACTCAAAACAAAAGACCACAGAAAAATTCATCATAAAAGATGGAAGAGGGCTTCCCAGGTGGCGCAGTGGTTGAGAGTCCGCCTGCCGATGCAGGGGACACAAGTTTGTGCCCCGGTCCTGGAGGATCCCACATGCCGCAGAGTGGCTAGGCCTGTGAGCTATGGCCACTGAGCCTGCGTGTCCGGAGCCTGTGCTCCGCAACGGGGGAGGCCACAACAGTGAGAGGCCCGCGTACCGAAAAAAAAAAAAAAAATGGAAGAAGATATCGTGGACTTATACTATTAATGTCAGACAAATAGTCTTTAAGGCAAAAATCACTAAGAGACGTAAAGGACAAAATATTCAACTCACTGGAAAAAAAATTTTTTTAACAACTTAAAACTTGTGTGTATCTATCTAACAGAAGTGCTCCAAAATACATAAAAAGTGCTAGACCGACAGGAGAAATGGACAAAACCAGCAACACTGTGGAATGTTTAAACACACCTCTCCCAACAACTGGCAGACCTGAGGGCAGAAGTTTAGTAAAAACACTGAACAACACAGCTAACATATCTTGTACCCTGCACCCAACAATTACAACATAGGCACTCTGCTCAAAAACAAGACAGCATGATGAAAATTTTCAAGTACTTTAAGTTGGACAGTTAACAAAGTCTACAGAAAACAAAACAATACACAACAAAACACTGGGATAAAGCTAGAGCAGCTTCCAGGGGAAAACTGATAAGCATTTTAAAACTCAAATGCTTATAACAGAAAAGAAGAACATCGGAAAATTAAGGAATTAGACATTCCATTTCAAAAGTTAGAAATTTGTAATGAGAAATAATGAAGTGGCAGAAATTAATGAAATAAAAATCTAGGGTATGATAGAAAGGACCAAGAGTTGGATTAGCAGCATTTGAGACAAAACCAAAGAGAGCTTTTAGTAATCAAGAAGAGTAGTAGGTAGAAAACATCAGACTAAACACAGTACCACTTTTAAAAGACTAGAAAACAGCAAAGAGCTTGATATCTGGGACATGGTGAAGAGTCTAACATACTTGAATGCAGATGTAAACATGGACCCCATTTCTTAACCAACCCTTTGCCATATAACTCTGCAGGCCCTTCAACCAAAGGCTGGATTTATTTCCTTGACCTTGACTTGGGGCTCAATCTTGTAACTTGCCAGGGGCTGCTTTCTTATGCCGCTATCACCATCATGAGAGAAAATGCTCATTAGTGCCCTTGTAGCAGGAGGATGGGGAATACATGTGGCTGAACATCTCAGCTGACCCCAAATCTGCAGTGAGAAGCACTGAACCCAGCCTACCCTCAGATGCATGGATGATAATATCAATGCTTTAACTCTGAGAGCTGTGTAGCCACTGGTTATGCAGCAGCAGCAGCAGCTAACTGAGACAATGTGGATCCACTAAGAGGAAAAGAGAATGGGTCAGACACAACATTTCATCAAGATACAGGAGCTAATACGATTCCAAAACTGATTAAAGATATCATCCCACAGATTTAAGAAATTCTTAAGGAACTGAAGCAGGATCAAGAAAAATCATACCCACGCACATCACAGTAAAACTGCTGAACACCAAGGATAAAGAGAAAATCTTAAGAGCAGCCAGAGAAAATAGCCACCACACTTAAAGGGGCAACATCAAGACTAACAACTGAGTTCCAAAAGAAAATAATCAGTGAAAGACAGGAGACAATGGAATGACATCGTCAAACCACTGGCAGAAAATAGCTATCAATCTAGAAGTTAATACAAAGCACAAATATCCTTCGAAATTCAAAGGTAACAGGGACTTCCCTGGTGGTCCAGTGACTAAGACTGCGCTTCCAATGCAGGGGGTGCAGGTTCAATCCCTGGTGGTGTAAACTAAGATCCCACATGCCTCGCAGCACAGCCAGGAAAACAAACAAACAAACAAACAAAAAAACACCCTAACTAAACAAATAAAAAGAAAGATCAAAGGTAACAACAAATTCAAAGAAAAAAAATCTCAGAGAACTTACCCCCAGCGGACCACACTCAAAAAAATTATGAGGTAGAAGAAAAATGATCTCAAACATAAGCACAGAAATGCACAGACAGAGGGGAAGAAAAAGGGTAAATGTGAGACAGTGTAAATGAATATCATTATCTGAAGCAATAACAACGAGGTCTTGGGGTTTCACTACATAGAGTTAAAGAATTACATGGCATATTTAATCCAACGATATCAATAGTGTAAAGAGTTGCCTGCGACAGGAGTGGCACAGAGTGGCAGCGAGATACACGGAGCCAGAGGCGGTAAACATGGAAGTGGACAACCGTAGCTACGTTCCAAAAAAACTTTACTTATGACAGACGAAACCTGAATTTCATATATTTCACAAAAGTTGCTTCCCCCCGCTCCCCCCTACCCCCACCGTTTAAGCGTACAAAAGACATTCTCGGCTCCCAGGTGCAACTAAAAACAAGCAGCCGGACTGCTCTCAGGCTACAGTCGGCCGACCACGGCATCAGGGAACCACTAACACCTAGAATCGCCATCGAGCGGAGCCCACGGAGCGGTCACAGAGACCCCCGCCAAGAGGAGAGCGATGAACGAGGCTTCCACGCCGGCGAAACCGCAACCTGGTTAAACAACTGCGGAGAGAAAAGCCCGCATCAGGTGAACGAGCTATGCCCCAAACTCCGCACAGCCGCCAGAGAACCGGAAGCGGCAATGCGCAAACCGGAAGCACGGCGGAAGGAGTGTGTCCTCCTTCCTCCCAGCCCCACTGCTCCCTCTGGCGCCCCTAGCGGCCCAGCCTCGCCTGGCGGCACCAGGAAGATCCAATGCAGCCCTTCTGCGGGGGGCTGTCCTGGGCGGGCACAGATGCTGGGTCAAAAACTAGTCATTGGCATACCCTGCAAACAGTAAACAAAAGAAATCTGGTAGAGTATCTAATATCAGACAAAGGTGATCCCAACACAAGAAGCTTTACTATCATAGAGAGCTTTTGGTAATTACAAAAGTGTTAATCCAAGAGGCTGAAATAATTCTAAAACAGTATGCATCTATTAACATGGCCACAAAATATAAAGCCAACATTAACAGAAATAAAAGAAGAATTGGTAGATTTCAGTATATTTTTCTCTGTGTACGATAGAACAAGTCAGGACATTAATAAAGGTATAGAATATTTGCACATCATGACTAACAATCTTGACTTAGTAACTGTCAACTTCAATAATATAACAGCCAGGTATTTTACCAGCAAAAATAAACTATTCCTGAGTTTACTCAGGAATAGCGAGAGGAATTTAGACTCGAGACAAGCCAGCTAGGGCCAACCATAGGCAAACCCAGAGAATGAGGAAGGGGAACTTGCTTTTATAGGGAAACAGGGGAGTTGGGCGGGGCTGTCGTGATAACCAAACAGCCCATTGGAGGAGCTGGGAGGCCGATGGATGGAGGCTTCCCATTGGTTCGGCTGCTGCAGTTTCTGACTGGCTGAGCTGCGGGTTGCAGAGAGCAGTGTCTTCCTTCTGCTAGAGAGGAAGTAGGGGTTCCTTCCGGTGGCAACGTATGTAGCCCCTTGTGTGTTCCCCTTGGGGTAATTGACTATGCATATAGGGGGAGTGCTCCCCACTCCAGGCCTGTCCCAACTACAAATTTAGCTGAGATTTCTTTAATTAATTCCACATAACATATATAGAGTATTACATACAACTGAACAATCTTTTCAAGGGACATGGAATATTCACCAAACGTTTGTCCATATGCTGGGTGTAAAGCAATTCTCAACAATTTCAATGGATTGAAATCATCTGGAGTGTGTTTTTTGACCACAGTGACATTCAATAAGAAACTAAGAACAAAAATTAAAAAACTCCCAAATATTTGGCAATTAAGCAATACATTCCTGAATAGCCTAAGACTCAAAAAAATCACAATGGAAATTAGAAAATATTTATATTAAATTACAACATGTCTATGACATATTATTACCTGTGGCATAGTGTTAAAGCCATGCTTATAAAGAGAAATTTGTGATCTGAAATCATATATTAACGGGGGAAACCTGAAAGTCAGAGATCTGAGTATCTATTTCAAGGAATTAGAAGAAGAATAACAAACCCAAAAGAAGTAGAAACAGGCTAGTAAAACAGAAATGCACAAAATAATTAAAAAATCAAAAGTTATTTCTTTGAAAAAAATAGTAAAACTGATAAATCCCTAGAAAGAATGATTATGACTAAGAGAAGACACAAATTATCAATATCAGGAATGAAAAGTATGACATGTCTACAGGTCATATAACCACTAAAAGGATACGGAAAAAGATACCATCTAGGGCTAAGCAAAGAGTTCTTAGAGTTGATGCCAGAAGCACAATCCATAAAAGGAACAATTGATAAAGTGGGCTTCATCACAATTAAAAACTTACGCCCTGCTAAAGATTCTGATAAGAAGATGAAAAGACAAACTACAGACTGGGGGAAAATATTTGCAAGGCACGTATCCAACAAAGTATCATCTAAAATTCTAAGGAACTCTCAAAACTCAACAATTAAAAAGAAGAAAATCCAATTAGAAAATGGGCCAGGGGACTTCCCTGGTGGTCCGGTGGTAAGGAATCCGCCTTCCAATGCAGGGGATGCGGTTCGATCCCTAGTCAGGGAATTAAGATCCCACATGCCTCGGAGCAACTAAGCCTGCATGCCGCAGCTACTGAGCTCGTGTACCTCAACTAGAGAGAAGTCCGCGTGTCGCAATGAAAGATCCTGCATGCCTCTATGAAGATCCTGTGTGCCACCACTAAGACCTGATGCAGCCAAAAAAATTAAATAAATAAATAAATAAAATGTTTTAAAAAAAGAAAATGGGTCAGAACGCATGAACAGACATTTCACCAATAAGCAGAGGTAGGTGGCAAATAAGCACATGAAAAGACTTTAAACAGCATTATCCTTTATGAAAGTGCAAATTAAAGTCACAATGAGATATCACTATACATCTATTAAAGTGCTAAAGTAAAAATAGTGACCACACCAAATGCTGATGAGGATGCATAGAAACAGGATCATCCATACATTGCTGGTGAGAATGTAAAATTATATCACCACAATGGCAAACAGTTTGACAGTTTTTTATAAAACTCAACATGCAACTACCATATGACCTAGCAATTGCACTCTTGAGTGCGTATTCCAGAGAAATGAAGATGTTCACAAGAAAACCCTCCTTCATTTAAAAGTGCCAAAAACTGGAAACGACCGAGATGTCCTTCAATGGGCAAGTGGTTAAACCAGCTGTGGTCCATCCATGTCATGGAATACTTCTCAGCAATAAAAAGCACCAAACTATTGAAACAGGCAACAACCTGGATGAATCTGAAGGGAATTATGCTGAGTGAAAAAAGCAACCAGTCTCCCCCTACATACTATGGGGATCCATCTGCATAATGATACAGGCTTTCTCAAACCATCCAGAAACCCAGGACCTGTTATGGGGAAGCCTCACAGTAGAATCCCCTGAGGATGAGAAGGCAGCCGAGTCTGTGCAGCCGGTGATCAATAAATGAATGAACAGTATGTGGCGAGCTGTTGTCCTAAGCTCGGTATGCACAGATCCACCCAGTGAGAAGGGCACTCACACCTTCTCCATCCTACAGGTGACAAAATGGAGGCTCGGTTGAACACTGAGCCTTTCCTCCCGGCCCAGGCCCCGCAGTGCTGCGGCCTGGAGCCCTGTGATCCTCTGGTGGAGTGCGCCCCGCCCGACAAGTACTGTGTGATTCTGCGCCCTGGTGAGCACCCACACCGCCTGGAGGCCCCCACACGCCCCGCTGGCCTCTCCTCGGCCCACCCAGACCCTCGGGGGACACCACGCCCTCCAGCAGGAAATCCGCAGGGGGCCCACCCCGGGGCTGTAGCGGGCAGGGACTACCCGTCCTTGTTTGTAACACTCACGCGTCCATACAAGGGTGGGTTAAGAGAAACTCTGTCAGCAACACAACACTGTCACAGCAAGGCCCCAGCATGGGCTTCCCGGCTTGAGTGAGTCCCTGTAAAATACTTGGGAGGGAGGGAGCAGGTGGTCCATGGATTCTGCAAGATGTGGGCACGGAAGGAGGATGATGCCTGGAACACCTGGCCTCGGCCGGCAGCCCGGCCGGGGTGCCTCTCCCGGGCTCCCTACCTCACATCATGGGTGGCAGGACCCCTGACCTGGGCACCTCGCACTGTGCTGGGGCCCCGGCCTGCCCTGCCCAACCACACCCAGACCCTGCCTTCTCCAGGCTCCCCCCACCCCCCCAGGGCAGGCCCCTCCTTCCTCCAACCTCCCGGGGTCCCCTCTTCAGGTCTGAGCAGCCGCGGGCTGAACCGGGGCCCCAGCTCTCGAGTAGGGCCTGCTGGTGACAGTGACAGGCAGGGTCAGGGCGCTGCTGGGCCCCGGGAGGTTGCGTGGTAGGGGTCTGTGCAGCAGGAATGGTTGACCTGGAAGGGGTGGCAGGGAGAGGGTGGAGACCTGAAACGAAGGGGGCCCTGGAAGCTGCCGCCCCTCAGAGAGAAGAGGTGTGACGTGGTGACGGTCAGTTATGGGCGCTGCGTGTGGTCCAGGAGAGGCCGGCCGGGCAGCTTTGTCTGTTTCTGCGAGGGAACAAGGAGCCCTCTCCCCTTGCAGGTTGCTGCCACCGTTGGGGTCACGTCTGCAGAGGCCCCAGCCGTGTTCCCCAGGCTCCCCACAGGAAGCAGGGGCTCTGCCACGCACGGGGCAGCCGAGCAGCCTCACCAGGGGCCCACCTTCTGGGCCGCAGCCCCTTGTCAATCCCGATGGTGACAGAGGCCCTGGCAGCCGGGACTCATTACAGGGGGGCACAGTGTGTGGCCAGAGCCCCCATGAGTGCACGGCAGGGCTGGGACCCATGCGGGGGTCTCCCCACCACCCAGCTGGCCATCGGCCTCCTTTCAGCCCAGGGACACCGTGCGGGAGCACAGGGCCCCTCCAGTGCCTCCCGGACCCTCCCCTGTCTGTCAGGCGGGGAAGGACCCTGCCCAGACACACTTGCGTGTCACTTTCTCAGGGGCCAGGGGACAAGCCCCCTTCTGGCAGAGCCCCAGCTAGCTGCAGGGGCCACAGCCAGGAGCTGCTCCTCCCTCAGCCACCTGGCAGATGGCCCCTGAGCACCTACTGTGCGCCCCTGGCTGTGGCCCTGGTACAAGGCAGGGACCACAAGGTCCCTGTCCTCGAGGGGCTTACTGGGGGGAGGTGGCTAGGAAACAGTGAGCCTCAAAGTGAGAGGGACCAAGCTTCTCCCCAGCGATCCCCAGCACGCCCAGGACCGCCCCCACCAGGTCTCCCTTCACACCCAGGGCCTCAGCTCCCTCACCCTGGACAGGACCAGACACGCTGAGGGCTCAGTTCCCTCCCTGGGGCGGGGCCTTGCCCAGGCCTGCAGTCTCCGCCTTCACCCCACCTCCCACTTGCCCCTCACTGCCCATCTGTCTGTCCATCCACCTGTCTGGCCCAGCGGCACTCCCTGAGTGTCCCCTCCAGGGGCAGCAGTCAGACCCAGCCTGACCATGTGGTCAGGGGGACCCCTGGGCTGACAAGTGGGGAGGGAGCAGTGAGGCGCCCCTGAGAAGGAGGGTTCTGGCAGACCCGGGCGGGTGGGGGGCACTGGGGGGCCTGGGACAGCGAGTGGAGGGACAAGAGCCCTCTGGCCGACTCAGCCTGGGCAGTGGCAGGGCGGTCATTCCTCTGCGCCCCCTCGTCCCCCACAAAGTGCCTCCAATAGGTCATGGTGCCTCCCCAAGCCTCAGTTTTCTCATCTGACCATGGGGATGGTAACTGGGCAGTCCTGGGGGACAGGGTGATCTCTGAGCCTCGGCTTCTGTGGATCCGGTGAGGAGGGGTCTGGGACCACAGCCCCTCGGAGGTCCTCACAGCAAAGAGCCAGCCCCTGCTGGGCGCCAGGCCCAAGGTATGAGTCCATCTTCTCAGTCAATCCTCCAACAGCCCCGGCCTAATATCCCATTTCTCAGGCCAGGAAGCTGGAGCTCAGAGCCTTCCAGGGAAGATGTGCCCACACTGGGCGGTGTCACCAGCACCTGCTGTGTCTTCTCAGTAGTAACTCAGAAACGGGTTAGTCACTGCTACCACTGGTACCAAATGGAACTCAGGTCCGCTCGCAAAGCCGGTCTACTCACAGCAGGTTGTGGTGAAGGAAAGTGTGGCGAAGGTCAGGGCACAGCTTCGACCCGCCAGGAGCTGGCAGCTCTGTTCCTCTGCTTGGCCAAGGCCTTAGAGGGCAGTGTCCTTCCTGGCACTGGTGGCCCTGATGGCACCACCCTAAACATTGCTCCTAACTATGCCAACCCAAAAGAGACGTTTGTTCAGCCTGCTGTCAACACCACTCATGAATGAATCCGTTTAACCCCAAACAACCACGGAAGCTGGCCCTCTTGTTACCCACCTTCTCTGGACAAGGACATTGAGGTGCCTTGAGATCGACCCTCTAGTCCTCTGGGTTCTGGGCCGGCTGCGAACAGGAGTCCCCTTCGGTCAGGCTCACAGGCTCCAGTGCGCTCTGCGCAGGACAGGTTGGGGGGAGCAACTCATGCTGACGCAGCACCACTGGGCTCTGAGCTGCCAGGGGCGGCATCTCAGGAACCCTGCTTAGCGGGCCGTGCTGCAGGCGTGCCAGCCGAGCCAGTGTCCACGGGGGACGGCGTCTTACCCGAGCGCCCCACTCGCTCCCCAGGGGCCCCTGCCTCCCTGCTAGCACTTTCCCTTCCCCGGAGGGTTGTGAAGCTCTAAAGGCAACTGTGCAGCCTGCCCTGTGTCCTTCTAATCCCGTACCCACCATTTCCTAGGGCTTTGCAGTCCCGGAAAGGGACGGGGTGAGCACAGGGCCTGACATTCACTCCAGAGCCGGAAATCCAGAGCAGATAAGTGCCCCCACATGTGTCAGAGGGAGGGGAAGACAGCCTGGGTGTGGAGAGTCACCGCGTCACTCCCTGACCCCAGGTGTCACGGGAGCGCCCGGTCTCCGCAGACCCACCCGCGCACACAGCGGAAGGCTCTCTGGGACACTCACACGCGAGATCCCGGAGCCCAGAGCGGGGCTGTGCCTGCAGTGCCCACGGCTCCAGGCAGCAGGACCTCCCGGCGGGCTGGCTGGGTGGGTGTGCACGGAGCAGGCACCCATGGGCCCTGGCCCTCTCTCCGCAGCCAGCCCCAGAGACATCCTGGTCATGAAGTCCTGCGCCCCGATGTGCCCCGGCAGCACCGTGTCCTCAGACGGGACCTCCCGGCGGGCTGGCTGGGTGGGTGTGCACGGAGCAGGCACCCATGGGCCCTGGCCCTCTCTCCGCAGCCAGCCCCAGAGACATCCTGGTCATGAAGTCCTGCGCCCCGACGTGCCCCGGCAGCACCGTGTCCTCAGACGGGACCTCCCGGCGGGCTGGCGGGGTGGGTGTGCACGGAGCAGGCACCCATGGGCCCTGGCCCTCTCTCCGCAGCCAGCCCCAGAGACATCCTGGTCATGAAGTCCTGCGCCCCGACGTGCCCCGGCAGCACCGTGTCCTCAGACGGGACCTCCCGGCGGGCTGGCGGGGTGGGTGTGCACGGAGCAGGCACCCATGGGCCCTGGCCCTCTCTCCGCAGCCAGCCCCAGAGACATCCTGGTCATGAAGTCCTGCGCCCCGACGTGCCCCGGCAGCACCGTGTCCTCAGACGGGACCTCCCGGCGGGCTGGCGGGGTGGGTGTGCACGGAGCAGGCACCCATGGGCCCTGGCCCTCTCCGTCTCCAGCTGTCCGGGCAGCCAGTGCAACAGCAGCACGGCCGTGGGTCTGATGGGCGGCCATGGGACCCTGAGGCTCAGCGCCTCCGCCAGGCTGCTGTGGGCGCCGCTCCAGGCAGCCGGGTGAGTCCCCCCGCCACTGCCACGGGCCGGCCCTGGCTCTCTCCTGACCACTCTCAGCCTGGACTCAGGCTGCACGGGGTCCGTCTGCAGCCCACGCATCCCCCCCCACAAGCCCCAGCGCTGGCAGGAAGAGCCCTTGTTTCCCTGTCACTCCTCCCTGCTCCCCCCAGGCCACACCAGCCCCCCTCCCTCAGGGAGCCACCGATGTGGGGACACCCTCAGCCCTCTCCAGGGCTCCTGGGGTCCCCTGACCATCCGGGAGTGGGATGGGCACCTCGATTCTCCCCAGCACCCGCCATCCCACTTCAGGGGCTTCCCCTGGGGCTCCGAGAGGTCCTGCCTCCCAGGACCCCTGTGCTCCGTGGCCATCGGGTCCCTCCAGCCGCCTCCCGTGCGGGCAGAGGCAGATCTGAGGGTTGGGCTTTCCACGCGCCCCGCCGGCCACTCCCCTGCCCACGCGGACGCTCGTTCGTCCACAATTGGCCCCTCTTCCCCTCGCTCTCCCACCTTCCCGTCCACTGGTCAGCTAGAACGTTCACGCATCACAGACCCACGGGGCCTCCTTCTTTCCTGCCTCCGGGGCTCAGGGTGCTGAAATCGGGGAGGGACGGAGCCTCTGGAAGGCCACTGGCACCCCGGCCAGCCCC
The DNA here is from genome assembly GCF_964341445.2 of Mesoplodon mirus. NCBI lineage: Eukaryota > Metazoa > Chordata > Mammalia > Artiodactyla > Ziphiidae > Mesoplodon > Mesoplodon mirus. The sequence continues at coordinate 1,519,033 of NC_138992.1, forward strand.
TGCCAGGTGAAGTTAGACCTATCCCACGGTACCCTGGTTGCCCACGGGGGCAGCATCGGGACTGGGAGGTGGCCCTACCTCCCCCAGAGGCGACCCCCCAGGGTGTTGAGAGAGAAGGAATAAAGCTGCAGGGCTGCTCTGAGCTCAGTCTGAGACGTGGGGTCCGGTGAGTTTTCTCGTCCTCGGTCTTGGGGGCCCCGCTGTGCCTTGGAGGGGCAGGTGGCACTTTATGAGGGGGGTCCTCAACAAGGCACATGCTCAGGTGGGGATGCAGCACTTTCCTCTTCTCTAAGAAGCCAACTTCTGTCCTGAACCCCTTTGGCCAGAGAGGCAGAAACATGCTTTCAGCAAATCCCAAGTTGGGGGCTGACACGGCACCCCCCGGGTAGCCCCTCGGAGCCTCAGTGTCCCCCAGCATGGGTGGTCAGCTCTGTGCCCACCCCTGCCCATCGTACATCCCCGATCAGGGCACGCCAGGCACCCGGAGCTCTGAGTCTCCTCCCAGGGCCCAAAGCCCCCAACTCTCCAGAAGTTTTGCTCCTCCACACATCTGCCCAGGGCCCTTCCTCAGGAGCCCGTCTACCTGCCCCAGAGGGAGGAAGGCCCTTCCTGTTCCCGGCAGCCACCTCTCTGGCCCCAAGTCCTGTGTGCCCAGCCACTGTTGGTCCCCTGCTCCTGTAACAGGGCAGTGGTGGCCGTTCCATCGGGGAGCACAGCGGTCCCAAGAAGTGCAGGGCAGCAGAGGTTTCAAGCCAGTGGGAGGGGGCCTGCCCTCTTGTGGGACTTCTGCCCACTGTCTGCACCTTGGGCTGTCTGGAGGACAAGATAGGCTGAGGGTGCCCTGCCTTGAAATAAGGGTGTCAGGATTCCCTTGGGGGCCCTCCCAGCCCCCAGCACAGCCAGGCCTAGAGGCCCAGGAAGAGGTGTTTATGGGGCACGTATGGGGCAGCCATCCCAGCAGCAGAGGTGGAGCTCAGGGTTGGACCACTCCACCCAGCCTTAGAAGCTTGGGGTTTCTTCTCTTAACGAAAGTGGAAATTTCCTTTCTTGCCTCTCTTGTCTGACCAACCTTCCCTCTGGGGCAGGCCCCACCCCTACAAGTCCCAACGGAGAACCACAATGGAAGCCACATGACGACACATGGCCACCTCCTCCAAGAGCTTCTGTGTTCAGAAGTAGGGGTGGGGCAAGGGGGCTGTTTCCAGGTGAAGACACTCACTCTCCCTCACTACAGATGAGCAAACTGAGGCACAAAGAGCCTTCCGGACCCTTTCCCGGCCCCCTGGTTCCTGGTGGGGGAGTGGTGGTCTGCACCCAAGCCTGAGTTCTCTCTACGCCCACCTACAGGTGCCCCCCAGTCATTAAATCAACAGACACTCAGGGATCACGTGGACACTGAGACACCACGGTGACACAGCAGACCTGGGGGCCGTAGCCCGCAAACCGACAAGCAAAGGTGGGCCCGCACGTTCTGACGGGGACTCGGGAGGAGGTCGGGTGCTGCAGGGCTCACTGGCCTCTCAGAGGGTGAGGCTGTGGCTGTGATCCTGACCACAGGCAGGCAGCCGGATGGCAGGTGCAAAGGCCCGGAGGTAGGGGAGGGCTGGAGGGACTTCAAGAGGACCCCTGGTGGGAAGCCTGAGGGTGGGCACCTGATGCGCCAGCAGAGCAGGGCTCTCGGGCAGCGGGGCAGGGAGGCTGGCTCTGACCCTGGAGCCCCCACTTCTGCTGCTGGTTTAGGGAGGAGCGTTTAGGGAGCGGGGGGGTGGGGCCGTCCATGGAAGGCTCAGACTTCGACCTGTTATTTCTGAAATCCTTGAGGGAGGGTGGGGTGGGAGGGCAGGGAGGCAGCTGGAGCTCAGAGGGCTTGGGAGCAGGGGTGGCTCTGCAGTCTTCTGGGTTAGAAGCCCAGACCGCCACCCAGCAGGGGTCCTGGAGCACCAGGCCCTCCGTGTGCCCTGGGCTTTGCAGTCAGAGCTGCTTCCTCTGCTCTGGGCACATCCCTTGGGGCTCCTGGGCCTCTGTGAGTCACCTTCCCTCCAGCCAGGGGGGCCACCCCTGCTCCCTTCTTACATACGTCCCAAGTTATGACGGCACAAACCCTCTGATCCCCTGAGCCCCTGGGATTGTAGTCATGAGCTCCTGGCAGGCCCAGACTGGGACCCAACTCCCTGCCCCAGGGCTGTACCCACACCCAGAGCGGGCTGCAACAATATGCAAACTCCTGGACCATGACTGGTGCCAGAGCCGTGTCCTTGAGGCCACCAAGCTGAGCAGAGAGCGTTGGAGCTGGGCTGTTCCGGACTCCAAGCTCAGCAGCTGCCTGAAGCCTGGAGGAGCAGGCACCCGGCCCTGTGAGGACAGAGTGCCCCCAGCTCCCAGGCCACGTGGCTGCTGCAGATGCCGCCCTGCTGGCTCCCATCGCCCTGTGCCCGGGAACCGTGTCTGCAAAATGCAGGGTCTGCAGAGAGGCTGCCCACGTCTGAAGTCGGGGCCTCACTGCAGACTGAAGTCTTCCCCGACACATAGTCCCAATTCCACAGTTTCATCAGCTGTTTCCAAAAAACTTTTTTTTTTAAATTCTAGGTTGTCCTGGCCATATTTTAGTGGGGCTTAAAGAGTGGCAGCACCCAAAAAGGGGTCATTTCCTGTTCCTAAGGGGCAGGGGACAAAGTGACAGGGGTGCAGGGTTGCCAAGAAAAGGAATTTCCACTGCCCTGTGTAAGGGGTACTAGCGCCAAAGGCGGACAGACACGGAGCGCGTGATTTGTATTAGATATTTATTCCCCTCTTAAGGGATAGGATCAGTGATGTCCTCCCAAAGCCTTTCTCCTCCCCAGTTAACATAATCTTAAATAAAAAGGGAGTGTCTGCATGTGAGGTGTTGCAAGTTCCAGAGCTGCCTGCCAACCACCTGCAGACCTAAGGCTCTCAGAGTGCCACCAGGTTTCACTCTGTGGTCTTTGAGAATTACTGTTTTCTCTTGTCAGGGGTAGGTGTGCGTATAAATGAGAAAGGGAAGAGGAGAAAGGAGAGAGGAGATAGAGAAACATCCCTGTAGTTATTTCCTAGAGGACATGTAAGAGGAATGAGTAGATGGGTAGATGGTGGATGGTTGAATGGATGGATGGACAGATAGATAGATGGATAGACAGATAGAAGATGGATGAATGCATGGATAAAAGGATGGGTGGATACATGGATGGATAGGTAGATGAGTGGATATACGGATGTGGAGGATGGATGGATGGATAATGGATGGGTGGATGGATGCATGCATGATGGATAGATGGATGGGTGGATGGATGCATGCATGATGGATAGATGGGTGGATGGGTGGGGAGGTGTTGGGAGCAAGTGAGGACAGAGAAGTGAGGTGGACAGTGAGAAGGGTCCCGTGGTCACTACCCCAGACCCTATACCCATGCCTTCATGGAAGGATGCGGCTCACACCCGAGGGCTTCGCCCTCATCACCCAGATCCCCAAGTCCCAGTGTCCTCTCAGCGACACAGCCAGAGAAGCTGACAGTCAGGGCCCATGTGGGGCTTCGTGGAGAGGTGCCCAGTGCTGTTTCTAGGAGTTGCTGTGAGCAGGCGTCCTGTGAGGCCTCTCTCAGGGGGATTGGTCTCTCTTGGCCCTAGGGCTCCTGCCCAGCCACTCCTGGCAACAGGCTGTGCTTCAAGGCAGGGAAGGGCTGCCCATGTGGCTACTCCCTGGATTTTTGGTTGGCAGAGCAGGAAAGAGGGGCCCCGCATGTATGAGAGGCCAGCGCAGAGGGGCAGAGCCGGCCTTGGACCACAGCCCCAGCCCAGCCCAAGGATATTACCTGCATCCAGAAGCCTCGCCCAGCGATGGGGAGAAGGTGTCTCTGGAGAAGGGCAGCTGGTGGCCAGGGTCCCAGGGGATGATCTAGGATGGATGGGGCCACGTCAGGCCCTGGGCAGTTGGTGAGAGAGACCTACATCTAGGCCCGCGGCCCTGGGTATAAAGGCAACTCTCCTGCGCCAGGAGGGAGGAGTGGAGAGGCCAGGGTGAGGGTTACAGCCCCATGCTGGGGGGCCAGGCCCAACTCTGGCTCCCACTCACTGACTGGGTGACCCTGGGCAAGGCCCTGCCCTCTGTATGTCAGCTGAGGGAGGCCCCGTATGCGAGCAGGTGTGTGACTTACAGGAACAGAGCAGGCCCGAGGGAGACCCTGCATCACTCCACTGCCTGACTCAGGGGAAGTCACCTCACCCCAGCTGGGGAAGAAGAGAGAGACAGAAAGGGAGCATGACCCCCAAGGCCATGCACGGCCCCTGAGCCAGACCCTGGCTCCCTTGCCGGGATGTCCTTCCCCACTCCACCCTGGGGAGAGCCCCCCTGGGTCCCTCGGCCTCCCTGATCATCATGCTCACGTGGGGTACACACAGAGCCTCACATGTCCACCCCCTCGACATCTCCCCAGCTAGTCGGGGGGCCCTGAAGCCTGGACCCTGTCTCTCCTCGTTCAGTCTTTGTTACACCCTCTGTGCCTGGCACGTGCTGAGTCCTTCTAAAACTCTGTTGAAGGAATGAAGAGGGGGTGAATGGGGTGCCTTGATGTGGAGGGAAGTTTGGGGGTGTAGCTGGGGCCAGGGCTGCCCTTTTGGTGACCTGAGCTGAAGAAGCCTGTCTCAGCCTGAGGTTTGGAGGCGCCCACCCTCAGCCCGGGGCAGGCCTGGGGGCCTTTTGGAGGGCCTGGGGTGCCTGCTGTGCCACGCTGAGCCAGGCGCTTCCCTCTCTGGGCCACACTCCTGCTCTGTGTAACCCCAGTGGCCCTGGCCCCTCTCCCATGCCCAGGCTGAGACGAGGGGGAGAGGGCAGGAAGGCAAGGTGCAGGGAGGGGGCCCGGGCAGGAGAACCTCAGCTGCAGGCAGAGACCTGGGCTTGTCTTGGCGTCTGGCTTCCTGGCCAGCTGAGTTCAGGGAGCAGGCAGGGCTAGCGGGTGGGTGTAGGGGGTAGTATTCCCTCCAAGGCCTCTCCTGGGTGTCACACCTGCTGGTACTGTCAGGTCTAGGGACCCAGGCCGATAGGAGGGCTCGGGTTCTGGAAAGCAGCTGCTCTCTCCAGCATGTGAGGGTGGAGGGAAGGAGGGGTCAGTGGTGACAGAAACAAGTGCCAGTTTCTGCCCCACTCCCAGATGACCTGGTGCCATCCCGGTCCTCTCTGGTCCTTATTTCCTCACCAGTGAAAGGGGTTGGTAGGGGACGAGCTTCAGGGCTCCTCTCTCCCCTGAACCCGGCCTCTAAGACCGTGGTGGCCAGAGCACTGCCTGCAGGAAGCCCTCCCCGACTGCACCATCCTGATAACTCCCAGTTCTCTGAGAGCTCCTGTCATTGGAATCACCCACTTTCTCCCACAAGTAAAGTGTATCTGGGGTTGATGTTTCTGCTAGGAAGCCCCAGGGGAGGCAGCTCGCGTCCTCGTGGGCAGCCCTGCCGGGGCAAAGGCCTCCTTCCCACAGAACAGGACCAGCTGCCGCCTCTGCTCCAGTGTCTAGCCCTGCCACCAGGGCACACAGCCACGTAAAAGCCTGAGGTGCCTCACGGAGGTGGATTGGGGGTACAGGGCCCCCTCCAGCCCCACATGCGGGGAGCCCCCTGCCCAGCGCCCTCACGCCCAGACCTCCACTCCCAGTCGGCCCGACATCCCTCGATCCTGCAGCGCCACCGGGCCCGACAGGAAATCCAATCCCCCAAACCTATTTTTCCAGCAGCTTCCATGACCCTTGGCCCAAGTAGTCCCCACTCCCCACCTGCCATCCGCCACCCCTTGCCCTGTCACTGAGCCCTGTGCCCTGCTTCCCAGGGCCTCCTGGGCACCCTCCCTCCCACTCCGAGGGAGGCCTCGGAGCTCAGAGTGACTTTCTCTGGATCAGGGCCCAGGGACCCCCACGTCACCTGCCTTGTCAATCCAGACCCCAGCTGCCTTAAACAAGCCCCAGGGACCAACCAGTAGGACAGGCAGCCTTCGCGGGCTGAGGAGGCTGATGGGGGGCTGCCTCGGGGGCTCCTGCCTGCCCTCTCCCTGTGCCTCCCAGGATCCTGGAAGGCACCGCAACACCACCCCTCCACCATCGTGTAGGTCCTGCAGGTCTAGTGACTGCTTCAGGGTGGGCACACCTCTTTGGACCCCCAGCATCACGATATGCACCCTTGACTCGGCAGGGAGGAGGTGAGGCCCAGCTCAGGAGCCAGCTTGCCCGGGGGCCTGCCAGGAGGAAAGGCCAGGGGTCTGGAGCCCAGACCTGACCGGCCTGAGCCGCTGCTCCAAAGAGCCTTAGGCTGGCCCAGATCCCCACAGCAGGCGCTGCCCCACCAGACCCTCAGGGGCGTGTCCACCGGCAGGTTCGGCTGTTGGCAGCGGCCCAGGGCCGACCTCCATCGGTGCCCCGGCCCCACTCAGCGTCATCACAGCCTGCCTCTGCAGGTCCCACCCGCACCTCCCAGCAGGGTCTGCCGGGCACATCGGAGAAGTAGTGGGGTCCCAGGGCCAGCAAGCAGACGGGGAAATCTGCGGGGAGAGGGACAAGGGAAGGGGGAGCCTATGCGCAGAGGTCCGAGTCCCCCCTGTGAGCACGGCCGGAGGGGGAAGGTGGGGCGGGACCTGCCTGGCAGCCCCCAGCTGAACCCCGCACCAGGCGGGACCCTAGGCCTGGCCTGGAAGAGCACACACTGCCTTTCAGGACCAAAGCAGACACAGAGCCACTGTCACAAGGCAGGATGCAGGCAGCTGCTGGAGGAGGGTCGGGCTGGAGCATGGCGGAGGGAGCACTTGGTGAGGAGGGGTCCTGGGGCCTGGAAAGATGGGAGGCAGGGGCGGTGGAGACGATGGGGGGTTGAGTCTTTGCCTCCACACCACCCCCTCCCCAGCAGTCCAGCCCCTGCCCCTCCTCCGAAGCCCCAGGCCCCCTGGACTTCACATCCCTCTCACCCAGTTGGTGCTCACCTCTCCGCAGGCACATCTGGCATCCACGTCCCTGCCCCGAGGGCTTCTCTTTCCCCTTCTCCCCCAGGTCCAGACATCTTAGTGAACACTTCACTTCCCTAGGGTCTCTTCCCAGGACCCCTGGGGGTCAACCTAGCAACCCAGAGCCCCCGGGAGCCCAAGAATGCAGGGCCTGAGCCTCCTCCTGCACCACACCCCTCGGCCCCGAGCACAGCACTGGGCACACCCAGGGCACCCACACAGGTTTGGGACTCTGTGACCCTATCTGAGGGTGGAAGTCAGAGACAAAGTGGAAGGTCAGAGACAAAGTGACCGGGCTTCCCTGGTGGCGCAGTGGTTGAGGGTCCGCCTGCCGATGCAGGGGACACGGGTTCGTGCCCCGGTCCGGGAAGATCCCACATGCCGCGGAGCGGCTGGGCCCGTGAGCCATGGCCGCTGAGCCTGCGCGTCCGGAGCCTGTGCTCCGCAATGGGAGAGGCCACAACAGAGAGAGGCCCGCGTACCGCAAAAAAAAAAAAAAAAAGACAAAGTGACCAGAGCTGGGCAGAGGACAGAGAGAGGAGGCGGGCTGCAGAGCCAGCTGAGGCCGCTGTCCACAGCCCAGAGAGGGGCAGGCGGTGGGGCGGTGGGGGGGTGGGGGGGTGGAGCTGGGGCAGAGATCCCTCCAGCTGGCAGGGCAGGGGTGTGCCTCACTGGAGGGCGTGGGCCAGGCAGGGAGGGGCAGGTCCCCGCCCCTCCCTCCCACCAGCACCTGTCCCAGCTATAAGGCCTCCGGAGAGGAGGGGCTCCCACTGCTCCGGGGAACGCCCAAGATGAAGACAACCCTGCTGTTCCTTGTTGCCCTGGCTGTGGCTTCTGGGCCAGGTGAGGGGCTGGCTGGGGGCTGGGGGTAGTGGGGAGCCGGACCCTGGAAGCCTGGAGTTGCTCACCTCTAGGCACAGAGAACCTTGGCGTTGTGAACCCTAGAACAAAGTGAATCCCGCATCTTAACTTTGTGGGATCACAGACTTAACAATATTTCAGAATCAGAGAATCAACCCCGAGAATCAGACATTCTAAGAGGGAGCGATGCTGGGAGTTGTCTTGAGATGCCTCTCCTGGGGAAAGACAGATACCCAGGGTTCAGCCCCTGATCCCCCTCTCCAGGGCCCAGGGCCCTCCTGGGTCACCCTCCCCCCCACCCCACAGGCTCAGCATGGCCAACCTGACAGCCTCCGGGACCCCAACGCAGCCTCAGGTCCTCACCGTGGGCTGCCCACCAGGAGACAGCCCCCAGGGTGGGGACTGCAGCCAGGTCCTGTGAGCCACTATTAGCAAATCCCAGAGCCTCTGATGCCCCTGGGGAAGGGTCTTCAGTGCACCCCATACTGGCCACCTCCTCACTGGTCCTCTAAGGATGCCCGGCACTGGACAGCTCCTCCGTGTGGGGTGCCAGGGCCCCAGCAGACGGGGACTGTCACCTCCTGCCTCCTGAGGCTGCGTGCAAGACCTGAACCCTGGCGGGGCCCAGGGACCTCAGAGGGGACTGACCTAGGGCAGGGGTGACAGACGGCTCTGTCCAGGAGGAGTCTTTTCCGGCAGTAAACCCAGGCCTCCCTGTCTCCCTGGGAGGTCTCCCTGGGGCCTGCTGAAACCCCTACACCCTCGCCCCCAGCCCAGGCTCTCCGGTGTCACGTATGCACAAGCTCCACCAACTGTGAGAATCCTCAGACCTGCCCAGTCAACTCAAACTTCTGCAGGACCGTGACCAAGGGTGAGCGATCTGGGGGAGGGGAAAGGGACCCCTGCAGGACACTCCAGGGCTCTGTCCCGGTGTCCCAGGGCTTGGAGGATCATCCCTGGGGAGGATGGTGGGCGTGATCTCGGTGACCGTCCGGTCACGGTGGCGATGGAAGCTGGGAACTGGCACTTGGGAGGCCCTGGGGGTGGGAGGTGCTGCCGGGCCTGACCTCGCCCACCCGTCCCCAGTGGAGCCCCTATCTGGGAACCTGGTGAAGAAGGACTGCGCGGAGTCGTGCATGCCCATGCACAGCCTGCAGGGCCAAGTCAGCACGTGGTCCTCGACCACCCTGTGCTGCCAGGTCGACCTGTGCAACGAGAGTCAGCAGAGCGCTGCGCCCGCCCGCGCCCTGCTCACCAGCGCCCCCCTCGGCCTGGCGCTGGCCCTGGGCCTCCTCGCCCTCACCTGGGCCCCCGGCCTGTGACCCTCGGGACCGGGGCCCCACCCCCTCTTCTCCCTGACCAGAATGGGGGCTCAGACACCCTGGCTGGGGGCTCCCCTGGACAGTCTAGGGCAGGGCGGCGGGTGCGGCACGAAGAGCTGCTGGCTTGGAGCCGCCCCTCCCCCAGCACAAGAAGACGCCCCTCCCTGAGCAGCGCGGGGAGGAGGGGGACAGGAGGCATTCGGCTCCCTGCAGGCTTCAGATTCATTCTGTCTGGTTTCCGTTTATTTTTCTACCCAAAGCCCTGCACAGGAATAAATGGTTGCAAACCAGTGTGGTCGTGTCTGTGCTCGTTACGGGGGTAGAGGAGGTGGGGGGGAGCCATCCACACAACCAGGCCCCCAAGTCCCAAGGGTTTGTCACCCAGGGCCAGTCTTGGCAGCGTGCATGATGTCTGGAGGGCCACCGTCACCCTTCACCCCCGGAGGGGACACGACCCTCCCCAGGCACCTCCTCTGCAGCCCCAGACAAGGAGGGCCCTCCTGGGGGAGGCCTGAGTAGGCGCGCCGGCAGAAGTTTGTAGGTGGAGCAGGGATGCGAGGCCATAGCTCCTCACCAGGCCGCCGCCAGCCTGCCTGAGACCACGCGGTGGAGCCCCTCCCTGCAGGGCCGCCCCGCGCACCCTGCCAGCCCTTCCCCCACCCCTCACGGCCAAGCCCCGCCTGCCCAGGCTCGCCCGGGTCCCACCTTGTCCTACCAGGTGACCTTGAGCAACACCCTCTGCCCGCGGCAGGTCTCTCCCGCTCCGCGCTCCCGTGGGCTGCGATGCGACCGTAGCTCCTGCTGCGGCGGGAATATTCCGAGGACCAGCGCCCCCGCCCCCACGCGGTGGCCACCGGAGAGCCGGGCCTTGGGAGGAGCTGCCAAGGGGGGCATGCCTCTCCCCTCCCTCAGAGCCCACTCTGTGCCCTCGGCACCCGGCACCCGGGGCAGGGAGTGGAAAGGCCGGATCAGACACGCGGGGCCACTGAGGTCGGACGTCAGACGGGCGGGGACGCACAGGGCGCGGACCATCCCGAGTCCTCGGGATATCCCACAGCAGGCCGGCCGTGTGGCTGGGATTTGAATCAAGAGGTCGGGGGCAGGGACATCCGCCTCCGGAGAGGGGAGGGCGCTCTGAGCTGGGCCAGCTGGAGCCAGGGAGCAAAGTGTCTCCTGGTGCCAAACTCCAGAGAAGACCCCCCACCCCCCATCTGGAAGCCAGGGGTGCCGTCAGCAAACTTCAGGGGGCAGAGGGAGGAGGAGGCCGCCACACGGGGTCAGGGAAGGCTCCGCAGAGCAGCCATCCCTGAAGGGACACCGAGGCCACCTGGGCCCCAGGTTAGAAATCCCCACCAGGTGGAAGAAGTTAACTACATGATGACCAGGCTGTAGCCATGACATAAGCTGCCACAATTCTGAGAACTGGCCTCAAAGAAATGGGAACAAACCAACCCTGGGAATGAAGATTAACTGTATCTGAAGCAATCAAGATGATGCTGATCAGACCACTGATGGCCAATTTCAAGGTGACTGTCAGAGCTGCCTGTGGTGTTTCTGCATGGAGCCCCCTCCCTCTGTCTGTCAAAGCTCTAGCCCACTGATTTTTTTTGGGGGGGGGTCGGCCTTCGGACAGGAGTTCCCCCCGCCCTGGTCGCCAGCCTCGGAAATAAACCTAACTTTCCTTTTCACCAACCTGGCCTCTTTATTGGCTTTTGAGCAGCGAGCAGGCAGACCCCACTTTTGGTAACAATGTCATTCATAAAGTTCCCTTGTTATTTTTGTGATGCCGTTATGGGCTGTCACAAGGCTCCCTTTGTCATTCCTGATATTAGCGATCTGTCTTGTCTCTTTTCCTTCTGAAGAGTCTGGCTAGGGGGTTAAAAATTGTATTGATATTCTCAAAGATCAGCTTTTGGGTTGACTGATTTTCTCTATTGATTTTCTACTTCTATTTCCTTGATTTTTTTGCTCTTAGTTTTATCATTTACTTTATTTTGCTTACTTGGGGTTTGATTTACTCTTGTTCTAGTTTCTGAAAGTGGGATCATAGGCCATTGTGTCAAGAGCTTTATTTTTTCTCATACAAGCGTTAGTGCCAAAACTTTCCTTCTAAACACTGCTTTAGCTGCATCCACTAACTTTGATATATTGTGTTTTCATTTTCATTCAGTTGGAAATACTTTCTAATTTCCTTTAAAATTTTTCCTTTAGCCCACCGGTTATTTAGAAATATGTTGCCCAGCTTCTAAATATTTGGTGATCTTATTTTTCTGTTCTTGATTTCTTGATTTAATTCCACTGTAGCCCAAGAAAATAATTTGTAGGATTTCAATCCCTGTAAATTTGTTGAGATTTATTTTATGGCCCACAATAGGTCTAACTTGATCAGTATTCTGTGTGTTCTTGAAAGGAACAGGCTCTCCTTCTGTACTTATCAAGTAGCTCACGTGGGCTGGTAGTGTTATTCAAGTCTCCTTTATCGTTATTCATTTTCTGTTGACTTCTATGAGCTCTTAAGAAAGGAGTGTTGAGCTTCCCTGATGGTGCAGTGGTTAAGAATCCACCTGCCAATGCAGGGGACACGGGTTCGAGCCCTGGTCCAGGAAGATCCCACATGCCGCGGAGCAACTAAGCCCATGCACCGCAACTACTGAGCCTGTGCACCTAGAGCCCGTGTTCCGCAACAAGAGAAGCCACTGCAATGAGAAGCCCGCGCACTGCAACGAAGAGTAGCCCCCTGCTCACCACAACTAGAGAAAGCCCGTGTGCAGCAACGAAGACCCAATGCAGCCAAAAAAAAAAAAATTCTCTAAGAAAGGAGTGTTGAAATCTCTGGCTGGAATCATGAATTTTTTTTCTCCTTTTTGTTCTATCAGGTTTTTTGGCTTTGTGTGTTTTGAAACTCAGTTGTTAGGTGCATAAACATTTAGGATTGCTATGTCCCCTTAATGAACCGACCCTTTTATCATTATGTAATGCCCTTCTTTATTCCTGGCTATATCTTTTGCTCTAAAATCCACTTTGTCTGAGATGAATGTGGTCACTCCTGCTTTCTTTTAATTACTGTGAGCCTGGTGTCTCTTCCTCCGTGCTTTGCCTTTTAACCTACATGTGAACTTACATGTACAGTGGACTTCTTGAGGGCAGCAGAGACATGGCTCTTTCTCTTTTTATTTAATCTGACAACCTCTGCTTCCTAGTTGGGGAGTTTGGACCATTCAGTGTGATTAGAGGTGTCATGGGTTTAACTCTCTCCTCCTGCCTTCTGTCTTTTCTCAGTCCCACTTGTTCTTTTTCCTTTCCCCTCTTTTTCTGCCTTCTTGTCAATGACCAGATTACTCTCTGTGATTCCATTTTATCTCCTTTGTTACTTTATTAAGTAGAGCTCTTTGATTTTTCTTTTCTTGCTCTTTCTTTATTTTTTTTTTTAATTCTAGAAAAGAATTCTTTTTGCCTTTGCATGTCTGAAAATATCTTTATTTCCCCTTCACTTTACAGAGATGTTTTTTGGGGGCATATAATTCCAAGTTCTTTGTTTTGGTTTTGTGTTTTGGTATTTCAAATGTTGCTTCACTGTGTTGGCTTGTACTGTTTCTGACAAGAAACCTGTTGGCGTCCTTCTCTTCTTGTGCGTCACACAATGTCTGCTTTTAGTGGTTTCTCTTTATCACTGTGGTTTTTTTTTTAATTAATTTATTTATTTTATTTTTGGCTGTGTTGGGTCTTTGTTGCTGTGTGCAGGCTTTCTCTGGTTACAGTGAGCGGGGGCTACTCTTCGTTGCGGTGCGTGGGCTTCTCATTGCAGTAGCTTCTCTAATTGTGGAGCATGAGCTCTAGGTGCGCGGGCTCAGTAGTTGTGGCTCGCGGGCTCTAGAACATAGGCTCAGCGGCTGTGGAGCACAGGCCCAGTTGCTCCACGGCATGTGGGATCTTCCCGGACCAGGGCTCAAACCTGTGTCCCCTGCACTGGCAGGCAGATTCTTAACCACTGCACCACCAGGGAAGCCCCTATCACTGCTTTCAAGCAATTGATCACTATGTGCTTTGGTATAGTTTTCTTCAATTTCTTGTGCTTGAGGTTCATTGAATTTCTGGGTTCCATGAGTTTATAGTTTCCCTGAGGGGAATTCAGGATAGAGGAAAACAGGATACTCCCCCTAGATAGCTAAGATGCACATCAAAGGAATAATTTCAATGAGCCCAGACTCTTGCATCTTCCCGAACAGAGAAAAGCACTAAAATCATTAACTTGCGATGTCTGCTTTTTGTGACTAGCAGTGATCTTTTGATGTTTGAGTACATTTGTTTGTTTGTTTGTTTTTTCCCAGCAAGAACTCCTATATGTCCCGGCTCCTCCCTTACTTCTTTGGACCAGTTCCTCAGAGCTGAGAGGCTGTCTCCTGGGCTACAGTCCTCAGTAGGGTCCCCAAATAAAATATTAACTCAAGACTTTTAGGTTGTGCGGGTTTGTATTTTTTTCAGTTGACACAAGGTTTCTCCTCCAGCCTGTGTGAGCTCTGGGAACCCTTGTGCCTGCTCCTTCTACATCTTGGGGTTGGTTCCTCAAATGTGTGCACTGATGGGCCTCAGCTGAAGACACAGGCACCCTCTGCTGACCTCCCCAGCCCTGTGGGTTGGAGAGGGAACAGCTCTCTCCTCTCTGCCCTGTGAGATCCAGCTGCTTTGGCTTCTCTGAACTCTCTTCTCCTCAGAGAGTTCCGGGCTCTGTCTGGGTTTCCCCTCCCTGCGCTGTGGCCAGCAGCTCTTTTGTCTCCCCCACCTCCAGGGTCATGGCCCCTGCTGCCTGCTGTACGACCTCTTCTGAGAACCATGGCTTCATTTATTTTGTCCCATTTTTCAGTTGTTTAAAGGCAGGCAGAAAACCCAGTTGCTGTTTATTCATCATGATCTGATGCTGAAGCCCACAGCATACTTGGGTTTTGACCCACGTGTTTATTTTATGCCCCATTAGAGTGCGAGCTTCATGACCGTGAGAATATTTGCGAATGTTTGCCCGTTTTATCTCCAACTCCTGGCACCCTGTGGCATCTCAGGGACTATTTGGCAAATAGGGTGACCAACCATCCCAGTCCGTCCAGGGAGAGTGCCCACTTCGCTCTGGAGGCTCAGGGCCTACGGTCCCCAAAGTGGTTCAACGCTTTTAAAGAAAAATAAAATTGAGGGTCAAAGAAAATGTTGCATTTTTTCCCTCGCATTAGAAAAAAAAAATTTAGGGCCCATGAACATCTTAAAATTTGCCTTAAACATTATTATTACCGTGGAAGGGGGTCCATGAAACAATGGGCTCCTTTCAAGGCTTGCTTTTACTCTTTGTTAAGAGGGACCTGGTGTGGGGACCGAGGCCCAGAGATGCTAGGTAACTTGCCGAGGTCACACAGCAGGTAAAGCGGGGCCACGTGGGGACCCAGAAGCCGGATCCAGAAGTCAGCACCGCCCCACCCCCCACCCCCCCGCACTCGCTGCAGCTCCGCTAACATCCCGGTACAACTGGGCTAAAGGAAGAAGGGGCGCGGGCTGCTGCTGGGGTGCGGGGCTGACTAGCAACACGGGGGTGAGTGGGCAAAGGGCGGCGGGCGGAAGCAGGGAGAGGGAGGGAGGGGCAGAAGATTCCGTCTCCGTGGAGATGGCCCGTGGCCCCATCCCGAGGGGCGCGTGCGTCTGACGGTAGCGCGGGTGTCACTGCGGGGGGCCTAGGTCTGGGCACGGTTGGCTCTCCGCGGAGGGCGGTGGGGCCCAGTCCCCGCGGGAAGGACTAACTCGCGGGCGGGGCGGGGCGGGGCCTGTGGTGAGGTCACGCGCGATGGGCGGCTCTGCCGTGGGGCGGCGCGCGGCGTGGTCACTGCGGGGCTCAAGGACGGACGCACTGTCAGACCCGGGCTGGAAGGGCCGGCGAGGGGTGAGTCCTAGGCGCACCGAGGGCTCATTGTGGTGAAGGTCATTGTTGAGGTCACCCCGACAGCCGCCCGAACTTGGGACCGCAGTCTTGGGGGTGGGGCTCTCCGGGAGGGGGCGGGAAGAGCAGGAGCCGCAGGCCCGGCCTTGCTCAGACCTTTGACATCCCGAGGTGCACGCCCGGAAAATGGGTCATGGAAGATGGATTTGTTGTTCTCGGGAAGGGGAGGGTCTAACTCGGGGACCCGGGGCTGGACTATCCGCGCGGGGAGGGGAGTCGTACTCCATACACCCCCCCAGACCCTTTCTGAGAGAGTGGGCATCTCCGCTCCAAACAGCAGGTCCAGACCAGGAAGTTCTTGTCTTGCCCAAGTGCCCTCCTGGAGTGCATTCAAAGCGCATTCCCCCACAAGCTGGACAGAGCCCCGAAGCCTTCCGCTGCAGATCTGGGAAGCCCTGTGCCCCACCCCCACCTCCCCCGTTGGCCGTCCCCTCGTGTCTAGGCAGCCCTTGGCAGGGGAGGAAGTGGCTCAGCCTAAAGAGGCCCCTGAGGCCCCTCCAGACCCGGCGCTGGGCCCCTGCGCAAGGCCTGAGCTCTGCAGTACTGACTCAAAACCTCAGGCAGGGCTCTGGAGATCTTCCGGGAGAGGGGTCCCTAGCTGGGCCCTGAAAGTGTCAGGAAGTGGGGGGGCCTACGCGGGGACATACCAGGGGCAAAGGGTAGGGGGATCAGTGAGGATAGACCCACCCCCAGGGCTCCAGGGCCCTGGGTGGGAGAGGGCTGGGTGCCAAGCTCCTGGGCCCCTGCATCAACCATCCCCGGTAGACTGTGGGTTTGGCCTGGCATTCAAGGCCCCTCCAGCCTTCTGGCCTCCCCTTGGCTCCCCACCCCTGCTTCCTTCTCATCTCATTCATGTCTTCTCCTCCAGGAAGTCTTCCCTGACTCCCAGGCTGAGTTGGGGGGCTCCTCTGCCCAAGCCTGTGGGTCCCTCAGGCCCTGCTGTGACCACCTGTCCTCATCCCCCTCTGTGCAGGGCTATAGCGCCTCCAGTCGACCAGGAGCTCCCAGAGGGCAGGGGGTTGTCCCACCCCGTCTGTGCCCTGCCCCAGCCCTGGCCTGAGTTGAATCGAGGACCAGCTGCTCTCCACTTCCCTGCTCCCACTCTGCTCTCTCACCTCCGGCCATGGTGCCCCTGCTCGCCCTGTTCCTGGTGGCCTTGGTGGGCCTACCTGTGGGTAAGATGGATGGAGAACAGAGGGATGGACAGACCCACCTTTGGGGGCAGGCAGGCTGGAGGGGGTGGGGTGGAAATCCCAGTGACCGCCTCTCCTCCCAGCTGTTCTGACCTGGGGAAGCTGACAGGACCAGGGGGCTGATGGGCTGGAGGAGGGGGCCTCTTGCTGTTCTCTGACTCCGATCTCCCTCCGGCCCCGGCCCCCGGCCCCCAGCCCAGGCTCTGGACTGCCACGTGTGCGCCTACAATGGCGAAAACTGCTTCAACCCCATGCGCTGCCCGGCCATGGTCACCTACTGCATGACCACGCGCACTTGTGAGTTGCTGGGATGCCCCTCACAGCCCTGCCTGGGGAGCACGGCGGTGGGTGGGGGAGTGTGAGGGAGCTGAGGAGGGAGGCTCCCACCTGCCCCAGGATCCTTTCTGGGAGCTCCTGGCTTAGGGGAACCTGGCCTAATGGCCCTGCGTGCTGGGGTTGGCCCCCTCAGCGTCCTGGCCCACCTCCCCATCCCTCTGCAGACTACACCCCGACCAGGATGAAGGTGAGCAAGTCATGTGTGCCCAGCTGCTTTGAGACCGTGTACGATGGCTACTCCAAGCACGCGTCCACCACTTCCTGCTGCCAGTACGACCTGTGTAACGGCGCTGGCCTCGCGGCCCCTGCAACCCTGGCCCTTGTACTCCTGGCCACTCTCTGGGGTCTGCTCTAAAGCCCCGTCCCGCCCTCCACAGCCTCACTCAAGGGCAAAGTGCTGAGCAGCACGGTCCCACCCACTTCCCCTGCACACTCCCCCTCTGCCCTCCCCAGACCCCCCCAGCCACATCCAGGAGTGTCTGCAAGAGGACTCTTGACCTCCCCCAGCCACCTGGGGGTCTGCTTCCAGGTCATGACCTGTTGTTTTAAGAAGGCCGATGTGGGACCACACCTCCCAAGGCATCTGGCTTTGACGGGGCAGCTCAGCCCCCTCCTCTGTCCAAGGATGGGGGTGTGGGCACGGTGTGCTGTTTATGGGGGATCTTCAGTTGGCCGGTGAACACTGATGTGAAGGGGACCTCTGCGTCTGCCCTGTAAGTGTGCTGGAGGGGGAGGGGAGATTAGGGACCCAGGGGGTGGAGAACAGTCCTAGGAAGAAGGCTCTCCAGGGCCCCAGGAGAGCTGTCCAGGGCAGGTGTGGCATGGCAGGCCGATCGGGGAAGACCTGTGCCCACCCCCCCGTCGGCCGTCCCCTCGTGTCTAGGCAGCCCTTGGCAGGGGAGGAAGTGGCTCAGCCTGAAGAGGCCCCTGAGGCCCCTCCAGACCCGGCGCTGGGCCCCTGCGCAAAGCCTGAGCCTGGAGAGGCCAGGCTATATTTGGTCGAGCTTGAGAGCTGATCCCAGGACTATTTTGGGCCAGGAGGGAAGGGAGCAAAGCGGTGGCCACTCGAAGCCTGGCCTTCAGCCCTAAGCAGGCCCTGGCGGAGTGCGCCTCTTCACGGGGGGCGGGGGTTTGGGGCGGCGAACTTTCCCGGAGTGCCGAGGATTCGCCGGGGCGGGGGCGGGGGTGGTGCATCCTTGAACCGGAGCGGGGCGCCCTCTGGTGGACGCTTGGGGCCGCGCCGGGCAGGGGTGGGCTCGGTCCGCCGGAGGGGAGGGGAGGGGAAGGGAAGGCAGGGTCCGGGGAAGGAGGGGAGGAGGGGTCGGGGAAGGGAGGGGGACTGGGGTCAGGAAAAGAGGGGAGGGGAGAAGGAGAGCGGAGGTCCGGGGGAGGAGGGGAGGACGGATCGGGAAAGAAGGGTGCAAAGGGCCGCGCTCCCTCCCCGCGCAGCCGGGATCCCCTCGCCCCTCGCAGCGGCTTGACTGCTATCCGGGCGGCAGCAGGATCCAGACTGAACGAGTGCCGGGTGCGCCGGCCTTGGCCCCAAAGGGTTTCGCGGGCCCCTCGACCTCTGACTCTGCCCACGGGGAGGGCGGGAGCTCCGCTCCGGCCGGAGCGCTCCAGCCTCAGCTCAGGGAGTGGCTCTCAGGTGCCCCCAGTCAAGCTGGGCCTTGGGACCCCCAGAGACCCAAGAAAGGGCATCATTTAAAAGGCACCCACCCTAGGTGAGCCCCACCCTTGGCCAGCTTGGAGAAGCCCGGGTCTGCCCAGTGTCTGCTGTTCTGTATCCGGGTGGCCCGGGGAGCCGGGCCCTCCTTCCAGTGAGGCCAGTCAGGACGTGCAGCGTTGTGCCGGGGGTCACACAGCGCCTGAGGCCTCCTCAGCTGATCAGTGCCCCCAGCTCCAGTGTCCGGGGAGGGCCAAGGAGCCCCTTCAGGTTGGCACGGCCCAAGTGTGCAGGATGGTGGCAGGTGCCCACGTGGGGTATTGTCCCTGGAACTCAGAAGCCCTTGGCCCCTAAGCATGGCTCCTGTCAGGGGGACCTGTGCTGGAAATTCCCTCTTGAGAACTTCGCTCTGGGACCGCCAGACCTCAGGGGATCCGGTTGCCCTGGGGGAGCCCCGGTAGGAGGTCCTTAGGCAGGCCTGGGTCAGGCTTCCCAGAGGGCCAAGAAGCAGAAGGACTGAACCCCAGACAGCCAGCCAGGTGGCCCCTCCCCCTGATGCCCAGTGTGGTGTGAGCCCCTCCCTGGGGGAGGCTGGGGGGAAGCCAGACCCCACCCCCAGCTCCTCCACCCAAAGACTCCCAGGAGCGGTCCATCTCAGGGAAGCGACCACACTCCCTGCAGAGTTGGCTGCGGGGCCACTGCAGCTCCAGATGCTTCCTGGGAGGGAGGGCAGTCCTGGGCAGACTGCCCTTCTGACTCAGCAGGAGAGGCCTGGGAAGCACTGTCACTCCCTGCTTGTGCAAGCACTTTGTCCTGGGTCCGGTGGCTCCTCGGCTAGATCGGGTCCTCCTTCCCTCCCTCCCTCCCGTCCTGGCCCCCTGTGGGCTCTGGGGTCACTGAGAGCAGGGATCCAGCAGCTGTGTGTGCTTGGTGTTGGGGGAGCTTCTCACACCTGTCTCTTGCCTCCGTCTCCTCCACCCTGACCTGGTCCCATCCCAATACCCATGGCACCGCCCCCAGCACCGGGGACCATGCTGCCCATCCCATCTCCACAGACTGGGTTCTGCCTGGCCCGGCTGTGGTCAAAACTCAGCACAGACACACCTAATGTGTTATGCTCACGCCCTGGCCGGGCCCCCTAGTGGGAAGCGCGTGGCACTGCAAAATCAGGGGACCGTACCAGTAGGGCCCTTGGAAATCAAACAAGTCAACTTGTCCCGACTGTCCATGAGGTTAGTAACTAACATCTGCCCGTTTCCCTGCAGTCGTGGCTCTAAGCACTGCAAGACAACCCTGCAAGGTAGGAGCCGTTATCATGTCCCTTTCACAGATAAGGAAACTGAGGCACAGAGAGGTGAAGTAGTTGCCCAAGCCAGGTGGGACTTCTTGTCCCCCGCCCCCACTGCACCCCTGCCCCACCCTGCAGTCACTTCTCCCATCGGCTGGGAGAGGAAGGGGAAGCTGAGAAGGTGGGTTTATAAATTTAAGAGATTTTAGCATGTGAAATCATTGTAACAGCTTAGGGTTAGGAAGGAAGGAGAAAATCAGCACTAGGTGTGAGAAGCCGTGAAAGAGTCAGGGCGTCCAGCCCTGTGTCTGGGTGCTGGGCCAGGGGCGGAAAAGCACAGACGAGGGCAGAGGGGCGCCAGGCACTCCGAGCTCGCCCGGCCCAGACCCCTTCCCCACCTGCGTCAGGATCGAGGGTCCCCAACGGAAACAAGAGGCCGCTCAGCAGGCGGAGAGGCCCAGGCTCTTCCCCGCGGCTCTTTGCGGCGTTTCAGATCTGGAAGCAGCCTGCCTGTCTCAGGAGCGGCTGCTTGACTGTGTGGTGGCACCTCCGTGGACTCCTGTGCCGTCCATCTGCCTGGAACACAGCTGCGGCCCCGGTGCAGACGGACGTGCAGAGGGGAGGCTGGACAGCTGCTTCTCACCTCCCTTTGTAACATCTGATTTGTGGTGATGAACGTGTATTTATTTTCATGATTCTAAACCTCTGACAAAGGTAAAAAGAAAGTGAGAGGTCTCTCATCTCTCCCCCTTCCCCAAATTTTGTTGGATCCTATCCCTCAGGCCGATCTGGAGCTTGTCGTTCACACCTCTGAGCCTCTGTTGTCTTGCTGATAAAATGGGGACAATAGTGCTCACCAGGCTGGGGCGTAACTGCCCAGTCTGGGGCCTGGCACACAGGAGGCACCGGGTGGACAGATGGATGAACGGACAGACGGACGGACGGATGGTGCCTTTCCCATCCACTTCCTGACCCTACCCAGCATGGGCATCGACTTCAGGCCATGGCCCCCCTCCCTCACACGGCCTCCCAGAGAGGTCTCGTTTGCACCTCCTCGAGCTATTGAATAAACGGATGAACGTGTGTCAACTTTCTGTCTCACCAGCCACCCCTCCTGCGCTCACCTCCACCCAGTGGTCTGGTTTGCTGGTCCTGCTGGCTCTGTCTGTCCTAGACTCCCGCCCACCCTGGGTCGCCCAGTCTTGACCTCGGAACCAGCCCTGGCCCAGGGCAGGGGATGACCCATGGGAGGGGAGGGAGCCAGGCAGGAGAGGCAGGAGGACTCCCAAGGTTCACGGGAGCGGCCCCCGTTCTGGTTCCCTGGGAGCGAGGCAGACCTATCACCTCACCCAGCGGCCCCCTGGGGAAGGCTGACGGGGCTGGTGGAGGAGGTAGGACCCCAGGAACCCACCCCCCACCCAGCTCTCTAGCTCCTGACACCGGCTCTTCCTCTGTGCCTGGGAGCAGGGTCTGAGACTGACTACCCACAGGGGCCCACCAGATAGAGGGATGGACAAAAGCCACTCGGGCTGCCAGGGCAGACAAGGGCCTCTGGGCCAGCAGGGCTGGCCCCCTTCAGACAGCCACCCACACCGCCCCCACGGTGCACCTCCCATTTTGGCAGAATGGCTTGGCTAGCGCATCGCTCCCACAAAGTCTGGCTCCTGCTCTCAGGAGGGTCCTTCTGGGCTCTCACCCATCATGGGGCCTCTCTTAATACCAAGGGCCTTTCTGCTCCCCGCCCCACAGCACTTGGCAAACACCCACAGGTCCTGGGCCCTGCAATACAGTCGCGATCATGACCAGGGTCCCTTGTCACTCCCAGGGGGTAGGCAGTGCAGAACCACCACTTCTGGAGGGAGGCCCATTTGACAGATGGGAAAGCTGAGGACCGTGTTTTGTGGCTCTTCGGAGGGCAGCTGCTCAGCTAACTCACCGCAGGGTGCCGTGCTGGTGAAGCTTCTGGTTTTGGGGCCCTAAGCTTTGTTTGCATGTTTAGGGCCAGGGGCTAGGCCCCCAGGCCTGAGCCAGACCCTCATTCCTGTTCACCTGGGAGGCTAGAGGCTGTGTGCTGAGGGTTCATCGTGTGTCACGCCACCTTACGTGATCCCCAGTCGTATCATTTGAGGACCAGGAAAGAGGTTTATGGAATTAAATGAGGCTCTCCGGAGGCCACACAGCCATCGAGCCTGGGGACCAGGCTGGACCCCCGTGCTGCCCAGGCCCCAGTCCAGTTCCTCGGCTGCGCTGGCCTGTGGGGCAGGGCAGAGCAGCAGCTGGTTTAAGACGGCAGCCCAGGCGCCCTGGGAGCCAAGCCTCCCCCAGGAGGACATGAGGCTGCTCCTTGGGCTCCTGCTGGCCGCTGCCTTGAACCTGGAGCCGGGTGAGTCCAGGGATCAGGGCCACCTCCTTTCCAGCCCTCCCCACTTGCTCTAAGCCTGTCCCTCCGATCTCGGCCACCACTGAGCTGTGACTCCCACCTTGGGGGAGCTCACTTCCTGCCCCCGCACCCCCTTTCCTGAGGCACTGGCCCTCCCATCCACCAGCTCCTACCCTCTGCCCAGCCCCTCCCCGGACCTGCGGGCCCATCAGCTGAGCCCTCACCCTGTCCTCGTCCCTGCAGGAGCTGCGGACCACTCAGCACCCTGCCCCTGGCTTGACCCCTCCTTCCCCCACCCCCACAGGCCTTCCCAGTCCAGCAGTGACCCCACCCACCTGAATTTGATGGCCTGGCCTGCTCCTGGGTCCACCCTCTCCTGCCTTCCTCCTTCCTCTCCCCCAGGGAGGATCCAGGCCTCTCCCCTTTCCGGTCTGGCCTTATTCTGGAGGCAGTTTTCCCACTCCCATCTCTGCAGTCTTCTCTGGCTCCACCCACATCCACTGTCGCTGGCTGCCTCTGCCCCTGAGGCCTGCTCGAGGGCTCCTCGGGGACATGCCCCCAAATGGGGCTGCCCACACCTGGCCTCATCATCTCCCCACCGACCCCCGAGTTGGGGTGGCATCTCCACCCACCCAGATGCTTGAACAAGACCAGCTGGGCCCCCCAATCCAATCCCAGCCAGCCCACTCCCCCAGCCCTCACCTGTTTTCCCATCTGGGTCAGCACCCGCCTCACCAGCCCCATGGCCCTAAATGAGATGGACAGAGGAAGCATCTGAACAGCCCCAGCCCACCCCCTCCCAACTGTTTCTGGGATCTGCCCACTGTATCCCCTTGCAGGGACCCTGGGGAAGGGGGGTCTCTGCCCTGTGGGAAAAGACTGTGAGGCTCGGGGCCCAGGCCTCACCAATGACCCCCAAGAACGGCCCCTGCGTCATCAGGGTGTATGGATGAGGACAGGAAGACAGGGGGATCTGAGCTCAATGCAGAGAAAGCCCTCATCACCGCCAGGGCTGGGTCACGGGGGTTGGGCGGTCTCCTCTCCCTCCCCCGGTTCAGCCTATGGCCAGGGGATCATGGGAGCCCCGCCGGGTGCTGAGTGTCCACTGAGGCGTCACTGAGTGGAAAGAGAGGGTGCCATTGTGCAGGAGGTGCCCTCAGCTCTGTCCCTGTCTGTGTGTCCATCTGTCTGTCCCTATGCCTGTGGCTGCAGTCCAGGCCTTGCAGTGTCACCAGTGCAAGGGCTTTGGAGGATGCTCCCACAAGTCCAGATGCCCAGCAGGCTCCAGCCGCTGTATCACTATTGCCACCCATGAGTAGGGGGTGCGGAGTGGGCTGGCCACACCCTCCTGGCCCAGGTGGGGAGAGCCAGGCTCAGAGGGGCAGAGCCTGACCCAGGCGTACAGTAAGTCAGGAGCAGGACAGGGAGAGAACCCACTGGCCTCAGCCCAGAAGGCCTGAGAGAGGGGACCATGTCCACCCAGGTGGGGGGCTGACCCTCCGCCCCCAGGGGCTCCCATCAGGGGGTTGGGGGGTGACGGCCAAAGGGTAGGGGTTTCTTTTTGAGACAATGAAAGTATTCAAAAACCGACTCTGATGGTTGCACATATCTCTAAATATGCCAAAAACATTTCACAAGGGTGAACTGCATGGTATGGGAAATACACCCAATAAAGCTGTTAAAAAGAAAAAAAAGAGAAATCATTTTAGGAAAAACAAGACTCAAAATTCGATGGAGAAAGATTCATGATGACATAAAAATCTAAAAAGAAATGCGTGAAAAATGCCATAAACAAAACTAAAAGAAGACAAGGTGGGAAACATTTGCTATATGTGAAAAAGAGGTGGATTCCTTTCCTATATAAAGAAAACTACAAATCCACATTCAGAGAAAAAGACATTCAACCACACTCCCAATCAGAGAGGAGCAAAATGAAGGAAGTAGCATTTTAAATCCTTGAGCAAAAAAATGGCAGGACAATGATGCCAAGGCGGCAGGGACCCCGCCCGCTGTGTGCCCTTGCGGGTATCGCGCAGCCTCTTGGAGGTGCCGTCTGTGAAGCTGTAAGATGTCCCTGGAGTGTTGTTGAGTGCAGGCTCCCGAGAGGTCACCCAGACACCTGGGACGGGAGGGACGTGGGGTAAGAAGCCCTAACCACTGGACCAGGAGGGCCCTGCCCGTGAGGGAGACGGCACGGTGCTCGAGGGACTGATCTGGCCCCCGTGTGTGTGTCCCATTGCCTGTGGCTAAAGGCCGTGAAGACTGCAGAGGAGGAGGCTCACAGCAGTGTTTTGAGCACAGACTGAGCAGCCTGAGTGCCCACTAGGACAGGGAAGAATCCATTAGGGCGTCCCACTGGGTGCTGCAGTTAGAAGAAACAGGCAGCAGCCACAGCCCCAGGAGCCCTTCACACTGTCTGCGCAGTTTCTTCACATCTTAGAAACATGGGTTTAAGGGCCCTCAGTCTGCTCTGCCGGACACAAGAGGGGCACAGGTAAGTGGAAACCCAGGTAGGGAAACCCCTTGGCCTACTTGGGGATCCACAGAGCCTGCTCTGAGGAGACAACCCCACAGGCAGGCTGGGTAGGAGGCCATGCCAGGCAGACAGAGCAGCGGAGCCCTGACCCTGGTCACAGGCTGAGCCCTGATGCTGGTCCCACTCTGAGCCCTGAGCCTGGTCACACTCTGAGCCCTGATGCTGGTCCCATTCTGAGCCCTGGCCCTGGTCACACTCTGAGCCCTGAGCCTGGTCACAGGCTAAGCCCTGAGCCTGGTGGCATGCTGATCTCTGATCCGGAGGCTCCTGGAGAAACAGAGAGAGGGATGTAGACCTCTTATCAGGGAGGCATCCTAAGCAGAGCAGCCCAGACGCTGGCTGGGGCACATTCCTCCTCACCCTAAGTAGGTAGCAACTTGGCAGAAAGGTTCAGCCTGTGTCTCCCCAGCAGGGGTCATGCAGAAACTCTAGGAGGAACTAATGCCCAAGGGCCAGGCATGTTCCGGAAGGAAAGAACAGGTGGGGGCCCTGGGTCTGAGGGCAGGAGGGCGGTGGGCCAGGCACAGCAAAGGAAGTGGGCTCAACCCGAGGAGGAACCTCGGCTCGGTGGTGTCTGCACCACCAGGACTAGCTGCGCCCAGCATCAAGCCTGGCAGCCTGGTGAAGAGCAGAATCAGACACGCCCAGCTGCTGTCTTGGCTTTTGCCCAGCCCTCCCTGGATGACCAGCCTGTCAGCTCGCTGCTAGAGCCTCCCATCCTGCATCCAAAATCCAGGCATTAGCACTGGGTACCATCGCTGGCTGTAGTGAGGAAAATAAGATCCAGCAGGCGGAGTGTCTGACACATTCTGGGTGTTAAGGAAGGCTAGGTGTCCCCCGACCCAGTGCCCAGGGGGACATAGGCCCTCCCAGTCTCGGGGTCAAAGACCAGATGCCAAATGGAGCTGATGCCCGGAGGCTAGAAAAGGCCGTGGGGTGGCGGCGGGGCGAGGCAGGCAGTCCCAAGACAGAACTTCAACCACGAGAGGCAGGGGTGGGGAGGGCATCCCTGGTGCAGGAAGAGTGGGGGCGGAGTCTGGGGAGTGAGATCTGGAGCCTTCGGTAGAAGATGGACGGTCGAACTGGGGAGTGAGATCTGGAGCCTTCGGTAGAAGACGGAGGGTCGAACTGGGGAGTGAGATCTGGAGCCTTCGGTAGAAGATGGACGGTCGAACTGGGGAGTGAGATCCGGAGCCTTCGGTAGAAGACGAAGGGTCGAACTGGGGAGTGAGATCTGGAGCCTTCGGTAGAAGACGGACGGTCGAACGAGGCCTCAGCAGAGCCCCGTGCGTCTGCGCGCAGCCCTGTCAACAACCCGCCCCTACGCTCCCAGCGAGTGTTCCGGCAGCATGGGGCCTGGAGGAGGGGGTGACAGGGTCACAGGTGGGGCACACCTGGCGAGGCTGAGGTGCAGGCCGCCCTGGGGCGGGGAGGGGGAGCAGTGCCTGGAGCCGCTTGAATCTAGGGCCCAAATCCACATCTCCCCCATCTGAGCCGGGGCAAGGGCCTGCCTGTCCACTTCGTGACCTGCAGTTGGGCCAGGGGAGCCCTGCCTGAGGGGCAGCCCCCTTGGCCCTGACCCAGGTGTGCCTGCCTCCAGGGGATGTCAGGATTAGCATCCCAAGACGACCCTGCCCGTTCCCCCTCCCACCATCCAGGACCTTCCTGTTGACCCAGCACTTTTCCTGTCTTTGTCCCCTTAAGCCTGTGAGCACATTTTGGCTGGTTGTCCTGGCGGCCATTCCCCATCACTGCGTTCCACATGACCACCTCAAAGAAGCTGGGTGCTGGGGCCTGGGGCGCCCTGGGAGGATTCGAACGCGGAACCACTAGACCAGGAATCCACCCTGGAGAAAGGAGTGGGGACCCCAGGCCAGACAGGTGCCTGACTGAGGCAGGAGTCAGGGTGCAGGAGAGCCCTCACCCTCTGCTGCTCCCTTCCAGGTAGCCTGGGGGTCTTCCTCAGGTGCAGGGATGTCTCAGGTTGGGGTGGGGGGACAAGGTAGAGAGCCCCACCGAGGGAGTTGCAGAGGCGAGTGAGGAAGCCCCAGTCCTAAGGGGGGGTTGTGAGGGTGCGGGGAGGGGCCCAGACTGCGGGAGGTGGAGGCATGAGGGAGGAGCGGGTGTCCAGCTGGAGGCGGGTGGGCCCCAGTGGGCGGGGGGGCGGGTCTCCGTACCTCTGCCACCCACGGGAAAACCAGTCCCCTGATCTGCTCGGCTGACCGGTCTGGTGGCTGCAGCGGGTGCTCACCATCCCTGCGCGGCAGGCCCAGGACCGCGCGCTGCAGGGACCAGGCTCTGGGGGGCACACGGCTGGCGCTGCTGGCGCTGGCCGCCAGCTGTGAGCTTGGTGAGGGGTGCGGGGCCGCCAGAGGGGGCAGTGCCTGGGGGGTTGGGGGGGACGGAGGGAGAGGAAGAAAGCAGGGAGGCAGAGGAGATGTGGTGTGAGATGGGAGAGGTGGGAGTGGGGTGGGCCAGGCACGGAGGGGCTCTGGGGCAGGTGGGGCGCCTGCGACCTGGGCCAGGGTGAGGAGGGGTGTGGCGGGGAGGGGCCTCTCCACAGGGCTGAGACTGGCAGGGGGGTTGGTGGCCAAGGCCCTGGGTGCCCGCTGGAGAACAGCCCTTCATCAGCATGAGGCGCCAGAGAAGGGCTTTCCGCTGGGGCGGGCGGGCAGGGTCAGAATCATGCTCCCTGCTCCTGGGCCGTGGTGTGGGGGCAGGTCTCAGGAGGGGACTTGTGGACACCAGGGAGGCCCTGGGGGTTGGGGGAGCAGGAGGTGGAGAAGAGGGAAGCAAACCAGACATACTGGGAGACTCGAGGTCTGAGAGACATCCCAGGCCCTTGGGGGGCCCACACCCAACCAGAAAAGGAGCTCGGTTGGGTGGGCCCTAGCCAGATGGTTCTGCCCATTTCCCAGAGGGGAAAACTGAGGTCATCCTGAGAGACACAGCAAGAGTCAGCGGGGGGGGAGGGGCCTCACTGTGCACACGGGCGGCCCGGGCTGCCATGGTAGGGGTGGGGCACTGGGGCTGGAGGGAAGAGGAGCCTGTGTGCCCTAAGCGCCCCCACCACCCCACCAGCCTGCGCCCTGACCGGCCTGGGCCTCACTGGGCCGTGGCTCTTCTCCCCTCCCTTGTTAAGCTTCCACCAGCGGGCACACCGGGCCCAGCCCGGCCCACCCTGCACGCCACATACCTCCTTACCTGATCCCTGATCCCCTCTGCAGCCCTTCAGGTCCTGCATTTTGCTGATGAGGACACCAGGGGTGACCCGCCTGCCCCTGCCAGGCCCTTTGCTGCAGGGGCCCCAGTGCCCCCCCAGTGTTCCCAAAGCTGCTTCATCCCTGCCTGGCCTTGGCTCCTCCAGGGGCATTATCGGCCTCAGGCCTCAGGGACCCCAGCTCGAAGCTCTTGAATCTTCCCTGAGTTTTGGTCGGTGGGCGACTGGACCCGGGGTGGAGCTGTCCCCCTCAAACCTGGGCCTTCTGGTCAGAGGGCTTGGGAGGACCGGGGCCTGCCTGACCCATCCCTCTCCACTCCTTCCCCACTGTTGGCCTTGCGATGCTACACCTGTCCTGAGCCCACCAGCGTGTCCAGCTGAGTCACCACGACCTGCAGTGCCCACAGCACCATGTGCAAGACCACGCTCCGCTCCCTGGAGATGGGGCAGTGGGGCCGGGGTCCCAGGGGCAGAGCTGCCTCCAGGCCAGGCAGCCCGTGGGCAGAGAGCAGTCGCCACCTTCGTCAATTCCAGAAAAGGCTTTGGGTCCAAGCAGCCGGGCCTCCCTCCCTCCCTCCTTCCTCCCTGTCCTTCCTGCAAAGGGAACAATTTCAGCCTGGCTGTGGAGTCGCTGGGGGAGGAGTGGCCTCATCCCGCGGGGCATCCGGAGCAAATCACCACGAGTGCTGCACAACGGACCACTGGCTGGACCTGCCCAGGCCCAGATCATCGCGTGCACCATTTCCTATCTGTGGTCCCACCCCGGAACTTGTCCTGTCTGGCAATGCTCAGCTCAGACACCGAATACGATCCCCCAACCTCCCCTGCCCCCGACCTCTCAGGACCTGTGCAAACACCTCTTACACGAAGAGAAACAGACATTCTGTGCGGGTGCCCAACTGCCCCCAACGTGGCCACTGGCTCAGGACAGGCATGAGGCACGGCCCGTCAGTCCCCAAGGCCCTCAGGCTGCCCGGAAAGGTGGAAAGGGCCGAGGCCCCAGCTGACCACCCTGGCAGCACACCGCTGACCTGCTCCCCGCCTCTCCAGCTCCCCTGCCCCGTCGCTGAACGCCTCCTGCAAACCCAGCTGCTTCCAACTGCCCTTCTTTCCCAGGTCCCGGTGCCAGGCCCTCCTGGGCATGTGGTCAGAGCACGGACACCACCCACACCTCCATCACTCACCTGCCTTACATCCCAGGGGTCCCACTCCCTGCCCTCTTGGAGCAGCCTGCGGAACAGCCCCTATGCTCCCCCTGGCCCCCACGCATCAAGGCCCACTGACTTCTGACCCCCTGGCACCCACACCCTGCGCAGTGACCCCAGGAGCCTGGGGGCCCAGACCCAGAGTCTGGGGCATGACCTCCCAAGTCCCTGTGGAAAACTGCAGACGAGAGGACCAGGGCTGGAGGGGCTTGGGGCAGCTCCTTTCTGGCCTCGACCCCATGTTCTGTGGAATGGGGACAGCATCCCTGCCTGCCAGCGTGGTCCCCAACCTCACCCAACAAGCCCGACAGCCCCCCACGCCAGAAAACACCCCTGGGGGACCAGGGCTTCGGAAATGAGGACTCCCCAGCAAGCTCACGTTTAAGACCCTTTACTCTCGGGCTTTCTTTAAATAAAACAGAAACACTGCAGTGTTCCCACGGTGGCTGTGAGGCAGATGACACTGTGGGGACAGGGGAGGCATGAGGGGTGTGGCTGTGCTCCTGGCTCCAGCTGGCAGCGGGTCGTGGACTGGGTGGCAAGGGGGCAGTCCTGGGCCCCAGCTGCTCTGGCCTGCCCCGTGGGCCGGAGCGGGCAGCTGCAGGGGCACAGGTGAGCAGGCACCCTGCCCTGGGCAGCCCCTCCCCACCACGGGAAAGCAGCAATCCCACACCCAGAGCCCTGACCTCTGTCCCCAGCCAGCCAGGGACAAGGCCCACCTGCTTTGCCCTCAGCGCTCCCGGAGGCTCCGGGCCAGTGCCTGCTTCTCTCCAGGCCTCCCTTCCCCAGCTGCAAGGCGGGAGACTGGGCAGGAGTGGGAGCCCTTGGCCGGTGACACCATCAGGGAGCCCCAAGAGCAGCTGCCAGGACAGAGCCACTCAAGCAAAACCAAGAAGACCCTCTCCAGCCTCAGCCCACTGAGGGAAGCAGCTCTGCACAGGAAGGAAAAAAGTCAACAGCGGGGCAGAAAGTCAGGCAGGGACAGCCCCAGCAGGAGGGCAGACAACTGAGGTGCTGTAGGCCCAGAGAGGGCAGGACACCCCCCCAGCGTCACACAGCACAGTCCTATGGGCACTGAAGGGTGCAGATGGGTGACGGCACCCAGGCAGAATCCCACGCCCCAATCCCTCCTCAGCAGCAGGCCCCAACTAGGACACCCCCAGCTATGACGGCTCAACCCCTCCACTGGCGCCCCTGTGCCATCTGACCTGCACTGGCCCCAGCACACTCTCCAGGGCCACGAGCCTCTGCTGCAGGACCTGCCCCATCCCAGGAGCCCGGTGGCCAGGCCTCCCTCCTGAGTGCCTTTGGGTCAGTCTCCCTGACCCCTGGTCTGCCAGACTCTGCCCTGAGCCCCCCCTTCCGTCGCTCGCAGCCAGAGGGATCTGCCTTGAAATGCTGCTCGGATCCTTCCCAGCTCCTTGCCATGCCCGAATCAGGCCCCCAGGCCCGCCCAGCCCTGCCTCCAGGACTGCTTCGGCCTCACCCCCACGGCAGCTCAGACTCCAGGCTCTGGTGCTCAGGGCAACTCTAGCCAGTCCCCTGCTCCGGCACTCTCCCCCAACTCGACACACGGACACGGGGCTGCACCTGCTGGGTGGGCCACCCCCAAACCCCGCTGCCTGCATGCCAAGGGCCCTGGGCCTCCCAGTTTGCCCGTCGTCATCATCCTGAGTGCAGAGCTGGTCTGGGTGCCTGTGTCACCCGCATCCCGTGCTCCGCGTGGGATGGGGCGTAGAGGGGCATCAATAATGGGGGCGGGGGAGGGCCTTGAGCGTGTGAAGGGGGCTGGGCCGGTCCCAAGGCCACTCCAGCTCAGAGAGAGCCCAGCCCGGCCAGCCCATTCTGCGCACTCTGCCTCCTGGCAGGCGGGGAAGGGTGGGCAACTGCCCCCAAGTCAAGGCTGGTGGGCAGGGCGGGTAGGCTGTGGTGCTCACTGGTCCTTTACAACATTGCCGAGCCCGCTCTCGGCCCGGAGCAGCTGGCTGCTGGCCTCGTTGTAGGCGATCCAGTGCTGCAGGTCGGCTGGCAGCTCAGGGGGCTCCACCTGCAGGGGAAGACGAGGGTGAGACTCCCACCAGCCACCCGCTGCCGTGGGGACCAGCAGGGCCGGGGGTGGGGGGGACAGCCAGGCTGCTGCCTTCATACCTCTGGACCTCGGCTCACACGGTTCCCCAGCCCCAGCCCCTCCAGGGCGCCCGCAGTGCTGGCTTCTCCCCATCCAGCTCTCAGGGCACCACGCCCCTCACCAGGCCTGTGTCTCCCCCGCTCTCAGGGCACCACGCCCCTCACCAGGCCTGTGTCTCCCCCGCTCTCAGGGCATCACGCCCCTCACCAGGCCTGTCTCCCCCACTGGGTCGCGACTAAGCCCACTGCACATTCCCAGGTCCGGGGCAAACGCCTCTGAGGCCGGCTGGTTGGAGGGGGCGACAGGAGACGGGAGACCCAGAGTGGCCAGGGGCAGGGCAGGGGATGGAGGGGCAGAAGCGGCGTCGGAGCGGCTCTGCCGGGAGAGCCCAGGACAGGGCCAGGCCTGAGGCCCCCTCTCAGCGCGCCAACAGGAGCTGGACGCCACCTCCCAGCTCAGCACCGCGTTCCTGCGCCCTCCTGCTCAGCCACACCAGCCGCCTCCCTGCAAACTCGGCCACCATTTTGTCACGGGGCAAGGGGCTGGGCCAGGCTGGAGGGGTCCGAGGACTTGCGGGACTCTCAGGGATGAGGGTGAATGCCCACCCACCTCAGGGCACCAGGGAGGCTGGGCAGAGGTGCTCAGAGCCGGGTCACAGGGTAAGTCTGGGCAGAGCTGGGCCTGGCTCTGCTCAACATCCAGGCCTGGCTCTTGGAAGTATCCTCCTCCCAGCCCAGCTGGAATCACCAGATCCAGACTTGGCTGTAGCCCAGCCCTCCCTGCCAGGCCGTGCTGCACCACACCAGCCTTTCAGCATGCAGATCTCTGGGCACTGGGCTCAGCCTGTTCCACACTAAACCCAGGACTGCACCCGGGACCCTCCTGACCCAGGGGATCAGGCTGGGTGACCCCTGGCTATCTGTGGCTGAGTGTCCTCGCCTGCCATGGTATGGGCCCCCCCCCGCCTCTCATGTGGGTCTCACCCATCAGCCCCCGCCTGACCCCCCTCCCCTGCAGGACAGTGGCCCTGGCTCCCTCTCCTCCGCCTTCTGCTCGCAGCTCTCAGCCCGTCGATTTAAAGCCTCGATGGCCATCCTTCCCAGCCTCCTGACGCGTGAAGGGACATACAGAGCACCTCTGTGGGTGAGGGGTGGGAGGCATCCCGGCCCTTTGGGGGCGTCCCTGACTCAGAGAGACAGAACACCAGGGGACTGGCCTGTGGCCCACTGTGCAGCCTCAAGCGGTTCGCATTGCCCCCGAGGCTCAGCTTCCCCACCTCCATACAAAGGAAGGGCCTCTTGTCACTAACGTGCGGCTGTGTTCCTCCTCTGCTCCTGTCCAGGGCCAGAGAGGGCAGCACCCTGCCTGAGGGCACCTAGGGGCCCAGCGGGCCCTGGCTTTGGCATGGAGGCTCCAAGCATGCTTTTAGGAACGTGCCTGCAGCAGGAGCCTGCCCTGGCAACCAGCACCGCAGCAGCATCCCCAGGGCCCAGGGGCCATGATGCAGCAGCAGGCTGTGCTGGGAGGAGCAGGCCCTGGGGAGGGGCCTTGAGCCCCAGGCAGGTGTTGCAGGCTTCTTTTCTCCAACTGGAAAAGGCAGAAGGGCTTGCAGCTCTATAGGGCTCAGGGCTCACCCCTAACCCAGGTGATGGTGACCCAGCCCCTCAGGTCTAAGCTGGGTGAAGGGGGTCTCAGGTCCTTGAGAACTCCCAGCAACCTCCTCTCACTAACGCCCCAGCCCCCATCTCCCCACCCCAGCCCCACCCAGCTTCCATGCTACATTCAGAACCAAGGACCAGTGAGGCCGGCTCCGCACTCCAAGCCACACTTAGACTCTTTGGGAGACGCCTGGTCTGGCCTTCCCTGTTCTGGAAAAGGCGTAGCGTGGGGCAGGGAGCCTTGAGCGGTTAATAAGGGATGGCAGGAGGGGAGCATGCTGAGTCCGACTACGGAGAGTTGATGAGGGGACCCTGAGAGGTCCCAAGAAGAATGGCATCAGTGAAGAAGGCCCTGGGTCCAAAGAAAAGGGCTGGAGCGGTACTCGGCCGGACAGGGGCACCCCAAAAGGGGTAGGCGGCAGGCCTTCCCCAGGGGCGGGGGGCAGGGACCAGGAGTCCTCAGGGTCCAGCGGGAGGAGTGCGCTCGGGGCGGGGTACGCTTACCCTGCGCTTGCACAGGTGCTGCACGACGCGCTCCGGCGAGGTGCCCAGCACATGCTGGCGGGAGCGCAGCAGCGCGCATACGAAGCCGTCGCGCAGGCTGATGAAGCGCGCCTCCAAGTAGAAGGCGCGGTCGTCCCAGCCCAGCAGGCGGGTGCGCACCTCGAACGGCTCGAGCAGACGCAGCGAGCGGCGGTAGCGCGCGCACGAAGCGGCCAGCACGGCGCGCGCCCCGAGCGCGCGCAGAGCCCCGAGCACGCCGCAGCGGGCCAGGTGCGCGGCGCGCGCCACGTCGGCCTCGCGCAGGTAGCGCGCGTTGTTCATGTGCAGCAGCAGGTCCAAGTCCGAAGGCAGCACGCGGCCCGAGTAGCTCTGCTCAGCCAGCAGGTCACGGACGCGGGGCTGCAGCAGGCGCGCGCGCAGTACGGCGCACGGCACGCGCACCAGGTACCAGCCGTCCAGCAGCGCGAAGTAGGCGAGCGCCAGGGCCAGTACCGCCATGAGCAGCCCCAGCATCGCGGCGGCGGCGGCAGCGGCGGGCGCAGGGGTGCTGCGGAGCCCTCGGCGCTGGTGCCGACAGTGCGCGCGGCGTTGCAGCCCTGATGCCCCAGCTCTGCCGGCCAGCCTGGGAACCGTTGAGCGCAGCGCGGCCGGAGCGAACCATCTCGCGAGGCTGGCAAAGGGGGGAGACGCGCCGGAGGCCTGCGCGGAGCCCCGCCCCCCGCCCCGGGCCCCCCCTCCCCGCTCTCAGTGGTCCGTCCCACCCCGGCAGCCCGCGCCACTTTTGCTTTCCCCGGAGCGGGCGGGGCACAGGGCGGCGCGCCGAGCACCACAGCGGCATCTGGCGGTGACGCCCCGCGCTGCAGGCGCAGGAGCGTTCCGGGTGTTCCGCAGCGTTGCCCGCCCTCTGGGAGCGCGAGCACCTCGCGCCTTTCCCTGGCTCTTGAAGACTTGGAGTGACCCCGGAGATTCCGCCTCTGATCTGGGAGGGTCAGAGTCTCCAGCACTTCCCCGGCCTAGGCTGTGGAATTTGGCAGGATACAGGGACATAGGCCAGTCCCTAGCGGCGCTGCTTGGAGGCTGCTGGAAACCGACCCTCCTCCACTCCAGAACCACCAGGGGCTGGCTCCCCACTTTCGCAGGGCGACAGCCCCATATGCGGCGGGTTCAGGGAGTATCTCAGTCTGGCCCCAATACACCTTTTCAGTCTCAGCCTGTAACCTCATTACCCCTCCCCCCACATTCACCCCTTCCTCCCCAAAGGTCCTGATAACTGCAACCTCATTTCCAAGCATTCCCACCCTTTGCATTTTTTGAAGAGGGAGCAAATAACATCCTGGATGGAGAGGGAGGAGTCAGTAAATGTAAATGACTCAGCAATCGATTCAAAGGCCTTGCCTTAGGCACTTGGGACGCCTGGCCTGGCGGACTGCCACGCACAGTAGGCGTCCTGTCCCTCTTTTCTGCGAGGCCGGGAGGGAAGGCCCAGAGAAGGCCCGGCCGGCCTCCAGGCCTCTCCAACGACGGCGTTTGCCAGTGACCCCGGAGGCCGCCTCCTTAGGTCAGTACTGGAGTCCCGGGATGGGTGGGTTTAAGGAGTGATTGCTGAGGTCCCGAGGCTCTGAGAACGCATCTGACAGCAGCTGGACTGAGGCAACTGGGCTTTCATCCAGTCCACACCCAGCCTGGGCTCGGGTGGCGGGGTTCTTGAAAGCCCCTGAAGAAGGAGATTCTGGGGTAGTCCTGTTCCACAGTCCACGCTGGGGCTGGGCGGCCTCCCATGCCACGTTCACTGTCAGGGCAGAGGCTGAGTTTTTTGCTTTTCTGGCTTTGCTTCTGGGGCCAGCAGCTGGGCAGAGTGGGGTCTGGGTTTTCCTGGGTCCCTGGATCTGCTTGGATACTCCCAGGGACAGGGAACTCGTTTCCTATCAGGGCAGGCCCAGCTGCCCTAGGAAGCCCTGGCGGTAAGAAGGCCCTTCCCGCACATTGCTCACACGTGTCCCTGTAATGCTCTCCCTGCCCTGGCTTGGCTCTGAGCTGTCTGTCCGGGGGTGAGCTAGCTTCTCAGGGCGAATAGAAGAATGACATGTTCTTGGAGCCCCGCTTGGCTGCTCCTCTGAGAACACAGCCTCCTTGTCACCCACCTTGTCCCGTCCCCCCAGGGGAAGGCCCCGAAGCTAGAGACCTGGTTCTGGAGATGTCAGTGAAGTTTGGTGAATGAGAATCCAGCCGGGAGCTTATGAGACCCCTGCCCCCAACTTCCTCACAGCCTGTGCTCCCCCCATCGCCCCGCCCACCTGGCTTCCTTCTGAGCTTCTGCTATCCAGGAGGCCACCCAACACCCCCCCCCACACACACACACACCCACACCCACATGCTGTTGTCTCTGCCAGGGGACCCTCCCTGCCCCATCTACCCCTTTCCTGAATCCCGGACTGGGCTAGATCCCCAGAGCCCTGGTCTCACTCCACTTTTACTCACAGATATGATCCGTAGGCAGGGGGTGCTCTCTCCCTGCTGGACCTTGAGACCAGGAGGCCAGGGCCTGGTCTGTCTCGTTGATTGCCAAATCCCAGGGCCAGCGGGATGCCCGGTGCACCGAGGGCGCTCAAAACGTGAATGCTGTAAGAACCAGCGCCTTCTCTGCCCCCCCTCCCCCCACGATCGGGCCGCTTCAGTCCTACACAGTGGACGCAGGCATCTTGTGATGGGTCACTGGCAGTTTATTGGGAGGCTGGAAGGAGTCCTGGGCGCGGAACCTTGATCCCTTCCCGCGGCCCTGTCTTGGAGTATCCAGCAGGGTGGAGGAGCAGCGGAGGGGTACTTCTGGGTCCCCTTGGTTCCTCAAGGACTCTCGTGTCTGGGTAGCACCGGGCGTCACCGCCAGAGGCAGGCCCGCAGCCTAAGTTCTAGCGGCTGCCTGCTTGGATTCGAGGCTCCAGACCCCAGAGGAGCAGGGGCTTAGGATGCCGCCCGGCAAAACAGGAGCAGCAGTGCGAGTGGCCGGAACGCGGCGGGCAGCCCCTGGACCGGGACCCAACCTCGGCCCCACCCCGGCCCCGCCCAAGCTCCGCCCAGCCCCGCCCCCAGAGTCGCCCCCGGGCCCCGCCCGGCCCGGACCCCGGCAGTGCTCCGCGCGGGGCACGGATCCAGCAGGCAGCATCTCTGCGGGCCCTTTTGGCCCAGCCTGTCCACGTTCGAGGGCTCGCATGGGTCCGCGCACGCCTTGGTCACCACCATAGTGCCACGAAGGGCTAGCCTGCGGGCGGGCCAGAAGCAGGGTCGCGAGGGCGCAGACCTGTTTGTCCGCAGTGCGAGCTGCGGGGCCGGCCCATCGTGGACCTGAAACCCAGTTCCGTAAAAAGGGGCGGTCTCCCTAACAGAGGGTAGCTCTATCGCAGCCCTGGGGGAGACCGACTCGATTACTCCTGTGCTGGGGTTCTTTTCTGGGTGCTGACTGCCCAGGGCGAGTCCCCGAGCCAGCGTCCCTGGAGAGGCAGGCCTGGGCCCCCAGGGCATGTGCTGACATTCAGGCAGCGGGCCACGGTGGTGGTCCAAGCATTGGGCACAGGCGAACTGCTCACCTGAGGGCTGCCCCAACACCCCACAGCTTTTGTGGGGTGGATGGATGGGATCCCAGCTCTGCGCCCTGCAGCTGTGGGCGCTTGGGCAAGAACTCTGCATCTCTTCTGACTCAGGAAGGGCCCCCTGGGGTACTCCAGGACTGCACAGCACCTACTGGAGACCCACTCTCCTTCCCATCTAGCTTGACTCCCTGCTGCAGCTGGAGTCCAGTGGGGAGGGTGGGGACATCCCCAGGGAGCCAGACCAGTCATCAACCTCAGCCCCGGAGGGGCCGGAGAGACGGTCCGGTGGAGCCAGAGTCCTCAGGGGACTGGGTGTGGCTGGGAGCTGGGGCCAGGGCAGGAGATGCCCACTCAGGGGCCTGATTTGGGGTGGGCAGGAGCCCTCTGTGACCCCAGGTCAGCTCCTTCACCTCTCTGAGCCTCTTTCTACCGGGGTTGGAATGCAGCCTCACCAGTTCTAACTGTGTGATCCTGGGCAAGTTGCCTCACCTCTCTCTGCCTCGGCTTCCTCCTCTGCACGGCCCTGCCGTGCAAGGGGGGAGGAATGAATGGATGACTGCGTGGGAGGCGGCAGAGGAGTGCCGGCCCGTGGTGAGCGCGACGCCGTGTCTGCTCTTGTCGTCACTTATTACTATAGATGCAGACAGACCAGGGCAGTATCTCTCCCACGGAAGATGCTCAGCAAGTGGCATCTTAAAAACAGAAACACGTCCGTCTGTCTGGAGGGTCACCTCAGCCACCACAGGGTGTCTAGTCCTTACCAAGGAGAGATAGAGGTTTTAAAAAAAAGTGGTTTCCTGAAGAGAGTGTGACCAGGTGTGTAAACTCACAGGATGCTCCTTATTCTTGCACAAGAAGCCTCACCATGAGGGTGAAAATGGGGACGGATACCATCCTAGGGCTTGGGGAGAGGGTTCTGCGCTTCCTCTTTCTTGCTTTCCCATAGCTTCTGACGATGAAATGGTGTGGGGTGGAGCGGGCGGGGATCCCAGTCCAGACCCTGCGTTGGGCCGGCTCAGGGACCCTGGGCTGCCCCTGCAGGTGGCCCCCATGCTGTCCTCACCCTTGGAGAGGCAGGGCCCCCGTCAGCCCTCCATCCTGGGGGAGGGGGAGACTTCTGCCCCGAGGTGCTGGGTCGGGAGCGGAGGCTGCTGCGCCTCCCGGGGCCTGTCCCTGTTCTGGAGGCTCAAGGCTGTGTGACCTCAGGGACAGCTCAGGAGGCGAGAGGAGGTCCCGGGTTACAGGGCATGGGGAGCGTGGTCAGGCCTCCCACCCGCCGTCTCTCTCCTCTCATGTTGACCCAAAGAATTCAAACCACTGGGGCCCAGGGCACCTCACCTCCATGAGCCTCAGCCCCAGGGCAGAGCATCCCTCCACAGGGAGGCGCTAAGGTGAGGGTTGTCATGGGCTGTGAGTGCGGGGACCTCTGGTCTCCTCTGCCCTCCTGACGTCACCACCCGCAACACTGGGCTGCCTGGGTCTCCCTGTGCCCTGGCCTGGACTCTGGTGAGCGTGACCCCACCCCACCTGCTGCTGTGCCAACCTAGAGGGTCTCTCCAGTACCCGGGTTCTAATCCTGCCTAATCCACCACCCAGCGCCTGGTGTGGGCTGGAAGCACCATCCTGTGCAGGCAGGTCTCACCCAGGGCCCGGCCCTTCCTGAGCCCTGGCGCCCGAGGGCAGGGGCTAGCTGGGTTTTCAAAAGAACTTTCCCAGGTATGAAAAAGGCCAGGCAGGGGCCGTGTCCCCTGGGACTCCCCCAGGTCTCACAGTTAGTTACCCTGGAAGGAGCCCCAAGCATGCGATGGGACCGTCCTAGAGAGGGGAGGGGCCCGCGGTCTGGGTTGGGGAACTGGCTCAGCACTGGAGACCCTCTTGTACAGTCTGAATTTTTTGCTCTGGGTGTGAAGCCCTTACAACAAACAAAATAAGAAATTGGAGAAACAGACAGAGGTGCTGTCCTCAAGCTGAAGGGGGAGGATGGGGCAGGGGTTCTGGCGGCCTCATGCAGCAGCAGCAGCCCCTCCCACCCAGAAATGTCTCCATGCCTTGAAGTCTCTGGGTCAGTCCTCACAGCAGAGATGGGTCCCAGTGAGCATCTGAGGCTCAGAGAGGTTGAGCAACATGTGTGAGGCCACACAGCAAGAGCCAGGAGGTCCCAGGGATGTGGCCTTGCAGCGATGTCCTCTCTTCCAGGAGTCAGACATTTGCTCCTGCCCTGGCTGGAGCCAAGGGCACAGCCACAGCCACAGACGTGGCCCCAGGTGGCAACCCTTCACAGCCCTGGATCCCAACCTTGACCTCAGTCTGCGGGCATGCAAGGACAGGCTCTCTGCAACCAAGCCCATGGGCCTTTATTAAGGGCCTACTGTGTGCTGGGGTTGATGCCCCAGGACCCCTATGAACATGGGGAGCTGGTCACCCCTCCAAGCTTCATCTCTTGGGGCTCCCAGGACCTCACACCCCTGACCCTAATTCTACTTGGAATGTTTCCTCTCAGCCTTTTCGGGACCCTCCTGAGAGCCTGCTTCATGCTGTGTGCGGGGGACACCACGGGCAGGACCTGGCTCAGCTGGTGGAGGGGGCAGGCAGGGAAGGCTTCCTGGAGGAAGAGGTGCCTGAATGAAGGTTAAGGGGTGGGTCGGAATATTGGGAAGGGGTCTGATGGGCCATCTGCACGCTGTTCCACATCACAGAGCGCAGCCTGCTGGACAGTGGGAGCTGGGCAGGAGTCCTGGAGGGAGCCAGGGAGGGCTGGAAAGGGCAGAGGGGCATCGCCCAACCTGAGTTAGGGTTCAAAAGGGGCCATGACTGGACTGGGTGTGTGTGAGGAGTGCCCCCCGGGCCCCTGGGCACCACTGCCCAGCATGGGACACAACAGGGTCCTCCTGGATCCTACAGCTGCCCGGGGCCCCAGAACAGCAGCACGCCAAGAGTGGCGAGCAGCGTCAGGGTGACAATGGCCGGCTGCGGGGCGTGGGCCCCAGTGGCGTTGCACAGGTCAGTAGAGCAGCATGTGACGTTTTTCTCTCCCAGCTTGTAGTTCTCTGAGCCCTCCACACAGTGCGAGCTGCAGCCCTTGCTGATGTAGATCAGGACATCAACAGCACCTGGGCGAGGCATGGGGACCACTGGGCGAGGGCCGGGCCCTGGATACTCACCCACCAAATATAGATGGGAAGCTGAGCATCTATGTTTATGTGTGGACAGGAGAACAAGTGGGCAGGTGGACAGGTGGACAGGTGGATGAAGAGTTCAGCTCAGAGGCCTAATCCCAGGCCCTTTGAACCCCCGCCCGTGGAGGGAAGGTGCAGGGGGCAGGGCAGGGGCACAGGGAGGCCCGCGGGCCCAGCAGGGCCACTTACAGATGCGCTCAGTCCGGCATTGGGTCTCAGAGTGGCTGCAGTTCTGCACATGCTGGCAGTCCTTGTTGCTGACCTCGGCCTGGCAGGAGTAACACTGCAGGGCAGTGCCTGCAAGGTGGGGGTGGGGTGGAGCTCAGAGGCTGCCCAGCCTGCCCTGCCATGCTGCGGGGGTATGGGGGGAACCTCTTTTTCTCACAGGACACACAGAGTAGAGAGCACTGTCTGGTGCACAAGAGCCACAAACTGGGGGCCCCTCACAGGGAGGGCGCCACACCCACCCCCTTGCTTGTCAGGCCCTGTTACGATGCCCATGCTCCTGAGAGGGACGCACACCAGGCAGGTAAGGGCAGGATGGACAGGACCCTTCACACTCCCTCT
Organism: Mesoplodon mirus; assembly: GCF_964341445.2. Taxonomy (NCBI): domain Eukaryota; kingdom Metazoa; phylum Chordata; class Mammalia; order Artiodactyla; family Ziphiidae; genus Mesoplodon; species Mesoplodon mirus. The sequence goes on from NC_138992.1 coordinate 1,559,622, forward strand.
CAGCATCCCCCTCCCCCCGACCCAGAGCTGTGAGCCCGTAGGTGCAACCCAGGCCCAGCCCTGCTCTGTCCCTGGGGGCAGTGGCCCCAGCTGTCATGATGATTCGGTCTCCTCTGGGTAAAACAATGATGAAGCTGGGATCCACGTCACCCCGGTGCCAACACGTTCCCCGTGGCCAGCCTGTGCTCGGGCACCACACACGCCGGCCGACCCGTGTGTTCTCGTGGGCACCACCATGATCCCTGCTTTCCAGAAGAGGGAGCTGAGGCTCTGAGAGCTTTACTGATCATCCGGGGCCCTGGGCCGGGAGAGTCCCCGCCAGGCCCGAGTCCAGACTGGAGCAGTGCAGGCCCTCAGCCTAGCCCTGCTGCTCCCGTCAGAAGCCGGGGCTGGGCCTGGGGAGACGGATCCGGTCACTCGTCCCTCCGTCCCTCTGTGGCCCTTCTTCACGTGAGGCTCTTTGCCCCTGTGCCCCCCGCCCACCCCACAGGCTCTCTGTGCATCCCTCCAGCAGTCAGGCTGGCCCCACGGCGCTAGAGGAGAGACCCCCGTGCTGCCCGGCCTGCTCCCGCCTCGGGGGACAGCTAGGAGATGAGCCGGTATCCTGGCCGCACTAACAGCTGCCCCAGGGGGAGCTGGGTGGGGTCAAGGCCCCTTCTCCCCGCCTCTGCGTCGTGTCCTTCCGCCCAGCCTGCCCGCCCCCTCCTTCCTCTCTTCCCCTCTGGCCTTCCTCGATCATCCCTCCCGCCCCCCGTCCCGGCCCTGCTCCCCCCACCCTGCCCCGTGGCCCCCTGCGGTCTCACCTGGCTGCAGCGCCAAGACAGCGGCTAACAGGACAAGGAGGACAGCCTTCATGGTGGCGGGCGGGCAGCGGGGAGCAGACCTCGGGCGGCTTTATATGTCTCTGCTGGCTGGGGCGGGGGGGGGGTGGCCGCCCACGGTCAACACCAGTGGCTTCCTGGCCGCAGGGCCCCAGGGCAGGGCAGGTCCCAATCTCCAGCCCCCTCCGGCTGCACCCTCCCGCTCCCTTTGGCCTTCTTTCTGCTTCGGGAAGGCAGAGCCTGCCCGGGGCAGGGGCCATTTCTCAGCCACCCCAGGATGAGGCCCCAGACCACATCTCCACCACCTCAGAGGGGCATTGAGGCCAGAGAAAGGAGACCGTATTCCCCAGATTCAGTCACTCCTTCTGTCTTTGAGCCCAGGTTGAGGGCCCCTCCCTCGGCCCCACTGTGCTCTGTGTGGGAGCCATGCTGACCCCTGTGGCTGAGTCCCACTGGGGTGACAGGCCTTGACCAGAAGGCACAATCAGCAGAAAGGAAATGTGGGCTGCAGAGAGGGGGCCTGGTGGGGACCTTCTGGGGAGGCTGCCAGGGCACAAGGGTGTGGAGCACAGCATACGGGCCGGAGCTGCGGGCCTCACCCTCATGACCTTACTCAATACCCCACCACACCGTGGCACTTTAGCTGCAAGAGAGTCCAGGAAGTGCCGTGTCAGCGGCCTCTGCGGGACGAGGAGGTGACAAGAGCTTGGCACTGGGCTAGACATTCTCCATCCAGACCCAGGCCCCCTCTCCTCCCTGTTTGTGTCCTGGGTCCCATAAGGATCCTATAAAGGCTTCCACTGGCCAAGACCTGAGGGTGAGAGGCTCAGCAGTCAGGCCACCTGTTCTGCCACACCTGACGCCTGGGCCACCATGGCAGCAGCTGCATCCATGTCACCAGCCAGCTCCAGCCAGCCTCTGGGACTGGCCCTTCCTGTCATTCCTCTGCACAGGGGAGGGCCAGTGGCTCCCGGCTGCTGTTGCCCTGGGGGCCATGAGTGGTCCCTGTTGCCCTCTCAACCTGACCCTCCCTTTGTGCCCGGTCTCCCTGGGACCTCTTGGAAGGTCGGCCAGGTGGTGGCAGGCACAGGCTGCACCCACTGCCTCCTGGCCCCAGGGTGTCTGGGGGCGACGAGCTCCTCCCATAGCGGGAGAGGGCCTTTCATTTCCTCAGATCTTCCCGGCCCTGTGTGTGGATGGCCTCGTGGAGCACATCTCACTCCCCTCCTTGATTTACACCCCAGAAAAAGGCCCAGGGCACGTCAGGGGTGGAAAGGATGTTGCCAGGCGCAGCAGCACTAGGGGAAGGGGCTCCCTGGGCCGCGGGGAAGGCCGAGGGGCAGTGGATGCCTCGCAGTGGGGGGCAGCCGGGAGCAGGGTGACAGGGCGGCGTGGGCCAGGGGTGCCCTGAGACCCAGCGCTCCCGGGATTCACAGCACTCCTGGGGTGTACCCCGACCCCAGCCCCCCGAGTTCCCCCAGGCCGGGCTCTGTCCCTTGGAGCCTGGGGCCCAGAGAGGGAGGAACTTGCTCAAGGTCACACAGAGGTGAGCGTGTCCCCTGCACCGGCGCACCTTCCTTGCCCACGCCACACGCCTGGTACTTTCTCTCTGAACACGCCCCCCCCGCCCCCCGCCCCCTCAGCTCAGCTGCCTCACGTGGGAAGTAAAATGTTTGTGCCTTCACTGTTCCCTTGTGGGGCTGCCCGTCTGCGCCCCTCCCCCACCCCAGTTCACTGGGAGCTGCGGTGCCCTGGGCTGGGGCATTTCTTATCTGTTTTGTGTTCAAGGCACCCAGCACCTAGCACCAGCCTGGAGCACTCATTCTTCAAATATTGACAGTTGCCCGTGTTCGTTGATGTGATTTGATATGAAGTGGTTACTGTAAGGCAGTGGTTCTCAGATGGGGGCGTTTCCGTGGCCCAGGGGACGTTTGGCGGGGCCTGAAGACATTTTCAGTTGCCCTAACGGGGGTGCTCCTGGGGTTCAGGGGTGCAGGCCGAGAATGCCGCTCCACACCCTGCCGTGCACAGCACAGCACCACAGAGTCCTCGGCTGACGCAGGCAGGACCGCCTGGAGCCCCAGCGATGGCGCTGCTTTGCTGGGGTTGGGACCCGCCACTCTCCCTTACGACTTTTCCCTTTGGGTGGGAATCTCTGTCCTCAGCCTGTCCCACTGCTGTGTTTTGGAGGCACGTAATTTGGCTGCACAGATTCACAGCCAGAGAGGAATTTGCCGGGATGAATCATACCTGGACTCGGCCATGTCTACGTAGAGAGGGTCTGGAGGAGACTTTGGGCTTTAGGGGTTAGTGTGGACCCTGTAATGAGTTAAGACTCCTGGGCTTATTGGGATGACGGGAATGCACCGTGCATGTGAGAAGGACATGAATTTTGAGGGCCAAGGGCGCAGTGCTATAGGCTGAACTGTGCCCTCCCCTAATTCATATGTTGAAGCCCTAACCCCCAACCTGATGGTTTTCAGAGAGGGGGCCTCAGGGTTGGATGAGGTCATGAGGTTGGGGCCCTCACGATGGGATTCGGTGACCTGAGAAGATGTGGCACCAGCTCTCTCTCTGCCCCGCGAGGATACAGTGTGAGAGAGCCGCCTGCAAACCAGGAACAGAGTCCCCACCCAGGAACCCTGATCGCAGACTGCCGGGCTCCAGAACTGGGAGAGAAACAAATTCTCTTGTTTACGTCACCCAGACTTTGGTATTTTGTTATGACAGCCCAAGCTGACCAAGATAGATGACCTAATGGACATGACTCAAATATAGAAGACCACGGCTGTGAGGCCCTGTGGAGTTATTAACTTCCACTCCTAATCACAGTTTGAGCTCAGACCTGGGCCCCAAACTGAGCTCTCACTGGGGTCAACGTCTAAGCCCCGACCCTGGGCCCGTGCTGAGCCCCATGCCGTCACGCATGCACCGGGCACGCAGTGAGCCTGAATTGAGCCTGGATCCTTTGGTGGGACCCAGCTTTCCGGGAAGGCCTGTGGGGCTGTGACTCCCTGCAGTCCCTCATACAGGACTGGGGTTGAGGTGTGGCTTCGATGTGACTTGCCCTTAGCCCCCTGCGGCCACCTCCTAGGACTCCAGATTTTCCTGTTCTCTCTTGGCCCTCCACCTGCCCGCCCAGACCGGTTGGGTTCCCGGGAAATCCTGCCTGTTCACATAGCTCAGGGATTTCCCTGATCCTGCCAGTGTGAAGCCGGGGCCGCTAGGACCGGTGCTGGGGCTGGGCACTGGGGGGAGGCGGGCTGTGTAGGGTAGACCCACCTCACAGGGGTTCCTTACCAACGGGCCACGGCCACCTCCTGGGGCTGCCACGTGGTTCCACACTTTCACGGACATCAGTTTTGGATGAATTCATTATTTTATGCACACTTAATTTAAAAAAATAAAGATGGGGTATTACTGCAAAACCGCAACTGAATTCTCTTCCACATTTGTAGACATTTTCCTTTAGAAAAGTGCATGCATCACCAGGAGGGTAACTGGTGCACTGCCAGATCCCTGATAGACTGGGGAGAGAGTCCACAGTGCCGGGCTCCCCATTATAGGTTCTCAGAATTAAAGCCGTGTCTTGCAAGCTCCAACTCTGTGAGGGTGTCTCTGTGTGTGTGTGAGAACTGCATGTAGGAGTGACCGTGTAGAATGCATGTGTGAGGGTGTGTTCCTGGGTGAACAGTGCACGTGGAGGGCGTGTGTAAATGCATGTCCCACAGCTGAGTGTGCATGCGGGGCACTGAGACCCCCCCCATCCACCTGATCGGTGCGCCAGCCCCACACCGTCCGTCCTGGGCTCAGGGGTCTCTGTCCCCAGAGAGCCCTGGTAGCAGAGGTGCCCCTCCTGTGTGTTCCCGAGTCCTCAGGGCCTCGGTGCCTCTTAGGACTGAGCCCCTAGCTGGCCCCCCTTCTCCTGTCCACTCCTCCCTCCCCGAGTGAAGTCGGGGAGCCAGGAGCTCCGGTCACACCCCCAGCCCCCAAGTAAAGTCCCCTCTGCTGTGAGAAACCCTCGCCCTGGCTCTCGGGGGACCGGACATCTCTCCACCTGAGGGTCTGGAACCTGGGCTGGGTGCCTAGCGTGGCCCAGGCCAAGGGCCATGGGCAGAGGGACCACAGCACTCAGAGCCCCATGGGCTTGGAAGACAGTGAGAGCAGGACCTCGCCAGGCCTGGTGGCCCAGGAGGACCTTTCTGGGGCACGTGGGATGCCATGGGAAGGGGCGGTGAGGGGGCGTCCGCTCAGCCAGACCGTCTCCAAGGCCTTTGGGCTGTGGACAGTCTGGCCTGGTGGGGGGCCTGACCCTCTGCATTGGGGGGATACTTGGGGGAGGGGCCCTCCATACCAGGCTTCATGTGACACCAGGGGGTGGTCTTCCTTCTCCTTGTCTCTTCCCGATCCCTTCCTCTCTGCCGGAGTGGACTCAGTCCTGGAAACGAGGCCCGAGGCTCCCAGCGTGATCGTGGGAGCATCGGCCCCAGCAGGTTCTAGGGGGCGCAAGAGATCCGGTGCCCACCAGGTGGCAGCAGAGTGCCATGCGGGGATGAAGGCGGCCTTCCTGGGGTCAACCTCACCATCCCCGGAGACCCCGCTGGCTAAGGGCCGTCCAGTCCGCCGGGGGCAAGGGCCGAAGCCAGGGCCAGGGGAGGCAACAGCGGGTTCAGGGCGGCCTGGGGGGAGTGAGCAGAGGCCAGACGCTGCCTGGACGTGGAGGGCAGAGCGTGGGGGTGGGGGGACAGAGAGTCAGGGACGACTCCGCGTTTTTGGCCGGGGCGATGGAGACGTGGAGCTGCCACTCACTGCGGTGGGTGGTGTGAAGCTGGAGCCCGGCCGGGGGAGGGGTGCGAGCCCAGGTGTAGAAATGCCGGCTCGAGGGTTAGAAGGCTACGTACGTCGGTCGGGACGCTGGGTAGGGCACAGGCGGCTAGAGTTTGCAGGCGGGGTCCTGGCAGGAGGCATACATTTGGGAGCTGCCTGCCTTTGCTGGTAGGCACAGCATGAGACTGGAGGAGATCCCAGGAGGGAGCGTGGACAGAGAGGAGAGAGCCGAGGGGTGAAGCTGGCCCGTTGGGAATCAGCAGGGGAGGGTGAGGAAGGAGGGCCAGGGGTGGTCGCGTCCTGGGAGCCAAGGGAAGAAGGTGAACGAAGAGGGAGAGAACTATGAAAATCTGTCCTAGTGCCCTGTTGCTGCTGCAACAGATGACCATAAACTGGGCTTAAAACAACACACATTTATCATCTTACAGTTCTGGAGGTCAGAAGTCTGACGCCAGCCTTACGGAGCTAAAAATCAAGGTGTCCACAGAGCTGGTTCCTTCTGCAGGCTCTTTTCCGGCTCCTGCAGGCTCTGCATTCCTTGGCTGGTGGCCCCTTCCTCCATCTTCTAGGCGCACACTCCATCCTGCGTCTGCCGTCACATCTTCTTTTCTCCCTCTGCCTGCATCCTCACATCCTTCTCCGGCTCTGTGCCTCCTTCCTCCCTCTTATGAGGACCCTGTGATGACACCGGGTCCATCCTCATAATCGGGATAATCTCCCATCTCAAAAATCGTAACTCAATTGCATCTGCAAAGTCCCTGATGCCCTGATGTCATCAGTCCCTGATGCCATGTGAGGTGACCCAGTCACAGGTTCTGGGGATTCGAGCTTGGACGTCCTCTGCCCCTCATTCAAAATACATTCACCCCGTCCGAAGATCCCCCAAATCTCAACTCATTACAGCATCAACTCAAGTCTGAATCTCATCCAGGTCTCCCCAGCTCAGAAGTTTCAAATCTCATCACCCAAATCATCTAAATTAGGGGTGGATGAGGCCAGGGAGGAGGAAAACAGCGTTGGCCGGTGGACTTCGCAAAGGGAGGGGCTCAAGCACTGCCTTCCTCCATCAGGAACGTCCCCACCCGAGGCCTCCCGGCCGGGGGCGCCGGGCCCACCCTGCCCTGCTGCCACCCCTGCCCAAGACAAGAGCCCCCGCCTTTTCGGCTCAGAGATGCACCCATCTCCGAACCCGAGCCTACGGTCACCGCGCGCCCGCCGCCACCCGCGGAGCCACAGAAACGTCGAGTCCCCCGGGCCGCCTAGAGCGTCCCGGAAGTGGCTGGGGGAAGGCGGAGCGGCGCGGACCGGCGGGGGGCGGGGCGCTTCCGGCCGGCGGTGGCGGCTCCGGGTCCGCAGGTGAGTGGGGTCCAGGCCTGCGGGGGGGCCGGGCGGGCCGCTGGGGCAGGGGCCGAGCTGCTGGTGCGGAGCCTCCCCCGGGCCCCCGAAGCCGAGCTGGTCTCTCCGCAGCCTCCCTCCGAGCCTGGCCGGGGCTTCCCCCCGAGTAAGGACCAGCCCCCGAGGTCCCTTCGCCAGGAAGGAGCCGGCCTGAGACCTGGCTGCTTTCTTTTCTTTTTGGTTTTTGCCTTTCTGCCCCAGACGTGGCCCCCGGCGTTAGAAACGCTATCAAAACAAGCCTCTCCCCTAACCCGAGCCGTCCCCCTGCTTCGGGCTGCCCACGGCCCCGCACCTGCGCCCACGAAGGAGGGGTCTGCGTGGGTAACTAACTGCCCGCTTCCCCTCTTTGCAGGTTGCGCACCCCCATGTCCGCCCCTGACCCAGGACCCCTCCCCAGCCCCTCTTGCCCCTCAAGACTTAATCCAGCCCTTCCTCAGGCCGGAACACTTGTGTCTAGAGTATTTTTCTGATAGTCGCCCCGCTCCCCACACACGCCCTTGCACATTACTGGGTACTGCCGAGGAAACGTGGTTTCTCACATCCTCCTCCTAAATTCCTCAGGCTCTCCTCTAAGGAAGAGCATCTCCCCGCCTGCGGGAAGGGGCAGAATGCAGGTGGTGCCCCACTCTTCTCTCTCCTGCCCCAACTCTGCCCCCGCCTCCCGTCCCCTATGGCCCAAGAGGATATCAGTGGCAAGGCTTCAAACCGTCTTAATTTTTTGGCCGTGTTGTTTCCTTTTGGTTTAAGAAATTGTTTCAGAAGTAATATCTGAATTTCACTTTTGAAGGAAGTTTTTGTCTCTCCATCGGGACCGGTGTTCCCATCTCCCCTGTATATGGCTCAGACGTGAGGAGGCGTCCACAGTGAGCCCGTGTCTGGCGCTGAGCCTCCTCCCGGCACCACGTCTGGCCCTTCCTCCTTCCTTTTGTGGTTTTTTTTTTTTTTTTTTTTTTTTGCGGTACGTGGTGTCTCACTGTTGTGGCCTCTCCCGTTGCGGAGCACAGGCTCCGGACGCGCAGGCTCAGCGGCCATGGCTCACGGGCCCAGCCGCTCCGCGGCATGTGGGATCTTCCCGGACCGGGGCACGAACCCGTGTCCCCTGCATCGGCAGGCGGACTCTCAACCACTGCGCCACCAGGGAAGCCCTCCTTTTGTGCTTAGAGTCAGTCCCTCGCAAGTGACCAGGGGTCCCCTATTTCCTCCTGGTTTTTACGGTGGTTTTATTTTTTTAATTTTTATTATTTTTTTGCAGTAAGCGGGCCTCTCACTGTTGTGGCCTCTCCCGTTGCGGAGCACAGGCTCCGGACGCGCAGGCCCAGCGGCCATGGCTCAAGGGCCCAGCCGCTCCACAGCATGTGGGATCCTCCCGGACCCGGGCACAAACCCGTGTCCCCTGCCTCGGCAGGCGGACTCTCAACCACTGCGCCACCAGGGAAGCCCCTTTACGGTGGTTTTATATTAAATGTTTCCTTAAGGATGGATTATGGCCTTTACTTCCCTCTGCTCTCCACAGGGCCAAGCAGTGCACAATCACACCGTCACCCAGTAAATATTGCGTGGGCCGGAAAGGTCATTCGGGATTTTCCGTAACATCTTATGGAAAAACCTGAACAAACTTTATAGCCAACCCAGTAGGATGAAAATAGGTCCCAGCAGGCCCAGCACCTGCACTTTGCAGACCAGGAGACTGACTCAGAAGGGTTAAAGGACGTACCTTGGGCTGGCTGCTGACGTGCCTAGGATTTGTCTTTGGGACTCTTGCTACATCTGAATAAACTTCATTTCTGTTGAGCTGTGGTCTCAAGGGGCTACCTTTTTATGTTGCACACGTGAGTAGTCCTGTGGCCTCACCCGTGGCGTGAGGTCGGACAGAGCTGAGTGTGAGGGTTTGGGAGGGAGGTGGGGTGGGAGTTGCTGCCTTTCCACGCTGGGACCTGGCGGATGCCGTCAGCTGCCTGTGGTGGTGCCTCGGTGGCTGGCAGTCCCTCCCGGGTCAGAGGGAAGCCACGGGACACAGCTGGCCGGGAGGGAGAAGACAGGACTCGTGGCAGACTCGCCACACGGCCCGAGCAGACCAGCCAGGGCTGGTCAGTGTGGGGATAACAGCTCTTCACTCCTCAGGGGCTGGAGGAAGTTGGCGTTTTACCAGGTGACATGTGACAGGGCTGTGATTCTCACAGGCTGCTCAGGTCAGCCAGGACCATCTGCTAAGTCCTACATGTCTGCTCCACGGAGCAGGGAGGGGTGGGTGGCGTTTGGGGAAATTGTCATAAAGGGATAGATGTGACCGGCTGGAAGGGACCATAATGACCCAGATCTTTATGAGGATGAAAGATGGATGATGATGAAAGACAAGTTAGACCAGAGCTGTGGGGTTTATGTAAGTCACTTTTCCTTTATGTTCTCTTACTAGCTTTAACCAAAGATGTGTATGTCAACTTCAACACGAAGTTTACTACTTACAAGGATACATAACTGATGCAGAAGACCACACTGCTCCCAGCGGGGCCAGAAGATAGTTCTCGTATTTTTGTTTCCAGCATGAATTAGTAATTTATTCATAGGGTGTTCTCGATCAACAAGTATTCAGGAAGCCCGCTCTGGCCTGGCCCTTTCCAGTGTCCTGTGTGTGTGTAAGGGAGGGAGGGTGCGTGTGAGTGTTTGCACGCTCACGTGTGACTTTGCGTCCAGAGGCGTCCTTGGCGTCTGAGCATGTCGCTGTGGGGACCAGTAGCTGAGAGACTGGCAGCCCCTCCCAGCTCTGGGAGGAGCCCGAGGCCTACCAAGGCCTGGTTTTCTAGAAGCAGTTTGGGCCCTGCTTTCAAAGAGAGGGTTTGAGGGGACCTTGTTTCAGAAGAGGTTTGCAGGCTCCTCAGCCCCGGAAGTCTAGAGGAATCCCTGCCCCCTGCAGCGCCTCCATCCCCTGCCTCGGCTGCCCTCAAAGGAACAAGGGCTTCTCGAAGGTGGATAGGTCAGGTGGCCGTGAGCAGCTACAGCGGGAAGGTTGGTTCTGGAGGTGGGACGTGGCTCTCAGGTCGCCCAGCGCCTATGGCTTCCTTGCTTCGTTCAGTGGCATCGCCCTTGGCGTTTTTCTCGGGAGGCCAGGTTGCTTCCAAGAGAGCCACTTTTAAGTTGGAGCCGTAGGGAGCGACTCAGAGGTCACTATGGAAGCTGAGAAGAGCCAGTGTGCCCAGCGCGCCAGGCAGCCCCCCTACGCCGGGCAGGCCTCTTCCCTGCGCCACCTGCCGGCCAGCTCGCGCATTCATCGCCTCCACGACACCGCCCCCTGCCGCTCCCCAGCACGTCGAAAGTAACGAGGATGTGCCTACAGTGGCCGAGGCACGGGCTCCGTAACGTTTTTCTTTCTTCCCCCTTTTGCTTTCCAGCTGCTAACGCACCATGTACGTGAGAGAGGCACCCACGGCTCAGACGGTGAAACCTCGATTTGCCGTAAACCAGCTCCCGGGGCCCCTTTACCCTCCGGTCCGTGTTTGAAGGGAGAAGCTGCCACCGTCCCTGCAAAGAAGGCTGGAGGTTCCAGCCGTGGAAGCCTCGGGTGGCTGACGCTGGTCCCCCATGCAGAGAGGCCCGGGAAGCTGCCGGAGCCGAGAAGGGGCCTTGGCTCGCGGCGGCACCGCATCAGCATCAGCATCAGCAGGACGCCGGTGGGCGAGGGTGGTGGGAGGGGAGGGAGGGGTGGAAAGGCCTCCAGTACTGGCTCAGGCGCGACCCCTGTCGGCCGGGACGAGCCCCCTCCTCATGGCCTCCAAGCCGGCTGCCGGGAGGAGCCCGGGGGAGAAGCGCAAGAGGGTGGTGCTGACCCTGAAGGAGAAGATGGACATCTGCCGGCGCCTGGAGAAGGGAGAGAGCAGGAAGGCGCTGATGCAGGAGTACAACGTGGGCATGTCCACGCTGTACGACATCAGGGCCCACAAGGCCCAGCTGCTCCGCTTCTTCGCCAACTCCGACTCGGACAAGGCCCTGGCGCACCGGCGCACGCTGCACACGCCCAAGCTCGAGCACCTGGACCGCGTGCTGTACGAGTGGTTCCTGGTGAAGCGCGCCGAGGGCGTGCCCGTCTCGGGCCCCATGCTCATTGAAAAGGCCAAGGACTTCTACGAGCAGATGCAGCTGACCGAGCCCTGCGTGTTTTCTGGCGGCTGGCTCTGGCGTTTTAAGGCCAGACACGGCATCAAGAAGCTGGACGCGTCCAGCGAGAAACAGGTGGCCGACCACCAGGCTGCAGAGCAGTTCTGCGGCTTCTTCCGGAGCTTAACCGCCGAGCACGGCCTGTCCCCGGAGCAGGTGTACAACGCCGACGAGACCGGCCTCTTCTGGCGCAGCTCGCCCAGTCCCAGCCCGGAGGGTGGGGCCGTGCCCGGCCCCAAGCAGAACAAGGACAGGCTGACCGTCCTCATGTGCGCCAACGCCACGGGCTCCCATAGGATCAAACCCTTGGTGGTCGGGAAATGCGGTGGCCCCAAGGCGGTCCAGGGCATCCAGCACCTGCCTGTCGTGTACAAGGCCCAAGGTAATGCGTGGGTGGACAAGGAGATTTTTACTGACTGGTTCCATCACATCTTTGTGCCCGCGGTGAAGGAGCACTTCCGAGCCGTGGCTCTGCCCGAAGACAGCAAGGCCATCCTCCTGCTGGACGGCTCCCGTGCCCACCCGCGGGAGGCCGAGTTGGTTTCGGAGAACATTTTCACCATCTTCCTGCCCGCCACCGTCACCTCCCTGATCCAGCCCATGGACCAGGGCATTCGCAGGGATTTCATGAGGAACTTCGTCACCCCTCGCGGCACGCTGCAGGCCTTCACCCCCCGCTGCAGCGTGCACGACGCCGTGCTCGACGTGGCCTGCGCCTGGAACGCAGTGCCGGGCTCCGTCTTCAGCCGGGCCTGGAGGAAGCTGTGGCCCGAGGTCACGCTCGTCGAAGGCTCGTCTTCAGAGGAGGAGCCCGAGCGCCTCAGGACGAAGCCTCCCGACCAGACCCTCATGCACATTCCCGGGCTCGGAGCAGGCGCCCCGGCCCACCTTGGGAGCGCGGCCACGGGGAGTCCCAAGCTGGCCGAGGCCGGGGTGGGTGACGAGGAGGCCTGGGAGCAGGCGGCTGCATCCTTCGACGCTGTGGTGCGCTTTGCGGAGGGGCAGCCCTGCTTCTCGGCACAGGAGGTGGGCCAGCTGCGCGCGCTGCGCTCCGTGTTCAGCAGGCGGCAGCAGGCACAGCGGCGCAGGGCCCTCAGGGCCGCAGTCAAGCTCGAGGCGCCCTGGGAGCACGCTGGGCCTCGCGGCGCCCCACCTCGCTCCCCTCTTCCCGGCTCGTCCACAGCGGGTGAGGCCTGAGGCAGTGGGGCCCGACCTGCGGTCTCAGGGGTCACGTCCCTCAGGACGGCCCGCCCCGTCGGGGTTTTGCCGTGTGGCCTGTCCTGCCACGTGGGCGCCAGGGGGTCTTCCTGAAGGGCCCACCCAGACCCGAAACGTACCGGAGCCTCTGGTGGCCAGAAGCCAGCCTCGTGTTCACTGGCTGAGCCTTGCTGTGTCTGAGGGTGGAGATGTCTCTTTGTCCAGGTGGGGAAGAGCCTCCTTCAGCCGACCGATGGTGGTACCCGCTGCCACTTGACGGGGCTGGCACTTCCTGTGGCCCACCGCTCCCCTCCACCGGGACTCAGTCTGCTGGTCTGGGGGCCACAGCCCTGAGTCGGGCAGGTCACCGAGGGTGGGACTCAATGAGAATAAGAGTCGGCGTGGCCCCTGCCTGTGGCTTTACAGGCCACATGTCCCCCTTCGGTCATGAGCTCACGTGGCAGCACAAGTCTCTCAGAGTTTCTCCGTGTTGCCAGCACATCCCACCTCTCAGGCTCGGACCCCAAGATGCAGCAGGCTGCACGCCGACTTGATGTGGTAGAATTGCTCCGTTAAAGCCAGCAGGAGTGGGCGGCTGGGGTGCCCACCGCCCCAATGTGGGGCTACAGGGCACTGCCAGTGATTCGAGCATCTTGGCTCCGAGTCCAGCCTACAGGCCTCGTTCCCCAGAATTTCACACTTACAGCCTCTGCATTAGTAAACTTTGACCAAGTGTTCAGAAATTAGCCTTAGGCGATATAACAAAAACAGTAAAACACACAGCCGAGCTGTCTAGCAGTATTTGAACTATTTTCAGCTGTTTGCCCCGCAGTGATTCACGCGGGGAAAGCTGGCTGTGCTGGTGGTCTCGTAAAGGCCGATTACGGGATGACGCGGCTGTGTTTCCTGTGTTGCAGCTGATTCCCAGCCTCTCCGTTCGGCCATGTCGCTCATCAGCACAGCTGTAGGACAGAGAGCCCCTTATCGGCAGTGGTCGCCCTCTTTGAATGTACGTGAAATGGGTGTGCTTTTCTGTGCTCTTTTCACTGCTTCGCTGTCAGTTGCATCCCCTTCTTGGGTAGCTGAATCGGCACATAGTTTTCATTCCTGTGTTGTTCCTGTGAGAGCGGAGGGGAGGTGAGGGCTTGGTTCGCAGTCGGTTTCTCTGGCTTGGTTCACCGTCAGTTTCGCTGGTGTTTTTACATCTTTCCAAACAGTGAGGTGACAGTCATGGCTGGCCTGGCACTGCTCTGTGGACCGTGTGTTTCCTGCTTTAAATGCGCGTATGAAGATTGTGAAAGAAGCAGAGATCATTTTCAAAGTGTCGCTGCTGATTCTTTGGGCCAGATTGCCTCCTGCTGTGTTGTCACATCGGTTTCCTTGCCGTGTTTGGGGCGACATCTGTGCACCGTGTCCTTTTGTGCCACTTTTGGACTCCTGTGTGTCCCCTGTGCGGTTGAATTGCAGCTGCTTGAGGTGTTGACAGGGTTAGATGTCAGGGGCGGCAGCGTGGAGATGGACAGACACGCGGAGAAGCTCCCTCCCCACTGTCAGCCCCTGACTGCAGCCCAGCGGTTCTGGAGCTGCAGGACTGTGCTGGGGGCGGGGGCGGGGGGAACCGGCTTTCCTGGACCCCCCCTGTGGGTGCACTGTCCCCACCAGACTGTAGACCCCAGGCCAGACTCCTGTCCTGCCCTCACAGCCTGACCCCGGCCAATCAACGAGCTCGTCACCGACCGGCTGAGGGCGTCTGTCCTTCCAGGACCAGACGCGCCCCCTGTGCTGCGTTCTTCAGGAGGCAGGACTCGGCCCTGCCTGCTTCCCTCTCCCCTAACGAGCCAGCACGCCCCCTCCTCATGGCCTCAGTGCTGGAGATCCCAGGCGGTGCGAGGTTTCTCGGGGTGCAGCGTGAGGTGTGCGTGCACGGGGAGGACCAGAGCCTGGCAGCGCCCAGCTGCCCGTGGGTGCCCCCACCTCTGCCCCGCCCCGGGGTGCCCACCCCTGGGGCTTTGCTCTTCACTCACCATCCAGTTTCTGAGAGGCTCAAGGGGTCAGAATGTTCTGGTCTCAGAATCTTTCCTGAACAGTCTTGGGGGCCCCACTGGACTGGGTGCGAAATCGGAGCTGGGTGGGAAGGCCGCCTCATCCGCCCGTGCATCGGCCCCTCTGTCTCCTCTCCTGAAACCCCCAGGGGCAGTGGGGTCTCTGTCCCGCTGGCAGAGCCTCTTCCAAGCCCCCTGCTCACCCTGCAGGGGCCACGAGCTCAGGCACAGCGGGAGTGGCGCACACTCCTCCCACCCCAGGCAGGCAGCACCGGTGCCCTGGGATAAGCCCGGAGTCGTCCCTGTCGGGACTCTGCGGGCCCCTTCCGGTCTGTTTGCCCACCTTGACCTTCCCCCTTCGCGGTGGTCAACACGACTTGGCAGACCCCGAGCTGGGAGGAAGCCGCCTGCGGCCTCACCGTGTCCTCAGCCTCTCCTTCCCAACGCGGGAGGAATCGGGGCGTCCCCAGAGCTGGACGGGCAGCAGTTGTCAGCCCTGCCTGTGGTGGATAAGGGACCGTTCCTGGGCACTGCCCGCAGTGCCGGGATCCAGGGAGAGGAGACCAGAGTCTGCTGGGAGGCCTGGGGCCCCTGACTCAGGACAGGCAGCCTCTGCCGGGGTTGCCCCTTGCCTGAGCCTGGCCGAGCAGAGGCTGGACTCGCAGGTTGTAGATGGAATGCAGGCATCTGCCAGGGGGCTGGGTGGGTCGGTGGTCCTTCACAGTCTCTTTTGCTTTGGATCTGCTGCCTGCAGTGCCTGCTCCCCAGTGCTGGGGGGTCTGCAGACACCCCAGGTTAGACCCACAGTGTGGGAGGTCCTGGAGGTCATCCAGTTGGGGAAGGCTGAGCCTGCGTAGGGGTCTGGGGTGAACCGCCCCGCCTCACCAGTGTTTCCTGCGGGGGGGGCGGGGGCGGGGGGAGGCAGCTGAGGCCCTGCCCTGGGCGTGTCCACGTGGTAGTACTCACACCTCTGGTGGGCCGGGTGGTGGGGTAGGGGGGATTGGAGGGTGGGTGGGTGGTGGGCAGATGAATGAAGAAAGGAAGGCAGGCAGTTCCAGCCTCTGCTTGGACCTTTTTTGGCCAGGATTACCCAGGTCGGAAGGCAGAGCCCTTTGGAGGCAGCTCGGGGCCACCGTAGCAGATGTTTCTGGAGGGATGGAGGTCGGTGGCAGGGACACACGCTGCTTCTGTTCCTGGGAGGCTGTGGCACAGGGGCAGCAGAATTTTGGGCAAACAGGACCCGCCTGGGCAGCCCCAGGGAGGAGGCATCCACAGGCACCAGCTTCAGTGGGTTTTCTTGGTTCGTAAACGTGCTTCTGTTTCAGCCATGCGTAGCGTTGCTCAGCACCTGCCGCGTGCTGGGCGTTGGGCTCAGCTTGAGGCCAGAGGGTGGTCAGACAAAGTCCCTGTCCTGCTTCCAGGGAGCACAGGTCTCCCGAGAAGGGCTGCTGGGGCGGCCGCCCTGTCCGGCAGTTGCGTTCCCGGGTCGCAGACGCCGTGTCTGTGAGGACGCGGGGCACGTTGCTGAGGGGAGCCCAGGTTGTGGGTGAGGGTGCTCCACCTGCGTGGCAGGCCCGGGAGGCCTGGATTGCTGCCCCTTCCACCTACCACTCAGCTCCGGAAGCAGGGCTGTCACTCACCCCCAGCCCCAGAGCTGTGCTCAGAGGCTCTTCCCGGGGAGGAGTGGGCCGTGGGACAGAGCTCCTAGCCCCTCTGCTAAGGGGCTGACTTCGTTGGCTGCAGAGTGTGGAGAAGTGCAAGCCTAAGGCTGCTGTCAGAAACCGGACGTCATGGAGAAAGGCCAGTGGGAGGAGGTTGATAGATTTACTGGTGATGCAGGCTAAACTGTAGGCTGTCTGTGGGTCAGGGGAAAAATCTCAAGCACTGATCTCAGTATCTATTCCTTCAAAGGAGCCAAATTTGACTGGATTGGTCTGAGAAGCAGCTTACACCCAGGGCATTGTTAAAAACAACAGAGCAGTCAGCCAGCTGTGAGTGGAACTTAACAACTGGCTGTGGGTAGGGACCACACAGAGCTTTGGCAAAACCACTGCCAGGGGTGGGAGGTGGGCGGAGTGTGGGCCTGCTGGAGGCCGCACCCCTGAGAAGGAGCATTGGGGGCTCCGTCGGGGGCTGCAGGGGAGCCACTAAGATGACCCAGCCAGCCAGACACAAAACAAGCAAACAAGTCCCAGTTTGGGGTGACCAGTACCCAGAGTCGGTACGATATATTTCCTAAAAGGATCAGTTTCCAACCAAAAATTACAAACGTGCAAAGAAACAGGAAAATACGGCCACATACCGTATTGTTACCAAAAAGCAGGCAATGGATACTGCCTCAGAGAGTGAGATGTTGGATTTAACAGGAAATTACGGCCACATACCGTATTGTTACCAAAAAGCAGGCAATGGATACTGCCTCAGAGAGTGAGATGTTGGATTTAACAGGAAAAGACTTCAAATTGGCCTTTACAAATGTGGTCAGAGAAAGAAAGGAAACCATGATTAAAGAAGTAAAGGGGGAAAAAGAAAGGAAAGTATCAAGTAGAGAGTATCTATAAAAAGATTATAAACAAAGTTATTTTAAAAAACCTGGAGGGACTTCCCTGGCGGTCCAGTGGTTAGGACTCCGCGCTTCCACTGCAGGGGGCACGGGTTCGATCCCTGGTCAGGGAGCTAAGATCCCACATGCCGCGGGGCGTGGTCAAAAAACACACCCTGCTTCTGTGGCCATCTTAAAGGAAACTCAGCTATCTTAATTAAGAATAGACAGATGACACCTTAATACAAGTATTAAAAAAAAAAATTCCTCTTAAAAAAAAAACCATGGAAATTCCAGAGTCGAAACAACAGATGAAAAATTCACTGGAAGGGCTGTACAGTAGATGTGAACTAATAGAAGAATTAGTGATCTTGATAGTGCTCGAGATTGATGCCATTCAAAGAATAGGATGAAAAGAATGAAGAAGATGGACGGTCTCAGAGCCACGTGGGACAGTCTCACCCACTGCCCAGAAAGGAAGGCCGAGGCGGGAGTAGCAGCTGCTCCGTCGTGGTTGGATGTCGGGGCGCTGGGCCCTGAGCCCTCCCGAGCCACCGCTGCTGCCTGCCGCCTCTCCTACCCAACCGGGCCTACGGGGGGCACAGGCCTTCGCGGGTGGACGTGGCGCCTGTCCCTGTGATGGCCCCATTTCACGGAGGGGTCCCGAGGCCTGCCCCAGACTGCAGACTTCCCGCTGTGTGACACCCGGTCAGTATGGCCGCCGCTCTGGACTTTGGGCAGAAGGGGATTCTTGGGCAATGCTGGAAGAGTGGGCTGGATACCCCAGACTCGGTGGGGGAATGGCCACATCCCTCTGACACATGAGCAGGCGCAAAAAGCCCGTCGCGCTGGCTAGGGCCTGGGAACTGGGCTCTGGAACCGAATCCTGCTTCTTGTCTGAGCAGCCCCAGTGAGAAGAGGAGCCAGAGGCCCAGCAGGGTGGGGGCCCCAGGGTAGCTCCTGGGGTCTGGGTTTCACTGGCAGAGGCCAGGCTGTGAGGTGTGGTTGTCACCCCTCTGACGCACCCTCTCCAGGGACCGTCTTCCAGCCTGGGGCCAAGGGGGGTGTGGATGTGGAAACTGCAGGGGGTTGTGGCACCCTCCCAGACCCTTCCAGACCAGGGTCTTCCTTTGTTCAGTCTTCAGGGGCTGCACAGTGCCCTCTGCTGGGCTCATGAGGGAGTGTAGGCGGCCCCAGCCTAGAGGCTTGAAGGAGCTGGAAGGTTCCTGATCAGCCAGGACCCAGGGATCTGCTGTGCTTGGCCAGGGTGAACCCTGACCCTGGTCCCACGCTGAGCCTGGCCCTGGTCACACTCTGAGCCCTGACCCTGGTCCCACGCTGAGCTCTGGCCCTGGTCACACGCTGAGCCCTGACCCTGGTCACAAGCTGAGCCCTTGCCCTGGTTCCACGCTGAGCCCTGGCCCTGGTTCCACGCTGAGCCCTGACTCTGGTCACACCCTGAGCCCTGGCCCTGGTCCCACGCTGAGCCCTGGCCCTGGTCCCACGCTGAGCCCTGGCCCTGGTCCCACGCTGAGCCCTGGCCCTGGTCACATGCTGAGCCCTGGCCGTGGTCACACTCTCAGCGCTGACCCTGGTCCCACGCTGAGCCCTGGCCCTGGCCCCACACTGAGCCCTCAGCCTGGCCCCCATGTTCCCTTAGCTCATAAGGAGGGCAAAACCAGGGAGCCTGGAGCCCTGTGTAGGTTTCACTCCTCTCCTGGGGGCAGGCAAGAGCCTCTGCTGACCTCCTCCCTCCTCCCCCACATGTGACTCAGGGCTCTCTGTGGTCACAACACTCCCCCTCCTCCGCCTCTGCCCCAACTCCAGGTGCAGTGCGGTTCCAGATTCTGGGTGACAGTCTCCCGGGGGTGGAGAGTGACTGTGAAGCTGACTCACTGCAGGGCGGGGGAGGTGTGAGTGTCAGAGCTGGGCTCGCCCAAGTGCAGACCCCAGCTGGTCCAGGCGGCTCCTGGGGGAGCATCAGGGCTGCGCCAGGCCCTGGCCATCTGGTGGGCAGGCACACGCAGGGCCCAGAGCCGAGACCCTTCCAGCCCCATTTGCAGAGACCATGGGGCCTGGGGGCCCAGCAGCCAGCTGCCCCTCCCTCTCCAGGGACCTGGGCTCTGGCCCCTCCCATCACCAGCTGGGGCCAGTGGCCTCTGGCTGCAGAAGTCAGGCTGTAGGCTTTGCGGTGGGGAGGGGCCCAGAGAGCCCCCCAGGGGCATCCTGCAGGGGCAGGGAACTTCCTTCTCTCTCCAGCCTGGCCCTGTGCTCACTCAGACACAGGTCCCACCTCCACGGGCCCGCAGACAGACACCGGTGGAGCCCAGGGGCTGGGAGTCACAGGCTGAGAGAGCTTCCCAGGGGGACAGTGAGAGGCCAGAAGAGGCCTGTGAGAGCAAAAGGCCAGTGTCCTGGAGGGGGCGGGACCTGCCTGTTGGGGACCCTTCTGCCACGCTGTGGTGTCCCGGGGAACCTCTGAAGGTGGGGATTGGGGGACAGAGGTGTGAGGAGTGAGGGGCTGGGGAGCGGGCGATGGGCAGGCCCTGTGCCCTTGTTCCCCAAGGCTGCGACGTGAGTGCAGGCCTCCAGACACCGAGACACTGGCCATCACGAGGGTGGGCGGGGCCTCACTGCAGTGGAGAAGACGGACCCCGGCTTTTACGTCTGGACCTGGCAGGAGTGGGGGCCTGTGCCCGGACTTCCCGCAACCCTGCAGTTCCCCAACAAGGCCTGGAGGAGGCCCTGCTCCCCACTTCCAGATCAGGACCCCACGGAGCAACGGTGAGGTGGCCCTGGGTCCAGGTCCTGACCCTGTATCCTCCAGGCTTGCTCTCCATCTCTCTGCCACGAGCAGCATACCTGCAGCCTGGCCGACAGCTAGTGGGGGGCTGAGGCCCCACTGGCAGCAGACGGAGAAACGGAGAAGGAGGGCGAGAGAGGGCCGGGGGTAGGGGGCGGCCGGAAGAGGGGTCTAAGGAGGGATCCGTTAGCTTGGGAAGCAGCTTGGGCCCCAAGATTCTCCTCTGAGAAGGAGGCTCGGCTGCAGTCTCCAGCGAGTGGGCATCTGTTCCCTCATTTTATTAATAAAGCAGAGCAGTGATGTCACTGGGCTCCCCGTGAGCCAGCCACTCCACTGACCGATTCTTCCTAACTGCGAAAAAGGAGTCCAGATGTCCTCGGGAGGCTCTGCAGCAGATTCCACAAGGCCTTGAGTTGCCGCCGTCCACTAGACGCGGGTGTCTGGGCTGCCCTGCCATCCTAGAAGGGGGGCCCAGCCAGCAGGCGTGGTGACCTCGGCATTGAGGCTCAGGCCTGGTGGTCCTGGGCCGCCAGAGAGATGCTGCTGGGCACCAGGCTGGCAAAGCAGCCTGGGCCGGGGGTGGACAGCTGCTGCTACGCCCCAGCTGGAGGCCTGGATGAGACCGTGGGGCGGCAGCTAAGGGTTAGAGCTTGCAGTGCCGGCTGGCCCAGTTCAGTGCCCGTCTCCTCGCCTCCCGCGGCCCCACTGTCACTTCCACCCCAAGCAGCACTGGTCCTTGTTCAGTGGTTTCTCACTGAGAGGACTGAAGGTCGGACGTCAGAACACGAAATGGGTATTTCAGCAAACGCTTCGAAGTTCACCACGCCCTCAGCTCTGGTTCTCACAGGAAGGGACTTTCTTCTTTAGTGACAGAAAGGTCCTCCCAGCTTGTTTGCAAGAATGGGGGCTGGAAGCCACGCTCTTTTGAGGGCGAACACGGTGCTCCCCGCGCCCTGCCCCGGGTCTGCGAGCTGCCCACGCTGCAGTTGCATCTGACCTGTCCGACAAAGCGGAATCTTCCAGACACTTGACGACAGGGCCTCGCCCGACCACTGGGTCACAGCTGTCATCCCATGATTCAGACACCCCTTGGAGACTCTCCTGGGGGGTTGGGGATGGGGCCACCTGGACAGACAGCCGCCCACTAACCCCCAGAGGGCAGAGTTGTCCTTACAGGAAGCAACGGTCTGGAGTTGGACGGTGAGCTCCTTTTCTCCAATTAGGAAGGTGGGTTCAAGTGCCGTGGCCACAATAATGAGCACGACTGGAATTTGAGCCCAGGTCTGCCTCCCTCAAGGCCCTCACTCTTCATCGGTGAAGTGCACCGCCAGCCAGAGGGCAGGCAGGTCAGGGTGGTCATGTGGATGGTGAAGGCGGTCATAGTGATGTCGATGGCGGTGCTGGGAATGACGGTGGGGTGCAGTGGTTACAGGGGGCGGAGAGGAGACGGCGGGACACAGTGACAGTGGCGATGGTTGTATGTATTGTGCGCAGTGGAGGTGGTGGCTTTGAGGGTGGTGACAGGAGTGATGGGGGGTGCAGAGGACGGCGGGAGTGGGGATGGTTGGTGGTGGAGGTCACGGTTATGATGGGGGGGTGTGGTAGAGGTGGCAGTAATAGTGGTAGTGGATGAGGATGCTGGTGATGGGGGTTGCTATGGTCTGGATGTTCGTATACCCGCCCCCACATTTAACTGCTGAAATCCTAACCCCTAAGGTGATGGTATTTGTAGGTGGGGGCTTTGAGAGGTGATCAGGTTATGAGGGCGGAGCCCTGATTTGGATTAAAGCCCTTAAAAAAGAGACCCCGAGAGCCCCCTCGCCCCTTCCGTCACGTGAGGACACAGTGAGGTCTGCAGTCCACAACCAAGAAGAGGGCTTTCACCAGAACCCTACCACCCTGACCTTGGACTTCCAGCCTCCAGAACGGTGTGAAGTAAATTTCTGTTGTTTGGAGCCACCCCGTCGGTGGTATTCTGTTCAGAGCAGCCCGGGTGGAGGAAGGCGGGGATGAAGGTAGCATGGTGGCAAGGGTGCTGGTGCTGAAAGCGGGGCAGTGAGGAGCTCGTGGGGATGGTGGTCGTGGTGGTTTTAACGGTGGTGGTGATGTTCGGGGTGGTGGGTGCTGTGGACTGGATTGTGTCCCCCTGCCCAGAGTCATGTGACGAAGCCCTAACCCCAGCAGGACAGTGTTTGGAGATAGGGCGTTTAGGAGGTAATTATGGTAAGAGGAGGTCATGAGAGTGGGGCCCTAATCTGATAGGACTAATGCCTGTATCAGAGGAGGATGATCACTCTCAGTGTCTCTCTTTCTCACAAGCCAAGAAAAGGCCCTGTGAGAACACTTCAAGAAGACAGCCATCTAATCGCCAAGAGAGCTCTTCCCAGAAACCTAATGGGCTGGCACCCTTATATTGGACTTCCCAGCCTCCAGAACTGTGAGAAATAAACGTCTGTTGTTTAAGCCACCTGGTCTGTGGTATTTTGTTGCAGGGTTCTGAGCTGACTGAGACAGTGGGGATGGTGAGGGTGATGGTGGTGATGGAGGTGGTGATGATGATGGTGGTGGTGATGGTGATGATGATGTTGATGATGGTGGTGATGGTGGTGATGGTGATGATGATGGTGATGATGATGATGATGATGATGATGATGATGGTGATGATGATGGTGATGATGATGGTGATGATGATGATGATGATGGTGATGATGACGGTGGTGATGATGATGATGGTGGTGATGATGGTGATGGTGATGGTGGTGATGACGGTGGTGATGATGATGATGGTGGTGATGGTGGTGGTGGGTGGGGTGGTGGTGGCCATGGAGAAAGTGGTGTGACAATGATTACACAACTTGCAAGTGGGACTCTCAGAATTCAGAGTCTGGACTGTGGGCCATGGGTGTCACTTGAGTGCCTCTTGCTAAGGATGGTGAGGGGTAACACAGATGGCACGTGAGCCTGCAGGCCTGCCTGGGACGGCCCTCCAGGATACCACCTCCCACCTCCCCAGGCTCACTCTCATCTTGCCAGGGGGGACACTGAGATCCTGTGGGCTCCTGGCGTGGCATTTTATGTTTATTTAGAAAAATGCAGCGCCTGCCCAGTTCGGGGAATGTGGCTTCCTTGTGTGGTGCTTAGGCTGTAAATGGAGGGCCCGTTTCCACTTTGCTCCCCCGGCAGGGGCTAGGGTAGCAGGAGATGGACGGCTCCCCAAGCTGCCCCTGCCCATGGAAGCAGGTGGTAGGCGGTAAGTTGCTGGGTGACGGGCTGGCTCGGATAGGTCCTGGGGCCGAGCTGGGCTGGGAGGAGGGCCTGGGAGGGAGGGCAACGTGTGGGAGTCCTGACTCTGCAGGGGAGAGACCAGTGTCTAGGGGTGTCTCAACTCCTCCCCGAGGCTCCCCAGTATCTGCCCCAACCTGGGTGTGAGGGAGCCAAGGCCCCAAACCCCACCTGTTGGGGGTACACAGGGCCCTGGGGACAACCTGGTTCTGGGATGGGCGGCGCCGTCAGGGCAGAGGGTGTGGAGCAGCCCCCAGTCGGTCTCAGCGTCTCCCACCCTCTCCAGGAGGACGGGTGTTTGGGGCCATTACAGGAGTGGACCTGCGGGCCTGCGGATGCCTGCTGGGGGCTGGGCCGGGGGTCTGTGGAAAGGCCCCCGTTTCTCAGCTCAGGGCCCTGAAACCCCACCCCGACCTCCGGGCTGGGGCTCAGACCTCCGCCCCCAGAGGCCGCATCCAGGCCTCCCCACCTGCCCCTCCTCTCCTCTCCGCCCCGTGGTTTGTCCCGCAGCCCTAGATGCAACGCACCCTGGAGGGCCTGGTCTCCTTCTGAGTGGACAAGGACAGGGGTGACAAAGACCACCGTCTGCAGGAGGGCTGAGGGGCCGGGCCAGTGGGCACCAGGCCTGGATTCAGAGACCGGACAGAGGGAGAGAGCGAGGCAGGGGTGGCGGGAGAGCACCAGGCGGGGACCCAGGCAGGAGGGGAGCAGGGGGCGGGGCGGCCGTGGGTCTGGGCGAGTGGGCCGCGGCGGGGAGGGCCTTGGAGTCCACCCCTGCCTCCGCCCGAGACCTGAGGGGTCCCAGAGCCCCCTCACCTCCAGCTGAGGGGCAAGGGCGGCACCTCCACGGAGGACACCTGTCCACAGGGCAGTCATGGGCCGGCGCCAGCAGGGGGCGGGGCGGGCCTGCTTCCAGAGCTGGTGGGCAGCGCCGACCCCCAGGACGGCTGGCTCTACCCTTCCTCGCTCTGAGGCCCAACCCGGCCTGAGCCTGCGGCCCCCCAGCCCTGGTTCTGGTGCCGGGCCTTCTCTTAGGGGCCCGTCCTCTGATGTGCTGCCCCGCCCCCACCCCAGGGCCTGATGCCCAGTCTGCGTGGCCAGGGAGCAGGGTGTGTTTAGAAGAATCCATGAAGTGGGGTGAGGGCGGGGACACCCATGGCAGTCTGGGCTGTGCACCCAGCTCCTCGGCCATCTCAGGCAATTCCTGACTCTTGGGACGTCACGGTCTCCTGGGCCAGCTGGTGGCTAACAGCCCGCTGGAGCTCAGCCAGGGGAGGGAGGGGGGGACAGGAGGAGGCGGGCGCTGTGCCAGGATGGCGGAAGGAGCCTAGTGGTCTGTGCGGGCCTCCGGGGTCTATACTGGCTTGTGGGGATCAGACAGGCACCCCCAAACCAGGAAGAGGGACAGTGCCAGCGTGTGGTAGGGAAGGCAAATGTCCGAGACGTCATCACTCTCCCTGAGCTCCCCCAGCCACCTGGCGCGGCAGCCCCCCCACCCTAGGGAGCACTTCCAGACGTCACTGCCACCCCCTGGTAAGGCAGGTGCCTGGACACGGATCTTAGGATCAAGGATGCAGAAGAGGGGACGTGGGTTGGGAACAAGGCGTGCGGGTCAGGGGTCCTCTCACCCGCCCCCCACCCTGAACGTCCGAGGGGCAACCATTCCCCATCAGCTGAAGAAACTGAGGCGCAGAGGTAGCCCGACCCTGGACTTTGACAGTGGCCGATGGCAGTGGACAGTCAGACAGGATCGGCCTCAGGGCCAGGAGTCTCGGTCATTTGCTCACCAGCTGGTTCCCCAAGCACATTCCCCACCCTCTCTTCACCTCAAGTTCCTCATCTGCAACATGGGTGACAATGATGGTTTGCCCAGCCTGTTCCAAGGCGCAGGGAAATGCTCGGCACACAGTGGGGCCCCTTCTCCCGCACACCTCTGTGTTGACCCTCTTTCCAGAGAGACCCCAGAACCAAGAAGGGGACCCTGGCAGGTGGCACCAGCTGCATAACTGGCGGGGTCCGTGGAAGAACAGAAGCACAGGCCCTCTGTTCAGGGTTAGTAAGAACTACGCTGCAGCAACGGCAGAGCACAGAGCCGGAGGGAGTGGCCAGTGCCCCAGGGACAGACGCCCATCGAGGCACCCTGTGGGGCAGCCCGGGGACACGTCGAACTGAGACCTGGGGCCAGGAGGCTGAGGACCGGCAGACACTGGGCCCCCGAGGGCCAAAGATCATCGTGGCCCATGCCTGGCGTCTGAGAGGCTGACAGCAGACAGGGAGGTGCCCACCTCCAAGGGCTGGGTGGGGGAGTGGGGGAAGACGCCAGCCTGGGGTGGCCCAGGAGCCTGCAGCTGGGCAGGGCACCCGGGTTGGCGGCTGTGGGATCAGGAGCCCAGGAGGGAGGCCTCAGCTGGACCAGGTGGCCTGTGGGCGTGGATGGGATGTCCAGGTGGGGCAGGCAGCTTGAAGGGCGGGGGGCTCAGGCCCCAGCCCCCAGGGCGGGGAGGGAGAGGCAGCAGAGGGAATGGAGGAGGGACCGCGGGCCGGGGGTGAGCTGGGACAGAGCCTGCCTTCCTGGCCGCAGCCTGCTGCCTGCACCTGCGTGGGGAAGCTCCTTGCACCGTCACACGAGCTATTCTCAACTTGTCTCCTTTTATGGCTCCGGAAGTGAGCGGTGGAGGCTGGCGCACCGTGCTCGCTCTGAGATGGAAATGGAAACACAGGGAACAGAAGGACAGCAGCCACCACCCCCTCCCTGGCACGGGCATCCTCAACACCCAGCTCCGGGGGCGTCCAGCCGAGCCGGTTGGCAGAGAACCACTCATCCTGGCTGAGGGGCCAGCAACCCTTGGGGCTCCTGCTGCACGATCTGGGCCCACCTGGGCGTCCGGGGAGGCGGTGGCGGCCACATGCAGCCTGGCTGGAGCCCAGTGGGGTGGAGAGGAGGGGGCGGCCGCCCAGCTCCAGCCCCCCAGGCAAGCTGCCGAGTCCTCACGCTCCTCCCACCCCTGGCGGCCCGGGCCACCGGCGGACACTGGGACCGTGGCTCTCCCCCCATCCCTGACCCTTTAAAGAGCCCTCAAACCAGCCCATCGGCCTCCCCGGCACCCACGTCACCCTGCTCACCCTCAGGCTGTCCCTGCCTGGCAGGGCCTCTCTGGGCTGCTGGCACACTTGGGGTATGGGGGCACCTCTGGCCGGAGACTCTTCAGGGCAGGAAGCAGGAGTCTGTCCGCTTCATGTGCCCAGAGCAAGCTCAGGGCCTGGCAGTCAGCGAGCAGGAGCACGGCTTGGCTGGAGAGATCAGGAGGTACCCGAGCACACACACTCTTACACACTCTGACACACACACACACACACACACGCTCTCAAACTCACACTCACAACACACTCATAAACTGGCACACGCAGGAAGACGCCGTGCTCAGGGGCCCCAAGGGGGGCACGTAAGAGGGAGGACAAGGCTCACAGAAGACGGGGTTAACACAACACTGGGAGGCTGGGAAGCCTTCCTGGAGGTGGTGACCCTGGCTCAGAGGTAGACCCCACGTAGGCTGTGCTGAGCTTCTATGCTTAGGTTTCGAAACTGGGCAGGCCTTTGTGAGCTAAACAAGGGGCGGTGGGCGGCAGGCTGGCCAGGGCATTCCTGTGGCGGGAATGGTGCGCTCAGAGGTCCAGCCCTTTCCTCCTCCCCACCCACCACCGCCATCCACCCCCGTTGTGTGATGAGGATGGCGGGAACAGAGGGATTAAGTGATTTGCAGGAGGTGACACAGCAAATGCCTTGGGGAGAAGCGGGGGCGGGGGGGGAAGGGCAGGTGCCTGACTCCCGGCCCGGCTCTGTGGACACGCAGACCCGGGCAGGGCACCTGCCAAGCCGAGGGGACATTTAGCTCCAGATGCCGTGTGGGTGACCGCCCAGCGAGCAGCATGCACAGAGGTGTCCTCGGCCTCAGCCCTGTCCAGTGTTCCTGCCCCTCACACCTGCCTCCTGGCTCCACCCCGAGCCCCTGCCGGTGGAGCCACACGGCCTCCCTCCCCTCATCTCACCTCGCTGATGCCCCAGCAGGCACCCTGGAAACTGCAGCTGCTCCTTGAGAAGCCTGAGCCTCTGAGCAGAGGCACGGCCTGCTGGTGCCCGCGGTGCCAAGGGTGGTGGCCCAGCAGGCAGCAAGCCTAGGGCACACACAGCCCAGCGTCCTCCAGGGATGGTGTGGGGTCGCGGCGATGGCCCTACTTCATGGGGCGACCTGCACTTCCCTGCTACCGCACCTTGCTCAGCACCTGCCAAGTCGGGCTCCGGAACTGTTTGATTGGCTGATTCACCTCACGGCTGAGCAGGGCAGAGCTGTGGCTGTACCCACTCTATGGACGAGGAAACTGAGGCCAGGGAAGGGTGGGGCAGAGGGGACTCACCTACAGTCACGCAGGAGGTGAACCGTGCTCACGACGCCTCCGGGAGCTGGCGGGCCCATCTCCACATCCTCTCACCAGCCTTTCCGGGCTCTGGCTTCCCGGCTGAGGGGCTCGGACCAGCCCCAGACCCTCTCGGGGCCTTGGTTTCCCTTCTACCATGGCTGGGGGTGGTGAGGAATGAAGGTCCTTTGAGGATGGGCTTCCCACCCCCGTGCCTAGGGCCCCGCGGCTCGGCCCCCTGGCCGGGAGGTTGCAAGGAGCAGCCGGGTCGGGTACCGCCGTGCCAGGATCATCGGAAAAATACAAAACTTTCCTTGGAGACCGGACCAGGAGGCGCTAAGGCAGGAGGGAGGAGGGAGGACGGTCTGGAGTGTGGAGGCCCGGAATGAACAGGCTGCCTGTTCCAGGGACAGGACGCAGCAGACACCCTGCCAAACCGGGAGAGAGGAGGAAGTCCGGGAGGAGGGGCAAGGATGGGAAAAACACTGTCCCTGTGGCTCCGGGCGCTCAGAGCCCTCCCCGTGGCCCAGCGCTGCTGCTTCCCATGGCCCCGAGGCGGGCCCAGCCCCCTCCCTGGTCAGCTCCCATCTCAGCTCAGCGCGTGCCCTGCCCTGCGGGGTCTCCTGAGACCCCTCCCCGTTCTGCCCTGGCAGTCTCTCAGGGCCCGCTCTGCTGCAGCAGACATCTCGGGCAGGTGTGGCAAAGGGACCCCAGCTGTGTCACCTGCCGGCTCAGGGCCTGGGGAGGGTCCCCACCCCGCAGAAACTCTGTGAGATGAGAGAGAACATCTCCCAAGACAGCGGCCCGCCAGCCCTGCGTCTCTCCCTCTCGCTGCCCCTCCATTTCCCCCCTGGACGCTCTCTTTCCCGACCTCAGCTCTAAGTCCTGTGTCCCGGGCCCTCGGCCGTCCCTGTCTCTCCCTACCTGAGGTCCGGCCCCGCTGCAGGTGGTCTCAGAGGAGGGTGGTGGCTGGACGCCGGCCGTGGGCGGGGCAGGCCTGCGGGGGGCCTGGCATCCTCCCAGCTGCCTGGGCTCAGACCCCTTCTGCCAGTGGCCTCCCCAGCGCCTCTGCTCACCCCTCATCACCGGGACCCGCGCAGACGTCCCTGGCCCCAGTGCTCCCTCAGGGGCAGAGCAAGGAAGTAGCATTGCAGCCCCTCCCGAGGGGCCACAGGGAGGGGGTCCTGACCACGTCCCACCTCCTAGGTCCCAGAAGTGACACTCTTTGACGGGAGGCTGTCGGCAGGACGAGGTGGGGGAAGTCCTCGGACGGGGACCGGGTGAGGCAGGAGGACCAGCACTCGGCCTCGCTGGATGCCAGGCCCTGGCACTGTCACCCCATTTTACAGGTGGAAAGTTGAGGCTCAGGTGGGCAACGGCCAAATGTTCCCCAACCAGAAAGGGAGGGAGGAGGGCCCATAACTCTGTCCGTTCCACGGCTCATCCCGAATGTGTGCTCTGTTCCAGGCTCTGGCGACTCAGCTGTGAGGTGCAGACACGGGCCCTGTTGCCAGAGTCGCAGCCAGCGAGAGGGAAGCAGCAACCGAGGGAGGCCTGGATTCGGGCCGAAGGGAGGAGCGGCCCGCTGCGGGGAGCCGGGGCAGGCGAGCGGCCAGAAGCAGCTGCAGCCAAGGTGGGCAGATCCTGCAGCACCGGGACGCCCGGGCCCGGAGGTGCCTTTGGCAGGCTCCTGGCGGGCACGAGGAGATGGAATGAGGTCACGTGACCCAGGACGGTCCCGCTGGGCGGCAGGACGGGCAGTAGGTACATGTGGAGGGTGGGCACTGGGACCCCAGGCCAAAGCCAGGCAGGAAGGGTCAGGTGAGAGCGAGCGGTGGAGAGCCGCCCTGGCCCAGCTTCTCCTCCGCGAGCAGCTGCCACAGCGGCTCCTGGGCAGGCGGCCGTGATCAGTGGGGCTGGGCCGGGAGAGCGCCAGTGCGGGAGATGCGGGGGCTCTGCCCCAAGGCGCTCCTGCGAGCACTGGGTGCTCATGTGAAGCTGGGAGTTGCAGGACTCTGGCCGGGGCCCTGCTCGAGGGCAGGCCAGCTCCGGCCCCCAGGAGGGCCGGGGAGGGAGCTCGGGTTGCACGGCCTGTCCTGCCCTGCTGAGGGGTACCTCCAGCACCTCTGGGGGCCCAGGGGCCAGCATCGAGGGGTCTGCAGAGGCCGGTGTGTGAGCCCCGTCGTGGAGGACTTGGTCACAGAGCAGCCCTGGGAAGGCAGCAGCTGCTGGGAGGGCGAGGCCTGTGCGGGAAAAGTGGAGACACCCAGGGCTCTGTTTGGGGTGGGTTTCCTGAGGCTGTGGACTTGCGGGGAGACCCCCCGAAATAAGCATCTTAGCATCAGGAGAGCATCACCTGGGGTCTGGGAGCCCGGAGCCCTAGGGGCAGAGGGGCTGGAATGGGGGCTGCGTGGCTCCCAGCGCTTGGCAGACCCTCCTGTGGTCACCCTGCCTGCCTACCCTTCCCCGCAAAGCCCCCATCTTCTAAGGCAGGCGAGGCCTCAGGAGCTGGCAGGCCTGAGGAGCAGCGGACCAGCTCGGCTCTGAGAGCTGGGGAAGCCCAGGCCCCCTGCCTCCGGGCCCAGGCTCGGCTCCCCGCTCCACCTGCCCCGCTCAGCCTGTGGCCCTGAGTCATCCTGCTTTGGGTGAGTCTGCCCGCGGGCAGGGGGCACGGAGGAGCAGGGCGGGGGCAGCCCCCACCTCAGGCACGGGAGCTGGCCAGGCCCCTTCGCGGAGGTGGAAGCCTGGAGCCTGAGGCTGCAGTGTGGGGTGTGCTGAGGGCTTCTGGGGCAAAAGCTGGCAGCGATCAGGTGTTCCGGGAGCAGCGACTGTGGCCTGTCACCTGTCACCGTGGCCTTGAGAATGCAGCCTCTGGGCCGTGCCCCCCCCCCCACATCAGGCTGGGCTGGCCACGCAGACGGGCCACCAAGGGTCTGGGTCAAGACCAGCCCTGCCTGCTGGGCTGCCCTAAGATCCCCTCTCCTGCCTGCCTCCCCCCACAAAGGGGATGCCTCCCCTTCTAGTCTCTTGCCTGGGCCGCCCACTGGTCAGGGCTCCTGGGTCTGGGTGCCGGCCCCCGGGGGCCACATGGCCTTAGTCAACCGTGGGAGGAAGTGGAGGGGTGGCTCCTGGTCACTCGAGTGGTGGCTCTGGCACTCCCACCGCATGCGTGTGCACGCGCGTGCGCACACACAACGTGGGTGTGCAAGCACGGTCCCTGCCCAGCTGGCTCATCGCGTGCCTTTCCAGAGCAGGGCCCTCGGACGCAGGCCTGGGCTCACCCAGACACGGTCGCGGGCTCGCGGCTCCACTCAGGCCCCGCGGTGACCAGCCCGCTCACTGCCGCACAGGCATCTTACACACAGGCTCGCACGCTCGGGCCTGCAGCCGTCTCCTGCTCCGGGGCTCCTGTTCTCGCAGCTTCTGGCCCGACTCCCCCTCCCTGCTCCGTGCTGCCCCTCCACCCTCCCCTCTCTGCTCACCCACTTGCCTTTAATTAGAAATGCCAGGAGAGCGATTTTGGGGGAGTTTCTGCCAGAGACATTCCCCCCACCAAGGGTGGAAGCTCAGAGAGGGAAAGGAGGTGGCAGATTGCCTCTGGGGGGCAGTGCTCCCAGGAGAGCGGCAGGGGGTGGCAGGGAAGGGGCCTCCAAGGGGGGCAGGGAGTGGGGACTCCAGAGTGGGGGTACTCGCGTGTCCTTGAGTGTGCTAACAAGACCCGGGGGCCGGCAGGCCTGGTGTGAGGGGGTGGGCGTGGACGGAGATGACTGTACGGGGGGAGGATGGGTGGGTGGGGAGCTATGAGTATCTCTGTGGGGGAGGGGGATGAGTGTGCAGTGTGCGTGTAAGGGCAGAAGACCGGCAGCAGGGCTAGGGGGTCTTGACTGGCCTTGGTTGTGTGTGGCCTTGGGCAGGTATGTGCTACCTGTGCCCATGGAGCAGCAGAGGACCTGGACCCACACCCATCGTGACGGGGACCCAGGGGGAGGGCCCCTCCCCACCACTGTTGCCAGGGAGGCAGAAGGGGCCTCCCTCCCGCGGGAGTCTCAGCTTCCGGAGCCCCATTCCTTTTATGGTGTTTTGCTTCTCTACCTCTCCTGACTGCATCAGGCCGCCAGCACCCTCTCCCCCCAGCAGAGGTCTTGGAGCTTCTGACAGGTTGGGCTGTGGCCTGGGGATTCAGGGCCTAGACCCTGTGGTGGGTGGAGGGCCCCTCCGTCTCCTCCACACGGCCCCCCCCCACCCGCCCCGAGAGCACCTGCCAGGTTTCCTGGGAGGCATTAAGTGGAGAAGTCTTGGGCCTCAGCAAAGACCTGGGAGAGGGGGGCACGGGGCAGTCCTGTCCAGCTACTGCCACCTAGGCGACACACACCCACACCAAGGCCAGGGGCCCTGGGAGAGCCAAGGCCTGGGTGCCTGTCCCTTACCCGGGGCGCAGGACCAGCCCAGGACCTGGATGCAAGGGCGCCCGGGGCGGGGATAGACAGAAGCTCAAGGCCACGTCCGGGAGCTCACGCCCGACACCTGGGAGTGTGTGTGCACATGAAAACTCCTGGAGGTCTTCAGCCCAAGGGAAAGAGGGTCTGAATACCGGGGTCTTTGCCACGTCTCACCTGTGGCTGAACATCCATCCTGCAGCCCCGGACTGGGCAAGATCAGGTCTGCGGCCGGCGGCCCAGGATTGCAGAGTCCAGCTCCCCCGCCCCCCGCCCCAGTCAGGACACAGCAGACACAGGAGGAAGCTGACCCTGAGGCCCGGGGGAGGGGCTTCCTCCTTACCTCTGGCTGGGGGCAGCGGGGCGCTCACCGGGCCTCCCTGCCCGGCGCTGGCTGGCGGGGGGCGTCGCCGGCCTGTTCCCAGTACCGTCTCTGGGTCCCACAGGTTGAATGGGTCAGGGAGGGGGCGGTGCGTGCGAGCGCATTAGTCACCCCGCCGCTGCCGCCGCCGCCGCCGCCGCCGCCGGGTGTGCAGGGGGTGGGTCCTCTCTCCTCCGGGAGCGCGCGTGGGCGCGGGGAGGCGGGCCGGCAGGCTGGGAGCGCGGGCGGGGAGCCTGAGCCCGGGCCAATGGGAGCCGCGGCTCGGCGACGGGGCCGCCCACGGCCCGCGCTGGCGGCATAAAGAGCCGGCTGCCGAGGCTGAGCGCAGAGCTCGGGTGCCGGGTCCTCCGGGTCCGCGGCCGCCGAGAGCAGCCGGGGCCAGCCGCTGCTCCGCGGGACCCTCCGCCAGGCGTAGCCGGCGCCCAACAGCTCCTCGTCGGCCCCAAGAGGACTTTGCAGCCTCTGCCCCCCAGCCTGTCCGAGCACCGCCGCCACCTGCGAGCAGATGGAGCTGGACCAGAGGACGACCGGCGGCCTCCACGCCTACCCCGCGCCCCGCGGCGGGCCGGTGGCCAAGCCCAACGTGATCCTGCAGATCGGGAAGTGCCGGGCGGAGATGCTGGAGCACGTGCGGAGGACCCACCGGCACCTGCTGACCGAGGTGTCCAAGCAGGTGGAGCGGGAGCTGAAGGGACTGCACCGCTCGGTGGGCAAGCTGGAGAGCAACCTGGACGGGTACGTGCCCACGGGGGACTCACAGCGCTGGAAGAAGTCCATCAAAGCCTGCCTGTGCCGCTGCCAGGAGACCATCGCCAACCTGGAGCGCTGGGTCAAGCGGGAGATGCACGTGTGGCGGGAGGTCTTCTACCGGCTGGAGAGGTGGGCCGACCGCCTGGAGTCCATGGGCGGCAAGTACCCGGTTGGCAGCAACCCCTCCCGCCACACAGTCTCCGTAGGTGTCGGGGGTCCCGAGAGCTACGGCCAGGAGGCTGACACCTACGACTACACCGTCAGCCCCTATGCCATCCCCCCACCACCGGCCGCAGGCGAGCTGCCCGGACAAGAGGCGGTGGAGGCCCAGCAGTACCCACCCTGGGGGCTGGGAGAGGACGGGCAGCCAAGCCCTGGCGTGGACACGCAGATCTTCGAGGACCCGCGGGAGTTCCTCAGCCACCTGGAGGAGTACCTGCGCCAGGTGGGCGGCTCCGAGGAGTACTGGCTGTCACAGATCCAGAACCACATGAATGGGCCGGCCAAGAAGTGGTGGGAGTACAAGCAGGGCTCAGTGAAGAACTGGGTGGAGTTCAAGAAGGAATTCCTGCAGTACAGCGAGGGCACGCTGTCACGAGAGGCCATCCAGCGTGAGCTGGACCTGCCGCAGAAGCAGGGAGAGCCACTGGACCAGTTCCTGTGGCGCAAGCGGGACCTGTACCAGACGCTGTACGTGGATGCCGAGGAAGAGGAGATCATCCAGTACGTGGTGGGCACCCTGCAGCCCAAGCTCAAGCGCTTCCTGCGGCCCCCGCTGCCCAAGACCCTGGAGCAGCTCATCCAGAAGGGCATGGAAGTGCAGGACGGCCTGGAGCAGGCGGCCGAGCCCGCCAGCCCCCGCCTGCCCACGGAGGAGGAGAGCGAGGCCCTCACGCCAGCCCTCACCAGCGACTCTGTAGCCAGTGACCGGACCCAGCCCGAATAGAGGGCGCAGGCCCCCCGCCTGCCCGCCGTGGCCTTTGCCCCCTGGGACTTCTGAGTGGGCTGACCCCTGCAGGAGGAGCCCTCGTCCTCATGCAGCTGGACACCCACCTCGGCCTCCTAGCCTGACTCTAACAGACACGTGTGATTCAGATGTAGGCAGCATCCCCCGAACAGCAGAGGGGCTCGCCTTCCCTGCAGGGCCCTGCCCCTTGCCCTCCCTCGGTCTGTCTTCCCCAGCATGGGCCGGCCTGGGCCAGTGACCCCACCCTCCATACTCTCAGGCCAGGACAGCTTCCTCATCCTGTTCAATGTCCTGGCCCTCTGGGCACTCAGAAACCCAGCATCCAGATGGCACGGGCCAGCAGGCACCAAGCTCAAGGGACACCCCAGAGCAGAAGCTCTGGCGGAACCAGTGCCCCAGGAGCCTGGGCTTCTGGGAAGCCACCTCTCCTGGCAGTCACCTCGTAGCCGACTGGCACCCCTGCCATGGCCCAGGGCAGCTGGCCAGCCTTGGGCAGTGTGGCTCCCTCCCCCTGGAAGAGAGCCGAAGCCAATAAAGGCAGCAGCAGCAGTGGCAGCAACAGACCTGGCGTCCCGGTGCCTCCTGGCCCCTCAGGTGAGCCCCTGCCCCATGGCACCACCGCCAGGGGGCACCGTAGAGCCGGGAGGGCCCCGGGCCAAGCCCACTTTCCAGGCCAGCCCGAGAGGCTCAGGGTCATCCGCATCCTCCGCATCCCCAGCAAGTTAGCTGCTCGGATGGGGTGGGGGTGACGTGGTGGGGAGGCGGGGAAGGAGCGGAGACCCCGGGGAGCCAGGAGAGGGAGCTGGGGTGGGAGCAGGGCTGGGGGAGTTCGCCGAGTCAGCTCTCACACCGACCGTGTTTTCTCTCTCGCCTCAGCACCACTGATTCACGCCAGCCTGGGGAGGGACCGAGCCCCGCTCGATGACTCACCCGTGGCAGGCGGAAGGTCCCACAGGGCCTGAGTCCTCGAATCCGGCGGAGGCAGCAACCGGCCCTGGAGCCAGGAGAGTGACAACGGGTGATGCAGGGGACCCCGCCCCTCGGCTGTCCTCACACGGGGCCCTCAAGCTCCTCCCAGCCCCCAGGCCCCAGGCCCCCCCTGCAGTCCTCTGGGTGGGCTGAGAAGCAGCCCTGGGAGAGCAGCCCTGTGACGTCCACCGCATGTCCCTCCTGTGCCACCCCTCCCGGCCTTGGCCCGTCCCTGAGTCCCTGACCATCCGCGTCTTCCTTCCTTTCAGGTCTCGAGGCTCCTGCAGAGCCTTTGCTGCTGTGCCTGGCAGTGCCTCCTCTCCTCTCCCCCTGCAAGCTGCCTGCATGAGAGGAGAAGTCTGAGGCCGGCGAGAGGCTGGTGGTGAAGACGGGCCAGCGTGAGGGCCGGGGCCTGCTGCTATGCCCGCCCCGCTGGCCGCCCGCCCGCCCCCAGGGCCGCCGCCCCGGGTCCGGCCTCGCTCCAGCCCAGGAACCGCTGCCCACTGCGTGGCCATCCTCTCCTGCCAGAGCTTGCCACGAGGCCCGGGGCTGAGACCAGAGCTGCTGCCCCTGCCTGGCGGCCCCAAGCCCAGCCCCAGGAGACCCGGCAGCCTTTGCTCCTGAGGCTCATGTGGGCCCTCTACCAGGCCCTGCCGTTGCCCAGGCCTGGACCCCCGCCTCCCCAAAGGCACCAACACCTTGGTGCTGGCCGGCTGCTCGTGTCTGCGGCCCAAGCAGGCCTGGTTGGGGGTTCCCTTTTCTGCCTGTCCACTGGGGGTTCCCAGCTTCGGGGGAATGACACAGGTAACTCTTCCAGCTCCCCCAGATTTTATTTTTTCACATAAGCCATAACCCATACTCCGAGGCTGGCGCAGGCAGCAGGGAGGCCCCAGGGTCCTCAAGAGGGTGTGGCCAACTCCCCGTCCCCCCAACAGATCAAGCCCTGAATGTCAGGCCAGGCCGTGTGCACCCTTGCCACCTTACCTGAAGACAAACTCTTTTTGTAAGATTTTGTTAATAAAACACTGAAACTTCTTGGCGTGTGTGTGCTGCTGTTTCTCTGCCGGCTGGGGCTGGCTGGAGGGGGGCTGTAGAGGGAAGCAGCTCAGGGCGGCCAGCTCCTAGAACCCAATGAGTACAGACTGAAGGGTCTCTGGGGACCTGAGACAGCCAGCGGTGGGAGTGACTGGGAAGGGCCGCTGTTCATGCTGAGCTGAGGACAGGCCCCCCGAACCCCCTGTACACTCTCCCACCCATTGCCCGCCCGGGTGGGCGTGGCGGGGGTGCTGGGCACTCGTCTGCTGCCAGGACTCAGCCCGCACAGAGGCCTGTGGGCCCAGGGGGGCTTCTCAGGCCCTGGATCGCTGGAGGATGGGGAAAGATCCCTGCTGGGAGGGGACCCTGGCAAGTCCTGGCTGCAGGGTCATAAGCTTGGTCTCCCTGAGCCTCACATTCCCCGTCTGCAAAACGGGCGAGCCATCAGTAATATAATCCATGCTGGGGCCCAAGACCTTAGAAATGAGAGCCGTCCGCGTTGGGTGGGGGCGGTCGACCTCACCTGCCTTCATGGGGAATGCCAGGTCCCTGAGAGAGATGGAGACATGGCCTGGAGGGGGCTCGGACCCAATACCAGCCACTGTTGAGTGAGAAGCAGGCCCGGGGAGGTAGACACTGAGAGGTTTGTTCCGAGCAGCTGGCTCGCGTGACTGTGGGGTGGTGGGGCCAGGCCACAGTCCGCAGGGCAGGTGGGACTCTCAGGCACGGGCTGGGCTGCCGTCCACAGGTGGGGTATCTCCCTCGGTGAAGGCTCAGCTCTGCTTTTCAGGCCCGTCAACTGATTGACCCAGGCCCACCCAGACCATCTAGCCTCAATCACACCCACAAAAGACCTTCAGAGCCACACGTAGATGGCGGTCTGATGGAATGCCTGGGGGCGGTGCCTAGCCAGGCTGACGGGTAAAAGTCCCCTCACAGCCGCCATGGTCAGCCACAGGTGCTTGTCGTCTGCCTGGCACCGGTCTTGCCCTCAGAAGGGGCTGCTTTGCTAGGTGGGGTGCCCGGCCAGGCGGTGCCAGCTCAGGCTCCCCGCCCCTCGCACGGGTGGGGCTGCCCCTGCTGAGAGGACGGAGCTGGGACGCACGGGGGACCTGGGGAGGCAGGAAACGAGCAGGTGCGGAGAACCGCCCGCTGCCAGGAAAGTCGTCACCCTCCACGCAGAGGGCGGCCCGAGTGTGATGCTCCCTGGTGGAAGGCCGCCTCTTCCCTGCTCTCCTTTATTCCTTTTAAATAATGAAAGTGCTGACGAGAATGGGGAAGGAAGCCGACAGGCACAGGAGGCTGGGCACCATGGTGATTCCTGAGAGGCAGTCATTTCTCTGGGAGAACTACTACCGCTCACGTGAGAAGCTGGGAGCCGTAGACGCCTTTTCCTTTTAATAAAAAGTTCCCGTCTGTAATTGCATGATTGTGGAGCAGGCAATCTGAGATGCAGCTCTGTGTCTCTGTGTCCCGAGAAAAGAGGTGGGAGGGCGGAGTGGGGTGTGGTGGCGGGGGCCGGAGGCCAGACCCCCAACAGACATCATGAAGCCCACAGCCCAAGCCCCGGGACATCCCCGTCCTGCCCATCCACATATCACAGACCTGGTCTCCTCTCCTCCCTGGAGGGCCGGGAGGCTGAGGCCTGGGAGGGCACAGCTGGGACTGGGGCTGGGGTTGCCAGGAAGCCCTGAGAGGCTAACCCTGCACAACCAGCTTGGAGGGGGCTTCTGAGCCAGGTGGGCTTGGGCTCAAGTCCCAGGGCCACTCTTTCTATAAAATCAAGTCTGCCTACGTAGCTGATGTGAGGGTTCAAGGGCACGGTGCCGGCCAGAGCAGGCACTCAGGATGCCCCCGAGGCTCAGCCGAGGCCGTCAGCAGGGCCCCGTGCCCCCGGTGGGCTTTCACGGCCCGTCAGTTTGGGTCTTATTGTGTGTGACTTGGTTGGCCACCCAGGGGTGTCACAGACTCTCTGTGCCTGCGGGTGGGGGGCACATAGCAAGTAGCTGGCCCACCTGAGGGTTCCAGAGGCCCACCTCCCTGGGTCCAAGGTGTGACGTGTGCTCCAGCCTCCCACGGGCCTCCCACCGGCCATCTCCCTTCTCTCTGCCTCAGTGAGCCCACGCCCAGCCGTCTGGGCCTGAGACAGGAGGCAGGAGGCTGGGGACACCTAAAGCCACTCCCCACCGTGAGACTTCAGGTGCCCCCAGGTGCACCGGCCCAGGGGACTGGGGCAGCTCTGGCTTGGGCAGTGGAGCTCAGGGGCCCAGGGCACTGCAGTCTCTCTGGATGGGCCCTGCCCCCTCCTGGGATGTCTGTGGTTTCCCCAACCCCAGGAAGCTGCCTTCCTCCAGGCCAAGGGTTTCCCCTACTGCTAACGCCGGGGTGCAGCACTCAACTCTGCCAGCAGAGAGGTGGCACAGAGGAGCTGCTGGGGCTCCCAGACGACGGGCTCCGCCCATGACGGGGTCGCCCGCGACGGGCCCCTTTCCACAGCCCCACCTTCCCAATGCTGAAACTGAGGCTCGGGGAGATGCAGGGACCTGCCCAGGATTCTCTGCCCTCCACGCCTCCTGGAATATGCTCAAAATACTGACTTCCTTGAAGGCCTGTTCCTGAACCCACATGTGCCTGACTCTGAGATCCAAGCTGGTTCTACCACTGGGGCTGCTGCTTTAAAGAACGAGGCAGGCACTGAGTTTGCAGTGGCCCTGCTGAGGGTCAGAGGACTGTCTACGGGAGGACAATGTGCTTCCCGGTCCCAATGACCCTGTCCCCAACAACCCCTGACCCTGGTCACCCATGGACCCCTCCCCTTGGCCCCTCATGACCCCTGCTTCTGATCAGTCGCTGATCCCGGCCCGGCCTGCCCACCGGCCCAAATTACAAGGCTCTCCTCGTGCCTCTTCCTCTCTTCCGGTCCCCACCCACCCGCCCAGGGGCCCCCGCAGACCCGCCAGCACCACCCAGGGGCTCTCCCACGCTGCCTGCCGAGCTCCCAGCTGGCGCCCCACTTCTGCGGCAGCCGGGGCGGGTGGCATACATTAGCCTGTTTCCTCCAGGAAGGAGGCCGGGCGGCCCCAGCGCCCAGCCCCCAGCTCTGGGGGGACCCAGATGTGAGGGCAGCAGCTGGAGGGGGCTCCTCTGGCCCTCAGTTACCACTCCTCTCTGTGATGGAGCCTCAGAGCTGGAATGGCCTCTCCTATGGACAGGGAAACTGAGGCCCAAGAGAAGCAGGAGTCCCCCAGATGGCTTCCTCTGCATCTCTGCTGGCCTCGGGTGGGCCCCATCCTCTGGGTCCCACCTGCCCTCTGTCAGTGACCCTGAACCGGTGTCACTCTGCCTATCCAAACCAGCTGTGCTCTCTTAGCCACTCCCAACACCGAAGAGGACCCCACAGTGCCCGTGCTGATCCTGGGCCCCCCTCAGGGAACCTCGGGAGAGCAGCGTGGCCTGGGGGCAGGAGCTGAAGCCAGACCCCAGGGCTGCGGAGTAGCTGGCGGCGTGGCCTTTGTGGAAGTGGGAAGCCGTGGGCAGGGCAGGGGTGCTCTCTCCAAGCCCCCCACCCTGGCTGGCCAGTCCTGCTCTTCTCTCTGCACCCACCTGTCCACCTGAAGCTGCGGCTCTGCCCCCAGCCTGGGTCTCCCCGTCTCACGATGGCCCCGTTGCGGCTGGGATCCTAGGAAGGTCCTGGCCTCCCCGCAGCCCACGGCCCCAGGCTCCCCCCGCACCCCCACTCAGCCCCGTTCCCGGGCAAGCTGGCTGAGGCTCCGTGTCTCCTCTGTACCTGCCACAGAGAACTAGTCATCCGCCAGCTTCAGGCATCATGGAACCCGTCCCCGAGCAGCACACCTCCTGCCTCTCCCCAGGAGGCCAGATCGTCATCTCTGCGAACTTCATATTCCGTGTTCAGTTATCCCAACCTGGCATCTTCCTGGCCAGAGAATTTGTTTTCCTTTCTTATACGACGTTTTGTTTCTTCCTGGGATTTCGAATAGCTTCTCTCATTCTATCTACCATCACCACACACTCGCTTCTCCCTCAGAGATGCCACCGTATAAGACTTCCCACTGGGCTCTGCTTGTGCGTTTGGTTTGCGTTGCTCTGTTTCCCGGAACCCCCTTCCTGGGATAAAAGGATCTTTAAAGAATAAAATCGCTACCAGGAAGGTCCTGAGCCCAGCTCTCTAAATGTCTCCCAGGGCTTCTGGATGAAGCCCCAGTTCCAAGCCAGCCCCCAGGGCCCCGCAGTGGAAGGTGACGCCTACTCCCCAGCCCCCCTTCTGCAGCTGTCCCCAGCCCCCCGTGTCCCCTCCTTCTACACCCACCCCTCTGCCTCTGCCTCCTCTGTCTCCTGCCCTCTGGTCCCTCCCCATCCCGCCAGGCACTGTCCTTCCAGAATCCCTTAGAAGCAAACCTCCGCCACCATTCTCTCCCAAAGGCCCCTGCCTGCTGCCTGGCTCTCATTAGCTGTTTCCTGCCACCCACCTCTGGCCACCAGGCACTGCGGCAGAATGCCTCCTTCCTCTGACTGCTCTCCGTGAAGGAGCCCTGGACCTCGGGCACGGCCCCACCTCAGGGGCCTCCGAGCACAGCCTCCTGAGCTCAGAACCAGAAAGGCCCAGGGCTGCCAGGTGTCTGTCCCCTCCCCTGTCCATGGCTAAGCCCCAAGCTTGGCTCTGACCCATGAAGGAGCCTCGAAGGCAGCTGGGGCTCAGCTGGAAAGGGCCGGGGTGGGGGCCAGCCGGTGCCCTGACTCCGAGCTGTAGCCCCGTACAGAGCAAGCCAAGCCTGGCTCAGGGCACCCACGGGAGGAAAGTCTTGCTTAGAGGCTGCTCCCCAAAGACAGAAGCTTCCTGAGGACGGAGTAAGCCCCCCACGCTGAGGGTCACCAAACGGCTCAGACCACGGACCTCGGAGGCCCCCTCCGACACCACCCTTGCCTGCCTTTCTGACTGTCCCACTGGGAGCTGCCCACGGTACTCCCGCCTCCACCCCTTCTGCAGGGAATGGCCACCGTCTGCCGAACTCCTACTCATCCTCCAAAGCCCTGCCCTCCTACTCGCCTCCACGGAGACCTCCCTGCCCCGCGCCCTTGACGTCACCTCTTGGGTCCTCCCCATCCCATCCCTCCTTGTCCTGGCGGTCCCTCC
Source organism: Mesoplodon mirus (assembly GCF_964341445.2). Taxonomy (NCBI): domain Eukaryota; kingdom Metazoa; phylum Chordata; class Mammalia; order Artiodactyla; family Ziphiidae; genus Mesoplodon; species Mesoplodon mirus. The sequence continues at coordinate 1,600,784 of NC_138992.1, forward strand.
CTGAGGACAGAGGCCCCCATGCCAGCCCCGCACCCCTTCCTGGCCCTTGCGCATGCCGGGGGTCTGTCTGCCTCTCCTCTCCTCGGAGGGCCCTGGGCTCCGTGCTCCTGCTGCTGGATTGTCTGGCATCTTCCGTGCCAGGAGTCTGGGCTGTGAAGGAGGCTATTTTTAGCCTCTGTTATCCCCGTAATTATCTTGTCTTTGTTTTGCCCTGGTGCTTGGTACATTTCTGCTGGAAAATGTTAGTCTGTCTCTCTGCACTCAGGAGAAACGGGGACGAGGGACACCTGCCCTGGAGGGAGGGTGTCAGGCACGGCGGTCAGAGAGCCTTCTCGGATCACACTGCTCTGTCCGCTGTGGGGGACGTTGGCTCCACTTAACAAAGGCCAGGAGGGCCTTACAGGAAGTTCTGACCCCTCCCAATCAAAGGGCACCGGGGGTCCCAGACGATGAGCCCCTCTTGTGCCCCCACAGCCTCAAAAACAAGCTGGTGGGGGAGGTGCACTGGAACCATTTGTACAGTGAATTCTCACCAGTGAGGATTCAGACCTGGTTTGGGGGAGCAGAAACACTGCTCTCCTCTGACCCCTGGATGAAGCAAGATCTTGTGGTCCTCTTAGACCCCTGCATCTCCTGGAGTCCTGTCCTTGGTAGGAAGGACACCTGTGCTCCTGCTGCTCCTTGAAGCCTGTGAGGCGTCCTTACCTGGGGTTTGCTCCTTTTAGCAAGTGTGGGAAAACCCGATGCTCTGCGGGGCTTCCCCAGCAAGAACAGATGGGGCGTGGGCGCCCACACTGCAGGCTGGGGCTGGGATTCTAAGTCCTTCCTCGGGCTGGAGGTACCTATGGGAAGGGAACATGGAATGAGCTGTCTCAGCCGGTGGTGGTGGGGCAGGTGACACACCCAAGGATCTGGGGCCAGCACCCGCCCAGGATTCCAGCTCCCAACCCCCAGACCACAATGCATGCCCTCAGATCTGCCTCCTGAAATTATCTGGTAGCCCTGCTCCTGACCCCTGGTACCCTCCTTCGGGCCCCCTTGGCAGGTCTTCAAGGCCCTTCACCTGCTCCACCCCATCCCCCTGCCGCCCTGTGCAGACCCCATGCACTGCCTGGTGGCTTCGCTTGGTCACGCCCTCCCCTAGCCCACTGCTCCCACCACAGCTCCAATCCTTCCATCTTCTGCAGGCAGACGCCTGGGCTGCCTCCTCTAGGAAGCCTGCCGTCATGCACGCTCTCATCCAGGTGAGCCCAGCAAATAAGTCACCTCTGACAAGCCACTCACATCACAGCCCTGCTCCGGTCCTGCCGGTCTTCCCACTGCAGGGACAGCAGAGGTCTCCCAGGCTGGCACTCCAGGCCCCCGAGACCAGCTAATCCCTCCTCCCCTCAGGATACTCCTCCCACACACCCGGCCTGGCCACCCCCACGATGGACTCAGTCACGTTGCATGAGCTTGTCCTCTTCCAGCAGCGCTGTTCTGCGGCCAGCACTGGCCAGTGCGTTTGTGTGGGTGAGGGGCAGAGGTGCCCTCAGCCCAGGGCTGGGCCATCCCTCCAAGATGATTTCTCCCTGAGTGCTCATTTTTTAAAGTTGTTGTTCTTTATTTAGTGTTTCTCTGAATTTCTACTCTTCTCCCCTCCCCCACCATCTAGGTGTTGCTATGGGAACCGGGCTGTGGTACCCACAGCATCCGTGATGGACAGATTTCGGGGCACCTGTGTGTGTGCACGTGTGTCTGTGGGTATGCACGTGTGTGTGTGGAGTGTGTGTGTGTGTATGTGTGTGTCTGTAAGTGCGTGTATGGTGGTATGGTGGGCGGGGTTTGAGAAAGGTCCCTGAGGTTTCCTGATTGGGATCAGGAGGCCCAGAGAGGGGGAGGGGCTATTAGACACCACATTCCTGTGACTCTCCAGCATCCCCACCAAGGGCACAACCCCATCGCTGCCACCCTCCCTTCCTCATGGTTGCCTCCTCCTGGTTGTCACCATCCTGGCCCCGGTTGACATCAGCCTGGTCATCACTGTCCAGGAAGGCCACGGCAGCAGCTTCGCCCTGTCCCCACTGCTCTCGCTGAGGTCCCTCTCCTTTGGCCTCTGGGGGGAGTTGGGTGGCCCTGGTTGAACCAGCCCTCTCCCTTTCGTGGCTTTGTGATGGTGCTGGGCCTGTCTCCCCTGCAGGCCATGGTCACGACCAGACTCAGTGCCCAGTGCGGGGACGCTGGCCCGGCTCCCCACAGACTCGCTGGGGACCAGTCCCTGCTGTCGCCTTGGCCCCCCTCCTCCCTCGTCCGTCTCCCCGTCCCTGCCACGGCAGCACGGGAGGGGAGGGGGCCTTTGTCAAATGGCCAGGGCCCTCTCGGGGCACAGGCCACCGGACTCAGGGGAGCTGAGGGGAGAGGGGCTCCCAGCCAGGATGAGGGTGGGGGAAGCGGGGGTCGGTGCCTGCGCTGCTGACAGCAGCCCCCGCCCGTCATCTGGCCTCCCGCCCACCTGGGAGCTCCGTGCCTGGAGTCCCGATGAGCTGCGTGGGTGGGAGAGGAGAGCCGGCTGGGCCGGGCGGGGCCGGGCCTTGCTGAGTTGCTGCCTTACTCCTCCCTTTACCCCGCCTCCCACCCCGCCCACCCAGCCCGTGGATGGGGCGCTTGGGGATGGAATGCAGGCCGCAGGGGCTGGTAGGGACGCTGCAGAGCCAGCCAGTAGACGGTCTCATCCCGCGGCAGGGCTGTGCCTCCCTGTTATGTGCCATCAGCCATGTTCCCCCCACCAGCTCTGCACACCTGACGAGGGGCCATCCTGATCGCATCTGCCTGGAGGACGGAACACTTCCTACACTGTGTAATATTTTGGATATACCGGGTTAAATAAAATGTGATTAAAATTAATTCATCTCTTTATTTTTTTGTGTGACTACTAGAAAATTTTAAGTCACAGTTTCGGCCCACTCTATTTCTGGTTCTCGGGGCTGTCTGCCTCGCCCAGAGTGGGGAGGGCAAGGACCACCACTGGGGCTGAGCTTCCTTCGAAAGCTGGGGATGGGTGGGGAGCAGGGCCGTCCAGGGGAGACCTCAGGGCAGTGGGGGGCACCTGGTTTGCTGATCCTGACGGCCCTGGGGGAGGGCTGAGTACTGGGGGGTCCCTGGAGTTCTGGCTTCCCCACCCGTCAACCTGGGGACCCCAGAGGGCTCCATGCTCTGGGAAAGGCCCTGCCCAGGCTCCAAGGCGGCCAGGATCTCCGCGGGGGTGCCGTTCCAGAGCCCGAGGCCCTGAACGCTTATTGCCAGTGAGTGACTGAGGACACCTTGGGGTGCCAGGTTGCAGCCAGGTCACCCCCTCTCCTGGCTTCCAGCGCCTGAGGCCAATTCCACACGGTCTGGCAGAGGTGTCCCTCTCAGATTGGACTGGGGTGTGGGGCTGGAGGGGAGTCTGGCAGCCTGGTGCCACCTCGCCGACCTACACAGGGGGTGCCCAGCCCTGGCTCTGCCCGCAGGCCCGTCCTGTCACACCTGGCCCTCCCTCTCCGTGCCCTCCTGCCTTCTGGACTCTGGCTGGCCTCCCCAGCGGCCCCTCCGCACTCAGGGCTCAGCTGCCCCTGGGGTCAGTCTCCCTGACCCAGGGGCTCCTGGCCATGGGGAGGGGTTTCTGGCCCCAAATGTATAGGGACTCCCCTCATAGGCACTTCAGTTCCCGGAGCTTGGGTTAAAGATGCAGATTCCAGAGCCTAGCCCGAGGCCAGCTCTACCAGAATCTTTTTGGGGCAGGAGGGTGGCATCTGAATTTCAGGCCCTGTGGGGGCTGCCTTGTCCCTTCCACATGGAGGAAACCACGTGACCCCATGCCCTCGGCCTGGGCACCCTGATGGACAGTCTTGGCCGGTCTCTCCCCTGGGGTGGTGTGGCCCTTTTGTTCTTGCCCAAGGGCTTGGTCCAGAAGACCAGGAGGGGCTCAGCCAGGAGTAGCCTCCGCCTGGATGGTGACCCCTTGGTCCAAAGAGGCGCCCCTGCACCTGAACAGGAGGGGTCTGGGAGGGGTCTCTGGGCCCAGCCCACAGAGTGGACCCTTGCTCATGACCTCCTCTGTCCCCAGGCCTTGGACACCAGGCCTGGTGTGAGGGCTCTGCAACCTGCCCTGTGGGAAACTTTCTAACCCAGATGCCTGTCCCCAAGATGCCAGCTGTTCAGAGCACCCAGCCTCGGGCTGCCACGTCCCCAGTGCCCGGGCCCCAGCCCCACCCTCTGTCTTCAGGGACCACCTTCCACTTCACCAGAGAGGGTGGACCACTGTCCCAGGTGGCCTCTGCCTTCCATTGACTCAGAGCTACTTACATGTCAGCTGGTTGTAGAAAACCACCATCACACAGGTAATCCTGGTCCACGGGACACACGTGACTCTTGCTGCATCTCTTTGTCAGTTCATTTCAGCATTTCTTCCTCCCTGGTTATGTGTGTTCCCTGGATTTTCCTTTGAACTGGTTGAAACATTTTCCTGGGTCCCTCACTGGTGAAGGAAATAACACCTTTGACACGTGTGCATTTCATCGATGGCCAGAAAACCAGAGTATGGGCTTCCTTTCACCCACAGAGACCTGGCCCTGTTTAACCTCAAGCTTTCCTGGTACCCCAACCTCAGGTGCCTCAGGCCTCCCTGGGGGGATTGCCCCTCTTCTCCTGGAGAGAATAAGTTAGGGTTGTTCCCAGGATGCAAGGCTGACTCAATATTTGAAAATCAAGGAATGTAATCCACTATGTCAGCAAGCTAAAAAAGAAAAGTCACACGATCATATCGATTGATACTGAAAAAGTAGTTGAGAAAATTCAACAGTCAAGTCATGATAAAAACGCTCAGAAAAACAGGAAGAGAGGGGAATGCTCTCAACTTGATAAAGAGCATCAAAAAAAAAAAAAACAAAAAACAAAAACCTGACAGCCAACCTCATGCCATTGGGGTGAAAGGCTGAATGTTTTCCTCCTGTGATCAGGAATAAGGCAGGGATGTCTCTCTCTCCACTCTCATTCAACATAGTAGTGGAAGTTCTAGCCACTGGAATAAAGCAAGAAAAATAAAAGGCATACAGATTGAAAGGAAGAGACAGAATTGTTCCTGTTTGCAGATGACATGATTGTCTGTGTACAACATCCCAAGAAATCAACAGAAAAATCTCCTAAAGCTAGTAAGTGAGTTCAGCAAGGTTGCAGGATGCAAGATCAATGCACAAAAATCAACTGTATATTTCTATGTATTAGCAACAAACCTCCCTGCCTGCATCATTCATGTGCCTGGAGAGAGAGTAAGGCTCCCCAGCCTTGGAGGTAACCAACCAATGGCTGGTGGAAGGGACTCCTATCAAGGAGGGTGGGGGATTGGCCACAAAAGTCCTCTTCAGGCCTAGGTTTAGGGAAGCTGAGGCAGCTTCTCCCAAAGTGAGCTAGTCCTTTCCAAGGTTGATAGGTGGGGACAATTCCAGTCTCAAAGAGGTGGCCAAGGAAAAGGTGAAGGAATCAAGTGACTGTCCAACCCTGGGAGATGGAGGCTGTGGGAGCCTGCCCCCAGAGGAAATACCCACTACATTCCCTCACACAGCTGTCACCTCCCATGGTCACCAGTCACCAAGGTGGTCCTTGAAGGAGAAACAACGCCTGTCATCAACTCTGACTCAGGCAAGGACTTGTGGGTTATGCGTGTGAAGCAAAAAAGTCACTGCCCTAATATACTGCTAGTGATCATGATGCCCTACCTGTGGCGTCTGGGACATCCACTTTGCTCATGCTGTGGCTGAGGTCGAGGGGGGCTGAGGATGTGACCCCAGAGTCCACATCCTTGGTGGGAGCCCAGCCCATGGAAGTCCTCACACAGGGCACCGTCACTGACCCCGTGCCATAACATCTCGGTGGGGGGGTGCTGGGGGCTCAGAGGTGACTTGAAGGGCTCACAGTCAAGTGGGGGGATGGGCCACACTGGCAAACTCAGTGTGGGGAAGGTGCTCCAGCAGCCACTTGGACACAGTGCCCAGGGAGCAGGTGAGGACAGAGTCAGGCTGTGAAGTGGGAGAAGAGGGGGTGTCTAAGGAATCATCACAAATAATAACATCTACCTCCAGCTGCCTGCCCAACATCCACGCCTCTGTCCTTCCTCCCTGAAGCCCTGACTCTGTTTGAGGTGGCCATGTGGCCCTTCACAGAGCCCCTCCCCAGAATCTCTAGCCTCGTGGCCCATTTCTTGCCAATGAGGAATAAAAAGTCCCTGGGGAGGGCTTACAGAAAGCTCTTGTTTTCATCTGACACAGACCCTTTCACCCTTTTGGCTGCCTGGAGTGGTGATGTGATGGTTGGAGGCAAAGCAGCAACACTGGAGGTAAGAGGTATAAAAAAAATTTTTTTTTTCCTTTTTTTTTTTTTTTGCGGTACGTGGGCCTCTCACTGTTGCGGCCTCTCCTGTTGCGGAGCACAGGCTCCGGACGCACAGGCTCAGCGACCATGGCTCACCGTCCCAGCCGCTCTGCTGCATGTGGGATCCTCCCGGACCGGGGCACGAACCCGTGTCCCGTGCATTGGCAGGCGGACTCCCAACCACTTGCCACCAGGGAAGCCTTTTTTTTCTTCATTTTAAGAAGGTAGAAGGACGCAGGGTCTTTGTTGGGGCACAGAGCTTCCAACCAGCCCTGGGCTGCCCACTCCAGACTTCTGATTATAGGAGAAGAATATCCACTACCACTGGGTCGGGGTTAGCCCCTGCCACACACTCTGAGCTCACCTCTGACTTCTGCTACAGTGGGCAGCAGCACCTGTGCAAGCTCATGACTTTCCATTCAAGCCTCCCCCTTTCTTCCTTGCTCAAGGCTACCTCCAAAGAGCAGGGCTGGACCTGCAGGCCTGGCCGGGAAGTGCAGAGGAGTCGAGACCTTCAGAGGCCGCCTGCACTCACGCGGGCAGCAGTGGATGGACAGATGGGCCACTCTCCTCTGAGTGACCAGTTGACCACAGCACCCAGCTCCAGTCCCCTGTAAGCTTTTTGTCCTTAACTGATGAGGAGCCAGCTCCAGGGCCAGTTGTCCTGCCTGAGCAGACGGCTCGGGGCTGGTCTGCGGCTGGAGGGCAGGTCTAGCTCCTGACCTCTGACACTCGTGCAGTGGGTACTGGGGAGGTGGCGGGGTGGGGCTGAGGCTGGCCAGGCTGTCAGGGCTGGGCTACCGGGGCCCACATGACACACCTGGGCTCACCCGGAAGTGCTGGAGACCCTGAGGGGTAGGGGAGGTCTTGGTGCAGCTGCTTTAGCAAGGGCAGTCTGGCCATCTGGGGGCTGCGGATGGCCAAGGCCTACTGGGAGAGCAGCTGCCTGAGGGGAGGCCCAGGGCTGAAGGAGGCTGACCCTGGCCCTTCAGCCTCTGCCAGGCTGGGATGCCCACATCCTGTGCGGCAGAGGCCAGGGATGGGGACGAGAAGGCTTGGCCCAACCAAAGGGCACTTAAGGAGCCTGTGCCTGGCTCCGCCTCCTGTGGACACAGATCGGAGGATGGGACTCCGCAGCAGGAAGAGGCAGCAGGATGGACGGTCATCCCCAGAGAGAGCAGTGACCGGAGGCTGGACGTGCCCTGGACGCGTGAGCCAGGGAGAGCACACACACTCACGTGCACGCACTCCCGTACCATCCTGAGCTGCCAGAGCAGCATGGCTTCTTACAGATCATCCTGTCCAGCCTCCACCTCTCAGAGAATGCCTGACTCTGCGAGTTAATCACTTCCAGCCCCCTGCCTCCGTGGAGGAAGGAGAGCAGGTTTGCCAGCAGACACAGTGCCTGCCCCTCGGCTGGAGCTGGGGAGCCGGGCAGCGTCCAGTCCTCCACGATGCCTCCTGGGAGCAGGGTCTACAGGGACGGGTGACACACAGGCCATGGCTGCTCCTGCACCAGCCTCCAGGGCACACAGTCTCAGCGGCCGCAAAGTCCCTGGGGAGGGCTTACAGAAAGCGTGGGAACTCCCACCGTGGGAGCCGCTGACCTCACCATTGACACCAGCCGCGTGTATCGCGGGCCGCACCCTCCGACTTCTTCACCAAGGAACCCCATTTACCAGAAACAGGCACAGACGCTCATGCCGTGTCCTGGGTCACCCAGCTGGTGAACCATGGGACTGGCCGGGGTGACCCCAGCGTCCAGCTTTAGAGCCAAGAACCTGGTGGGGCTCTTTCCAGTGGGCTCTGGGTGGCAGGTGAGGCCCATGCAGGGCACCAGGTGGATGGCACCCCTTCTCCACCTGCTGCCCGCTTACTCCTTTGCTTCTCCCCTCCCCAACTTGGCCAGGATCTCCCTTTTTCTACTGGCCTTCTGTCGGTTGCCCTGTGTGGGGACTGGCCGGGACCCTGCAGGTGGAAGAGGGAGGCAAAGATAGGCCGGTGCTGTGGTCCATCCTCGGGGTGGACTCCCTTGGCCAGCACGCGACTGCAGGTGAGTGGGCTCCGTGGGCCGTAGCTGACCGGTCTCGGTCCCGGGACCGGAAGGCTGGCTGTGATGTCAGGCTGGGGCACCTGTGGCAGCTAAACCACTGGTGGCCATCGGTGGCAGCCAGAGCAGGAGCCCCGCAAGACAGCAGTCCCTCCCCCGCTGTGCTCAGGGCGGCCACCCCGGTGCCTGGCCTGTGCTGGGCACTCATTTGACATTTACCAGGTGAAGGGAGGGAGGGAGACAGGACTGGAGTGAGGACAATAAACCCTTCTCCAAAACAGGCTTCAATCTGGCCGTGTGGCTCCACTTCGTAGATCCCACCCGCTCCTCCTCGGTCCTGGGGTTGAGGCCTTGGCCCTGCTCCTGCGAGGCCTCTGCTGCCCGTGCTAGTCTCTGCCTGGAACCCGCGCGCCCGGGCCCTCCAGCCTGTGCTTGCCGGCTCCTTCCTATTCCTGCCCAAACGCCACCATCTCAGACAGCATTTTCCCATTTACCAAACCCAAGGACAGTGGCTGCATCTCTTCCTGCACCTTCTCCCCTCCCTCACCCCTACCGCACCTGACAGTGACTCAGGGCCTGTGCTCCTCTTCTGGTTTCGTGTTTCTATCCTATTTCTATCAGAGGCGTTTCTGGGCCCGGGGCCGTCCCTGTGCTTTATAAGTAAATGCTCAGTTAATCTTCATCACCATCATCACAAATAGCAGGTGCTATTTTACAGGTGGGGAAACAGAGGCACAGAGTGGCTCAGTAACCTGCCCAAGGCCACACAGCCTGTAGTGGGGGAGCTGATCTGAGCCTTAGCTAGGAGCAGGAGGGGCCCTGTGGGACTAGACCACAGCTGGGATGACCACAGGAGGAGCCAGCCCAGGCCCGGGCCACTTGGCCGTGAGCACCTTGATGTCCCCCATTCCCCACGTCCCAGGTCCCTCCCCAGCACCCGCTGGAGTGTCTCTGCCCAGCCTGGCCTCCCCCTCCCAACCTGACCTGGCCCCCTCCTACCCTTGGGCATCTGGGAGGAGAGTCAGGAAGAAAGGGGTGGGAAGGAGGGAGGGGTGGGAGGTGGGAGGGGGGCCCTGGGGAGACAGACGCAGGAGCAGCTGGGGCTGGCATGGGCCAGAGCCCGGCTGGAGGAGGCGTGTTAGCAGCACTGCCCAGAGGTGGGAGAGAGTCCTGGAGTCTGGTGGGGCCCCTGGACGCCACGTGCTCTCTGCTGGCCTGGGCCACGTGGACGCTCAGAGTGACCTCGGAGTGACTGGCCAAATCTAGCGGAAGGAAGCAAGGTGGCTGGGTGGCTTCAGCCTGTCTCGGCCTCTACCTGGCCTCCCTGTTGTCTGGCCTTCTCCATCGGGCCGCCCCTTGGATGCCCCATGTGACCTTCCTCAAATCAAAGCCCCATTCGCCACTGCTGCTCTGAAACCCCAGAAGACTCCCTCCTGCCAAAGACAGAACCTAAATCCCAAGCCCTACATTTTAATAGGACACCAACCCACTCCCCCTGCCACGTGGGCCATGTGACCCCCCCACAAAGCACCTCCTTGCAAAAACATCCCCCCACCCCAGCCCTGGGCCTTGCCTTTGCTCCCCTCCCGCCTGCCCTGAGACCTACTGGGTTCTCCCAGCTCCACGCCTTTGTGTGCCGTTCCCTCTGCCGCGATTCCTCTCCTTTCCTCAACATCTGGCAAACTCTTATGTATGTTTCCAGCCCCAGCTCAAATGCCCCTTCCTCTGCAAGGCCTGACCTGAACTTCCCAGGCAGAAATGGACTGTTTCCACTGAGCACCTGTCTTTTTGAGCGGCTGTCCGTTTATGAGTCTGTCTCCCTACCAGGCTGTGAGCCCCTGGGGGCACAGACTGCCTTGGTCACATCTTTTTCTTCCTTTTCCAAGCTGATGGAAGACAGTACATTCTGGGTGCTCAATTATATGTTGAATAAATGAATGAGTCAGATGGTGACAGCCTGTCATGGGGAGCCGTGGGCTGCAGCGGGACTCAGAAGAGCCTGTGTCGTTCCCATCCTGTCTCCCCACCAAGATGGGATCCATCTGAAGCTTGAGTTCCATGCAGCCTCCGCCATCCTGCCCAGCCCTGCCCCACCCCCACGTGGACTGTCAGCAGCAGGGAGCAAAGTAATTGCGTGCGATGCGCAAATCACCAACCGCCAGCACAGCGTGTGAGATGCGCAAATCACCAACCGCCAGCACAGCGTGTGAGATGCGCAAATCACCAACCGCCAGTACAGCGTGTGCCTTGGGCAGAGCCGGCCCCTCGAGCGGGGAGCAGGCTGGACTGCCAGGCCCCCAGCCTCTGTGAGGGTGATCGCGCTGCGCTGCTCTCCCCAGTGGTAATCCAGATTTCTACACGCCAGACTCTGGGCTTTCCAGCTCTTGTGGTGACTGGTCCCCAGACCAGAGCACGCTGGCAACACCATAAGCCCCTGAGCTCTCCTAAGAATCGCCCTTTAAGCCCTGGTCACCCACTAATGTCTGACCCCAACTGCGACGGACCCTGTCACCTCTATCTCAGGGTCCCTGAGCCTCCATTTCCCCACTTCCTCAGGCCCAGCCTCAGGCCTCAGTTTCCCCATCTCCCCTCTCTTCCTCCTCCCAGGACCCCTCCATCCAGGCTGGTTGAGGGCTCGGGACAGAGCTCTCTGGGGGAAGGGCAGATGTGGCCTCCTCCCTGGCCTTGGAAGGGAGACTGTTCTGAGCAGGGCCTGAGGGCTCAGAGCCCCTCAGGGTTGTGCTGGGCAGCAGGGCCCTGGGTGGAGACTTGGCAGGGGACACTTCCTCACTCTCCTCCAGGAAGGGGTCGTGTTGCTTCTGCCTCAGTGACCCCCTCTGCTCAGCACTAGGGCTGTACCCCTTGGTGTAGACCCCTCTGTGGTGAACCTGCCACTGGGCAACTTGCTTTGCCCTAAAAGGGGCTGCTCCCACCCCCCACCTGCCGTTGTGCTCAGAGCTTTGAAACAGAGGTCCCAGTGCCCACGTATCACCAGGGCCCTCAGCTCAGCCCCTCCCCCTCAGTGGCCTCTGTTGCCGTGGAAATGGCACCAGCCTCCAGGAGCCCCACGGACGGAGGTGCTGATTCAGATCTGGGGCCTTTGAGGACCATGCATCCTCCAGGGTCACATAGCCCCAGTGTGGCCTGGTGGGTCCAGCTCCACCCCGCTGGGATCTGAGGGGTATCAGGGGTCTTTACAGGTCCCCCCGTTACACACCGCCAGGGCCCATTCTGGCACCTCTTCCAGTGGCAAATGGTCATGCCGCAAGTCCAAAGGGTTTGCAGGGACCCCCGTGTGTCCCTCCAGTGCCCCAGAGCCTGGACTGGGCTGTGTCAGGGTCGTCTGTCCTCCCCCAAATACCCACAGAGGTCAAAGCGACCCTGCGGGCCCTCGTCTGAGAGCAACGGGCAGGGCTGAAGCCTTCAAAATGTCCCCACGTTGCTGCCACTCCCAGGGGCCCTGGTGCTGTGGGTCCTCCCTCTATGGTGGCTTTCTGGCTGCAGGGAGACTGGCCCACAGATTGAGGCTTCCGGCCAGCTGCCCGCGCCCCCCGCTCTCCTCGAGCCCCGGGGTCCACCTCTCCAAGGTGCTGTTGGCATGGGGGTACTTATGGTAGAAACCCGCCCAAGTGATCGTCTTGTGGGGTTGCTCCCTGGGTTCCTCAGGGACCTTGCTGGCGGCTGCGGGGCCCCGAGAGCCGGGGTCACTCTTCTCGGCTCCCTTCTTTGTCCACCCACCTCCCCAAGCCTCAAGCCACCTGCGGGCCCACCCCAGTCCAGCCCTCTGTCCGCGGGTGGGCGGGGGCCTTGTTTTATCTCAACGGTGTGTGGCTCTGAGGTTTCCTCAGCCCCAGGAATCGGAGAGCTACGCTGCCGGGCAGAGATTCCCTCCAAAGCATCCCAGACGCCAGTTGGAAACCTGTGACCCCCTCTCTGAATGGACCGGTGCCGGAGGAGTTATCCCTTCAGATTGTTACAAGAAAGGCGACAGGACACAGACCCTGCTGCGGAGCTGCCCTGTGCTGGGGTGTGGGGCAGGGACAAGGGTTTCCTCCAATATTTTGGCTCCCTGGAGGGGTTGGGGGGCCCAGGCAGGGATGGGCTGCTACCCAGAGGCCCCGCCCCAGGAGGGAAGAAGCAGCTGGTGTAGCCACGCCCCCAGCTGCCCTCTGGGGTGTGACCGGTGGAGGTGTCAGTCTTGCGGGGAGCACTAGCCGGGTCTGGCCAGGTTCCTGCTCTCCTGGTGGCTGAGAGCCAAGGCTGAGGTCAGGGAGGCAAGGGGGGGACCACACACTCTGGAAGGACCCAGCGAGCCCAAACCCATGGAATGAATGCAGGCGGGCAGCACCCAGTGCTGCCGGTGAGGACATGAGCCCAGCCCTTCCTGCTGGCTGGCGGGAGTGGGCACGGGGCTCTGGAGAGCGGAGCCTGGGGCAGCAGGGCCTGTCCTCAGGCCACCACCGTCTCAGGGAACTGTCTGTGCCCGGATCGGGTCCTTCTGGGCCCCAGAGAAGCAAATTCAGGGCCACGCGCCTGGAGGACCCCTCAACTGTCACTGGCAGCGGCTAGAGGACGGAATCCTTAGGCAGGGCGGCCGTTGGGAAGCAGGAACCGTGGCTTCAGGAGCCCTGGGACAGGACTCGACTCACACAGGGGTCTCTCGGGAGGTACCCACCCTACCCATGCCAGACCCCCCCCCGTCGCCCGCCCCCTTCTGGGCTCCCAGCGTCCCCAGGCCCCCCACCGCCAGCTGCCCCTTCGGCTGCTTTGCTCAGAGAGTGACACCTGCCACCATTGGCGACGTTGACCGTGACCTTGGTCTGCCCACTTGAGTTGTCCTCAGTGGGCCATCCTGACCTCCAAATGACCTTGAGAACCTGCACACACTGCTTCTGGTAGGGGCTGCTGGGTCTTGGGACCATGTGGCCTGTTTCTGCCCCCACCCTGTGAACTCATAAAACTCCTCAAAACCTCCCGCCTTGGCCGTCATCAGCCGGGCTTTCTCCGAGAATACCTTCCTCGCTGCTCTGCTGGCTGCCAGCATCAAGCGGAAGTCCCAGCCACATGGACTCAGGCCACCCGGCAGGGTCCTGAGTGACCTCGGGCACAGCCTCCTCCTCTCAGATGTCCACAGGGTGGACAGCATGTTTACCACCGGCCAGAGGGGCTGGGTTCCTGCCCCCTCCAACCTCTCCCACTACACCAGTCCCTCCGCAGCCTGAGCCCCCCATCGAGTCCGGAGACCTGAGCTCTCTCCATCTTCTCAGGACCCTTAAGGCTGCCAGGCCCTCTGGACCTCAGAGCTGGGCAGAGCCCCGTGCCAACTCCCCCTCTGACCCCCCGCCCAGCCCGTTCCCAGGACCTAAGGTAGCGTCTGCTGACTTTTTTCTTTTTTTGCTTAAGCCTCACGTCATCTTTGGTCTTAAATAAGTTTTTTTTTTTTCTCATAAGGGTAATCCATTCTCATTGCAGACAAGTTGGAATTTGAAAAGGGTACAGGAAAAAAAAAATCACTCCAATCCCAACACCCAGAGATAACTCTTAATTTTAAATTAGAATCATATGGTTTTTTCATTCCACGTGAGATCCTGAGCAATTTCCCACCTCATTAATCTTTAGAAACATGATTTTTAACCACTGCCTGTTCTTCCTGTATTTTTGAACATGCGTGGCTATTTTAAACCAGAGAAGCATCCTTGAGTAGTGAATTTTGTATGCATTTCTCATTCATTCCATTGATTTAATTCCCAGAAGTGGGATTCTCAGCCAACTAGTGTGTGCTCCTGCGGGGGTCTTATCAGAGACTCCCCTCTGGGGGAGGTTGTTGTCTTTTATAACCTTTTAAACAATCTTTACATTTGAATAACATCTTCTGTAAGTGATTTCCTTGCTTGCCTGGGGCTCATTTCTGAGTCCAGGGCTGAGTCCTTCTCCAGGCGCCTGACCCTGTGTTTGGGGATACTCTTCCCTGCTGGGAACGTAAAGCTTCAGGGAGACAGACTGAAGGCACACCCTGAAGGGGGATAAAGGGAACCCCAGGCTTGGAAGGATGGGGAGGACGGGGTGGGGGCCACACGGGGCAGCAGGGCAGGAATGGTCCAGGCATTAGCATAGCTTGTGCAAAGGCCCCGTGGCAGTGGGAGTGGCAGGGCTGAGTGCAGGAATGGAAAAGAAGGCCTTTGTGGCTGGGCCCTGGGGGCCAGCAGTGGCCAAGGCGGCAGGATGGGCAGGGTCCGTGGGGCTGCGGCGGTTCCTTCCCTTTGACAGCAGAGGGAAGCGGGTGGAAGAGGAGGAGGATTGTGTTGGTTTGGGGGCCGGTGAGCAGCGGAGCTCAAGGCGCCCACACTCTCTCCTCCGCCATCTGCTTTACCAGCGGACCTCTGCTCTCCGGCCTAATTATCCTCTCTGGGGTTCAGTTACCCTGGGCCACCCTAACATTACCTCCTTGGGTTCACTGTGCCCTTTGCTGACTTGGGTCTTACCTCCGCAGACTCTCGCCCACTGTCACTTCCACCCCAGGCCTGGAATGGATGACAAGGGCCTTTCCATCCTCCATGAAGGCGGTTTGGGGGACCAGTTTGCAGAAGGGGGGCATTCAACCTCCAGAGAAAACTGTCTCCTCTAAATAGGGCAACAGCCCCTCAGCCAAAGCCAAGAGCCAGTGTGCTGGTCACGAGGGTCTTTGTGGAGGCGGGCGCTTCTGTGGGCGAGGCTGCTGAGGGGGCACCGCTAAGAGTCACACGAGAGTGGGGACCGCTGGGTGGGCAACAGGGCCGAGGGAGGAGCAGACGCTGCCACTGAGGGGGAATGGCCAGCTCAGGGGCGGTGGGGAGAGAGGAGGAGGGTGGGGCAGGGCCTGGCCCCTGGTGGGGCTCGGAGTGTGATCCCGGAAAGGACAGGGCCCTGGAGGGTCTGGACAGGAAGGGCAGGCCAGAAGTGTGGGTTCGGAAGGTGGGGCTGGGATGAGGGGAGAGAGGTGGGAGGGGAGGGAGACCTGTGAGGCTGGCAGGAGTCCTGAGATGCAGGTTGGGCGCATTGAACTGGGGGTCCCAAGGACCAGAGTGGGCCCCACCCACCCAGGGCGCTGGGCTGGGCAGGGCAGCGTGCGGGGGCGGGTGCCAGGCATTCTTCTGGGTGTCCTTTGGGAGGGAGGGAGGGAGCCGGAGCGTGGGCAGTGGGGAGAACCGCACAGCCACCGTGGGGGACCTGGAGGGAGGTGCTGAGAAGAACAAGGCTGGGGTACTAGAGCTGAGAGGTCAGGGCCAAGAATGAATGGGATGGTGGAGTCAGGGGGGTGTCAGGGGTCTCCTGGGGGCCTGGGAGAGACGGGGCAGTGGGATGTGCCGAATGGGCAGTTTGGGGGAGTCCTTAGGAATTATGGCTGTGCTGCTGTGACTTGGGGGTCCAGCTGGAGCTGGAGCCGGAAGGCCTGGCTCCTCCTTGGTGCCCCCAGCACTGCCTCTCTGCTTCTCTGGGCTCTGCAGACCACTCAGGCAGGGTGACTCTGCACAAGCCCCTGAGTGGCAGCCCGCCCTGGGAGGAAGCGCTCGTCAACGAGATCAGGACCAGGTCAGCCGTGGAGAGGAGTCCAGCCTCTGCTGCATCCAGCAGCACAGCCAGGTGGGCCTCTGAGAGAGGCCTGTGCCATCGCAGAGACTCACACCCCACCCTCTGCCACTGAGCGTGGGGTCTTCTGGGCCTCAGGGTCCACTCCGCCCCTTGGCTACCACTGGCCTCTGTAATCCCTGAAGCCCCTGATCTCCTGGCACATGCAGGGGAAGGTTCCCCAAGGTAGGAGGGAGTCAGGGCATGAGTGGAGGGCAGGTGGGCACACGACCCCACACGTTGATGCCCATCAGCCGGGCGAGGGCCTGGGAGCCACCTGGAGCCAGAGCCCCCGGGGCCCTGGGGGCTCCCGACGACTGGGCGGCACTGGCCCACCTCTGCAGCGTGCAGGAGACTCCTCGGCTCAGGCCTCCTGTGACTGCTCTCAGACCGATGCGAGGGGACGCCGCCCGTGCTCTGGCCCTCTGTCCAGCGTGAAGGCCCGGGCTGCCGCTGGGCTTCATTCCTGTTCCAGATTCTCTGGGGGTCTGGGGCTGATGGACAGGACCAATGGGGAGGGATCACAGCAGGGCACGTGTGCTTACAGAGGGGGACAGGCTCCAAGCATAGCTCGGCCCTGCCTCAGGGGCCGGGAACCTGGCTGACGGCTGACCCAGGCACAGGAGATCCGCCTCGGGGTGGGGAGAACAGCCTGTGCAAAGGCCGTGAGGCTCGAGACAGCGGCACAGAAGGGTGGGGAGCACTCTCGGCAGATACTGCAGGGCCAGGCCGGCCTCACCAGCCATATTAAGGGATTGGGCCTCTGTCCTATGGGTAGCTGGCTGCCAGGGGTCAAGCAGGGGTGGGCGTGGCCAGAAGCCACTTAGCATGAGCGCCCTGGGGGGTTGCTGGAGGGGTAGCGTCCTGGCCCTCGCCTTACCCGTTCTGGGAACAAGGTGTGTGTTCTTTGCCTGCCCAGGGGTGACTGCTGTCCCCGAAGATTCCCAGTGGACTTGGCCTCCAGCTTCTTCGAAGACATCGTTGAACCGTCCCAGTATGTGCTGATCTTCTGAGTCCGCGGCTGCGGACAGCGGCGGTTGATTGCGTTGTGTTGCGTTGTGTTCTTTGGTTCGGTATTAAATGTGACAAATTCCCTCCGGCCGCCCCTTCCTCAGCCAGGCCCTGGCGGCCTCCCCTCCAGACCCAGACACTAACTGGCTCTGGGGCCCAAAGGGCCTTGCGACACACGGTCCTCAGCAGCTCGGCTGGGTGTTTCCTTTGGTCGCACGAGCCAGGGACTCACCCGCGGGCACTGGGCCCAGAGCCTTGGGGGTCATCCTTGGCACCCACTCCCTGCCCCTCCCTGGCCTTTCCAGATCCAGGGATGCTTTCTCCCAACTGCTAGAATCTTCCCACATGCTTCACCTTGGTCCAGGGCCACGAGCCTCCCCCCACTGCGCCCATGCATTTCTAAATGCACATCCCACCCCACGCCTGTCCTGCCCTCAGGATCCTGTTTGACTCTGGAACGTGGCCCTGGGACCCTTGGCGATCTGGTCCCCGACTTCCACTGCCTTCTGGCCCGAGGTCTTCTCCCTGCCTCCCCCAGTGCCCAGTGGGCAGTGCCCGGCCCTTTCCAGAGCGGTCCCGCTGCCCGACCTAGACTCCACCACTTCCAGTTCGGAGTCTTCCCTCGTGCCCCAGGCCCAGGTGGGGGGCCCTCGAGCAGTGCCCCACAGCCCCCGCGCTCCCCGTGGATGGTCTGGGAATGGCATCTACAACTGCTCCGAAAGCTCCTGGCCCAAGGTCATCCCTCAGTGAACACGAATCCAGTGAACGTGTGAAGATGGTGCCCGGGACGCGGTTCGTGTCTGCACGGGGCACCACGGGCCCTTTTGGGGATAAGCACAGACGCGCCCCGGACAGATGTGGGGATGCCCCGGCATCCCCAGAGACTTCCACATCCAGCCAGGGCAGGGAGGGAGCTCGGTGGGAAGGGCCTGCCTTCCCCGGCCTGGAGGAGGTCCACACTGAGGCACAGGGGCGCTGGAAGGCGCTGAGCTGGGAGCCCGTCTGGGCAGAAGGTGCTGCTTGAGGGGAGGGGAGGGTGGACTGTGGGAGGACAGCCGGAAGGGCAGGCCGGGGCCAGGCTGGCAGCTGAGGATGCCCGCCTGGGGGGTCTAGACCTGAGTCTGCTGAGAATGTGGGCCCGCGCGGGCGCTGGGCAGGAGAAAACCCCCCACAGCCCTTCCCTGACGGGAGGCCAGAGCGCTCCTCCTAACAGCGCCGGGCCTCGGGTGCTCGGCCGGCCCCGCTGCGGCATCCAAGCTCTGTGTGAAGGTGGTGCTGAGCAGCAGGGCCGGCAGGGCGGGGGCACCAGTGCATCTGGCCGGGCTGCAGAAGCCGAGGGCAGCAGGTGTGGGCCTGGCAAGGGAGCTGTGGCGAGGCGCCTGCAGCATCAGTGCACCTGGGCCCCGAGGAGGAGCAGGCCGGCCCTGCATCTGAGGAATTCCTGCTTGTCAGGGTTGGATGGAGGAGAGCAGCCCAGCCGGGACCCTGCCTGGGAGAGGAGGGGGCGGGGCAGCGTGGGGCCTCAGGAGCCCCGAACGCATCTTCAGACAGACGGTGGGGGGGTGCGGGCTGTGCGGAGCGCTCCCGAGGCTGGGGATGAGGAAGGCGAAAGGGCTGAGCTCTTCCCGAGGTCATTTCGGGGTCAGCAGGTGGGAACAGAAGTTTCCCACCTCCGCGGTGCACAGACTAGATGCTCTGAAGATGCCTCCCACCCAAATACAGCCAGATCTTGGATAAAGTACAATAACTGTACTTTTTAACGTATTGCTGCCTCTCAAAAACACTGGTGTGGGCAAGTGGAGAACAATCTGACCCCTGGACCAAACTAAGAATACACATATCTGATAACCCAGGGATTCCACTTCTGTGTTTACAAAACAAAGCAATCCCTGTACAAGTCCAAAAGGGGCTCGTTGTGAGGATATACGCCAGAGTAGTGCTGGTGATGGTGAAGCGTTTGAGAAGTGGACAGACGACGGAACACAGGGCAAGCTTGCCACGTAGATCCCCGCCCGAGACAGTAAGAAATAATGCACGAGAACCAGCTCTGGTCTGGGCAAGAGGGAGTGAGCACACTCCACACTGCTGTCCTGTGAATGCAGCTAAAATTCCTGGACCACGTGCATGGAGCAGCTCTCTGAGGACTTTGAAAAGTAAATATCAGCATGTGGATCATGGAACTCAAAGTACCGCTGAACTGGTGATAAATGTCCTGTTTTATCCTGTTTTATTTCCAGACCTGGACGCATTCACCAGGTGTAGACAGAAAGACCTTCGGTCCAAAGAGCTGGAAATTGGGTTCCTACGTGGCAGGGGAAGAGGAGGGGACGCCTTAGGCTTCTGTTTGTTTTCTGTTCTCTGCCCCAGGCCCCAGCAAATCTGCAGTGGTTGTGACCGAGCCCCTGGCAGTACAGGCCTTCTTGTTTTGCTCTTACTATTGTCTTGGCACTTGGCGTGGGAGAAAGAACCACTTGCAGAAGGTGCACATCAGGGTGGGAAGCTAAAAGCCCAACTTTCTAACCAGAAGGCCAGGATGGGGGTAAGGGGGTCTTCTAAGAGCCAGAAAGTATAGGGAAATCACACAGAGGGTGGAGTTCAGGGGAGCAACCACACGAAGTTGCATGTGCACCCTTGGGCTCCCCCGATCTCACTATGTTTGCATCCGACCCTAAACAACATACCATAGCCTTTCAGAGTTGATCTAAAGGGTAGACCACTGCTCGGGTCCGAGACTTGCCAGTGGGTGATGCATACGTAAGACACATCTGAATATCTCTGGAAACCCCTCTGACCTGAAAGTGAGACCACAGCTCACAGAAAGTGGGACGGGCAGCTGATTGCCTACAAAAACAAACCCCCAAATCAACATTCTTCATGGAAACTGAACGAGACCCAGAGTCTCACAACCAAATATTCACAATGTCCAGGATGCAGTCCAAAATTACTATGCATATGAAAAACCAAGAAAATCTCAACTGCAAGAGAAAAGGCATTCAACAGATACCAACTAAGAGATGACACAGACGTTGAAATTGTCAAAGACTTTAAAACAACTGTTGTAACCATGATCTAAAAAGCAGTGCCATGAACAGAAACCTAGAACAGAGAAATGGAAGACAGACAAGAGTAAAATGCCAGGACCGTGGTGTTGGCAAAAGAATACACAAATGGGTCAATAGAACAGAACAGAGGGCCCAGAAATAGACCCACCCAATTACAGTCAGCTGATATTTGATAAAGGGGAAAAGTCAGTTCAACAGAAAAATGTTAGTCTTTTCAATAAATTGTGCTGGAACAATTGGACATCCATAGCAAAAAAAAGAAATAAAAGAATCCAGACACAGCCATTCACAAAAATGAACTCAAGTGGATCTTGGAGCTAAATGTAAAACACAAAACTATAAAACTTCTAGAAGTTTACATAGAGAAAATCTGGATGACCTTGGATGTGACAATGAGTTTTTAGAAAGAACACGAGAAGCACAATCCATGAAAGAAGAAAACGATGTTAGAGTTGTTTTTAAAATTAAAAAATCCTGCTCTGCAAAAGATACTGCTGGAAGATTGAAGAGACCAGCCAGGGATTGGGAGAAAATACTGGCAAAACATGTATCTGATGAAAAATGTTGTCCAAAATATACGAGGAACTCAAACTCAACAATGAGAAAACTGACGCTTCCGGACCCCACTTGTGTGAAGGTTATGAGGGTCTCCCTCTAGACCTCACCCCAGTCCTACGTGGCTGCGAGAATTATACGTTGTCAAAACTCATCAAATCCTTAAAATGGCTGAAGCTTCTTATATATACATTGTACCTCAACAAGGTTGAATAAAAAAATGTAAAATTCAAGGATATACATCAACATTAGTTATTATGCACAGAGAGAATGCCGTTATGTACAGCTTCATGGAATCTGTGATACACGTTTGGCAGGATTTTTTATTAAAAGAAACTATGTCAAGAAAAAAAAGAAAAAGAAATAGCAGATCAGATGCACACATAGCAACCCAGATGGATCTTTAAGAAAAAAAGTGCTTTAGTGGAAAAAAAGTAAAAAACAGAATGAGATATATAATTTAAATAAATTTAAAATATATACCTTTGGTCATTGTACTGTGGTTATAGAAGATGCTCACATTAGACGAAGCTTGCAAAGGGTGTAAGGAACCTCTCTATACTATCTCTGCAACTCTTCTTTTTTTTTTTTTAAAGAAGAATATTTTTTAATATTAATTTATTTATTTGGCTGCGTTGGGTCTTTGTTGCTGTGTGCGGGCTTTCTCTAGTTGCGGCGAGCGGGGGCTACTCTTCGCTGTGGTGCATGGGCTTCTCATCGTGGTGGCTTCTCTTGTTGCGGAGCACGGGCTCTAGGCACATGGGCTTTAGTAGTTGCGGTGCTTGGGCTCAGTAGTTGTGGCGCATGGGTTTAGTTGTTCCACAGCATGTGGGATCTTCCTGGACCAGGGCTCGAACCTGTGTCCCCTACATTGGCAGGCAGATTCTAAACCACTGCACCACCAGGGAAGTCCTATCTCTGCAACTCTTCTGTAAGCTAAGATTATTTCAGAATAAAAAAGTTTCAGAAAACACTTTTTTCTTTTTTCCCCAAGAGCACTTACAAACCAAAAAAAGCACATTAACTAAATTAGAATAGTTGCTTATAGGTTGGTGGGAGGATTACGGGGATAAAAGAGAATAAATAAACACGTAAATAAGCCAGAATGGGACACGCGTGGGCCAATGGTGATAACGTGCCAGACTTCAATCCTCTACTTGTGGAAAAAAGAGAGAGCATTTACCATCAACAGACTGAAGGACTTAGAAAAATGTACTCCAGGAAGAAGGAAGGAGGCATGAAATGTATCAATAAGATGACGTGCTGTGATACGGTGATTTATAGTAAGAAACATATATTTGGTCTTCCTCCTTTTCCTGGCACAGAGCTCCCCAAACCCTTGGAAATTACTAAATGATGACAGCTTAAAGGAGCCTTTCGTATGCTAAAGCGGTGACTTTTGGACCACCAGAGGATGGGGCTGGTTGCCAGGAGAACTAACCTTGGTATTAGAGGGCTGGAACTTTCAATCCCACCCCCACCTCGGGAAGGGAGAGGTGCTGGAGGTTGAATCTTCTGCCAAAGGCCAGAGAGTTAATCAGTCGTGTCTCTGTAATGAAGCCTCCACACAAACCCAAAAGGGTGGGATTTGGAGAGCTTCCACGCCGGTGAACACGTGGAGGTTTGAGAAGAGCAGGGTGTCTAGAGGGACCATGAAAGCTCCAGGCCCTTTTCCCGTACTTTTCCTATGCATCTTCCATCTGGCTGTTCTTGAGCCTTTCCCTTTTATCACAAACCAGTGATCCAGCAAGTAAAATGTTTCTCTGAGTCCTGAGAGCTGCTCTAGCACATTAATCAAACCCAAGGCGGGGACCGTGGCAACCCTCAATCTGTAGCCGGTGGTCAGAAGCACGGGTGATGACCTGGACGTGAGACTGGCGTCTGAAGTGTGGGTTGAGGGGCAGCCTCGTGGGCCTGGGCCCTTAGCCTGTGGGATCTGGTGCTACCCCAGATAGACGGTCAGAACTGAGCTGAATCAGGACACCCAGCTGGTGTCTGGAGCATAGCTTGTTAGTGGTGTGCGGAAACATCCCCCTACACACCCCCAAATCCAAATTGGGTGCAGAACCCAGTTAAATGGTGAGCAAAGAAACTGTTACACACATAAGTAAATATAACCAAATGTTGTCTATTGTTTTACAAAGACGATAATAGTGTCTAACTGATGACAGTAAAAAAAAAAAAAATACAGGACGATAATCATAGAAAATGTTACCATGTAAAAGCCCCAAGAAAATTATGTAAATGTTCTGAGGTCCTTGTATTGTATGAAAGGGGGTAATATATTGAGAAATTTTAGTCCTTGTTAAGTTATATAACTGGTGAAATTTCAAAGGTAAGCTGAAAGGGAATAGAAAGAATCTGTATAGTTTACCGACCAATAAAAAAGTGGATTCAAACTAAATATTTTAAAAATGTAATCACTTTAAAGAAATCAAGAAAGAGGATTAAAAAAAAATGGTAGAGTGAAAGCAGGGCCAATATAGACCACTAAAGAAGATGGGAAACAAGCCCAAAGAGGTCCGTGATTATAAAAAAATAAGTGAAACACAAAGCCCAGAGTTTGTGCTTTATAACTGAAAAACAAGAATGAAAGAAAAGAGAGAGAGGAGGCACAACTCAAACAACTAGGGATGACAAAGGGGACCCAACTACAGGTACGTCAGAAATCAAAAAGTAATGAGAACATTATGAGCAATTTAATTCCAATACATTTGAAAACTTAGTTGAAATAGATGAATTTCTAAAAATACCTACCTTACTAAAAGTGACTCAGGAAGAACCAGAAAGCCTGAATAGTTCTATCATTAAATGCTGATGAGCAGGACTAGTTAAGGGAGATGGGGAAGAAGAGGGGGGGAGGGAGAGAGAGAGAGAGGGAGAGAGAGAGAGAGAGAGAGAGAGGGAGAGAGAGAGAGAGGGGGAGAGAGAGAGAGAGAGAGAGAGGGAGAGAGGGAGAGGGAGGCAGATCCCTGGTGTAAAGGACAGCCAGGCGGTGTGGAGGGAGTCAGGGCACGGGGAGGGCTGCGGGGCGGGTAGGTGGAGTGAAGAGAAGCTGATGTTGCCCTCCTGCCTGAGACCCGTGTCAGGGCCAGGCTTGGGTGCAGGCAAAATGCACGTTCAGTTGTGCCCAGATGGCCAGCACGCTGTTGTCGCTCCCCTACCTGCGGGCCGGTCTTCTGTGAAGGCGGATGATAGGAGCAGCACCTGCCCTGCAGCGGGACAGATGCCTGCTGCCACCACCCCTCGGTCCCAACAGACGGTCCTGTGATGGCTGTGGTCCTCCTGAGGTCCACCCACTCCGGGAGCCTCTGCCAGGAGCCCTGCGCCCACCGTAGCCACCCCTGCAGGCCTGGCGTACAGCAGGCACAGCATCGATGGGCCAGTGAGACCAGCAGAGCAGTTTGCCTGGACTGAGGCTGCCTTGGCTTCGAATGTCCAGAACAGCCCATGCCCTTGGCGTGTGCTTCCGCGCCACAGCCTGGACGCTGGCCTCTGCCTGTCCTGCCTCACTCTGCTGTCCCCCTCCTGTGGCGCACGCCTGGAGGCAAGTAAAGGTGGTCTGGGGATCCTCCCCCGCAGGCTCCAGTGGGCCTGCTCCCCCCGGTCCTCTCAGGCCCCCACAGCTGTCGGGAGAGCGGACCCCGGGTGCCTGCTGGGGTTTGGGTTGGCTCCTGTCCTAAAGGGGACCAGACCCCCAGGCCAAAGACTGATGCAAGACGCGGGACTCTGGAGAGACTCGGGACCAGGGAGGGGCAAGGACGGGAAACCCCAGCGAGACTGGGCCCGGAGAGCGTCTGGCAGCTGAGGGCCGAGACTGCTGGGGGTTGGCGAGGGCCGGGGTGGGGACCGGGACTCAGGACTTCTAGGGCTGGCCGAGCAGCAGTCCTGGCCCCAGTGTGTGACCCTGGCCACCCCTCCCTCTTAGCCACTAGGTGGTGACCTGGGATGGGCCCCAGAAGGCTCCTCATTCCCCAGGGCCAGGGTCCAAGAGGGGACCCTCTGTCCTCCCAAGTGCTTGCACCCATCAGCGGGCCCCAAGTCTGTGTTCAGGTGGCCCACCTGGGTGCCCAGCTCCCGCCCCCACCGCTCAGCCTGCCCCGTCCTCCAGGAAGCCTTGGTGGCTCATGTCCCTGTCCTGCCTGCCCCCGCCGGCTCTCAGGGTCCCATCACCAGCCGGCCTCCCCGTCCTCTCCTCCGAAGAATCGGGGCCCCAGCGCCTCTCCGTCCCTCCTCTTTCCTGTCCTGGACCCCTGCCCCCCTCCTCCAGCCCAGAGGCTGCCTTTAGGAGGGGTGGAGTCTGCCAGCTGCTTCCCCTCTATGGGTTGGGGGACCCTTAGCCTGGAAAGGATCTAGAAGGACACAGGAGGTGAGGCATGGGGCTGGCAGACGAGGACAACCGCGAGGGCACAGGGCCCCTGAGGTTACAGGCAGCTGAGACTTCCAGGCCACCCCCACCCACCATCTGCCACCCAAGGAACTCGCAGTGACGGAAGGAGGAGGGAGCTGTCGGGCGCTGTCTTCTGCCTCAGGCCGACTCCCCTCGGGGCGGGGCCCACATGGTTCCCGGAGTGCTTTCTGAGCAACACCTCCTCCGCCTTCCTGGACCAGCTGGGCCCCCTCCCCCGTGGCGGACCGTCCCCATCCCTAGTCGGGTCCCTGCTGTCTGGGAGGCCGGGCTTGGGCTGCGGGTGTGGGGAGGGGGCAGCAGAGGGGCCCTCCTGTCCCCTGAGCTGGGGGGAGGGGTCTGAACTTGATGGTGCTAAGATTCCACAGTGTAAAGGCAGGTTTCCAGAGCAGTCAGTCGTAGGTTCTGTGTTTTAAATTCCGGGAGCCAGTGCTCTTTCATGGAGCAGCTGTGCCCAGCCCAGCCAGGCTCTGCGCGTCCAGCCTGAGCCTGACTTCCAGGACCCCTGGGCCACACCCCGCCCCAGGCCCGACCGCCCTCTGGGAGAGCCCCAGGGCTGGCATCCCTGGGAGGAAGTTTCTGGAGCTGCACAGCTGGGAGCTGACGTGAGCAGTGCCAGCTGGGGGCTCGCTTCCGACTCTGCCGAGGCCTTATTTGGAGGCGCTTCCGCTCCGAGTGGGGCAGCGACTGGCACAGTCAAGAGTGTTCAGAGACACCCCTCCTCTCCTGGTTATTTTTAGGGCCTGACAAAATAACTCGGGGAGCTGCTGTTCCCCACGCGCGGAGAAGCATGGAGTCAGACTGCGGGCCCCGGAGGGGTCTCAGCCACTCAGCCCTGCTCCCCACACCTGCGCTGCGGGGGAGACCGAGGCCCAGAGGGGAGGGCTGGCCCGAGGTCAAGGCCTGCTGCCCCCGCCAGCCCCGCAGCCAGGGGGCAGGGGCCACCATCGGCTCGCCCTGCGCGGGGGTCTCACTGCCTTGGGGCCCCTCTGTGGGCCTCTCTGAGCCGACCTGGCCAGGGTAACGGACGCCCCGGTGGGCAGAGGTGCAGCAAGTGGGGACGCATCAGAGGACGTCCTGCAGGGGCCAGAATCACCCTCACCATCTCCTATGGGGCTGCAGGGAGGGGGCTGCGGAATCCCCACTCTGCAGGGCATGAGAGACCTCCCCGGCGGCAGACAGCAGGTGGCAGAGATGAATGTAGGCGGGGGAACTTGTGAACCCTCACTTCCCTGACTGGTGCACTCTGAGGTCTGGGGGCAGCTCCAGGCAGGGCCTTGATGCCCTCCGCAGGGCCTGGGAGTGAGAGGATAATGCCTTGAGCCAGGACTCTTTTTGGGGCCTGGGGAGGACCGCAGGCAGCTCAGGCCCTCCAATTTTACGTTTATCAGAAAGGGCGGCCTGGTCACCTCCCAGGGTGGCAGGATGGCCGAGCTGTGGCACTTTCTGGGCTTCTTAAGTGGGACCCCAGCTGCCTTGTCACCTCGGGGTGTCACACAGCGAAGGTGCAGGGAGGTGGCAGCTCTCCCAGTCCTACGTTCTCCGACACAGGGCCTGGTTTCAGGAGGTCACAGTGACCTGGGGGCGGATGGAGCAGGGCTGCGAAGGACACTCCCAGCTAGTGGAAGATTCTGGAACAAGTCCTGGAGCATGAAGCACATGGTGGATTTGCTGTGGGAAGCCTTGGGGGTTCTGTCTTTCCTCTTGAATGAGACCTAGAGGAGCCAGCAGAGGCTGTGGGGTGCCCTACTGGTGGTCACGGAACAGCCCAGACGGCACTGAGGGACTGGTTGCCAGGCTGGGGGGAGGGTGAGAACTGAGTACATGTCATCTAATGGGGACACGAAGCTTTCCCACTGCGGTATGAATTTAGACCACAGGAAGGACTTCCCGACAGAGAGTGTGTTTGCGACTGCGTTGGGGCCAGGAAGTAGGGGGTGGGGAGAGGCGGGTGACCAGGCTCGGCCAGAAAATGCCTCTACCTACCTGGAGGGAGGGCCGCCCCAGGGAAGGGTGGGGGACTTCTTGGGTCTCCCTCTGCTCCTGCACTGTTGGCGCTGGTGACACAAAAGGGAGTGAGCAGGTGGAGCCAGGTGAGGAGGAGCTGCCTCCCATCTCAGGAGTGTGGGTGCTGATGAAATGCCAGGACTTGGCAGCTGCTGCTCCTGGTGGCTCCACCCCAAGGTGACTCAGAGGCTCTAGTCACTGTCCTTATGCATCCCTCCTTCCATCTATTAACCCATTCACCCTCCACATGCTCCCAGTCTGTGGGCGCTGGGGACAAGGTGACCTGGTGAGATCCTATTTTCAATCCCAGAAGTCCCATCATCAGCAACATAGATCATGCTGGCTGCCACCTTAGGCATAATCAGCACCAAAATCACTCTCCAACACCATCACTACTTCCATCTGCAGCTCCACCACCATCACCACCATCACCATCACCATCACCACCACCATCACCACCATCACCACCATCACCATCATCACCATCATCACCATCATCACCACCACCATCACCATCACCACCACCACCACCACCACCATCACCATCACCATCACCATCACCATCGTCACCATCATCACCATCACCATCATCATCATCACCATCACCATCACCATCACCATCATCACCATCACCACCATCACCATCATCATCATCACAATCATCACCATCACCATCATCATCATCATCATCATCACCATCATCATCATCACCATCACCATCACCATCATCACCATCACCACCATCACCATCATCATCATCACAATCATCATCACCACCATCATCATCATCACCATCACCATCACCACCACCATCATCACCATCATCATCATCACCATCACCACCACCATCATCACCATCATCATCATCACCATCACCATCATCATCATCACCATCATCACCACCACCATCATCATCATCATCACCATCATCATCACCATCATCACCATCACCATCATCATCACCATCACCATCATCATCATCACCATCATCATCACCATCATCACCATCACCATCATCACCACCACCATCACCATCACCACCACCACCACCACCACCATCACCATCACCATCACCATCACCATCGTCACCATCACCACCATCACCACCATCATCACCATCACCATCATCACCATCACCATCACCATCGTCACCATCATCACCATCACCACCACCACCACCACCA
This sequence comes from Mesoplodon mirus, assembly GCF_964341445.2. Lineage (NCBI taxonomy): Eukaryota > Metazoa > Chordata > Mammalia > Artiodactyla > Ziphiidae > Mesoplodon > Mesoplodon mirus. The sequence goes on from NC_138992.1 coordinate 1,629,050, forward strand.
CCATCACCATCACCACCACCACCATCACCACCACCATCACCATCACCATCACCATCATCATCACCACCACCATCACCATCACCATCACCATCAACCATCACCATCACCATCATCATCACCATCACCATCACCATCATCATCACCACCACCATCACCATCACCATCATCATCACCATCACCATCACCATCACCATCACCATCACCATCACCATCATCATCACCACCACCATCACCATCACCACCATCATCACCATCACCATCACCATCATCATCACCACCACCATCACCATCATCATCACCATCACCATCATCACCACCACCACCATCACCATCATCATCACCACCATCATCACCACCATCATCACCATCACCACCATCACCACCATCATCATCACCACCACCATCACCATCATCATCACCATCACCATCATCACCATCACCATCACCACCATCACCACCACCATCACCATCATCACCATCACCACCATCATCACCATCACCATCACCATCACCATCACCACCATCACCACCATCATCACCATCATCACCACCATCATCACCATCATCACCACCATCACCATCACCACCATCACCATCATCACCACCATCATGACCACCAAGACCTCCAGCTCCATCCACAAAACTGTTGCCACCACCCTGGGCTGCACATGTTCCTGCTCGTCATGGTAACCACCAGCATGCTCCGCCCACCCCCCATCCCGCATGGTGGTGCTGCTGATGGCAGATGAAGGGTAGCAGAGGACGTGTTCTCAGCTTCACCAGTGACAGGTGGCGTGGCTGCCCTTGGGTAATCTACCCATGGAGGGGAGGATCCAGGAATTAGAACCAGGAGAGCTGGGTTCAGATGCAGTCCCACCCTCACTACACGTGAAGCACTGGCAGCATCGCTTTGCCACCATGAGTTTCAGTTTCCTCACCTGCAGATGCCATCAGGACCAATGCCCTTGTCCCGCATCGGGAGCCCAGCAGTCTGAACGGCTGGATGAATACAGAGGCAAACCTAAACCTGCAGTGGTCCCTGCCCCAGTTCTGAGCACCTCACTGTCTCTGGTCTGAAACGCTGCCTAGCACAGGGCTCACCACCAGAAGGTGATGGAGGACCCAAGGCAGGGCCCGAGGGTTTTGGCAAGTCTTGTGGGAACATCCCTGGCAGGCTTCTTGCAGGGAGATCAAGGGAGCAGAGAGCACCTTCTGTGACTGGTCACCATGCCAGCCTGTCACAGAACATTGAACCGCTGTGAACGTGGGGCCCAGGCAGAACAAAGTGTGTGGCCTATCTCAGAAAGACACAGGCTTCTTGGAAAGAGGACCTAGGATGGAGGGGAAATTGGAGTCTGATCACAGGATGATTCTGACCTGGTCACACACTAAACCCTGACCCTGGTCCCACCCTGAGCCCTGACCCTGGTCATATACTGAACCCTGAGCCTGGCCTCTCACTAAATCCTGATCCTGGTCCCACGCCAAGCCCTGACACCAGCGGTTCACACCACCTGAGTCACTCCCTTTGTAGGCAGGGAGTGTATGGTTTGGGTGCATCTTGTCTTTTTAGTTTTTCTTTCAGTTTTTCTTTTGCATGTGGTGCTGGGCATGAACAGGGCAAGGGAGGTCAGGGAGCTGGCAAGACCTCGCGCTGGTCACTCCACAAGGACGGTGGTGAGTCCTCTGCAGAAAGCCAGCCTTCCAGACCCTGGCCTGGTGCTCTGGGCTACCTTTACCAGGGGGCGTCGCTGGGGGCTTGGGACTTTGTCCACCTGGACCCTCTGCTCCTAGGTACCCTCTGGCTTCCTTCTCTAACAGCCAGAGGATAAGGAAGCCAGCACAGGCCACAGCCCTCATCTAAATACCCCAGGCCAGATGGCCTTGGAATTCGGGACTCTCTGGGTTTAGAGCTAGTACAGTGCATGTGTGAGAGTTCACTGAACTCCCCAGGGGGAACACGCTAAAATGTGCATATGTGCGTTAAGTGGTTCAGATGAGCTATAACAAGCTTCAGTTGGGGTCAGGTCCTGCTGCTATATCTCACCAGTTTTGGCTTTTTGAAGTGTTGAGAATCGGACTGAGACACTATGTGCCCTCGTGAAGCGCTGGTTCTCGAGCGCTGGCCGCGTGTGACCGGAGGGCTTAGCATCACATCCTCCTGCTGCTGCTGCTGTGGCCACACCTCCCTTCCTGGCTGTTGTCCACTCATGTAGGGCCACTTGTGGTCACTCACGGTCACGGTCACGCAGCCCCTCCCAGGCATGCGTGGTCACCAGCGTGTCTCTCCAGGCTCGGTCATTCGAGATCACCCACGGTCACTGCGGTCACGCACACGGGAGGCACCACCCATCAAGCCCCTCCCCTGTCCCACCTCCACCTGCTGGTGAGGACTCTGGATGGGGGGTGGGTCACAGGCGCATCCACGCCTGGTGAGATTCCCACAAGCTGAGCCCTGAATGGGGAGAGCAAGGCCGCCACGGGAACCCCATGCCAGGCAGTGCCCCCGGCCTTTCAGCTGGGCCTGCCATCGGTTTCATCTTGGATCACATGGTTGGGGACCCATAATCTCAGGGTGCTGGGGCCTCCAAATGGTCCACCTGCACACCTCCTCTTTGGACAGCGGCCTCTGTCTGTTGCCTCTCGGAGCCCAGGGGTTCTGTCTGGCGGCTGAGGCCCTGGGGCTCCCAGGGGTGGGGTGCACAGCCTGCGGGGAGGGGATCTACATAGCCGCCCTCCACCCCCCAGCCTGGCAGTTCACCAGCCAGCTCCCTGCAGCAGCTCCGGGTGCCCCCTGCTGGAAGCACGGAGGAGAGGCAGGATCCCGCACTTGCACTCTGAGCGAGCATTTCAGAGCTCAGGCTCAGAAAACGGGCCTGACCGCAGGCAGGGCGTGGTGCCCACTAGGCCTCCCCAGCCCTCCCCGACCCAGGTGGAGGGACCGAGGTCAGCAAAGACCACCCCCAGCCCACCAGGGTGCTGGCTTGCGTGCTGCACAGAGGAGGGCCACACAGTGAAGACGTGGGTTTTTAATTCTTTTTATTGAAGAAAAGAAAAGGAGAGAAAAAATAGATTCCCCACCCCTGCTTCTTCCCGGAGTGGGCTTCTGGTCCTGCCCCTGGGGTGGCATAGGTGGGAGGGCTGTGCTCTCCGCCTGGGTCTGGGGAGGGGCCCCTGGGCCCTGGAAGGGTGCGGGGGGGCTGGCTGCTTCCCGAGGGGTGGGGGGGTCTAAAAAACGGTGCCAGGCTGGTCAGGCCAAGCAGGCTGGTCCTCTGCTGCAGCAGCTCAGGTGGGCATCCCAGGGATGCTGGCCGCACCCGGCCTGGCCATTGTCCACGGCTGCCTGCCCGCCCGCCGGGGCTGGGCCGGAGGAGGGCAGAGTCTGAGGCACCTTCGGGCCTCTGGAGCCCTGTGCCCACCGGGGCCGCCGCCTCCTGTCCCGTCTGGCTCTGGTCCCAGCACTGCGGGCCTCTGCCTGGCCGCCGTCCGAGCGCCCTGAGGCCGGGGCGCGGGCCTTGCCCGCCGCCCGTGAGCGTGTCTGTGCCCGTCCTGTGGCAGGAGCGAGCAGAGCAGCATCCCTCCTCCGTGGCCCGGTGCGTGGCCGCCGCCCGCCCACTCAGACCTCGGTCTGGAGGTCGATGATGTCCTGACCCACCAGCGGGATGGTGGCGCCCGACTTCTCCCACTCCACGCTCCGCAGCTCTAGCGGCGACGGCGGCAGCGGCTCCAGCTCTTTCTTCACCCACGCGGGTGGCCCGTGCGCTTTTCGGAGGCTCTCCCAGGGCCGCTTGTTGGGCGTCTGCTGCTTTTCTGGCTGCTGGCCGGCGGGCAGTGGAGGGGGTGAGGGCCCCGACGTAGAGACACAGAGCAGAACCGATGGGGAGTGGAGAAAAGAAGGTGGATAGTGAGGAAGGGACCAGACAGGCAGGTGAGGGCGGCAAGGAGACCCCGGCACAGACGGGTGAGCGTGGGCGCAGAGCCTTTCCTGGACCGCGCGAGGGCTGTGACCCCTGCCGTTGGGTGAGCTGGGGTGGCCTGCAGGGAAGGGCAGCTGGGGGCCCTTCCCACCCAGCACCCCTCGCTTGGCTACTGCCCGCCGCTGGGGGGCGGCCTTACCCAGGCTCCCCCAGCCCAGCCACAACCCAGCTTCTAGATGGCCCCTGGGACAGACCCATCCACCTGTCCTGTCCCTCCAGGGTCTACAATGGGCTGGGTCAGGCCAGTCCTTGGGAAAGGTTGAGTGAAGGAACAAATGAATGAATGAAGTAGGGCCGGAGGAAGGAGAGAAGAGCTTACCTAAGGGCTGTCCCACAGCCCCGCCCAGGCTCCGCCCCTGAGACCCTGCCCCCCACCCCTTCCCACCCTCAGCCCCGCCCTCCAGACCTTGCTGTCCGGGCCCAGCGCATCCTTGTCCTTCTCAGCGGCATGCTGCAACTTCCGGTTCAGGTCCTGGAACATGTCCTGGTGCCGCTTCCGGGTGTGCATGATTTTCTGCAGGGGGAGGAGGGGCGGCGGTCCTGAACCAGGAGAGGGGCTGCCCTGCCCCGCCCCCGCCCAGCGTAGGCTCCTGGGGACTTGCCTCCCCGTCAGGGCAGGGTCCTCCTCCCCAGCCTCTCCCTGCCTGTTGGAAGGGCTGGGCCCAGGTAATTGGGACAGGGGACACCAGGACCCACCTCAAAGTCCAGCTCCGCATAGCGCGATTTCCGCCGCTGTGGGGAGAAGGGGTTTGTGCACGGTCACAAGCAGTTCCCCCAAATCCCCCAGACCACGAGCTCCTGCCTGAGGATGAGGGAGGCCCGGGACCCCCTCGCCCCTGCCCACCGTTGGTCCTGGCCAAGCCCCGGGAGACACACCTCTGACTACACTGAAGCTATCGGTCTCAGTGCCCAAGTCCCCTGTAGGCCACCCCCGCCCGGAGACACCGGGAGCCCAGTCGGGGGCCCTGGAGGAAGAGGGTGGATAGAAAGAAGGGCCACTGGACGTAAGGAAACAGAAGCCCAAGGACCCAGAAGGCAGGGGCAGGCTGTGGGTGAGCCCTCATTCACCTACTGTGCCACCTTGAGGCCAGTGCCAGGGCTGGGCAAGGGTGTCCAGCTCAGGCGGCCCAGGACACGCTCCCAGGGACGAGTAGACCTGGACACAGGGCCGTGGCACTGCTGGCCGGCCACAGAACTGGTACCCGGGGCTGCATTCACCAGAGGCTACGAGCCAGGAGGTGGGAGCCCAGCCTGGGGAGGGTGGGGCTCCCCGAGGGTGCTGGGCCTGGCTGCTCCCCACCCCTGCCATCTCTGAGCCCCTGTCCTACAGGCTGAGCAGGGCTCGGGGGTCAACTGCAGGTTTTAGGTTGGTCTAAGGGGCCTGGCTGCCGTTGACTGACCAACCACAGAAGGAACTAGACTCAAGCAGCTTCAAGTCCAGCTCAGTGTCCAGGCCGAAAGCTCTTGAGCCCTTATGTGATGGGTGAGACCACCACCGAGGGCAACCACCTGACAAGTGGCCATTTCAGCACAGGTGCAAGCTCCCAGTCACGGTGGCCCAGCAGGCCCGGGGGTGCGGGGAGCATGGCAGGAGGACAGGTAGATGCTGCCCCCTCGAGGCAGAGCCCTGCCACTTGCCCGCAGGGGAAGGGGAAGGGAAAGGGGAAGGGGAGGGGAAGGGAAGGGGAAGGGGAAGGGGAAGGGGAAGGGGAGGGGAGGGGGAGGGGAAGGGGAAGGGGAGGGGAGGGGGAGGGGAAGGGGAAGGGGAAGGGGAAGGGGAAGGGGAAGGGGAAGGGGAAGGGGAGGGGAAGGGAAGGGGGAGGGGAAGGGGAAGGGGAAGGGGAGGGGGAGGGGGAGGGGGAGGGGAAGGGGAAGGGGAGGGGAAGGGGAGGGGAAGGGAAGGGGAAGGGGAAGGGGAAGGGGAAGGGGAAGGGGAAGGGGAAGGGGAAGGGGAGGGGAAGGGGAAGGGGAAGGGGAGGGGAAGGGGAAGGGAAGGGAAGGGGAAGGGAAGGGAAGGGAAGGGGAAGGCAAGCCCTCCCCTACACAGGCCTCAGGTTCCCTTCCTGCCAACAGGACTCATTCCAACAGGGGTGATGCCGGCCCCCGGGCTTCCCAGGCCTGGGCTCCCTGAGGCTGGCTGCCAGCCCCACCTGTGGAGCCACCGCCCAAACCCGCAGTGCCCACAATGCACCTGTCCCTTGTCCACTAGCCCCCCAGGCTGCCCTCACCTCCAGGGAGCTCGCGGACAAGGTGGACACGTTCTCATTCTTCGTCCCGGTCCCCGTGCTGGGCCCCGGGTGGGCAGCGGGCTCCCCGGGCTCCGCCAGGCTGGGGGGTGCCGACTCCAGGGTGGGGGGCGGGGGCAGGGGCTGCTGAGGGGGCGGGGGCGGCGGGGGCGGGGGTGGGGGGGGCTGGGTGGGGGGCGCCTCGGGGGGCTGGCGGGAGGGCGGGCTGCGGGCGGGGAGGCCGGCGTCGGGCGCCATGTTGAGATGGATGAGGCGAGTCTGGGGCATCTGGTCGATGTGGATGCTGTACTTGGGCTCCTCCTGGGGCTTGGGCCGCAGCACGGATGGAGCCGTGGGCAGGATCACGTAGCTCGTGTCCAGGGCCTTCTCCTGGGCTCGGCTCAGCTCCGAGTCCAGCTTCTTGAAGATGTCCCCGTCGCCGACAAAGGACGACTTAGGCACCCTGTCCTTCTTGAGGGTCAGCGAGTGGTTGGGGAAGTCGGGCAGGGGGCCGCCCGGGCAGCGGGGCGAGCCGTGCAGGTGCAGCTTCGACACGTTGGCCGGCAGGCTGTTGAAGTTGGGGGGCGCCTTGGCGTGGGCTAGCTTCAGCTTCTCTTCCTCGGGCAGAGACGGTCGCTTGAGCGTGCCCGTGATGGTGGCCGTGCGACAGGCCGCAATGTCTTTGTTTAGCACTGTAGGAACAGGCGAGGGGGGTCAGGGCGGCCGGAGGCGGAGGGGCTCCGGGTCCCGCAGCGGATCTGGGCACCCGCCCTGCGTTCGGTGCTGCAGCAGCTGGTGATTCTCCGTCCTTTCAAACAAGGCTGGGACGCAGGGGCGCCTCCCTGTCCTCCCCACAAGAGAACCAATGACCTCCACCCACAGTAGCTGGGAAGGGCAAGTGAGAGGCGGCCCGGGCCGCCTGGAAGTGCGGGGACCCAGCCCCTCGCTGCGGGCGGGACAGCCGTTCCCGGGGGCCCAGCCTCTCTTCTGTTCAGCAATGGGGACCAGGCTGCCTGGACCTCTGACCTGGGCTCGGGCTTGCGCACCGCCCGGCTCGCCCCTGCCAGTCAGTTCAGCCTCCACTGGCCCGCAGAGGGCCCAGAGCTGCAGTCCACAGCCCACTCAGGGCTGATCCTCTGGAAACCCTCCCCACGCTGGCACTGCTCGGTGGACAGGCTCCCACGTCACACCCTCACCCGGCCTCCAGCGCTCATCAGCTGCTCCCCGCAGCCCACCTCCTCGGCACACACCCTCCGAGCCGCCCAGGCCGCTGGTCACTTGCCCGCCCTGGTCCTCCTCCTCCGCCTCCCCGATGGCCAGGGGTCTCGGGCCCCTTCTCTTCTCCACCCTTCAGATGCGAACACCAGCACCCAGGTCTGCAGTCCTGCTCTGCCCCCAGTCCCCGTGGCCCAACGAACCTACCATCTTCCCTGCCAACCTGCTTCCCGCCCCTCGCATCAGGGTCAGGGTCAGGGTCAGGGTCAGGGTCAGGAAAGGCTCCCTCCCTCGGTGCCTCTCCCTTGTGTGTCCCTTCCCTCCGGCTGTCTATGTCAGAGCCAGTGTTGAGCCCCACGGGCCTTCCCTGCTCAGATCCAGCTGCAGGAGGCCTCCTGTGCGCTCGCCGGGGCCCCCAGCTGCTCTGTGCTGGTCCCTGCCTTCTGTCCACCCAGCACCTGGCTGTGTCTGTGGTCCCCACCCAGAGCTGCCGGCCGCTTGCTCCTCTCGAGGCCAAGGGTCAGGCTGGGCCATGTTACTAATGAGGAAGGAACTGGAGGCTCAGGGAGGCTGGTACTACACAGGGCTGGGCCCAAGCCCCCAAAGGCCCCTAGGTCTTGGGGTCACCTCTCCTCTCAGGGGGGTTGGCTAGAGCACACAAGACTAAGATGGGGCAGGAAGGACGCTCTGTTAACCTCCTGTCCAGCCCAAGCCAGAGGTCACCTCCTCAAGGAAGGCTTCCTGGGGTCCACCTGGCAGCAGCAGACACTCCCCACCCAGGGCTGTAAGCCCCCCCCCACTGTGGCTATCTCTAGAAAAGATGCTCCACAAATACCTGACAGACCATAGGAACCAAAACCAGTTAGTCGTCCACAGCCCCAGACGCTGCCTTTCACTGCACCAAACACCTGACTCATAAAAAAATGATGCCTGGACAGCTTCCTTTTATTAGGCAATTGATTCCCTTTTTGCACTTGCTTCCAGGAAGCTCATGGCTAGCCTAGGGCTCAGCAGTGGGTCCTTCTCACTGCTTTCCTCCTGCTTCCACTAACAGCCCCCAATCTGAAAGCTCGACCAGCCCCTCCTCCATGGTTGGAGTAACAGTGAAGAAAAGGAGGCAACACAGAACATGGGCCCTTGAGGGAGGGCAGGCAGGGTGGGGGAGGGGTGGAGGCGGGACAGGGGGCGGGACTCACAGAGCTGGCCCAGCCTCATTGTCCCTACAAGGAGGCTGGAGGGCTGAGGGATAGGGGCGTGCTGAGGGAGAGGAGAGGGCCAGGGCTGGGGCGGGGGAGGCCCCAGGTGGTTCCTTCCAGTGCTAAGGGCTCCACCACCACTGGACGTGCTACGCACCTGCCAGGCCTGAGCCCCAGGACAGTCTTCTGGAGGCTTCTGCTCCTGCCCCCACAGACCTGCCTGCGGCCTCAGGGGAGCGGCTGGGGGATGGGAGGCATGGAGGTGGCTGGCGGGGGTGGGATGAGGATGAGCGAGCCGACAAGCAGACAGACGTACGGAGAAAAGAAAAGGCAGTGGGCCCGGGGAAGGGCCACCTGTCGCTCTCACCTGTCAGGCGCTCACCTGATCTACAGGCCAGATCCACGTCCTTCTCAAAGTCGGTCTGCAAGGCAGAGACGGGGCAGAGTGAGCCCGAAGGCGAGCGGGCAGGGCTGGGCTGCTGCCCCGCGCACCACGCTGCCTGCAGGCTGCGGGCAAGGGCCGCCCTGGAGTTGCAGCCACACCTCAGAGGGGCGCGTGTGATGCCGTGTGTGTGCGCGCGCACGCGCACGCTCCTGAGGGCCAAGGGTGTCCACAGGCTCAAGGGTGCCCATGGGCTGACGTGTTCACCCAAGGTGAACCCCCGTGTGCCCGTGTGCCGCGTGTGCACAGCTGTGGGCATGTGAATGTGCACGCACGTGTGCACACGCTCTCCCTCCAGTGCATCCGTGGGTTAGGCACAGCTCACTCATGCCCTTGGCCTCGAGTCCCTCCAATGGGACGGGACACACAGAGGGCCCCACGCCAGAGCCCCTGCTGCCCAGGCCACCACCACCCACTGATGTGCCGGGAAGGGGGCATGTCCCACGTCACCCCTTTGGTCCTCACCACAGCCCTGGGGATGAGGAAATGGAGGCCAGCTGGCCCAGCAGAGGCAGAGTGGGGTCGGGACGCAAATGTCCAGTGCCAGGGCGGGACCAGCTGCCCCTGGAGCAGTGGCCGTGGTCCCTGCTGCAGCACCTGCCCGGTCCCAGGCTAGGAGCTGGGGGAGGCGCAAGTGGGTGACCTCGGCCCCGCCCTCAGGGAGCTCGGCCGGTTGGGGAACCCAGCTCGGGCCACCCCAGGCTGGGCGGTGGCCTCCTCCAGGGACTGTGGGGCCTCAGGGGATGGCAGGGCCCTTAGTCAAGCCTGCAAGTTCCTTCCTGGCAAACGCAGACGTCAGGTTGTCGTGAAGATCACAAGATCTTTGCCCAGAGGTCAGGGATCAGGCCAGGAGAAGTGTCAGGAGGTCCAGAACCTGGCTTCCTCCCACCGTGGGCCCCTGCCTCATCCTTGAAAACGCCTCCCTGAGCCTGGCTGCTGGCTTCTGCCAAGGCCCTGCCTGTGACCCTCACAACCGTCATGAGGTGGCCAGCACCCTAAAGACTGAAGGAGCACCTCCCACCTGCCAGGGGGCACCCAGCGGGCAGCAGGCATCAAATGACAGCACAGGGAATTCCCCCAGGACGTTACCAAGGCCTGAGCAGGTGGCCTGATGGGGGTCAGGAAGGGCTGCCTGGAGGAGGTGACACCTACAAAGTGGGCAGCAGGAGCAGACAAGGGTGTGCTGTGCCTGGGGCTGGACAGTGTGTGTAATGCCAGAAGACCAGGGAGTCAGGTACTTAGAGATCTGGTTGAGGACAAGGCTACGGTGGGGTGGGGAGTGGAGGTTAGGGCCCATCCCGGGTGGAGGGCAAGGAGAAGCGTGGAAGACATACAGAGTGGGGCAGGAGCCGAGATGAGGGCCGGACACCCAGAGAGTGGTGTCTGGCCAAAGGGCACAGCTGGTACCAGGGGGTAAGCTTGGGGTGGATGCCAGCCCCGCCCAGATCCCTCGTCCACTGGACCCTGCCCATCCCCAAACCCTGGACCGGGGACTTCACCTTGGCGAGCCTCCGTTTCCCCAACCTTAAACTGGGCTTGGAGGTCCTCCTAATTGGGCTGCTGGGGCCTGGTGGAGATGCCCAGTGGGGGTGCCAAACAGGGGCAGCCTACGTCCCGGCCCCGAGCCCTACCATGAGCTGGGCGTGGCCATTCTGGAAGGAGCCCCCCGAGTCCCCGTTGCCCTCCTCCTGGCGATCCACCACGCGGCACTTCACAGCGTCCTGGACCTAGGGAGGGAGAGCAGAGGCGGTCGACGGCCAGCCCGCCCCCCGTGACCGCAATGCCAGGAAGGTGAGGCCGAGTCCCACCAGGGTGGCATTTCAGCGAGGGGCAGCCCTGCCCCGGATGCACACAGGCCCACGGGCCCACGTGCCGTGGGGAAGGGCCTGCAGTGGGGGAGGAGGTGCTCCCAAGGGCACAGGCTCATCTGCGAGCCGGAAAAGGGACAGCGGCTCGGGGCAGCCTTGCCAGCAGCCAGCCTTTGGGCCCAGCCTCTCCTCTGACCTCTGAGATCCTCTCTATGCCCGTTTTGGGTGAAAACTCAAAAACATGGAGCTCTATGAGCCCCCGAGAATACGCTGCAGGCCCTCCTAGCTGGAATCTGTCGTTAAGAGCCCACCGTTGGCCTAAGTGGGTCACCGGGTGTCCAGACCTATCCTGAGTCTCCGTGGCCTGCACATCCCTGAATGTCTGGGGCAAGCTGGGGTCAGGCCCCCACTCCCTTATCACTGAGAGCAGCGGGCTCCATCAAAGGGAAATGAACAATGACAGCCTCAGACTTCTCAGAGGGGACAGTAAGGGAGGCTCCAAGCGAGGGGCCACGCGAGCAGCCAGCCCAGAGCTGGTCAACAGAAAGCAGCCGCCAGAGGAGGAGGAGGAGACCCGCTTATCCAGGGACGCTGCTGGTCAATGAGGGCAAGAGCCACGGGCAGCACCTCCACCTGCCATGGACAGCGCTGGGCACCGGGGTCAGCAGTGAGCAAAGTGCCTGTCCTCGGGGAGCCGATGCTTCAGAGGTCACGGAGGGAAGCAAAGGGAATAAATGAAGGTGCAGGCCGCTAAAGCACGGAGGGTGGGGTGGGCTGAGCATAGAGGGCTTCCTGGAGGAGGCGTCCTGAGTGAAGGTGGGGAGACCTGAGAGGAGGGCTCCCAGTAGACCCACCATGGACCCCTGGACTTGTTCCCACTCACCCCGGACACTGAACCTGTGCTGCTGTGAGGGACTTGGTCAGAGGCAGGGCCAGGGTCTTGCTGGCCTCAGAGCCCCAGACACTCAGAGCACACCCACCACAGGTGTGCCTTCCTCCCATCCTTGCACTTGCTGACCCGGCTGGCAAACGCCCACTAAGCCCTGCCACGTGCCCAGCAGGGGTGGGCCTCCACCCAGGGGACGGCAGACCTGAAAGCACGTCCTCCGCTGGCCTGAACAGCAGCTGAGGTTCCCCGATGCCTAGTGTCCCCACTCTGCCCCCCTCAGGACATCCAGGCTCTTCTGGCGCAGACGAGGACCCTGCTTGTCCACCTGCTGGAACGGTCCGTGCCCACGGGGCCAGCCTCTGTCTGCCCCTCATGGCCCGTCTTGCCCAGCACGGCCGAGCTGGCCCAGGTGGCAGGGTCCCTGAGCGCAGCCCCTGCACACAGGACCCTGGAGCTCATAGAGGGCAGACGGAGAAGTCTGGCCCCCGTGTCCTCTGGCCCAGCCCCCGCGGGCGTGCTTGGGGTCTTTATCCCGACCCCACCTTCTCGTTTCCTGATGGAGCAGCCCGGAGCTCCAGACACCCCCGCGTCCGTGCTGGCACCCGGCAAGCCCTCCCTCTGCGCCTCCTGTTCGCACTCGGGGCTCCTCCACCCGACTCCACCTTCTAATCGCTTTCCGATTTGCACCCTCCCTCCTTTCAGGGACACGGCCCGTCTGCCCCGTCTACTGAGCATTTCCATTTCTGCTCTTGTGTTTGTAATTCCTACAGGCTCTCTTTCTGTTCTCGGGGTGTCCTTTTGTCCCAGCTGTGGGTCTTGCTTCACAGAAGCGAGGCAGCTGAGAACCACGAGCCTGGGTCAGCCCCACTCCTGCCCCGTCTGTCCAAGGGGAGCAGGCAGTAGCTGCTTTGGGGGGCTGTCCTGAGACTCCCTAATGCGAGGAGGTTGGGGGCCGGGGGCACGAGGGCGTCCACGTGGGTCTGTGAGGTCGCCTCCTCCTGGGCCGTCCCCGTGGCTCCGGTGCTGGCGGATCCGCGGCTTTCCTGGGGAGACTCTCCTCAGGCCCTCAGGACTTGAGAGTGGATGCTCGGGACCGGCTGGACATTTGCAGGTGGTGGAAACGCCGTTTCCACATGAGAAACGCCAGGTCTTCACTCCTCCTGTCTTTCCTGCAATGGGAGCCCCTGGAGAGGGGTGGCCCGTCTCTTCCATCTGTGAGCCGGGGGGACCCAGCTGTTCCCAGCGTGGCATCCCCATCTTCAGCTGTGCAGGCCCCCAGGCCAGGGCCCTGGTGTCCACCCCCTGGGCGGGAAGTTCCAGGCAGGGGAGGCTGGGTGGGCAGCGCTGCCTCAGCAGACAGATGACCAGTCGTCCACTCCAGACTCTTCCTCGGCATCCGGGGACGCTCCGGCCTCACGCCCCTCGGCCGCCCTGTGCTCCTCCCTGCTCTCCCCACGACCCCTAAGTGGACTCCCACGCGCCGACGTCCAGGGGCGTGGTTTTTCGCATTCCCACCCGCCTCACGTAGCGGCCCATCCCGAGTCACTGCTACCGGTCAGGGGGCAGTCGGGACGGTTTGGTAAAAACCTTCTCTTGCACCTCCTGGAGAAGCCCAGAAAACGCCAGAACGGGGGTCTCAGCTGCCACAGGAGCTGTTCCCACCTCCAGCGGCTCCCATGCCCCTGGGCCCTGGGAGGACAGAGCCCACCCACTACCTCGGTCTGAGCCAGTGCGGGGCACCAGGGCGTCTTCTAGAAGAAGCTGTCACCTTAATGAGTGACCGCTCCTGGCAGCCCTGGCCGCATGCTGGACCCAAGTCCAGCTTTGCGGAAGAGTCCAGGCCAAGGAAGCGGCCCCTCCCCGCTGGCCGGCCTCCTCCCAGAACCTTCCCGCCGCGGCACGTGGGGAGGTGGCGCCTGGAGAAGGCTGACTGCCCACCCGCCGGCCCACCTCTCTCCGCAGGATGCAGTGCACCATCACGATGACGAAGCCCTCCAGCGAGTCGAAGACGGCGAAGAGGATCTGGAAGAGGGCGGATCGGCGGTCGGTGACAGCGAGCACGGCCGACATCCAGGTCAGCGCCAGCAGCGGCAGTACCACGCAGGAGCTCCACAGCGAGGCCCTGCGGACGGGGCGGCGGGCGGGCGGCATCAGGGCTGCCCTGCGCCCTGCCGTCCACGCCCTGCCCCTGGGAGGGGCCACCCAGGCCGGGACCTGGCCTCAGCCCAACTCCCTCACCGGGGCCGGGGCCGGGGCCAGGCTGCCCGTCCCACCTGGGGCACGTCTCCCTTGGGGCCCCACTGGGCCTTCCCTGCCCTGGGCTGCACCCTCTCCTCCCCATCCCCTTAGAGACCGTCTCCCACTCAGCCCCGATGCCGCCTCTCTCGGGGAGCAGACTTCTGCGCCAACACCCCCAGCCCGAGGGCTCCCAGCGCGGCTGGGGACTCAGGACGGTGGTCCCAATGGGCTGGGCAACAGTGAGGGTGGGGGCGAGATCTCTGGAAGGCGAACGTTCCTGACTGTCCAGGAGGCCCCAGGGAGCAAGGCACCCTGGAGGGAGGGGGGAGAGCTGGGGGAAGGGGGAAGAGGTTTCTCCTCCCAGAGCCCTCAGGCCCCCAGCCAGGGGTCCAGGGCCAGAACTGCAAGATGGCCACAGGGGAGGGCGTTTGGTGAGGCCTCTGAGCTCTGGACAGAGAGAAGGGGGGGGTGGGGGGGAAACCAGAGAACTCCTCAGGGAGAAGGAGGAAACCTGTGAGGAGAGAAGACAGATGACAGACAGACAGACAGGGCCAGGCGGGGAGGGCGTGGGGCGGACGGACGGACAGACAGGAACAGAGACGACAGGCGCTTCCTCCTCTTGGCGGGCCCTGCTCTGCCCTCCCCCGGGGAGGACCTGCCCTTGCTCCGAAGCCTTCGCCCCTTCTTCCAAGGAGTCCTCCAGGAGCACCCCCACGGCAGGCACGGCCCTCTGCAGCCGGCCCCTCCCTGCACCACCCACACATGTGGCCGCTCTGAGCCTGCCTCCTGGTCCCCACAGCAGGGACGCTATGCCAGCCAGGGGCTGCGTGGGCACAGAAAGCACACCAGCAGGGTGCCCGGAGTACAGTGTCGGGAAACCTGCCTGACCCACCCCCGCCCCGTCCCCGCCGCTACCACCACTCTCAGGGCCACTGCGGCCTGAGGACCACAGCCAGGGTCAGCTCTGCCCCCTGGGCCGGTGACCGCCTGCAGGGGCTCCTGGCGTTCCTGCCACTATCCCCAGGGGCGGGGGCATCAGGACCCCCTCCTCCCTCATGGATCACCCTGGTCAAAAGGAAAGGCAGAAACAGGTGGGGCAGAAACTCGGGGAGGCCACCAGGAAGGAGCTGGGGGCACCGGGGCTGGGGGTCCAGCCAGGTCAAGGACCCCCCAAACCAGTGGGACCTTGACCGGGGCGGGGGCAGAGGTACCCCCCCAGACTGTACGCTCTGTTTCTCCACCCTCTCCAGCCTGGCTCAGCCACTGAAGCCGCTTCACCCCTGCAACTGGACCTGCAAGGGGCCCAGCCCCGTGGGGAACTTCTGCCCTCACGCCCCCCAGGCAGGGCCCTGGGCCTCCACGTCCCCCTCCATCTCCTCCTCAGCTCGTCTCTGTGACCGGGGTCCCCCGTCCCAGGGCCAGCCCCGTATCTCCTCCAGGATGCAGCCTCTAACCCTGCCCCTCCCAAAGCCTGCCCCAGCTCAGGGGATGGCTCTCGGGCCCCCTGCCCGGCGGCTCAGGCCAGAGCCGAGGGTCACCCTGAAGCACCCACGCCTCTTCCCTGGGCACAGCACGGGCTCCAGAACTAGACCTCGGACCGCTCTCCTCGCCTCCCCTTCCAGGGCCCTGCTGGCCCCCGGCACTGATGACAGGCGAGCCAGGTGGAGGCCTCCTGGGCGGGGTACCTGCACCTGCGGGCACTCTCCCCTCCATACCTGCTGTGCCGCACCTGGCACAGGGCCTGAGAGAAGGGAGCCTTCCCGTGACGGCAGCCCGGCCCTCAGTGTCCCCACCATGGCAGGCGGGGCGCTGCAGTCTGTCTCCTCCCTTCCAAAGTGGGCCTGCTCTAGCCAGAGCCCTGGACACAGCTCCTCGTGTTCTGAGCAAGAGGCGCAGACCTCCCCCACCAAAACTTCTCATCTCACTGTGAGTCATCTTCCCTTGGGCCCGAGGCCTGGCATTTACTGCCTGATGCTGCAGCAGGCTGGCAGATGGCCGGGGCTTGGGGATCCGTAAATTATTCAAATTCCTGCAGCCCAGCCTCTGCAGTTTCTGAAACATTTCTGCAGAGGGCCTTGTGGAGGGGTCATGCAGGTCCAGGCGTGACTGCTGGGGAGGACAGGAGGCGGGTGGGGGGAGGCCCGGCAGCTGCACCACCTGCCCCCTTTGGAAACTCAGATGCCTCTGGGGGAGGGGCTTTGAGTGTGGATGGGGGCGGGGGGCAGGCAGGGCCGCTGGGAGACTGTCCTCCACCCCACAGGCCTGCGTGTGTAACAAAGGAGACCCAGGGCGTCTGGGCCATGGACTCCAGCACGGAGGAGCAGCCCGCCCTCCCGGAGGTTTCTGGCTCCACCGGACAAGTCCCCACCCCGGAACCGTGTCCACCTCTGCTCACTCGCTCCCCGCGGCCAGGAGTGCCCTCTCCACGGGGCCCCTGAATCCCAGGAAGCAAACAGGAGGGTCCCAGGGGACCTGTGTGTCTGGGGACAAGACGACCACTCTCGGGTCATCTGAGCCAAGGTCCCTCCGGATTTGGCATCCACCCTGGACCCCAGGCCGCACTGGCCCTGCCCCGCTCACAGACCCCTGGTGGCAGCCCGGGGTCAGCGAACAAGCCAGCTGCCCCAGCACGTCCTGTTTCCAAGGCTGCACCTGCCTCTTGCGCTCACGTTCAAATTCATGACCGACACGCACACGCACACACGCCACACTCCTGCACACTCACGCAGAGCGCTGCGACCCCCGCGTGACCACACACTGACGACGGCCACCAGTTGACCGTGTTCTCGCGGCCCGAGGCCTGGCCCGGCTCCCTGCCCTCCGGTCAGTCTGGTACTGCGAGGCCCCGGGGGATGGACGGGGGTAGCCTGGCCGGGGAGGGGTGGGGTCAGGGCAGGAAATGAGGTGCCAGAGCACGGGGAGGGCGGGCAGGGGCTGCCTAGGTCCCCCAGGGTGGACGGCAGAGAGGACAGAAATGACAGAAAAAGCTGAAAACAAACAAATGTGACTGAGGCGAGCAGAGCCCGGCGGGCGGGCGGATGGGCGGGCGATGGGCGGCACTAACATGGCGTTACTGGCGGCTTCGGAGGTGGCGTCGGCCGCAGAGAGGGCTCCACACTCGGCACATGTGAGGGCGCGCCCGAGGGGGGCCCGGGGCAGCTGACTGCAAGTGAAATTAAAAGACTGAAACGAAAGCAAAATTGTTCTCGTAGATACTGGGGGGGCGGGGGGGGGTTGGGGGCAGGGACAGCAAAAGCAACCAGATGGCGTCCAGCCCGAGCCTCCCCGGGCGGGGACAGGGTCCCGGGGCGCTGTGGGCGGGGACGGGGTCCTCGGGCCTCTTTCCATCTGACGCACCCGGAGCCCGGCGGGGGCAGGGGTGGAGAGCGGGGTGCTGGCTCTGTGGCTGGACGCTGCTGGCCTGAGGGCAGCGCAGGGCTGGGACCATGTGCGTGCACGTCCAGTGGGAGGGTGACACTATCCGCCCACATTCACACGAAAAAGCAGGACACCTGGGCGCAGCCACTGTCCCTTCCCTCTGGTCCGCCCACATCTGGTCTGACCAGGCGCTGCCCCCGCCAAGGAGCGAGGGGTTCGCCAGATGGTCAACGGTGGCGTCTGTGAGCTACCTGGGCAGCGGCCTCCCTGCCAGCCCTGCGCGTGTGCCCGTGCGCGTGGGCACAGAGACCACTGGGGGCCTCCCGTCTGCGTGGGGGCAGGGCCGCTGCAGCCTCACAGGCGGGTCCGCGCGAGCTTCCGAGCCGTGGCACCGCTGCACCTGGGGAAGGGGCCCAACGGGGCAGGCGGCCGCCCGGCCACATTGGGCTCTAAGTTAGCAGCCCAGCCCTGCTCTACCAGCCACTCCCAGGCCTCAGCCTTGGTCTGCTCCGCTGTGAAGTGGGAACAAGACAGCAGACCCTGCCTCAAGAGTTACTGCAGGGAGCGAATCAGACAGTGCCACGGGGTGGGTGCGCCGCGCCTCACTGGCGCCCTGACCCTGTGCGCACCCCGGGGCCTCCTCCGTGTGTGACCCACTGTTCTGGGAGCACGTGTGGGTGGCAGTGTGGGCTGGGCTGGGCTGGGGGGACGAGCCTGCCAACCCCGAGTTCACAGACGCAGAGAAGAGGCCCAGAGAGTGTAGGACGCAGGCCCGCAGACGGCCAGGACAGGCTCCCAGCCACTGCAGGCTCTCCAGGGTCACACTCCTCCCCCAAAGCAAGTTTCTAACCAGGACAGAACCCACCAGGGACCCAAGGGGAAGGATTCCAGAAGCTTTTGTTCCCAGGGAAAAGCAAGAGCAGGAAGAGAGGGGGAGGGAGAGAGACAATGAGAGACAGAGACCGAGCAGGACTGGCACAGAGGGGAGGTGGAGGAGGGGGTGGGGGCCCCCACACAGACACCAGCCAGGGCAGAGGGACAGACAGAGCAGCAGGCAGAGGCAAGGTGAGGACGGCTCAGTGCTGGGGCAGGAGAGAGGGGGCCTGTCCCAGCCCACAGCTGGCCCCCATCCGTGATGGCAGGGCTGCCGAGACCAGGGTGCTCCTGTCCCCTGGCAGCCAGAGGAGAAGCACCCTTCCAAGCTTGCTCCTCACCCAGGGCTGGGCACCACAGCCACTCAGGACCGCCCACCTGCAGTGCTGTGTGCCCTCCGGCCAGGCACTGCCCTCTCTGAGCTCAGGCTCCCAGGTGGGAGGAACATCCGGCCCGGCCCCTGCATTGTCCCCATGCTGAAGGCATCACAAGGATGGGCAGGCCACATCCTGGTTCAGGGTCACCCAACCCCAAGGGAGAAGCCCGGGGCACCCTCCCACCACTCTGGTGGGCCCGGGGTCTCCAAAAGCGATCAGTTCCACCGTTTCTGAGAACTTACGGAGCCCCTGCTCTGTCATGGGGCAGATGGGGAAACTGAGGCGCAGAGCAACGCGGGGCTGGTCACGCAGCCCTCCACGCCTCTGTTTCCTACTTGCTCAGGAAGCGGGTGGGGCTCGAGGGCAGCTGGGCTCGGGGTCATTTAGACTCCAGGTGGGGGGTGGCGTGGCGGCCGGTCCTACCCTGCCCGCTCCTTCAGCTTCTTGTCCGTGATGCCGTCCTTGGACACGAGCTTGTTAAACACCAGGATCCCGATGACCATATTCACCTGCAGGGCGGGGAGGAGCAGCTGTGGGGGGGCCCCCAGGTCAGGAGGGGGGCTCCGGGGGGAGGCAAAGACCCCGGGGGCTCTGCCGGCTGCCCTCACGCTGTTGTCCCTTTACCCCACCGTCTCTTTCCAGAGCCCCAGCCACTAGGTGGGGTTCTCCGTGCCACACGGTCCCCCCCACCCCGCCCAGGGCTGGGCACCGCAGCTCAAGCCTCCCACGTGACGAGTCCCTAGGCCCATGGCCATCCCCACTGGGGTCGGCAGTTTATGAAGCTGGGATTCCATCTGGGCTGGGGTCACGGTGAGCCTGTCCCTGTCCAGAGCGGGACTGACCAGAGCAGTCAAACACGCGAGCGGGTTGGCCGAACCACGCTGCCGGGGCACTTGTCCCACTCAGACCACAGAGGGGACCTTGGGGGACCTCCAGCCCAGCCGCCGCCCACACCCAGGCTCGCCCCGCGTCCCCTCCTTAGCGTCCCTGCAACTTGTGTGCCTTCCACACACGAGCTCGCCCAGCTCAAGCCGGACCTGACGCCACCTCGGGACACCTCCTGCCTGGCTCTGCCTGAGCCACACTGCTCTCCGCACCGCGCAGCCCTTTAGGGACCTTAACCCAGGGCCGCCACCCCACAGGTGCCTTCCCTCAATCCCCCACCGCTGGGCACCCGGCCCTGGAAGTGCTTCTGGGCATTGAGGCTACTCTCCTGCTGCTCCTCAGACTGCCGCCAGACAAAGAGAAGCTGCCCCAGCGTCCCAGCCATCCCCCTCCTCCACAGCCTGCAGGCCCTGGTCTCCCCTCCCCTCTGGCCTCCTCGCCTGGGTGAAGGGGGCTCCCAGCTCCCATCCTCACTCCCCTAGGGTTTCCACTCTGCAGAGAGGCTGCCTGACCCCCAGCCACATTCCTGCGTCTCAGGCGGGGACTGGGACTCCGTGGGTCCCTGGACCCGGAGGTCTGGGGAGGCCGACTCCCCGCAGCCCCACAGAGCCAAGCTCGTGGCCGCACACACACCCCAGCCCTGCCTCCCGCCGTCCGGGCGAAAGCAGCTTTCCAGGGTGACAGCGCTGGGGCGGGAGAGGGCAGGACATCAGTGGCCGCCGCCCCGCCTGCAGCAGGCTCTGTGCCTGCCTTTCCCGGCGTGTCCCCATGTTACAGGAGGAGCCCCGGGCAGGAGCGCACGGCGGGTCAGGACTGGCCCTGCCCTCCAGATGCTTTGTGGGAAGGGCCGTTGGGGGGGTCCTGCCTCTGAAACCCCCGCTCCTGCCTCTCCTGGGGTGCCTGCCCTTAGAAGGCCCGGCCCACTGCCTAGTGGCATTCAAATGCCCGGCACGCTGCCGCTTCCCTGCCCGTTGTCTTCCAGGAATAAAGGAGCTGGTTCTGGCTGGGGCTGGCCCACGGATTCTGCCCACTAACTCCACCCCCCCACTGGCTCCCCCAACTCGTGCCCCCTGCAGGCTCAGCCTCCCCTGGGTGCCCTGGGCTTCACTTTCGTCTGCCCTGTCCAGCCTGCGCCCGAGCCTGGCTCGGATATGACAACAAGGAGGTGTGGCCCTGCCCAGACAGCAGGACTCTGCAGACGCGATGCCCTCTCCTGGGGGCAGGCAGGAGGGGAGGGCGAGATGGGCCCCGAGCCAGGCCTGGCAGAAGCCATCGATACCCCCCAGCCTCCCTCTGCTCATCCGTAACCGGGGGACAATAACCCTGTGTGCATGTGGCACTCTCAACCCTCACCAAATGGACGTGGGCACAGCAGAAAAAAACCCACTGAGGGTCAAGCAAGGGGAGGTGCTTCCCTCCTCCAGGGGGTGACGGGCTGGCCCCATTGAGGGAAAAGCCCCAGGCCTAGCCGCGCCCCTGCTGCCCCGGGCAGCCGTCTGTCCGCCTTCCCTGCCCTATGGTCACTCGCTCATCAAATCCGCAAGACCTCCTGGCAGGTACACAGCCGGTGTCCAGCAATCAGGCAAAATGTGCTCAGAGAAACAAAAGGCCGCCAGCCCAGCCACGCCTCTGCACCCCTGCGGCAGGTCAGGGGGGTGATCTGTGGACACCACCCACCCCTGGTGACCAGGGCAACCCTGATGGGGCAGCAGGTAAAACCCAAGTCCGAGCCAGGGGGAGGCGAGGGGCTCAGCCTGGGATGTCGGGATGGGGGTCAGTACCAGCACGACGGCCGCGGCCGGTCCCACGAAGGCATACAGCAGTCCCCCCTCCAGGGAGAGCCAGCAGCTGGGGAGGGAGACAGGCTGGTTAGCGGCCAGGCGTGAGCCCCCATCCAGTCACACACACACTGGGCACCACCAGTTTCCCAGGAGGGCAGTGTGTCGCTGACAAGTGGCAGAAGACAGCCAGGTGACCGCACCTTCTTTAGCTTCAGGACCCATGGGAGCCCCCAGGCAGCTGACAGACGAAGTTTACGGATGAAGAAGCAGGTCCAGAGCCGGGGACCACACAGCAGAGGGCCAGGCCGCCAGAGGAAAGTACCCTGACCGTCCCCCTCCCCCGACTCTCCCCCCAGGCCTGGGCTCCCCCACTTGCCTCACAGACCCTCCCCAACCTCACGTGCAGACCCTCTTTCCTGACATCATGCCGAAATGTTGGGCTGGGTCCCCGGCCTGGACTTCCACCCACCCCCTCAACCCAGGCCCTCTGCATCAGGCCCCCTGCTCACACGATGACCTGGGCCCTCCACCGAACTCGGTCACCAGCCCCAGCCTTACTTCCCCAGATCTCCTGGACACCACCCAGGGCAGTCCACAGGAGCCCTGAGCCCAGTGAAGGCTGCTCTGACTCCTGCACGTGCTGTGTCCTCTGCCCCGAGCTCCCTGTGCCACGCCGTGTGCCAAGTGCACAGCTCTCCACCCTTCAGAATCCTGCTGCGACACCCCACCTCCTCCTGATGTGTCCCCGAGCCCGGCAGGCTGGGCGCTCCTTCCTCTCAGCCCTGGGGATGGTGTTCACACTTCCTTCCCAGTACTCACCCCACGGGTCCTCGTTCGAGTGCAGGGGGGTACCTCAGGGCCTGGTCACATCCTGTCCCCCTGGGGCTCCGCAGTGGGCCAGGCCTGCACAGCCCTGTCAGCCCCTCCTCCTGGCTCCCGCTGCCCCGTTCTTCCCCACATCCACATCCATGGCTCCTCAGGCAGTGGCTCCTTTCCCCCCATTTTGGGAAGCCACATGGCCTCCAGGATAACCCCGAGCTTCCTGGCTTGGCATTCAAGGCCCCTGGACCTGGCCCAGCCGACCCTTCAGGGCCTCAGTGACTTCATCTGTGAAATAGGCACCCCTACCGGCCCTGCCCTTCCCAGGGGCCATACAGCCCCCCTTATCCCCACACTGGCGCAGGGGTGCATCCCCTATCGTGCGGATGGGGAAACTGAGGCTCTGAGAGGCTAAGGCACCTGTCCAAGGCCGTGGAAGGAGGAAGTGAGGGCTCCAACCGCCCCAAGCCCTGTTTCCCTTGACCCTGCTGACCACTGCCGGAAGGAGCTGGCTGATGGGAGGCAGGGTGCCTCCCCAGGGCCCGGCCTCTAGCTCCCGGGGCCCTCACTCTCGCCCAGCCTTGACTTTCTCATCTGTGAAATGGGTGCCCAGCCAGCCCTCACCTTCTAGGGCAGGGCAGTGAGAGGGTCTGGGGGAGCCGTGTGGCCTCCACCACGTCCCCACCCCGCCCTGACTCACTAGTTCATGGTGCTGTACCCTCTGGCCTTGGTAAATCCCACAGAAATGGCCACGACCAGCGCAGGGAGCCCTAGGGGAGGAGCAGAAAGAAAGGGCGTCGGTCCCCCCCCATCCAAGGCCCTGCCCATCTCAGGAAGGGGAACAAAACGCACCTCTGAAGCCCCTGAACAGAGGGTGACACTGAGCATGTGAGAAAGGGGACAGGAGGTGGACAAGGATGAGGACCCACAGAAATGGGGGCGGATGCTGGATCAGCAAATAAAACGGGATGCCCAGCCACGTCTGAATTTCAGATAAAAAAAGGAAAACCTTTCTATCATAAGTGTAGCCCAAATATTGGATGGGATGTCCTCATACCACAGAGTTATTCCCTCACCTGACATTCAAACACAACGAGGCAACCCCTTGGGGTGGAGGCCTGGAGGGAAGCTTACAGAAGAGAGAGCTGCCAGGGGCTGCGAGGAGGGCCGAGTCAGAGAGGGGCGCCCCACCGCCCACCGGCCCCATGGCGCTCACCCCAGCCCAGGCACAGGAAGCGCTTGCGGACCAGGCGGTTCCGGAGGCGGCCCGTCACAGCCATGTAGGACTGCCAGGCCTCGGTGAGCACCCAGCAGAAGGAGGACAGGAAGAAGAAGTGCAGGAAGGCGGCCACCAGCGTGCACACCACCTGCGCGGCGGGAGAGGTGGAGAGGCGCTCGCTCACCCGACCCCGCCTGCCCCGGCGACCCCACCTGCCCCCCGACCCCGCCTGCCCCGGCGACCCTGCCTGCCCCAGCAACCCCGCCTGCCCCCCGACCCGCCAGCCCCCCGACCCCGCCTGCCCCAGCGAGGGCCCGAGCCCAGCGTCCGCGCAGTGACCAAATCAACTCCCCAGCTAGGACGCCAGCCAGCGCTCACCCGCTCCACCACCCTGAGATGTGCTGTGGTACATCGCGGCCCTGGTGGGTGCTTGCGCGACTCTACCCACCAACTGCCAGGGACAGACACCCCTCTCCCCAGCTTCCTCACCCACTCACACATGCACCAAATGCCGCAGGAACCCACCCAAAGGCCCCGGTCTGAGCCCACCCGCTCAGCAGCTGATCACCCGGAGGCCGCACAGGGAGGTACAGACAAGTTCAGACAGCCTGGTACCAATGGTGGGCCAGGGCCTGGGCTTGAGCTGGCTCATCTCAAAGCGCCAGTCCAGCTCGAGACTCCAGACACCAAGTCCCCAGGCCCTGGCCAGGTGACAGCCCTCTCCGGACCGAGCCACGTGGCTGCCGCGGCCAAAGCACAGCAAAGGGGTCCGCATAGCTCTGGCACCCTCCTCCCTAAGCTTCCCAGGGTCTAGGCTTCTGCTGTGGAGCATCACCATCACCGCCATCAGCGCCCCCCAACCTGGGACGCTGGGACACGCGCGGCACAGCAGAGGCCGCTTACCTTGTTGCGGGTCTGGGTCTGCCCAATGAGGATGAGAGCGTTGGAGGAGATGATGGACAGGCAGAAGTTGATGAGGATGACAGACCGCTCTGAGCGGATGTACCTGTGGGAGAGGGTGGGCGGCCATGATCAGCGCCCGAAAGGGTCTCAGCTTCACAAGAACCGGGGTGCTGTGGCCACTACGGCCAGCGCCACCTCCTCCCTGCAGGCACCGCTGCTGGCACCGGCACCGTCATCTTCCCCACCGTCTCCAGCTCCATCACCACCACGTTCCCTCTCTGGGTCGCCAACTCCATGGGGTCCTGAACACAGCTCACAGGGAAGGAGGTGCTTTGAAGACCGTGGGCCAAAACCTCAGAACCACAGCGGCCTCGGGGGAGGGGCTGGGCCAGGGGGCCAAGCACGCCTCCAGGGGATTCAGGACAGAGGGTCAGGGTGGGGGCTGGTGGGAGGGGCACTGGATGTTTCCGAGTCGCTGACCCTCCAGTGCCTCTGCCCTTGGGCAGGATGGGATGGGGGGGGCAGGAAAGCAGAGGCCACCCCTCCCCCGATGGCCACATCGACCCCTCCTCGCTGGCCTCTGGCTGACATAGTGCTGCCCTTGGAGCTGACACACTGGGAATCTGGCTGGGCCCAGAGGGTGGCTGCTGGGTGGGTGACCTTGGCTTGACCCTCCCTGTCCTACTGTCCCAAAGCCCTGCTCCTCTGGGCCCAAAGTGGGACGCTGGGGGAAGGGAGTCTGTGCACACGTGTCCCTCGCCCCAGGGCTGGTGACCGGCAGGGACGGGGTCGCCCCACACCCCAGGGGCCAACGCTGGTCAGACAGCACCCAGGGCACAGGGGTCTGTGAAGAGGCCTTGTGGCCTGGGGGAGGGGGTGTGGGGCAGGCGGCCCAGCAGAGGCCCCCATCCTGACACTTGACCCCGGGCTTGGGGAGTGACCTTGCATGTCCACGTAACAGAACAGACAACAGGCAGGCAAGTCGTGATCTTGGGGTCCCCGTGGTCACGGGGCAGGGTGCTCAGCTGGGGAGTGGGCTCGGGGCGCACCTGCCAGCACCTGTGAGCAGTGGTGTGGGCACAGCGCCAGGCAGGAGCCGGCAGGCCTGGCATCGCTGGCCTGCACCTGTGCCCGCATCATCAGTGCCATGCAGCCTCCACGGAACAGCCGCCAGGGAGGGCGGGGTGGTGGTGACGACGGAGTGACAGGCGCTGCTAACTGGGAAGCTGGGGAGGAAGGATGCTGGGTCCCCGCCCCCCATGGCTGCCCTTGATGGGAGAAGGGCTAAGACTCGACCCCAGCCAGCCCCGGCCTGGGAACTGCCTGCACCGTCCGCTCCCCACCCGCGGCCCCGCTGGAAGCACCACCTCCACACGGAGACGTAGATGATGATGAGCATGAGCAGGGTCAGGGACGACACGCCGCAGCCCACGATGAGCGTCACCGACGGCACGGTCACCTTCTCCATGTTCTGGCGGGTTCCAGGGGCGGGGACAGAGAACAGGGTGAGGGGCCCAGGCAGCCGTGCAGACTGAGGGCCCTGCAGGCTGCGGGGGACGCCAGGGGAGCCTTCCCCCTCCAGCCCTGCCTCCTCCGTAAGCGCCCCTGCCCAGCAGCCCTCGGCCGCCCTCCTGCAGCGCTCTGAGCGCCCCCCAATGCCAGCACCTGCTGGCCTGGGCTGTCCCCGGGGAGGGGTCTCCTCCCCTGCTGAGGGCAGGGTCTTTGTCTGTGCCCCGCCCCGGCCCACTGGTAGAGTTACAGTTGTGTGCCCAGCCTGGCAATACGCCCCCAACCAATCCCAGGGCAGGACTCCCCCAGCCTGAGTCACAGGTGAGGTCACGAAGGCGGCAGGCCCAGCGCCCCGCCACGGACAGCTCTCCCCGGCTCCGTGGCCCTGCAGTTCCAGCCGCGGGCAGAAGCCACCGCTCTCTGAAAGGGGTCCAAAGCTCCAGCTGCATCTAACGGGGCACTCAGCGCCCACCCCTCCAGACCTGGGCCCTCCCTGACACCCGCTCCACCCACAGCCTGCACCAGGCGCTCGTCCACCTCCTCCCTCCGCCAGGCCCCTTCCTCTGGGCTGGCCCTCTGCCCCCCTCGCCCCCAGGCCAGCCCCCGGGCTCTTCCCCAAGCAGCAGCCACTCTCAGAGTCTCCCATGCCACCCCACCACGGCCCAAGCTGTGTCTGAAGGCCCCAAAGGCCACCAGGCCTGGCCCGCCCCCTTCAGCTCGTGAGACCACCCCCCCGCACCGGGCTGCCCCCTCGTCCCCACTCAGCGCCTGGCTCAGCAATTCCCTCTGCCAGGATGCCCTGCCCAGCCGCCGCGTGGC
Source organism: Mesoplodon mirus (assembly GCF_964341445.2). Classification (NCBI taxonomy): domain Eukaryota; kingdom Metazoa; phylum Chordata; class Mammalia; order Artiodactyla; family Ziphiidae; genus Mesoplodon; species Mesoplodon mirus. Next base: position 1,655,603 of record NC_138992.1, read on the forward strand.
AGTGCCTCGGGCCATTCCGGTCTTCACTTGTCCCCTCTCAGAGGGGCCAACGGACCCCACCGCTCCCCCACCACGTGGCCCAGTGCAGCCCTAAGCACCGGCTGGTCCTTGCTTACGCATCCCTGCGTGCCCCCCGACGTGACCGCATGAACCACGGCCACACCACAGCCCAGTGCCCAGCACACACGGACGGCGGACCACGTGTGCTTGCTGAGTAATGACCCAGGTCCCTCTGTGTCCAAAACCCAAAGAGAAACGGAGGGACTGGGAGAGCGAGCATCCACTGCTTCCAGGGCTGGAAATGACGGGAGAGCTCGGCCAGGGGACAAGGGGCTTCTCGCGGGCTTCCCCCCACCAGAGCTGACGCCCTCCTGCCCGTCCCAAGTCTAACTTGGCCGACACCCTTCAGACCCCTGCTGACCCCAGCACGCGGCAGAGCGCGACTCCCACCCACTTCCTAAAGCCACGGTGGTCCTTTCCGCCCTCAGATGGGACCTTCCACCTTCCTAGGGAGCCTAAGGTCCTGGGGCTCCTGCACACGGCACCCCAGGACCCGCCCCACTTGACACAGCTGCCCCCCCCACCCCCATGGTGACCGTGCTGTGCTCTCCATCCGAGGCCTGGGCCGCCCTTCCCCACACCGGAGGCACCACCTCCCGCCCCCAGGCCCCTCTGCTGTCCCTCTGCCCTGTGCCATGGCTGGGGGTGCCTGTCTGTCCCTGCAGCCCGGTCTCCTCATGTCTGTGAGCCCCCCTCCACCAGGCCTAGCATGGACGCTCGGTCAATGTGACTGGCTGGATGAATGGAGACCAGGAAGGCAGGCTCCAGGAAAATTGAGAAAGTCGTTCAAGGTCACCCAGGCAGTCAGCGATCCCTGGGGGCCCGGCCCGGGTGAGGCTCCGGCACAAACTTCTGTGTTTCCATACAGGCAGTTGGAGGGCCCGGAAGGAGGGGGGCTCCGGGTTGCGGCCAGCACCCCTGAACTCACCAGGTAACCTCGGAGGCCCGGCCAGCCACGCGAGTCATGGGTGGCCGAGTAAGTGGCTCAGGCCTGCTTCGTGGCTGGCTCCGGCCCCGACCTCCGTGGCCATCTGCCTCCATCTGCCCTCATTAGGCCTGGCAGCCACATGCCCGCCAGCTCGCCCACCTGCCCTCCCGTGCCCTCCCCCTCCTCTCCGCCTGGCTCATCCGTCACTTCTGACAGCCCTAGCCCTGCAGGTTCTCAACAGTGTGGGGGAGGGAACAGGTAACAGAATCGTGGGCAGGGGTGTCAGGGATCTCGAGGTCTTGTTGGGAGGGCTGGACCGGAGACCTTAAGGGTGTGAGACCGGTCCCAATCCACACAGAGATCAGGCAGAAGCAGGCCAGCCTCCTGCTGGAGACTGGCTCCCCAGCCAGGCTCCGTGCCACCCCAGGGCCTTTGCACATGCTGGTCCCGCCACCCAGCGCTCTTCCCCTGACCTTCACACGGCTGGCTCTTCTCTCGGCTTGGCTGTCACCTCCGCACAGAGGCTCTCGCTGGACATTCAATCTGAGCCAGCCCCTCATCTCTCTGCCCGTCACCTTGTCTTGAGTCTCTTCAGGGCACCAGCCCCTCCCCCCCACACCTTTACTTGTTTGTCATTTACGTGGTTGTTGTCAATTTCCACCATGTGAATTCCCTACCTGCAATCTTCTCCCAACTCTTACATGGCTCATGTGCCCTAAACACTGATTTCCTTTCTATGACGCTGTCTTTATCCTGTCTCCGCTCCAACACCACACGTGGCTCACAGCTACCCACGCGAATGAGCCCTACTCCAACACTGCCTGATCCCTGATCCCAGGCACACGCTGAGCCTTGATTCTGGTCAGATTAGTAGCCCAGTTTTGGGCACATCACAGAAGCGACGCCTCCAACAACTATGCCTTACAGACTGTTTACTACACGCCAGGCTGTGTAGATGCTGTAAATACCTCAACAGGTTCAGTCCCCACCAGGCTCTGAGGCAGGTGGCCTCACCCCCTCAGATGTGACTCAGAGCAGTTACTCAACCCTCCGTGGTCACAGGCCTGCAGCGGCACAGCCGGGACCTGACACTCTGGCTGCACACAGGGGGTGGGGGGATGCCTGGGTCTCATCTTCCTACACTCCATGCCCCCCGGGATCTAACCCCTCCCTGGCTCCTGGGGTGTGACCACAGCACCCCTTCTCTTCCGTCCTCTCTGGGGGCCTTGCTCTGGACTCCAGTCCCGAGACCACTCCATACCCCGAGATGCCAGCAGCCTCTGCCCGCTCAGACCGAATCCCCACACCCCACGCACACACCCAACTCCACGGGTGGAGACAGGCAGCATCCACCCCCACCCTCAGCCCAGCTCTCCGCTGCCACCACCCCACCTGCTGGTGGGTTATTCCGCCTTCACGCCTGCTGGGATCCCTCCAGGACCCAAGCCCACCACCTCCCCGCCACCCAGCTCCACTGACCTCGGGCTGAAGCTCTAGCTCGCCCGGGCCCCGGCCTCACTGCAGTGTCCGCGCCCCAGCCCTGCCTGCCCTCTGAGCTCCACCCGATCTCCCGCTTGCTTCTTGCCTTTCTCACCCTCCCTGGGGCGACCATCACTCCTCCCCACCGAGCCTGCTGGGAACTCCTGCTCAGCCCTCAGGGCCCTCCTCCACACCTCCTCCTCGCGCCCGTCTCCCAAGCTACCCCTGGAAGGAAGGAGGCTGGTGCTGAGCCCCCAGAGCACCTCCTCCCTCCAGCCTGGGCTTGTCTCCTTGTCAGACCCCATGCCCCTCGAGGGCCCAGCTGCAAGCACTCAGAGGGGTCGGCACAGCATGATGGGCTGCAGGACAGCAGTCTCCCTCTCCCTCTCGGCCCCTGCCCACTCAGCATCTCTGGGGCCAGAGCTGGCTGGGAGAAGAGAGGAAGGTGGTGATGGCTCTGAGAGAAGGTGAGCACAGGGGAGCAGCCAAGCCCCCCGCCCCCCGCGCCCTCCCAGCATGCTCCTCTGAGCCACGCCCAGGCCTTCAGGGGGTCACAGGATCAGCCAGAGCCCACTACTATGCCATCTGACAGAGGAGGAAACTGAGGCTCCCAGCGGCCAGGCAGCCTGCCCTTAGTCCCATGGCCAGTGGGTGGCTCTGTGGCCACTGACAGCTCCCGATCCCTCGGACTCAGCTGCCTCTTCTGGGATGTGGGGATGGGGTGCCCCGACCTGCCAGCCTGCGTCTCACCCTCCTGTGCAGATCAGGCTGACACCAGATGCCCCTCTGCAGCTGCTGAGCCCCCTGCCAAACAAAGCCTTGAACCCTTCAGAGACCAAAGCTCTGCCTGCCCACCCTGGCACAGGGCTCCCATCCGCGCACCCTCACAGGCACCAGTACAGGTCAGCTCTTCCGAGAAAGGCCCCCTGGGCATCCCACTCCTCCACCCCCGGAGCTCCACCAGCTTCAGCTGCCCACCCCTCCCCCAACATGCTCTCCATGCCAGGTGGCCCCGGGCTCAGCCCCCGAGCGGGATGCCACATTTCGAGGATGCAGTGGCCCTGCCATGCTCCAGGCCCCGTCCAGGAGGGTCCCTGTCAACCGGCGAAGCCCTCGCAGCCACCCGGAGCAGCATGGGGCCATTTCCGTTTTACAGGTGAAGAAACCGAGGCTCAGAGAGACTGAAGGCCAGTCTAGGGTCACCCTGTGTAAGGGACAACCCTGCATTTCAAGATTCGACTGGCACTGACCTCCTACAGGCCAGACCCTGGGCTGGGAGAGGGGATCTGGGCACGCGTCCCGCTCTGGAGCCCCCCCGCCCCCCAAGGAAGGGAAGCCCCCAAGGCGGGCCCTGCCCTGCTTGCTCTGGCCTCGCAGGGGACCCAGGAAGTCCCAGCCCCCTTGGTTGCTCCCCTGTGCAGAAAGCCGTCTCTTCTGGGGAGCCCCCAGCATGGCCCCGGCTGCTGCCTTCAGGGACCTGCCCCCAGAATCAGCAACACCAACAGTCTTGTCACAGGGACAGCCTGAGGGGGAGGGCACACGGGGATCGGGGCCAAGACCACAGACGCCTGTCCAGCAGAGTCACCCCAAGACTTTGAGCAAGCCCCCCACCCCAAGCCTCGATTTCCCTGCCTGTCGACAGAAGAGTTAGTGGCAATGACCTCTAAGGTCCTGTCCAGCTCTGACCCTCCAGGGGATCCTGGCGGTCAATATCGCTCTCTCTCCCCACGTCTCAGAGGACAAAGGAGGGGGGCAGACTGTTCTCAGAGAGGCCTGGAACCATCTTCCACATGGAAACGGGGGTTCCATGAGCAGAGAGCTGTGCTACCCCCATCTGACGAGGGCCAGCCGCCCCAACACCCCCAAATCGGTGTCCCACTCCCAGTCCGTCCTCCGTATCTGCTGCCTGAGGATCCTTCCACACCAGGCCGGGGCCAGGGGGCTCAATGAGCAAAGACCCCTACCCTTTCCCTCCTCCTCGGGGGGCCTAGTGACCCGGCTGGGGGATCCGGCTTTCCTAGGTCCAGCAAGTGCAGCTTGGCCCTGGGCAAGAGCGCCCACCAGCCCCAGTTGGCCGGCCCCAGCCAGCAAGCTGGCCCCAGATGCTGTCGCCATAGAAACTGGCAGCCCCCACAAGAATCACGAGAACAAAAAGGAGGCCCCTGAGATGATGGGGCCTTCCCGGGGAGGGCTGCCAACCTGGGCCAAGCCCAGCACCCTCTCCACCCCCGGGACCCCTACTTGGGGACGCAGCTGCCTCCAGAGCCCAGGGTCCACTTGGGGTGGGTGGGGAAGGACTCCAAGGAAGGTGGCAGCTCCTCCCCCTCTGTCTCCCAGGCAGGCCAGGAGCCTGCCCCCAGCTGGGGGAAGGAACCCCACCAAGTGAAGGTGTCTACCCGCCTCTGCCAGGCCAAGCCTTCCTCCAGCCCCTAGGGCCAGGGCCCAGACTGCCCGGCTCCCCTGAGGACCGGCTCCCTCCAGGGTCCTAGGCCCCCAAAGAGAGTGGGGGGGGGGACCCACTCACCCATCAGTCACTCTGGGGACCCGGCCCGGCTCCTCCCAGGTCAGTCCCCAACTCCACACCGCCACCCACTCAGCTCCCACCCGCCCTCTCTAGAGGCCCGGGCCCCGCCGGCCAGGCCACGGGGGGCGGCGGGGTGCAGCCGCCCTTCCTCGCGCCGGCCCCGGAAGCCCCCGCCCCGCGCGCCCCCGCCCCGTCCTCCCGCCCGCCCGCCGCGCGCCCGGCTGGGGTCTCACCGCGTCGGCGCTGAGCTGGGCTAAGATGGCGAAGGTGGAGAGCCGGTCACACAGGCAGCGCGTCCGGAGGGCATCGAGGGGAACCGTGCGGCAGCCGCGCCACGACCAGGGCCCGAGCTGCGGGGGGGCGGGGGAGGAGGGTCTGGGGGGCGGGACACACGGGGGGAGGGGAGACAGGGGCGGCGTGAGCGGCTGCCGGCCGCGCCCGGGCCCCGCGTCGCCGGCCCGCGCCCGCACCTGCGCCCGCCGCCGCGCGCGTCCCGCCGGCCCCCGGAGCCCCGCGCCCCATGGCCGCCGCCGAGCCACGGGAGAGCGACTCGCGGGAGCGCGGGCCTGCGGGGCCGGCGGGGTGCCGAGCCCTGGCCCCGCGCCCGGAGAGCGCCCCGCCCCAGCGCCGGGCCGGGAGGGGCGCGTGGGCGCACGTGGAGCCGGGCGCCAGCTTGGGGGGCGCGGCAGCCTGCGGTGCGCGCGCGGGCCGGGGCGGGATGAGGGGCGCCTCTGCGCCTCCGCCCCCAGCCGCCGCGTCGCGCTGGTGACCTTGGGACCGCCCCGCTCCCACAGCCACCTCCCCCGGCCCCGATAGGCCTTCTCCCCCCCCCCCCCCCCCCCCCGGGGTCGGGGAAGCAGCCTGAGCGTGCCCCCTGCAGTCTGACCCAGGGCCCTCCTGCTGTCTGCCGCTCGGGTGGCTCTGGTTCCCTTGAAACCAGCGATTGTTAGGGCCTCAGTGCGCCGGACTGAACTACTCTGCGAACCAGTCGCTGTTGATCTAAGTCCCCCACCCCCATGCCGGCCCACTTGTCTGGCAGCGTCCAGCCAGGCAGGCCCGCAGAAGGTGCCCATGGAGTGCCCTCCCCAGGGCCCTGGGCCTGCAGGCTGGAGGGCTCCAGGCTGAAGAGTCGAGCCTGAACCGCCGTTCGGGAGCCACAGCTGGGAGTGGTCTCCTTCTGACCCCAGGGCCGAAAAAGCCCCCTCGCCCCGCAAATAACTCAGACCTGGTGTCTGCCCCGGGACTTTGAGGGGGAAATTCCAGGTCTCTGCGGCAAGGGTCCACCCCCGGCCGGCCCTAGATCGCTCAGCCCCAGCCCCAGAAGGAGGGAGCTGCAAGGTGCCTTCCAAAACCTTCAGCCTGTCTCCCCCATCCCAGCCCCTCTGTATGGAAGGCGGGCTGGGGGCTGAGTGGCTCCCACCCTGTGCACTCCCAGGGGAGCCCTGACCCCCACACACTGAGCGGGCATCTCCTCAACACCTGGATTTGCAAGCAACCATCCTGGGCTACCTCCTGGCTGTGTCACCTGGGAAGTCAGCTACCAGCCCTAGCTTCAGTTTCCTCATCTCTAAAATGGGGAGGAGACGGTCGGGAGGATGACGTGGGACACCGTCAAGGCCCTCCCGCCCCCCAACCCAGCACCTGCAAGAACGTCTTTAGGAAAGCTTAGGGTCTCAGCTTTGGGCATCCCAGAACCCAGAGCTGCTTCTGTTGAATTTGAGATGTTATACAATCTCCTTTCTGAGCTTCAGGCCTCAGGGGAGAAGGGACACACTCTGGGCCCGCTGGATGCCCTCGAGTCTGCTTTTCTCTCTTCATTTTCCCCCCACGGGGAAGGGCCTGCCCCTGTTTTACAGAGGAGGAGAACTGAGGCCCAAGGTGACAGCTAGGCAGAGGCTAGGCCCTAGCTCCGTGGGGTGCATCAGGCTCTGTGGCCCCAGAATACCCCCTCCCCCACGCCTGTCTCCTACCCTCTGAAGTGCAGGGGACATCCCGCTCACTAGCACTGGCCCCTGAGCCCACGGGAGCCAGGGTTTGGGGGGCCCAAAGCTCATCCATCTTAGGGGCCCTCATAAAGAATGCCACGGGAAGGCCCCCAGAGCTTCCACCTCTTTGGCTCCTGACCACGCCTCCGCCTGAGCCTTCCCACCTTGGCCCATCTGAACCCGTGCTGGCCCTGGGAGGAGCCGAGGTGTGCCTGACTACACAGCACAGCAGGGCCCAGGCAGGGCCAAGGCCACAGCCTTGACCGCAGCCCCTGGGATGGAGGCCAGGGGCTTGGCTGCCTGTGTGGTCCCACCTCCCGGGCCGCCGTCCTGCACACCCGGCGTCCCTGGTGTGGAGTGGAGCAGAAGTCAAAACCAATTCAGGCCCAGGTAGAGACCCCTTCTCCCCCGCCTTCCGCTAGAAAAGAAGACCCCAATAGCCGCAGAACCAGAAACAAGACCTGGGGGACGGAAGGATCAGGAAAGGCAGTGCGGGGCCCTGGAGAGTCCTGGGAGATCCAGCCTGGTCCTCCCGCACCCTCAGCGGGGCTTCATCAAGGCCTCACTCAGCTGTGCTAGGCACATCGCACTCCTGTCTCCCCTCATCCCCCAGCACCACGCAGAATGGGCACAGAGTGCTGAGCCCCAGCTGCCCTTGGTCCCTCCCACCCCCAGAGCACCCCATCCTCACGCCTGGGGTGCACATGCAAGCCACTGACCAGACGCCAAGACGGCCAAGGAAGTGCAGGCCAGAAGTCCCCAAGACCCAGGACGCTCCGGGGAGGAGGCCTGCAGGCTGTTCCGGCCTGGAGACAGCGCCTCCCTCTCTCTCAGGCTTGTCCACGACATTGGCCCCGTGCCCGCTCCTAAGAGCAGGAGTCTGTGGCCGGCCGGTCCTGGTTCAAATCTCAGCTCTAGTTCTCACAGTCCAGGCACGGACGCTGCCTCAGCCCTCCTACTCCGAGTGGAGTGGGGGGGACCCTGAACCCATCTTTCCCGCCCGCTGCAGGCTGCTGGGAGGGTTGGGAAGGGACAGCACCCCGCGGGCCGGGGTGAGGGGAGCCAGGCCGGCTGGGGCCGGTAGGCTGGCAGGTTCCCAGGCAGCGCTGGCGGGTCTGCAGGGCGCCAGGCTGACAGCTGCTGGCCACCTCCTGGGAGAAGGCCAGCCCAGGCTGCTGGTTAGCCCCACAAGACTCCTGCTATGGGCACTAATTAGCTTATCTGCCTCCCGGGGAGGGGACGACGAGGAGCACTGCCCGCTCTGCTGACGGGTGCGGCCAGGGCCTGCCCCTGCAGCCTCAGGCCACGGAGGGCACGAGGAGGCGTCTGCCCCTGGTCCGGGGAACCAACTGCTGGGGCTGGCAGCCTGGGAGGTGGGCAGCTTCTGGGCTCACCCAGACCCTGCAGGACCTCTGCAGGCTCCCTGGCCTTCGCCTCTCCCCACTCCACGGTCCCCCTGGCTCTGGCCGGCCACTGACACGCGACACAGGGACAGGGACCCTCTCCTCGTCCCCTCCTCCACCTCACCTCAGTATTAATAGCTTCCTGTGCATTTTATCATTTAATCTTTGCAATATTCCTCAACTCAGCTGTGTAGATATAGAAACTGAGGCTCAGAGAAGTGGTATGATTGCCCGAGGCCACGCAGCAAGACAGCAGGAGGGCCAGGATTCCAGTTTTTTATCTGTCTGACCAACCTACAAGGCCTACAGTATTTGAACCACTGAACTCTGTGGAGCAAATCTGAAAGGGACCCTCAAGGATGGCCCCAGGCCCAGACCAGGTGGAGGGGGGGCCTGCCTAAGGCCCATCCCACACCAGGGCAGAGCTCGGTCAGCGGAGCTTTCCCAGGCCATCAGCTGAGCTTTCTGTGTTGCGCCGGGCATCAGTTGAGGGCTGGCTGGAGCAGGACAGGTGGGCGGTGGTCCTTGACCGGTGGACCCTCGCTTGCATCTTAGGCACACCCTGAACTGGGAAAGGTCAGGGGACCCTCAGCCCTCTTTCTTCAACAAAACCTCTAGGACGTTTCCTCTTATACCCACACATCTGGAAGTTCTTCACCATGTCTGACCGAAATCCTTCCTGCTGCAGGTGACACCTGTTACCATCTCTGCAACACAGGCGGGTCGTTCCCTCCTCACACACACTCCCACATGTGGGAGACCATTGGTCGCCTCTTGACTCAGCTTCAGAAACGTGGAATATCTGGGTCACAGAGCCACGCCCCCCTTCCAGGCCCAGGCCTGAGGAATCTGGGTCAGTGACACCCACCTGCGCCTCCCCACCCCCCAGGTCCAGGGCGAGAGAAGGAGCTGGAGCCGGGGCCCCTGCCAGCACGAGGAGGGTGGGAGCCCCTCCCTGCCTGAGTTGATGGGAGGTTGCAGGGGGCCCTGGGCCCCTCAGATCAGAGCTCCCAGAGAAAGGCTGTGTCTCCCCCATCGACCAGGGCCCCCAGGAAGGTCCAGCCATTGCCCACCCCTCTGCAGGCCACCAGTTCCTCAACACAGGCTCCTCCCACCCTGCTCCTACCAAAGCCCCCAAGTCACCAAACCCAAGGGACAATTTCCCATCCCTTTTGCTCCACTTCTGAGCTCTGAGCCGGCACCCCTGCACAGGGCCCCCACTGTGCGTCCTGACCCTGAGCTGAGACCTGCGTTGCCTCTGCCGCCCCCCACCCCTTGGACGCCTTGGGGTCAGTCCTGGATACACCGGCCATCCTCCCTCCACCACCACACCACCCTCATCCACCCACCTCGCTCCCCGGGCAGCTGCCTCCTGCTCCGGCCTCCCCGGCCCCAAGTGCTCCTTGAGAAAGTGTTAGGCCAGTCACCGCCACGGTGAACGCGGCCCCTCCGGTGGCTGTCCGTGTCCTGCACGCCGACCAGCTGGGCCCGGCCTGGACGGCTCTGCCTCCACGGCCACAGCCATGGGCCAGCGCCCTGGCTCTCACGGCGAGGCCGTCCCTGACCCGTGGCCTCCATCCGCGGGTCCTCCCGCCTCGGCCCGCCACGTGTGATGGCCTGATGCTCCCACCTGCATCCTCCTCTGGGAGGGCAGGACCGGGGCCTGGCTGGGTCACCCCGCTGCCCGCACCCCAGTGGGGTCGGAGTGCTCAGCCAGGACTTGCTATGGGTGGACAAGCAAGGCCCCTCTTTACCGCTCCAACCTGGCGGCGGCCTCCAGGACTCTCCCTCCCTCCTTCCTTCTCATACCTACAGACCCATCAGCAACTGACCTTCCTTGCAAAACGCACTGAGAGTCTCACTTCTGCTCCCAATGCTGTGGTTACCACCCTGGTGGGACCAACCACTGCCAGCCTCCGCCCTGCCCTCCACCGCCTGTCCCCGCGCCACCATTTGAAATATGCCAGGACGCGTCATCCTCTGCTCAAGACCTTCCCCCGGCTCCCTCCTCACTCAGGGACCCACAGCCCCTGGGGACTGGCCACCCCCTCCCTGAGCCTCCCCGCTCTCCCCCTTGAGCCTCCCCTCCAGCCACACTCAGACCGTGAAGCCCAGCTCTCCGCAACTCCCGCCCGGTGCAGACCCGCCTCACTCAGCACCTGTGCCAGAGCCACAACCTTATTCTGGTGCCCAGGTGAGGTGGCTCAGAGAAGGCAGCCTGGCCCCCACCCAGCTCAGGAGACCCCGCAGGGGACCTCCCCTGGGGCCCAGGGTGGGTGGGGGCCAAGGCATGTCGGAGGCCCTGGGAGGAGGCTCGGCCTATGGCACCCCTCCATCCCGGTCCCTGCTGTGCCCGGATGTGCTCGTCCATCTCTGCCCCGGGAGGAGGGGGATGTTCCCACCCTGAGGCCTGGTCCCACCTCTGGGCCAATTCCCTACCGGCCACTCAGAGCTGAGCTGCCTCCCCTGTGAAGTGGGCATAAATCCTCCCCCCACATGCTGTCCAGGGAGACCATAGGGACACAATGCCCAGCACAGGCCCTGGCACACTCGTGGGACATCAGGGGACAGTAACAGAGGGTGGGTGGAGAGCGCCCTGCCAGCCCGCTGAGTCAGGGCCTTCGCTGCATTCAGGATGCCTCCTGTTGGCCCACGAAGCAGGTGCTATTATGGGACTGCGTGCATCAGGGTCCCCTGGGGTTTGATGGGCTAATTCACACTGGAGTGTGAGTGACTCACAGGTGTCCCCCCACACAGCAGAGAGAAGCCAGAGTGGGCACAGCTCACCCCAATGAGGGAACAGGGAGTGGGCAAGGTGCCTCTGCAGGCAGGGGCTTCTAGGAGCCCCTGAAAACTCCTCAGACTGGCCGTCATGCTCCCCAAACCACGCATTCCAGGCACAAGCCCTGCTGAATCACGCTTCACACATCCAGGGTGCCTACCTCCCACCTCCGCCTACTGACCTCTGACCCACAGACCAAGGCTTGTGCTGAGCCTCCTCTTCCAGGGAGCCTGCCTGGATAAGCCATGAGTTCCTGAGCGTTGCACCTGGCTCCTCCAACAGGTCCTACCCTGCTGCCGTGCTGGTGCTCCCTTCTTGGGTCCTACCTCACCCAGCGGCTGGAGCTCATCATGACTCCCAAGCACGCCCTCACCCCCACTATCCCAACCCTGGCAGCCCTGCCTGCATGTGCCAGCCCAGAGAAACCACCGGTGACTCAGAACACAGGCGCCCTCTCCTGCCTCCAGGCCTTGATCTTGACCAGTCCCTCTGACCACACACCCGCCTGCCCCCTGGCTGACTCAGCCTCGTCCTTCAGGGCTCCCCCGGGGCCTTGCCATCTCCAGGAAGTCTTCTCAACCTCCTGCTCTGTGCCCAACCCCCATCTGGTCACTGGCCTGTGAGAACCCCCAGGGCAAGCCCAGGTCAGCTCCATCCCCTCTTGGCTCAGGGCCTGGGGGCAATGCCTGTGGCCCTGGGGACCCTGGGGGATGGATATCTGCCTGGCCTGGGTGTTGCTGAGTGCATCACCAGGTGAGACCCATGCCCCCTCAGGCCTGTGTCCCTGCCCGCGTGGGGCTGGCTCTTGTGACACTGATAGTGTCTCAGGCTGTCTCAGCATCTGTGGGGCTGTGACCAGGGCCTCCAGGGCTTCTCACGTTCCCCACGATGCCAATCTCCTGGCTCTCACCTGGCACCAGCCACTCTCTGAGTCAGGGCTTCCGGCCGCAGGCCTGCCCCCAGGCTAGAAACCTGGCCATCCTCAGGGCTCAGCAGCTCTTCGCCTGACCCACCCCACCCAGCGGGGCAAGGCCACCGGGGCCCCTGGAGAGGCTGGGACCCTGAGCTCCCCAGCCTCGCAAGGAAGTCATCTGGCCTGGGAGGGCCAGGGTCCCGCTAAAGTCCAGCCTACCTGCCAACTCCTCCCATCTCAGAGCCCTGCACCCCAGGAACCCTACCTGAGCCCTTTGCCCCTCACTCAGACCTTCGCCTGGTGCACCTCTGGCCCAGCTCTGTCCAGCCTTCACCTACCCCTGCCAGCTGAGGGGCCAGCGCCTCGACACCCCACCCCCTCACGCTCCAGCCGCTGGTGCAGCTGGGGGTCAGGCTGGTGCATCACTCACTCATTCAGCGAGCGTGTCCCTCGCCCGCCTGCTCAGGCCCTGTGCTGGGCACTGGGTGCCTCCACAAGCACACCCCTGGCTCCAGGAGATCCCAAACCTCACCACCCTCAGCTGGCCCAGCTTTGCCTACTCCAAGACACCCTCCCAGACTGCGTGGCCTTGTGAGCGCTCCCCTCTGCCCTCCACCCCACCCTCTCATCTCCTCGGGCTGGCATCTGACCCTGTCTGCTGCAGTCTACCTCCAAAACTGTGCCATGGGAGCGCCCTGGTTCCCATGGGGGGGCTTCAAATACCCCAAAGAGCTGAGACCACCACCACCTTCACTGTCAGCACAACCTCCACCCGCATGGCCGTCACTGAAACTACCACCAACATCAGTAACATCACCATCGCCATCACCACCAACACCATCAACGTCAATACCAGCACCATGTACTAGAGAACTGCAAATCGAAACTGCAGTGAGGTGTCACCTCACACCGGTCAGAATGGCCGTCATCAAAAAGTCCACAAACGACAAATGCTGGGGAGGGTGTGGAGAAAAGGGAACCCTCCTGCACTGTTGGTGGGATGTAAATTGATACAGCCACTGTGGAGAACAGTGTGGAGGTTCCTTAAAAAGCTACAAATAGAACTACCATATGACCCAGCAATCCCACTCCTGGGCATATACCTGGAGAAAACCATAATTCAAAAAGACACATGCACCCCAGTGTTCACTGCAGCACGATTTACAATAGCCAGGACATGGAAGGAACATAAATGTCCATCAACACAGGAATGGATAAAGAAGATGTGGCACATGTATACAATGGAATATTACTTACCCATAGAAAGGAACAAAATAGGGCTGTTTGCATGGGCTTCCCTGGTGGTGCAGTAGTTGAGAGTCCACCTGCCGATGCAGGGGACGCAGGTTCGTGCCCCGGTCCGGGAAGATCCCACATGCCGCGGAGCGGCTGGGCCCGTGAGCCATGGCCGCTGAGCCTGCATGTCCAGAGCCTGTGCTCCGCAACGGGAGAGGCCACAACAGTGAGAGGCCCGCGTACCGCAAAAATAAATAAATAAATAAACAAATAAATAAATAAATAAATGAAATTAAAAAAAAAATAGGGCCGTTTGCAGAGATGTGGATAGACCTAGAGACTGTCATACAGAGTGAAGTAAGTCAGAAAGAGAAAAACAAATATCATATAATATTGCTTATATGAGGAATCTAGAAAAATGGTACAGATGAACTTATTTGCAAAAACAGAAGTAGAGACACAGATGTCCAGAACAAACTTATGGAAACCAAGGGGGAAAGAAGGGGTGGGATGAATCGGGAGATTGGGATTGACATATACACACTACTATGTATACAATAGATAACTAATGAGAACCTACTGTAGAGCACAGGGACCTCTACTCAGTGCTCTGTGGTGACCTACATGGGAAGGAAATCTAAAAAAGAGGGGATATATGTATACATATAACGGATTCACTTTGCTGCGCAGCAGAAACTAACACAACAGTATAAATCAACTATACTCCAATAAAAACTAATACAAAATACAATTACTACATTGAAAAAGAAACAGCATTACTTTATCAACAGCCCCCCACCAGCATCAAGAATGACACAATAATAACACGACCATCAACATCCTCAGACCATCGTCACCACCACTGCCACCCCCCACACCACCAATGTCGTCATCAGTACCACCACCACTTCCACGCCATCACCGCCATCCCCCCCACCACCACATCAGTGCCGTCACCCCTACCAACACAATCAACGTCAACCCCACTATTATATTGTCAACAGCACCACCATCGTCAGCATCAAGAATGGCCCAGTCATACCACCTCCATCACCACCAACCTCATCACCACCACCAACCTCATCATCACCACCAACCTCATCACCACCACCAACCTCATCACCACCACCAACCTCATCACCACCACCAACCTCATCATCACCACCAACCTCATCACCACCACCAACCTCATCACCACCAACCTCATCACCACCACCAACCTCATCACCACCACCACCATCATCACCACCACCATCATCATCACCACCACCAACCTCATCACCACCACCAACCTCACCACCACCAACCTCATCATCACCACCAACCTCATCACCACCACCACCATCATCACCACCACCATCATCATCACCACCACCAACCTCATCACCACCACCAACCTCATCATCACCACCAACCTCATCACCACCACCAACCTCATCACCACCACCAACCTCATCACCACCACCAACCTCATCACCACCACCAACCTCATCACCACCACCAACCTCATCACCACCACCAACCTCATCACCACCAACCTCATCACCACCACCAACCTCATCACCACCACCAACCTCATCACCACCAACCTCATCACCACCACCAACCTCATCACCACCACCAACCTCATCATCACCACCAACCTCATCACCACCAACCTCATCACCACCACCAACCTCATCACCACCACCAACCTCATCACCACCACCAACCTCATCACCACCACCAACCTCATCATCACCACCAACCTCATCACCACCAACCTCATCACCACCACCAACCTCATCATCACCACCAACCTCATCACCACCACCAACCTCATCACCACCACCAACCTCATCACCACCAACCTCATCACCACCACCAACCTCATCACCACCACCAACCTCATCACCACCAACCTCATCACCACCAACCTCATCATCACCACCAACCTCATCACCACCACCAACCTCATCACCACCACCAACCTCATCACCACCACCAACCTCATCACCACCACCAACCTCATCACCACCACCAACCTCATCATCACCACCAACCTCATCACCACCAACCTCATCACCACCAACCTCATCATCACCACCAACCTCATCACCACCAACCTCATCACCACCACCAACCTCATCACCACCACCAACCTCATCACCACCACCAACCTCATCATCACCACCAACCTCATCACCACCACCAACCTCATCACCACCAACCTCATCACCACCACCAACCTCATCACCACCACCAACCTCATCACCACCACCAACCTCATCATCACCACCAACCTCATCACCACCAACCTCATCACCACCAACCTCATCATCACCACCAACCTCATCACCACCACCAACCTCATCACCACCACCAACCTCATCACCACCACCAACCTCATCACCACCACCAACCTCATCATCACCACCAACCTCATCACCACCACCAACCTCATCACCACCACCAACCTCATCATCACCACCAACCTCATCACCACCACCAACCTCATCACCACCAACCTCATCACCACCACCAACCTCATCACCACCACCAACCTCATCACCACCACCAACCTCATCATCACCACCAACCTCATCACCACCAACCTCATCACCACCAACCTCATCATCACCACCAACCTCATCACCACCACCAACCTCATCACCACCACCAACCTCATCACCACCACCAACCTCATCACCACCACCAACCTCATCATCACCACCAACCTCATCACCACCAACCTCATCATCACCACCAACCTCATCACCACCACCCTCATCACCACCACCAACCTCATCATCACCACCAACCTCATCATCACCACCACCAACCTCATCACCACCACCAACCTCATCATCACCACCAACCTCATCACCACCACCAACCTCATCACCACCAACCTCATCACCACCAACCTCATCACCACCACCAACCTCATCACCACCACCAACCTCATCACCACCACCAACCTCATCACCACCACCACCGTCAGCATCGTCACCACCGTCAACAACCCACCACCTCCGGTGCTATGACTCTCACCACCAATACCACCGCCATCAACAGCACCGTCATCACCACCGTGGCGCCACCATTTCTCCATCTTCTGCGTCACCACAAGTACATGGTCACCATGGTCACCAGCATCACCTCCGCTGTCAGCAGTATCACCATGCCTGCCATCACCTCTGAACCAGTACCATGTCTGTGGACCGACACTAGCTGGTAACCCCCATCACCAACATTCAACTCGCCATGTCCAGGGCGCCATGTAGGTGGAGCCCGTCTTGCAGGAGGCCTCACCACCAACCCCATCAATCATGATGGGCTGAACCCAGGCAACCACGCCATCGCCATTATCCATCCCACCCCTGACCACACCCCACCCTCCAGGCATCTCCTAGCTCACCTGCCTCCCAAGATGAACCTCAAGTTTGTTTCATCATCCCCCGTTTCCAGGTGCCTCTGCACCAAGGCCAAGAAAGGGTAATGGACACCCACGGTCACCCTGCCCTCCCTGCCGAGTTTTCCTGTGTCTACCCCACATCTTGCCCTCCCGCATCCCTAGGCAGCTCCCTGCAGGGAGGAGGACACTAGTCCCTGCCCTCCCAATACCACACCAGCAAACCACCGAGCCGCCTGGCAAGCTGGGGTTTTGATTAAGACTTTTCTGCCTCAGGAAACTAGCGACTGCACACCCCGAGTGGAGGGAAGCAAGTGTCTCGAGGGAGGAGGGTCACCATGCGCCCTCCAGGCCCGTCCCAGTGGCAGGGACCCCGCAATCCCCCAGCCCTCTCCTCACCAAGCCTCTTCAAGATCACTGGGGCCATCCAAGTTCAGGGCTTTGCAGGGTCAGGACCCGCAAGCTGGCTGTGTGACCCGTGCAAGCCTCTCCACCACTCTGAGCCTCAGGCTTCTTGTGTGAGGTCTGGGGCCTGGTCTGAACTTGGAATGAGCTTTTGGCAGAAGGACCAGGCCCAGAGCAGGTGCCCAGGAAGTGTCACTCTGTTGTTCCAAAACCCAGCCCCATTCTGCCTGTGCTTGATTACCTCAAGGCCAGAGAGCTCACCCCTCTCTGCTCCTAAAAAGAGGAGCTGGCGGAGGCCCCCAGGACCACCTCTCACTGGGCCACTTGTACCCCAGCACCCCAAATGCTCTCTGCCTCGGTGCCTTTGCACATACTGTGCCTTGGGCTTGGGGGGCCTCTACTACCCTCCTGCCCCGGGACTCCAGCTCACCCTTCACAACCAGCCCAAGCTCCCCCTCCCCAGGAAGCCCACTCCTAGAGGTGGCCCCTTATTCCCAGCACGTGGGGCAGCCGTGCTCCATCCCCCTGCCCCCTGAGGGCACATGCTTTGCCTGAGTGGCTCACTGCTGTCCCCCCGCAGGCTTCTTGGAATGGGGTGGGGGGAGGTAACGACAGCATCTACTTGCTGAGCCTTTCCTGGTCCAGATCCTTAACACATCATCTCATCAAGGAATCACAGCCGCCCCTTGGACAGGTGCGGAAACTGAGGCTCAAGGAGGCTAAAGGGCTTGCCCACAGTCACCCATCAGTGAGAACAGGGCCAGGATTGGCGTCCAGGCTGGAGGTCAGAGGTCTGCTCCGCCCCCCATGTCACACAGGGCCCGGAACATGTGCCAGGTGAAGCACCTCCCCGTTTGACACAACCGTGCAGGGAGCGGAGGGAACGACACTGTGACACTGTGGGAGGAGCCAGGGCAAAGGCCTGGCAGCCCGGGGCGTGCGGGCCCGGGGAGCGGTGAGCGAGACCCCGGGAGGATGCGAGGCAGACGGGGCCCTGCAGGAGGTGGCAGGGTCTGGGCAGGGGCAGCCCCCGCACTGACCCCTCCTCCTGGGAGGACGAAGGGGGCCCCAGCGCCGGGCGCGGGCGAGTGCTCAACCGAGGGCTGACGTCACTATGAAGACACAGAGCTCGGGAACGTCGAAAACAGGACAGACAGACAGACATGAAATCCCTGCCAGGAGCGCCTGAAGTACTTCTGCTCCAGCCAGGCCTGGTCCTTCCCGGAGAGGCCCCTGCGCTGTCCTCACCTGCGCCCTCCCTGCACCAAGTGGCCCAACGAGGCAGCTGTCCCCCTCCCCCTAGGCGGCCCCTCTTGGAGCCCCCAGGTCTCAGTGGAGGAGGGAATTGAGCACCCTCCCCCTTTCCTGGCACTGCCCCATGCGCTCAGGGCCCGTGGGCGCCCCCTCCTCCCTGAGGGCAATGCCAGGCTCTCCCCCAATGCCACCATCACCAGTGCGGGCACAGGAGGCAAGGAGGAGGCGAGGCCTTGAAGGGGCCCTGGCGGTGCCACACTCTGCTGACCCCTCGGCCACTTGACCAGGGAAGACAACGTGCTTGACTCAACATGCCCCCACCCGCAGCTGCCCGGTGCACCCTGGCACCCTCCCAACACCGAGCCACCCAGCACTGCCCGGCGCGGCCCCCGCTCCCGTCCAGCAGCCCCCGGGAGCTCAGGGCTGGCCACATCCTGTGCCTCCATGGACACCACACTCCTAGGGGTGCGCACCCACACCCCTGACACAGGGGCACCCAGACACACGGGGCCCCGCAGAGGTGGGAAAGCACAGGGACGGGACGCAGCTGGACACGCCCAGCGGGAGAATCGTGGGCCCTGACTCCGCCCTGGAAAGCCCCCCACGCTCAGGCGCCCCCCCCGACCCTCGAGCACCTGTCTGTGATGCCCCCAGCGTGCTCCTGGCACCGGACCCTGCCCCCCTCCCCAGACGCGCCTCACCAGGGCGCCACTGGCCAAGCAGTGCTCTTTCCAGCAGGAAGAAAAAGAGGGCGAGAGGGCAGGGGCCGTTAGAATAAGTTCTCCCGAGGGCTTCCTGTGTACCCAGCGGAGTGGGGGGGAGGTGGCACGCTGGATGAGGAGACCCAGGTCCTGCACGCCGCGGGCCTCACACTCTGCTGGGGGAACAAACATGCAAGTACACGGAGTTGCTGCAAATGGGGGTCAGAGCTGGGAGGAAGGGGACAGGGCTGGGGATGTAGAAAAACAGGCAGAAAGGCCTCCAGGAGCAGGTGGCTTTTGAGGCTGGAGAAGAGGGCACGGGGACCATGGACAAAGGCGCCAAGTGTTCCAGCTGGCACCAAAGAGGGGAGTGGCGAGGGGGCCCGTGGGGCGGCCGGCGGTGGCTGCGGAGCTGGGCTGCCAGCAGGGCAGTGGGGACGCTCACGGCCCCAGGTTCAGAGCACCGCTGCTGTCCCTGGGCCGTGACCTCATGGCTGTCTGTCCCTTCCAGCTCCCAAACCCGGCAGGGGACAGGCAGGCCCGGGGCTCAGATGCCCCTCGAAGAGAGGGCAGGCCCACCGTGGGCCTCTGCCAGCCCCCCTGCTGCCCAAGGACGAAGGAGGGGGCGGCTCAGAGAAGGGACGGGCGCTGGGGAAGGGGCTGGGCTGAGTCCAGAGCAGAGGCTAGGACGGGTGGGTGGTCTCGCCTCTGGGAGCAGCTCTGCACCCCTCCCCCAGCCCCAGCCCCCATCCAGGTGGGGGGAGAAGAGCATGTCCCCCCACCTCCCTCCCGTGCTCCCTGATGACGTGGATCCCGAGGCCCTACCCAGGCCGCCAGGGAGGCCTTCTGTGTCGAGCCCGTCTCCTACCCTATCCCCCTCCTTGTCCCCCTCAGCCGGCCTCCTCTGCCCCCAACAGGAACCAGCCGGTGTGGGAGAAATTGGGCTGGGAACCGGCGCTGACAGCGACCTGGGGACCCTGCCAAGACTCCCTTCCGCTTGCCCCCCTCGGCCTGGCCCCTCACTGCCCTCTCCTAGGAAACCAAGGATGGGGGAGGAGCAAGGCTCTTAAAGGGACCAGGACACGTACTTGGGCAAGGACGCCAGGGAGGGGGCTGGACCTGGGTCCTCAGCGTCCCCCAGGACAGCTGCACCCAGCAGGGCTGGGGGTCGGCACGGGCGGGGAGAGAGCGCAGACTCGCAGAACCCACGGGGCGACCCTGGGCTTGTCACTCTGGGCCCGGGTCCTCAGCCGGACTGAGAAAGCTTGTGTGAGTAAATGAGAGGGTTCTAAGGGTGCCTGGAGTGGGCTCAGGCTTCGGGAAAGGACCCCACAGACTCTGTGGCAACATCACGCCCTCCACCAGCCTGTCCCAGCGTCTGCTCTGCCGGATCAAGTTACAGAGTAAGGGTGCCAAGCACCCCAACCCGACTGGAGAGGAGGCTGCTGCAGGACTTTTCAGAGCCTTCATAGCTGACTCGAGTGTGGACCCGGGAGCACCAGACACAGTGGGCATAGAACCCTGCCCTCCCTGGAGCCCACGCGGGACTGGTATCGGGCAAAACACCTCCCAAAAGAAACGCTGGCGTAGCAGGACGAGCACCGTGGAGCGCATCTGGTCCAGGCCTGGCCTGTCCTGACGTCCCCACACTGGGCCTCAGCTACACCATTTTCAAGTGAGGGCAGAGCAAGTGATTTCTGAGGATCTTGCCAGCTCTGACTTTTATGCTCTATGTAACTCTTGGCTGTTTTTAAAAAGGAAACTGCAGGGCTTCCCTGGTGGCGCGGTGGTTGAGAGTCCGCCTGCCAATGCAGGGGACACGGGTTCGTGCCCCGGTCCGGGAAGATCCCAAGTGCCGCGGAGCGGCTGGGCCCGTGAGCCATGGCTGCTGAGCCTGCGCGTCCGGAGCCTGTGCTCCACAGCGGGAGAGGCCACAGCAGTGAGAGGCCCGCGTACCGCAAAAAAAAAAAGAAACTGCAAAACATTTGTAGCTTCTACGAGTGAAAGATCCAGGGAGCTGTCCTTTCAGAACCACAGAACTTAACTCCAGGGATGTGCTCCTGGCCTTCATCAACTCCCATCACACACCAGCCCATCCTCCCTGCACCCATCCCCCATCCACCCACCCATCCTCCACCCCCCTAAACATTTGAGAATTCTGCAAAGTCCCCCTTTCCCTCCTCAACAGCCCTGCTCCCAAGGCCCTCACTGCCACTGGTCAGGCTGGCGTAGGTGGGTGGGGGTGAGGGGGCGGCCTTGAGCCTCGCTGTGAGCAGTCGCTATAGATGTTGAGTCTGTGTGTGTGTGTACAACTGGGGGCGAAGCAGTAGAGGGTCTGCCCTGTGGGTGGAAGTCTCTGACTCAGACTTTCCAAGACGCCTGTGTCACACGGTTGACTGTTACGTGTGGCTGGAAGAGGAGGCAGCCCTCCACGCACATGACACGTGAACAACTATATGTGAACATGCATGAGTGACTCCAGATGAGACACAGGGTAGGGCTCAGCGTGGGACCAGGGTCAGGGCTGAGAGTGTGACCAGGGTCAGGGCTCAGAATGGGACCAGGGTCAGGGATCAGAGTGGGACCAGGATCAGGGTTCAGCGTGGGACCATGGTCAGGGCTCTGTGTGTGACTAGGGTCAGGGCTGAGAGTGTGACCAGGGTCAGGGCTGAGAGTGTGACCAGGGTCAGGGCTCAGAATGGGACCAGGGTCAGGGATCAGAGTGTGACCAGGATCAGGGCTCAGAATGGGACCAGGGTCAGGGATCAGAGTGTGACCAGGATCAGTCCTCAGAGTGTGACCAGGGTCAGGGTTCAGCGTGTGACCATGGTCAGGGCTCAGTGTGTGCCCAGGGTCAGGGCTGAGAGTGTGACTAGGTTCAGGGCTCAGCGTGTGACCAGGGTCAGGGTTCAGCGTGTGACCATGGTCAGGGCTCTGTGTGTGACTAGGGTCAGGGCTGAGAGTGTGACCAGGGTCAGAGCTGAGAGTGTGACCAGGATCAGGGCTGAGGGTGTGACCAGGGTCAGGGCTGAGAGTGTGACCAGGGTCAGGGCTCAGAATGGGACCAGGGTCAGGGTTCAGCGTGTGACCATGGTCAGGGCTGTGTGTGTGACTAGGGTCAGGGCTGAGAGTGTGACCAGGGTCAGGGCTTAGAGTGTGACCAGGGTCAGGGCTCAGTGTGGGACCCCGGTCAGGGCTCAGCGTGGGACCAGGACAAGGGCTCAGTCTGGGATTGGGAATCTAGGCTCCTTCAGTGACCAGGGCCCAGTCATGGGTCAGAAGATCACTACTTCTCAGCTGATGGTCACTGATGGCTCTCATCCCCCACTGGCACTCCCCACCCCCACACACAATTCTTCAGCCACGTGAGACCCTTTCTCATCCAAACACACACAAACACAAGCCCACACCAGCACAGACTTGATCTCTGGGCACACTGGTGGAAACAGACCTGGAGCCCTGTCCCTGGTCTCCATTTCAGCTCACCTGGGAAACCCTTGGCTCCTTTGAGCCCATTTACGTGAGAAGTGGCCCCGCCCTGCGGTGGAAGGAGGTGCTGTCCCGCACAGAGCAGGGGGGAGGGCGGGGGGGGACCGAGCCAGCCCCCTTCCCCCCGTGGCCCCTCTCCCACTGTCAGCCTCGGGGTCCCAGGCTGTCCAGCTCTGGATCAGATGCCTCAGTCCCCACTCTGAGCTGGACCACAGTCCTGGAGCCTCAGATTCCCCAGAGGTAATAGGAACAGTCAGCACGGCTCCCAGGGCTGCACCCAGGACTGAACAGGGAGCTTGTGGGCAAAATGCGTTTCAGGGGGCTTCAAACACAGCACAGCTTTTGTCACCTTCCCACTGTCCTCGGGGCCCTGGACCGAGGTGCAGAGACCTTACAATCTCATCTATCCAGAGGTGACCAGCAGTGGGCAAAGCAGGCCTGGGGCAGTGGGTGGGCTCCCCACACCTGAGAGAGGAAGGGCAAGTGGAGGCCACAGCCAGGGGTGAGCACCCCATGGACCTGGCCGCTGTCCTTTCCCCCACTCTGCTCTCACACGCAAGCAGGCAGACTCCGCCACGGGGATGGAAGGCTGAGGCTTCTGGAGAGTGGAATCTGCCCCAGACTATGCAGCCCCAAAGGACAGTGAACTTGACACTGGGCTGGCCAGACCTCTCACAACCTGCTGCCCTGGGAGAGCAAAGGGGATGGGTCCACCTCTTTGGAAAGCAATTTACTACCAAGACCTTGAAACGGTCTGGGGGACTCAAAGCCAAGGAAATAACCAGAAATGTGAGCAGCGCTGTCCAAGCAAGGATGCTGGGGCACTGGGTGAACCGGGCACCGCCAGGGAGCTGCAGGCAGCCTTTGAACAGCCTGTTGGGAGGGTTTCTGGGCTGTGGGGAGGGGCTTGTGCTGACATCGGGGATGGACTGCAGCCGCTGCACAACCTCCCACGATGGCTAGGGGGGCCAGCCTGGGTACTGTGAGAACGTGGGCCCTCTTTCTTGTTTTTTTCTTTTTTCACCCTTTTCTGATACCCCATTTTGTACGAAGAGTTTATGCCCCTTGCGAAATCCAGAGAAAAACAGTCAACAACAACCCAAGCCAGAGGGCCAGTTTCCCAGGGTTACAGGGTCCGCCCGAGCTCTCCCCCAGCCCAGCTCCCGGCCCCAGACCCTGTCCTCACACCCTCAGAGCCAGAGTGGGAAAGGGCAGTGCAGTCTGCCCTATGGCCCTGCACACTCCCTGCACACACGGGGCCTTTGCACTGCCTGTTCCTTCTGCCAAAATGCTTGTCCCCAGACACCCACGTGTACAGTGCTGTGTCAGGCCTCTGCTCAAACACCACCCTAGAGAGGTTTCTGTGAACCTGCTCTGAAAGGCACCTCGCCCCACCTGCCACTAGATCCACTGCCTCCACTTCTTGGCACGTGGCACGCCCTGACAGTTTCACAGGGATCTATACGTTCCTAACTTCCTGTTCCTACTCATCAGGCACAGGAGGAGGCTGAGGGCCAGGACCTTGTAGAGGAGTGCTTGTCAGTGGTCAGTAATCACCGGGGGATAGGGTGGGCGGGTGGGTAGATAGGTGGGTGGGTGGATGGATGGGTGGATGGATGGGTGGATGGATGGGGGGGCGGATGGATGGATGAGTGAGTGGATAGGTAGATAGGTGGGTGGGTGGATGGATGGATGGGTGGATGGATGGATGGATGGGGGGTGGATGGATGGGTGGGGGGGTGGATGGGTGGATGGGTGGATGGATGGATGGATGAGGGGTGGATGGGTGGATGAGTGAGTGGGTGGGTAGATAGGTGGGTGGGAGGATAGGTAAGTGGGTAGATAGATGGATAGAAGGGTGGGTGGGTGGATGGATAGATGAATGGGGGATGGGTGGATGGATGGGTGGGTGGATGGGTGGGTGGAGGATGGATGGATACATGATGATCACATCCCTCCCTGGCAGTTTCCATAGTTCCGACACACTGGCCCTACAAACTGGCCCCATGGCCCTTGCAGCCTCCCCGCACCCCTGCGCCTCTCTAGCTGCCTGTTCTTCCCGGCCACGCCTCATGTTCCCCCTGTACCTTCCGAGCTCCACACCTTTGCTCAAACTGTGCTTCTGCCCGAGACCCTCCCTCGCGTTCTCTGCAGGGAAAAGGTGTCCTCCTTGAGTGTCAGCCACTCCGGAGCCTCCCGACCTCCCGGGACGCAACTCCGTCACTGCGCTGCCCGTAGTACGAGGGACTTGCCGCATGTACCCCTGGCCTAGGTGCTGGCCTGAAGACTGGCGGTGCCAGGGCTGAGGGAGGCGGGCGGTGACAATGACATGCAGCTCTCTGACCACCCACTCCTCAACGGATAGCAAACCCCTTGGGGGGAAGGCCCAGCCCTCCCCAGGCCCACCTGGCCCATCAGGATCCAGACATTAAGCTCTCTCCTGCCCAGTCTCCCCAGATTCTGACCCTCCTCACCTCTGAGGGCCGCCCCCACTTTAGGGCCTTTGCACAAACTCTTCACTGTGACTACACGAGACCCCACCCACCTCTCCCTTCGCCTCCTTGTGTCTGGGAGGACACCCTGCTCTGGGTGCCCACACGGCCCCGTGACCCCGAATCACAGCCCGGCCAGTCTAGACCAATGCCTGGCGCCCACCTGTACTCGCCGTGCTGAAGCACAGGCTGGCACCACATGCTGCACAGGGAACTGGGCCTGGGACCCCAGAAGCCCCCACCTCTGCTTCCTCTCTGACCCCTCTGGGTGTCACCCAGCTGCCCTGGTCCGCGGCGGTCTCCAGGGGACCTCCACAGCCCTCGGGACCCCTGACCATGGACTTCCTTGGGAGGAGCGCGAGGCCGGCTGGGCGGGCCCCTGCTGCTTCAGAGCCAGAACTAGGCGGGGAGAGACCGTGCTTGACAGACGGGGTCGGGGTGACAGTCGGAGGCCCTGAACCTGAAGCCCACGTGCCTCCCCTACTGGGTCAGCCTCCTCCCCCATCCCCCCATCAAGTCTGCCCCGAGGGCCCGAGGCCACAAAGCCCAGATGAACTTACACATCCGTCTCATCCCACAGGATACAGGTCTGGTTGGTGGTGCCCTGGAGAGAGGGGAGGGGTCAGGCCACCTGCCGCCCTATGAGCCGCACCCGAGGGTCACTGTGGGGTCCACCCGTGGACGTGCCAGGCGCCCTCCCTCCGCTGTCCCCCAGAGACAGAGTTTGAGGAGGAGGAACTGAGGCCCAGAGCGGGGAAGGGACTGGCTCAGCCTCCACCCCTGCTGTGTGGCCTTGGGTATCTTCCGTCCCCTCTCTGAGCAGGGCTGGACAGCAGCGGCCGAAGCTCAACTCTAGATGCCCAGGTGACCAGTCCAGCTGAATGCAAAATGGGCTGACACGGAAAGCCTGGGGTCAGGGGGCACAGGTAGGGTTCAGCAGACACCCCTGTCCTGAGGGCTGTGGTGTGGTAACAGCAGGGTTCCCACTCGTAAGGGAGGAAGCCGAGGCACAGAGAGGTGGAGCAAGGCCCAAGGCCACACAGCAGGAAAGGAAGGCCCGGCTCTTCCCCCAACCTGGCCTGGCGCTGCCCTGTCCCGGCTGGGTAACCGGGGCGGCTCCTGGCTCTCGGCTGGTCCGAGGGCTTCGTGGCTCCAGCTGCTCTGAGGCCCGAGGGAAAGCCCCAAGGAGCAGGGTGTGGAGGGTCCGTGAGGCCGGGGCAGATGCGCTTCTCAGCA
This sequence comes from Mesoplodon mirus, assembly GCF_964341445.2. Taxonomy (NCBI): domain Eukaryota; kingdom Metazoa; phylum Chordata; class Mammalia; order Artiodactyla; family Ziphiidae; genus Mesoplodon; species Mesoplodon mirus. The sequence goes on from NC_138992.1 coordinate 1,681,884, forward strand.
GAGGATGACTCTCTCTCCCCCGAGGGAACGGCCAGGCCGACGGGGCTGGGTTGAGCCTCAGCTCCCACACGGCCCTGCTGGGTGACCCTGGGCAAGTCCCCGCAGCTCTGCCAGCCTGCATCCCCACCTGTCACTCGGCGTAAAGGAGCCCTCTCTCAAGGCTGATGCGAGGTGGAGACGTGTGAGCACACACCACACGTGGGATCAGGCAGAGGGGCACACACACGCAGACGTGCACACGGAGGGCACTCACGTTGTACATGTGGGCGAACTCGATCTCCAAGGGTGTGAGCAGGGAGCGGGGAGGGGGCTTCACGGTCACCGAGATGACCTTGGAGTTCAGGACGGTCGTGTTCCTGGGGGAGAGCCGGCGGGCCATGTCGGGGTCGGGAGCCCTGCGCCCTCACCTCCCCCAGGCCTGGCCTCCCTGACCCCCACCCCGCGTGCCCACGGCACCCACCTCTGCAGGGCCAGGAAGCTGCCCAGGTTTCTGTAGAGCACGGTGCCCACCACGAACACAGACGAGTCATCAGCCTCTGGAAGAGAGCACCGCGGTCACCCTCCTCCCGGCCACCCACAAACCGGGACCCTGCTTGGGCAAGGGGAGTGTGTGTCCCTCCTGACTAAGGACGCAGCACTGCCTGGAGCTGGGGGGACTGCCTGGGTCCCCCTGGGTGACTCCTGAGACCCGGGGGCTGGCAGGGCACAGTTCATCTTCTTGGGAACCAGAGTCACCTGCTATGTGACTCCAGGCAAGACCCTCTCCCTCCCTGCGGTGAGGGCGTCCATTGGTCCATTCAGCCAAGATTGCCTGGGAGCCTCCCAACACAGGGAGGGCAGGGAGGGCTTCCTGGAGGAGGGGGCAAGCTGGGGAACACTGAGAAGAAACGGACGCCACCTTAGCCCTTGAAGCAGCAGGCCAGACTCCAGAAGGAACTTCCTCGGGGGGAGCCTCAGTCTCTGGGGGGCCCCTCCCACACCCCGAGGCTCCTCACCTGCCAGCCCCGTGGAGAAGACGCTCTTGGACACAGTGACCCTGTCCTCTGGCACCTTGGCCCAGTCGCCCGTGGCCCGCCAGCCCTTCATAGGGAAGCTGATGTCCGTGGCTCCACTGGCCGGGAGCTTATGGATGCTGAGGACTGGGGTTTGGGATGGAGCAAGAGACGACAGAGACAAAGGGAGACAGAGACAGTGAGATGCAAAGCCGGTTCCCGAGAGAAGCCTCGGCCCTGGGACGGGGAGTGGGCCCCAGAGCCCAGGACCATGACACGGGGGTGCTCCTGGCTCAGAGTGGGTGCAGCACGCATGGGGCCACCCAGCCAGGCGGGAGCCTGACACCAGCCTCTCCACGAGGTCCAGGGCATGGGTAGCTTCCTGGTTCCTTCCAAGCCCTCAAATGACACTCCCACCCCAGCAGGAGCCCTATGGCCCTTATGAGGACCCAGGCCTGGACCCAGTCCCCGTGGCCCCAGAGGTGCCAGAGACGGGTTCTGCGGGCAGGTCTGCGGCCACAGAGGGACCCACAGGGCGTGGTGTCCACCTTGGTGCCCCTCCCTGGGACACTGGAGCCCAGCCCTCCCCCTTTGGGCTCAGCTCTGTAACAGGGACAGGGACAGATGCCCCCTCACAGGGCCGGGACTGTAAAGGGGCCAACAGATGGACCAAGGTGGAGCGGGGACCCGGGAAGGAAGGTGCTGGGTGTGGGGAAGGGCTCCACTCAGGGTGGAGGGGGACGGGCTGTGGGGACACAGCACGTATGGGGAGAGGCCAGGGCAGGGAGAGCTGGCAGCCTGTAGCCGTTTCTCCCGAGCTCTCCCTGTGGGCGCCCGGCAGGCCTCCTGAAGACACCAGCCCCAGTGGGCTCTGTCCAGCCCCGCCCCAGGCTTCCCAGAGGTGAAGCGGCAGACGGGCCTGGGAGGACAGGAGGGGGTGGGGTGGGGTCCCATCGTCTCTAAGCCCCTTCATTCCAGGCCCACCCACTCCAGGCAGACACTGCTCCCCTCACCCAGCACCCGCGGCCTGGGTCGGGGTCTGCGCCGGGGCGGCCTTAGGTGTAGGGGGAAGGGGTAGGGGCTTAGGAACCAACAGCCTCGCCTGCCCGGCTGTCACCTGGCCTTCCCCCAACCCTGGGGCTGGCCCTCTGTGGCTGAAGCCCTCACCAAGGACCGAACGAATAAACAAATTCATCCGCGCCACACGCTTCCGAGCCCCAACCATGTGCCTGGGACCGTTCTAACGCTGCGGGTGCAGAGGAAGGCGAGACCCTCTCCCAGAGCTGATGGAGCGGGGGCAACAGACAGTGACCCGAGGAGAGAAGAAATAGGTGGACTGCGGTCTGCTGGGCAGTGATGACCCCTGGGTGGGGCACTTCCAAACAGGGTGGTCAGGAAGTCCTCCCTGAGGAGGTGGCCTCTGGAGGCCACTGGAGGAGGTTAGGCTGCTTGGATTCCTGGGGTAAGTGTTCCAGCAGCAGGGCGTAGGGAGTGTGTGATGTGTAGGGCGCATGGGTGCGCAGGGTGCGTGGGGTGTGTGAGTATATGCGTGGGGTCTAGGAGGTGAATGGGGGTGCATGGGGCGCACGGGGTGTGGGGTGCATGGGGCGCACGGGGTGTGGGGTACATGGGTATGTGAGTATATGAGGGGTGTAGGGGGTGAATTGGGGGTGTAAGGTACACAGGGTGCATGGGGTGCAGTGTAGGGTGTGTAGGCGTGTAGGGTACATGGGTGTGTGAGTATATGGGGGGCTAGGAGGTAACTGGGGGTGTGAGGGTGCGTGGGGTGGGACGGCTAATGAGGACTAATGGGAAGGAGTCCAGGGCCTCCTTTGGTGACAGAGGGTGGGCCCTGAGTGCCTCTCCAGGGGCCATGGGTGGGGCTGGGCGGCTGGGGAACCAGACTTCACAGTGAGGTCCTGGGCCAGGGGGGCTGAGAGCTGCAGTAGCCACCCAGTCCCATGCCCACTCACGCACGGCTGCATAAAAGCTCTCCCCTCTCTGGGCCACTCCTATCTCACCGTGAAGAAAGGCCCAGTCAGCCCAGCAAGGAAGGGAAGGAAGTCCCAGCCGGCCTGGTGCCACCACTGATCCCACCTGCCAGGTGACCTCCATTAGCACCTGACCCCCAGGCCTGAGTCTCCCCACCTGCGAGATGACGGCTGTCCCTGATCCCCTGGCCTCAGAGGTCTCTCCAGCTCTGGGGTCCTGAGCTCAAAGGCAGAAAGGCAGGGCCAGCCAGTACTCTGGGAACCTGCAGCTTAGCGAACGTTTGTCCCGGCCCAGGCAGGTCCCCAGGTGTGTGCTAATGCAGCACAGCTGAGCTAGGATATGTCACTAGAGGCCCGAGTGTCTCTGCAAGGGATGTGACAATCTCCCTCCTTGGTGCTGTTAGGAGCACAGCCGGGTCCAGCGCCCGCTCCTGGGTTCCCCACTGTGAGGAGGGACCCTGACAATGGAGATTGTGTGGGGAGGCGCCCCAAAACAGGGAGGACTTGACAAATGTGGCCCAAGAGAGCTATTTAAGAGGACGTTGATGACAATCGTTAAATGTAACTGCTGTAGCATTTGTGCCGACGGTCACCACTGAGCTCTCAGGTCCCAGGCCCACTTACTGCTCCTTCGGACCCACAAGGCCAGCGCCCCTGCCTTCCCATTTGAGAGAGTCGCTCAACGCCATGGAGCTGGGTGGAGCCAGGCCCCTGTGACAAGGCACTTCTGGGAGCGGAGGACTATGTAGTCCTGCCTTCAAGGTCCCTGCACCGGGGGCACCGGGGTGGGGTGGGGACAAGTACAAGTGGGCCCCCAGACCCAGGGAGGTGGAAGCAAGGGGCTGGCTGTGGCTGGGACTTCCTGGTGCGTCCCACGATTCGAGGTCTCCAGGACCTTGTCTGGGTCTGAGAGCCCCTACGCCGACCCCCTCCCGGGGTCACATCAGACCATCATCAGAAGACTCAGGTCTGTGCACCTGAGGATACAGAGATCATCTTAGAACCCGGCCCGGGGGTCCTGCAGGAGGCATCTGGCGCTGCTCATTTATAGACAAGGAGATGGAGGCCGAAGCGCCCTGCCCAGGGCTGCGGGGCAGGGGCCTGGAGGTTGGCGCAGCGAGGGCTGGGCTTACCCAGGTTGTCTGTCACCTGGTACGCGTCCCGCAAGTCCTTCATGCGGAAGCCGATGACGTCCACGAAGTCCTCCACCAGCCGGAACAGCTCCTTGGCGTTGGGGCCCATCTGGAGGGGAGGCGGGGGTCAGGGACATGGTGGGGAGCGGCCCCGCCGAGAACACCGACCCCCGGAGTTCAGGGTCCCCGAAGGCCCCTGCGCCCAGCAGGGACACGCCCTCTCCCCGCTCTGCCTCCGCCGGCCTCCTTCCCTCATCTGTTCCCTCCTCATCAGGGCCCTGTCGGTCACTCCCTAGCCCCACAGGGCTCTGGACCTGACTTGGGAAGCAGATGGGGACCTGAGTCTCATCGCCATTGTGTGGACGAGAACGCTGGGCCCAGAGGGGCTGCTGCACTCCAGCCCGGGGGCCAGGGGTCCAGCTGGGAGGAGAGCGGAGGGCCTCTGGCCACTGCAGTCCCCACTCCGGGTGCTGCCCTGGGCACAGGAGTATTGGCAGGTTCCAGGTCAGCCTGGGAGGGAGGGAGGCAGACCAACTTCTCCAGATGCGAAAGAACCGCCACGTCCTGGTGTGTACCCCGCGGCCAACACGTTTGCTCACACCCCTCCCCGAGCCCCACGTGGTGAGCCGCTGTCCTCCGATGGGCGGGGAAGCCGAGGCTCAGAAGGATAAGCGACCTCCTCAAAGATCTGAACCCAAGACCCCACCCTGAGCTGGCCTGGGGCTCAGGGAGCCACCAGAGACGCCCGCGGCCCCCCTGCTGCTCTGGCCGCAAGGGTCCCAGGCTGGCATCCTTACCAGCTGGGCCTCCCCCCACTTGTCCCGGTTCTCCTCCGCCAGCAGGTTGCTGATGATCTGGACAAAGTTCTGAAAGGCAGAGGAAGAAAGGCCAGTGAGCAGAGAATAAGGCACCAGAATCACAGCTCAGAATGTGACCAGGGTCAGAGCTCTATCTGAGATCTGGGCTCGGTCTAAGGCTGGGGTGGAGGACCGCCCTCCTGGGCGCCCACCTGTACATCCCCCGGGGTGGGGCTGTAGTACGCCCTCCGGAAGATCTCTGTCATGTTCCTCAGGACATCGATGGTGGAGAGCAGGTCCCCGCTGTAGCTGGTCCCGTCCTGGGAGATCTCTACCAGTGTCTGGATGACCTCGGAGACCCCCTCTCCGGGCAGCCCGCGCTGAGCCTTTGCCAGGTGCTCCCGGGTCTGGGGAGGTGGAGGGTATGAGTGCCATGACTCTGCAGGTACCAAGGACCTCCCATGCCCAGAGGGTCCTCTGCAGCCCACAGCCAGTGGCCATGGCTGACTCACAGAGCGTGCCACTGGGGACACAGGGTTATGTCTGAGGACGGAGGGCAGAGGTGAGCCCTGGAGTGACGGGTGGGGCGGGAGACCCCGGGGCCAGCCTCACCATCATCTGGATGTTTCGGTAGTCGATGGAGACACAGCGGATGTAGGTGGGGGGCTCCCAGTAGGCGATGCCCTCCTCGTCCAGCTCACAGCGTCGCAGGATGAGGCCTGGGGAGATGGTGGGTCAGCTCTCTCTCCCACTTCTCTGGTAGATGCCCACGTCCGGGGTGGGAGTGGGAGTCCCACCCCCGGCTCCCAGGCACAAGCCCCTCTGGATGAGACCCTACAGCCCTAGAAGCAGGCACTCGCCTGTGCCCTCATTCCAAGAGCAGAGCTGGCGTGGGGGCCAGGCATCCCTTAGTTTCTTTCACTCAAAAGATTTTTTTTTTAATGTTTGTTTGTTTGTTGCTTTTGTTTTGTTTTGTTTTGTTTGGCCGCGTGGCTTGTGGGATTTTAGCTCCCCAAACAGGGACTGAACCCCGGCCCTCAGCAATGAGAGCTTGGAGTCCTAACCATTGGACAACCAGGGAATTCCCTCACTCAAAGCATTTCTGAGCAGATGCCACAGGCCAAGCACTGGAACCTGGCAGGAGCCAAACCTGCAGGCATCCCCCCGGCGTGGAGGCAGAGCCCTGGGCCTAGTGAGGGGCTTCAGTGTTCAGCCCAGGGCCTCTCTTGGGGCCCCTTCCTATCCGGAGCCCTGGGGAGAACCAACGGCCTGGCCCCTGCCTAGCTTCACCCCTGGGATCAGGGGCCCCCGATGGCCCGGGTGTGCTGCGGACACCGGGCAGCCTTGGGGCTGACTGGCATCAGGTGTTGACGGCCTGGAACACGGGCACAGCCTATGACTCAGAACTTACTCCCAGGGAGCCAGGCACAGCTGTGCACACACACAGCGGTGATGACCCTGGGGAACTGCCACAAGCCTGTCATCCAACAGGTGCCACGGGGCAGGACAGGACACCTGCTCCACAGCATGGTGCAAAATCCAAATGAGAGGTCATACATGCAGACAAAAGGCCAAAGAAGTCACACCATTCTGTGACTTGTATTTTATTCATTTGGCTTCCCTGTATTTGTAAGACGCTACCCAGAACATGTATTATTCTGGGAAGGGGGGCTACAACCACAGCTGGAAATACACAGCCTCCACCACGTGGACCAGCCCTGTCGGGTGGTGGGGAACTCACAACACACTTGTTTTACTGAAGGAAAACCAAAGTTCAGAGAGGTTAAGTCACTTCCTGTATGTCACACAGCAAACAGGGGTACAAAACTTCATGCACTCCTCAGATAAGAGGGGCAAAGAAAACCAAGCCAAGCTTGATGCGCCGGGCCCCTTCTGGGAGCCCACCCTGCTTTTTCCACACCTCCCATCACTCCACAGGGCTGCACGGGGATTAAGATGACCGTGTTCAAAGCCGACTTCCGACTTAATGGCCCCCCAGCCCAGGGCAAGTGTGTTAACTCCTCTGTGCCTCGGTTTCCCACGTGTAAATGGGGGACTCTGTGGGACATCGCACTAAAGGGCTTCATGCTGGCGTTGGTTCCTGGTGAGCTCTCAGGACGCGGCGGCCCCGGACCCCCGCCTGTACTGCGCCAGCCTCTGTGTGCACAGGGCTGCCTGGGCAGGGTCTGGGCCACGTGCCCTGAGCTGACAGCTCCGTGGGCGGGCCTGAAGGGGCATCTCAGTGAGGAAGGCCCCGCCCAACACCTGCCCCACCGGCCCTCACCTGTGGCGTTGCGAGGACACCGGACTGCAGCCACCTCTCCCGCCGGCGTCTCCTTCCAGATCACAGTGCCCAAGTTGTCCTCATCACAGATCTCGTGGGGCTCTGCCAAGGGGCTAGAAATGTGAGTGGGGGTGGGGTACGGGGGGTGGGCCGAGACCTGGCAGCAGGGTCAGGAAGGCCAAGACCCCTGCAAGACATCTACCCTCACGAGGGGGAGTCTTTTCCCAGTAGAGCTAAGCTCCAAGCTCCCTCCCCCGCCACTCAGGAGGCCCCTCCCCAGAGTCCAGCCGTGGGGTGGGAGTGTGGGACACTCACCGGGACACCGCTGGGCACTGCACTGCCGGTGTTCATCTTGTGGGCCCCGGCAGGCTGTCCCCCCGAAGAAGGGCCCCAAGCAGGCGCGCTCCCGCCGCTGGGTGCCACCTCCACACGTGACACTGCAGCCGCCCCACGACGTCCAGGCCTGCCACTTCCCATCCACTGTGGGACACGGCCATGCACAGAGCCACGAAGATGGGGATGAGGAGGGTGCGGACACAGGGACGTAGGGGCAGGAAGCCACGAGGAGAAAGAAGTCGAGACCCAGGGGAGGGGAAGCCAGAGCCCAGACTGATGCAGGATAAGACAAATGCCTCACGTGCACTGGTCCCTCGCGGTCACCCCCCCCGGCCCCCCACATCCCCAGGGCCGTGTACAACGGCCCACCATGAGCCTCCCGAGGTCTCACCCCTCCCGAGTGGCTCACGCCCACCAGATCCCCCCACCCGCAGGCCCCGGAGCACGGCCCTGACCTGGACACTGCTGCAGGAAGCAGTCTCGCGTTTCCACCCAGTGGCCCTGGCACTCGGCGCCCCCGTACGAAGGCCCGTTGCACTCGCGCGTGCGCTGCTGCCGGCCCTGAGAGCAGCTGGCGGAGCACGAGCTCCAGCTGGACCACTCATTCCAGTTTCCATCCACTGCCCGGCCCAGGGGAGGAAGGGGACAGGAAGGCAGCGTGAACACCCAGGGCCCACACCCAGCCTGGGGCACAGGCGTGAACACCCCACAGGTGTGGCCCACCACACCCCCACGAAGTCTGAAGCATGGGTGTGACACCCAAGAGGGCCCATCACCTTAACGCCCACGGTACGCGAGTGAGAACTCCCCAAGGTCTCCAAGCTTCAGCCTGATCACAGCCTGAGGTTCCAACCTCTGAGCCCCCAGGCAGGTGGGTCTGAGCGGGCAAAGCGGGGCTCCCGGGGCTGGCCGGTGGCCCACTGGGCCCTTCCCTTCCCTTCCCTTCCCGCCCCTGTCCCACCTCACCCAGCGCCCTCCCTCTCACCTACCAGGGCACAGAGCGATGTTGCAGAACTTGGTTTGCTTCTCCGGGCCCTCACAGGGGTTGCCTCCAAACTGGGGTGGCCTGCAGGTGCGTGTGCGGTCCCGGAAGCCGCGGCCGCAGGTGCTGGAGCACAGGCTCCAAGGCGACCACTCGTCCCAGGCGCCGTGCACTACGGAAGGATCAGAGCACTCTGCGACCCCCGCCTGCCCGAGCCCGCAGCCCGGTCACCCGCCCCGGACGCCCCGCCCCCTGCCCCGGAGCCCCGCCCCCTGCTCCCGTTATCCCCGCCCCCCCACGGCGCGCCGCCCACCTGGACACACGGCGGAGTTGTTGCACAGCCGCTGCTCCCGCAGGGGCCCGCTGCACTGCGTGCTGTAGGAGGACGACACGCAGAAGCGCGTGCGAGTCTGCCAGCCCTCGCCGCAGGTGCTGGAGCACACGCTCCACGGGGACCACTCCTCGGCCGCGGGGTCACCTGTGGGCCCCGACCTACAGCATCACAGGTCTGCTGCTGCCCCTGCACCCGAGCTACGGTCAGACCCTCAGGCGGCCGCAGCAAAGCCCTTGAGCACCCCACCCCTTTTTTTTTCTCGACAGTCCCCTTCTCCTCACACCACTTCCCCTAAACCCAGTGCGCCTGGAGACAAGCGCCTGGCACCCGAGAGGTTAGTCTAATTATGGAAAATTATCACAGTCATTACTTAGAAGCAACAGCAATTAATAACGTAGAGTACTTGCCCAAAGACCTAGTCCCCTGAAACCAACTTTCCCCACTTCCCAGGGTTTTAGTGCATTTGCGTGTCAGCCCCGCCCAGCCGCTGCCACTCACCTGTCTGCGGGGCAGGAAACCCAAACTGCTGCAGCTCGTCGCCCAGCTGCTCGCGCCGCCGGGCATCCGTGGACCGCAGGGACTGGCTCCGGGAGTTGGTGCGCCCGGCGGCTGCAGGGCAGGTTCAGGTAAGCGTCCAGGCCGTGGCCTGCAGCCCCCGCCCTGCAGCTCTAGAGGGGCGCTCTCGGCCCTTGGCCCCTCGGTCCCCAGCCGCAGCGGGGCCCGGGCTTGTCAGCACCAGGGCCACTTGGCCGCACTGGACAGGTGGGAAACTCGGGACCAGGGCACCCTGGCCTGGCGCCAATCCCTGTCTGGTCCAGTCTCCCCTGCCCTGCGCCCGTCCCTCTCTTCCTCCGGGGCCCGCAGGAGTCACCCGCGGGGCAGCACGTCTGAATGGCTACTGCTCTCCGCAGCTCAGCACCCCGCCAGTGATCCTGCCCCCCACGGCCCAGCCCCGACACCCCAGGGCCCTCTCCAGGCTTCTGAGATGAACTCCTCTCCCCAAGAAAGTTCGTCGGGGAAAAAACAACCCGAAGAATGACAATCTCATTATAACTTGATTTAATTTTATGGAAGCAGCTAAAATATGCATGAGGTCATTAGAGAGCCTTATTAGAGAAATACATCCCGGAGGCAGCATCCGGCTGGGACAGTCGGGTCTGGCCAGGGCTAGGGATGGCGGTGGCGGGACAAGCCCCACAGCCGGCTTTCCACGTGCACCCCAGAATTCCCAATCCACAGGTGCTAAGAAAGGCCCATCCAGTCCTAACACCGGGTCCCACCCCTCCTCCTGGGCCCTTACTTCTACTGGTCCCGCCCCTGGAAGGCTCCACCCTCTGACCCCGCCCCTGCCCCTCACCTGGCCAGGTCCCGCCCCCCCCGCCCTTTTCCCCGCCCGGCCCGGCCCAGCCCGGGTTCCTGCCTCCACCTGACCCCACCCCGAGCCTCTCCCTCCCCCGGCTCCGCCCGGGACCCGCCAGTCCGCGCACTCACGGCCGCAGGCCTTGCGGTTGCACAGGCGGCCCTCCTCCAGCACCCCCTCGCAGCCGCCGCCTTCAATGCCCGGCGCCGGCAGGCAGGTGCGCGTCCGCGTCTGCAGGCCTCCCCCGCAGTCCCGCGTGCACTCGCCCCACAGGGACCACAGCTTCCAGCCGCCTGGTGGGGAGCAGAGGGCAGGGGTCAGGGCCAGGGGCAAAGGGCTGCGGTGTCTTTCGGGGAGTGACCTCTAGGGGTCTCCCAGGCAGGGATCTGGGGCACAGCGGCCCCTGCGAAGAGGCCTCCGCGTCGGAACCAGCATAGCACCCTGGAGGGTCAGCTAGGAGGCAAGTGTGGGCCTGGACGGGGTTCGTGATGGGGTGTGAAGCAGAGGCCGACAGGGCAGGGAGGGGCAGAGGTGCTGGGCAAGTTGGGGTCCGGGGCCCACCCCACTTCTCTCTGGAGTCTCTGTGCTCTCCGGCTCTGTCTACAGGCACCTGGGCCAGGGTCTCCACTGGCTTTGAATCCAGGTCCCCAGTGTGGGGCTGGACACAGAGCTGGAGCCCCAGGTGGGTCTGGAGAATGAATGAATGAATGAATGAATGAATGACACCCCTGCCCACCCCAACGGCTGCCTTATACTGAGGGCCGGGTGATGGGCTGGGGGCAGAGGGGCTCTCCTGCCAGGGCTCTCCTGCCTGGCACCGAGCCTCATGCCCTGCTGAACCCCCTCCCCATGGTCCTCAGTCCAGTTTCCTCTGAGCCTCAGTTTGCTCATCCCCCCATCACCCTCCATGACCCATGTGCTCATTCCCCCACCACACGCAGGGACACCAGAGGTGACTGAGGTCCCACCCCTGGTAGCCGAGTGGGGTCTCACACCCAGGGCCCCGCCAGGCGGAGCCTCCCCCAGGCCCAGCAGAGACTGGCTGCTGAGCGCCTCCAGGCCCCTACGGCCACCCTCCTTCAGCCCTCTCAAGGGTCTTCTCCATCCCGGCCCCAGCCCCCCAACCGTCATGACCTCGTGCCCCCGAAGTTCTGAGCCCCTTGGTGGCCCCAGTGCCACCAAGGACACTAAGAGGAACAGCCTCGAAGTACTGGGGATCCATTGAGGAGTGAGGAGCAGGGAGGCCACACATCTTGGGCCAGAGCTGGAGGCCGCACTGATTCGCTCAGGAAGGGGCTGCTTCATCCAGGCTTTCCGTTCAAAGGCCACGCTTAAGGTGCCCAGATCACTCCCGCCTCGAGGGACTCTGGTGCCGCCACCCCATTTGTCCTGGGGAACCCCAGGGCCCCTACACTCCCACCATAGCAGGGTCAGGGCAGACTCAACAAGGGCACGCAGCCTCACCCACCGCCTACTTTGGGCCAGGCACCCTGCACACAGCCCCCTGACACAGCACCCATGTATGAGGAGGCGAGGAGATGGCATTGCCAAGCACTGGGAGCTGCACTAGAGCTGGGCCACTGCCCCATGCTGCCTGCTCACCCGGGGCTGGAGCAGGGGAGCCAGGCTGGCCAAGGGCAGGTCACACCTGCCCAGCAGGAGCGTCCCTGATGCCTCCTGGAGCCTGGCTTATCTGGGGAGCACATAGGGTGAGAATGAGGACTGTGCAGATCCTGGAGGGTGGGCACTAGAGCCGAAAGACCAGGTTCACATGGTGGCCCCAGCACCCACGACCGTGGGATGGTTAAGTCCACCCTGCCCTGGCCTCACACCCCTCACCAGAGGATGAGGGCACTACTTCCTAGGACTGACGCCTGTGAGGGTAAATAGCAGGAAATGGCTGGGAGACGACAGGTGTGGGCGTCCCTGGGGTCGGAGTCGATCCCAGAGATCTCGCTCTGATCTGCAGCAAGTTGGGCGTCCATGTGCTCTGTTCTGTGGAGGGCCGCTTGAAAGGTGCCAGAGCCCCTCCCAGTGCTCCCTGCGCCTGTGCTGGGAACCGACCAGCAGGGGGCGCCGGAAGCAAATGAACGGGAGGCGGGGGAGGGAGCCCAATTCCCCCAGTTTGGAAGGCGGGGCTCATTTCTCCCTCCACGCCCCCAAGCCCTTGAGGAATCTTCTTTCCCCTTGCAGAACCCACCCTCCCATACGTCTCACTTCCCCCTGAGCCCAGAGAGGCAGAGAGAGCATCACGGGGCCGAGGGCACACAGTCAGGCCTCCTGTCCTCCAGACTTGCCATGCGGGTGGGTCACGCAGGTGGGCGGGGCAGGTGGGCGGGCCGACGCACCCAGACAGGGACCTGTAGGGGGCGCCGGCTCGGACCTTAATCGCTGTCGTCTGTGGGTGGGCGGGGACCCGGCTCTGCCCCTCGCGCACGCGCAGTAACACGGTTCCTAGCCGTGCAGCGGCGGCCCAGGGAGGAGCTTCTCACTCTGTGGGAGCCCGGCTGAGCTTAGCAGGGACCCTGGCTTCAGGGGGCCGAGGGGCCTGGTTCTGAGCCCCTTCCTGGGTCTGGGCGTGACGTCCTGTGCTCCCACAAGGGAGGCCTTTCTGCTCCCATTGTTCAGATGGGAAGACCGAGGCCTGCCCTAGTGACGGGATGCCCGTGCTCCCCCAGTTACGAGGGGGCCGACCAGGAATCGCCCAGGTTGTTGGACCCGGCCCATACACCCTTCAAGGACGGTTGCTTCCCTCAAGGCCGGCTCTCAGGGCGGCATCCTGGGCAGGCGAGTACTGACTCCCCCACCCCTGTCTCCCCCCACTCCGTGCCAGATGCCTCAGGAACCTCGAGTCCCAGTCCACCCAGGAACCAAATGCTCACCCCACTTACAGCAGAGCAAACTGAGGCTCAAAGAGGGGTGGTCCAGACAGTCAGGGGCTGGTGACCCCCCACCCCCGCCACCTGCAGGAGGATCTGCCCTGGAGTTGAGGAGGCATGGCGGCCCAAGCCTCAGAAGGCAGGCGCCAGGGTCCCCAGGGCTGAGTAAGAACCAGAAGTATGGAGGACGCTATACAAATACGACTTCGTTGTGGACAGAAATGTCCGTGCCCTGGGGGTGAGAGACAAGCAGGCCAGGGCCCCGGGGGGAGGGGGTGGGGAGCCCCCAGGGCAGCCTCCAGGTGCACACGGCAGGACTGGTGGGCAGGACTGGTGAGTGGCTCGGCTCTGAGGGTGTGACGGGGCGAGGCTGCGCAGATATGGGGCCCTCACTGCCGCCACTCTAGGTGCGGACCGTCAGCCCCGCAACCACGCCCATTTGGCAGATGCAGACAGGGAGGCCGAGTTATCCACCGGGCTGACAAGGAGAGGAGCTGGGACTGGACTCATGATCAGATTCCAAGCGCCCCCCCCTACACCGCCCCCCAGACAGAGGCTGTCCGCCAGGACCACCCCCAGCCTGGCGCTCCAGGCTTCAGTGGTCTCACCTGCTGAAGCCACCCTGTCCCATCATACTGAGACAAAGGAACAGGGAGGCCTGGAGTCCAGGGAGACAGGCCTGCCGGCAGGGACAAGGTGGGCACATCCTGCCTGTCCCCCCTTGCTGCCCCAGCCCAGCCCCCGCGTGGAAGCCTGAGTGACGTGGAAGCTGGAAGTGGGTGGGAGAGAGAGGGTGTCCAAGCTGGCTAATCAGAGGATGCCACTTGGTTCCCATGGCAACTGCCGCAGAGCTCAGTCTTTCAGGATAGACTCAGGTTAGGCCTCCGCTGCCAAAACACCCACAATTTCAAGGCTGGTTACCCTGGTGACCCAGGTGGTGGGGATGTGGTGGGGGGAGGGGGAGGAGAGGAAGGGTCATATCAGGAGAGGCCAGGCAGGAAGTCCAGAGCACAGACTGCCCCCCAGGCCTAGCCCTGACCCTGGTCACATGCTGATTCCTGACCCTGATCACACACTGGGCCTTGATCCTCTTCACAGATGGACTTCTGATCCTGGACACAGGATCTCTGATCCCCTATCACATACTGAGCCTTGATCCCAGTCACAGACTGACCCTGACCTTGGCCACACTCCCACCACTGGTGACACTCAGTTAATAGTAGCTGCTATTTTTGTTACCATTTTTATTTTTAACGTGTGTCCCCCCCACGGCTGACACCTGATAAATGTTTGTCAAGCAAATGCATCCACGACCAGGGAATTACCTAGGCAGGGCTCCTGGGGCCCGCAGAGCTGGGCACAGAGGAACTCAGGCCACCCTTTCCTGGGTGGCCACGGTGCTCCTGGGCTGGGTGGGCTTTGAGGGGGCAGCAGAGGAGTGGGCAAGGCTGGGGGGTGGGCTGCCCCTCCAGGCCCGGAAAGAAGCCGCCATTCTTCCCGGGCTCAATGCCCCCTCTGTCTGGAAGCCTCATTTCCATCTCATTAAGGGATGAATAGAGCCAATTAATGGCCGCCAGGCAGCCTTGGCCTCCCAGGAGAGAGAGCACACGGAGAGGGGGGCTCCTGGCCCCCTTCCCACCCTGGTGCCCCAGCCTGCAGGCCATGGCCTCCCTGGTCCCTGCGCCCCCAGTCAGCTGGGATGAGGGCGCTGGGGGAGGCCCTCTTCCCGCTGGGCCTTCCCGCCTCCTGGGTCCCCTTTGGAGGAGGGGAGCAGTGCACTTCCCGTCTCCTCCAGCAGAGGTCTCCCCAGTCTAGCAGGTCAGGCAGCACCCGGCTGGGGGGGGCGGTCAGCCCCTGCCCATTCCCGCCCCGCCCCGCCCCGCCCCGGACCGTGACCGTCAGGCTGGGTTCCATACACATCTACCTCGGCGAAGTCCAGCCCCTGTGCGGACCCCTACCCCACGCCGAGTTAAGGTCTGTACTGCGGCATGCAGGCTCCTCCTCTCAGCCCCCTGCATGGATGTGCAGATGAGGACCACAGGGAAACTGGACAGCTCCCTGAAGCCCCTCTCCAACCCAATTCCCAGTCCACAGCGCCCCTGGCTCCACAGGTCCAGACTTGGTGCATCCTTCACCAAGGCCTGCAGCTCCCACTATCGGGGCCCGAGTGACCAGCAGTCTGCCCAGCTGCCGCAGGCACCCCTGGATCTCAGGACGGGCTGAGAGCCGTGACCACTGCCCACGGGGCCACTTGCCAGAGAAGGAGGACAAGGAGGGCTCCTCCAAGCATGGTAGAGGCGCCAAGACCCTATGAGCAGGTACTGTCCCATCCCTATTTCACAGGAGGGAAACTGGGGGGTGACTTGGCCCCATCTGCAGGGTTACTCACTTTCTCAATGCTGCTTTCCCTGAGTCAGGCAGGTGCCCCCCAAGAAGGGTGCCCATTACAAGCTCGAAGGCCCGGGTCCCACCCGGCTTTGCCCTTCGGCGCTGGATGACTTGGGCAGGTCTCTTCTCCTCCCTGAGCCTTGGCTATACGACCGACAGCCCTTCTCCCCATCTTTTAGGGAAGTGGGACCCCAGCAGGGCCACAACTCCCGGTCTCCCCCGCCACCGGGTGGTGTGGGGTGAGCTCTGGCCTCTCGTGGCAGGTCCTCTGTGGGTGATGCCCCGCGTGTGCACTTACTGTTTTCATGGGGTCACATCTTGCTATTTCCATCTGGAATGGGGGCTGTCTACAATGGAGCCTGAAACCTTGGTTTCCAGATTTTTCTAAGTTGGCCCTTGTGCAAAAGTGCAGCTCCCCCGGCTGGGATGACAAACCCAGGCCTGGCAGGGAGGCCCTCACCCTTCCTACTCCCGCCCCGCCCCTGCTCCCCACCCCCATGCGCCCAGCTGCCCCCAAACTCCAGAGACACACCCATCCCCCTGGAATTCACCACTCATCCCCCCAGCCCAGCCCCTCTCCACACCCTGCAGGCCCCAGAAAGGGCTCAGCAGCCTCCCCGAGGGAAGCTGTGGGGCATTTAGGGTTGGAAAGACTCCAAAGCCCTTGGGGGGGTTGTCAGGGCAGGGGGCGCCCCAGCTGAGAGGTGACGGGCCTGGAGGTGGCGGTGGAGCACGCGGCCTCTCCACTGGTTGTGTGGCCTTGGGCAGGTCACGGCCCCCCAGGCCGGCATCGCAGCCCAGCACACGCCCGGGATGTCACACACTCACACGCTCAGGCTCCAGCCCCCCGCCCGCCCCGCCCCATGCAGGCATATGGAGGGGGCACACGGACACACACAGTGTCATGTACACACACACAGGGACACACGCACTCTCGCCCCCAGCCCTCAGGATGCCGCTTCTTCATTATCTTACATGTCACTTCTGCAATAAAATTCTTTAATTAAAACATGAATATTTAAAACAACCCTTGAGAGAAATGGCACCATCTCACCAGAGGCAGAAAAACGCAGAGAGACTCTGGGAGGGGGAAGGAGGGACAGCCCGAGAGCGGGTGGGAGCGGGCAGGCAGCGCAGAGGGGCAGCCGGCGGGGCAGAGGGAACAGTTGCTCCGGCCTGAGGAACGCTTGCCAGTCGGACGCGTGACGTGGCCATGTGGCATTTGGACAGGCCGGGCGGGGGCAGGGCTGAAAATGGGCCACGGCCTGGCCTGGGCCTCCTGCTCGCTCCGGCTCCGGCTCCACGGCTATGGAGGGACGTGCCTGAGCCAGCCTCCCCTGGCATGCGTGAGGGGACGCGGAGGCAAGATATGGGGTCTGGATCTGCTGTGTGTCTTCTGAATTACTGCTGGACCTCTCTGGTCCATATACCACCCCACCCCTACACACACATGAACACACACACACACACCCTCCCCGCAGGGCTCCTGCAGGAGAAGCCCCAGGCAGGACCACCAGGTGACCAAGGGCTGGCTCTGCTCTCTGTCTCCCCCATACAAGCTGTGTGACCCTGGCGGCTGCCTTAACGTCTCTGTGCCTCCTTCCACTCAGCAAGGATTAATCAAGGGCCTGCTGTGTGCCAGGTACTGGTCCACACACGGGGCTTCGTCAGAGAGCAGGGCCAACTCCCCTGCCCTGTGGTGGGTACGTCCTGGCAGGGACAGGGAATGAGGACACAGGAAATTCTCCAGTGTTCCCAGGCGATGCCGTGTGGGAAGAGAGAGAAGGAGGGGGAGAGAGAGTGTGAGGCGACAGCAGGGCCGGGGCATCTTGAGGAGGTGCCATCGGGGCAAGCACTCGAGGGAGGGAGCCCTGTGGGCACGCGGGGGGAGTGCTCCAGGCCAGGGCGTCTTGAGAAGGTGCCATGTGGGCAAGCACTCGAAGGAGGGAGCCCTGTGGGCACACGGGGAGAGTGCTCCAGGCCAGGGGACAGCCCATGCAAAGGCCTTGGGCAGGGAGGTAGGTGCCTCGCTGGGGAGCCGTCTCTGGGAAACTGGCAAGAGCTAACTGGTGAAGATGTGGGTGCTTCCTGCACAAAGGAAACACGCAGAACACGGCGACTGCCACTACTAAGGTCACGTTTACTCCCAAGGTCTCAGAAGCATCAGGACCTCCTGAGTCCAGGGCACGGGCATGGGGTCTAAGCTGCCAGTGGGCCGGGGCGACCACGTCCTGTGCCCCCCGCCCTGTGGAGTCAAACTCCTCGCTTCGTGGCGGCAGCCCCAGCCCTCATGCCCTCCGAACTGTCTTCCACGAGGCTGCCAGCCCTGACACATAAACTTGACTTGTGCTTTGTCAGGATTGCTGAAATTGGCTTGCACAGAGCCAGCCTAAACACACACACACACACAGCAAATACATACCACAAGTGCACACCTGCACATGCTCACATGCACACGCGCACAAACACGATGCACACAGATGCCCGGTGCACTGCACACAGGCACGCACACACGTATACACCAGCCATACACTCATGCACATACTCACACATGCCCGATGCACTGCACACACGCGCACACACACTGTGCATGCACAGCACACACTGGCAACGTGCACGTGAACACATATACATGCCATGCATACACAGACATGCACACTACATGCATACTTGTACACATGGATGCATGAACACACACACGCTCACGTAACACACTGCACACATACATGCACATGGATGCGTGAGCACAAGCGTTGCACAAGCATGCACACACACACGCACGCCTGCCCACCCCCTTTCCAGCACCAGTTCCAAACATTCCCACTCTCAGAATCTCTGTGCAAAAGCCCAAAGCACCCAGCCATGGTCTCCAAACAGCTCCGCTCCTCCAATCTGTCTCTTTGCCCCCCAAGCCCTCTAGATTCTCTACCTCATAGTAAACACAGAGATTGACATTTCATCACTGACGTTGCTTCTGCTTAGAAACACTTGCACCCCAGTTCTCATTCCTCATAACAATCAAGAAAAGAAGATGTTTTTACTCCTTCAATTTTAAAGACAAGGCCCAGGGACACAGCGAGTGTGGGGCCGGCTGGGATTTGAACCCGACCTGGTCCTATCATGGGGCGCCAGGTCCCAAGGCTCCCTCTCAAACGACATTCCCAGCAGATGACCCACGGGCCTCTCACGGTCAGGTCCCACTCTGCCCTCTGGATCTTCCTCCCCAGCCCGATCCTCCCTGCCACTTCCCCACCTCAGCTGAGGTCCTCACTCCTGGCCAGAAACCTGGCAGCGGTCCAGCCATCTCCTTCCTCCACGCCCACATCCTTTGCATCAGCAAGTCCGTCAGCTCCACACCCCGCCCCCCCAAGATCCTCCCCCTTCCTCCCATCCAGGCCAGCGTCAGCTCCCTCCTGGATGCCTGCAGTGCCCTGTCCCTGCCCCGATTCCCCCTCTGAGCCAGACACTGCATTTACAGCCCCAGCGATGTCACCCTTCTGCTTAAAGCCCCCCATGGCCCTTCAGCTCTCATGATAAGATGCGAACTCCGGCCGGGAGGCCTGTCCACCGCACCCGACTCCAGCAGCGGGCCCCGCTCCCTCCAGCACCGATGTCACAGCCCCACAAGCTCCTGCCACTTGCCACACATGTATCACACCAGCCCCGTCCCCTTGACCTTCTCCCGTAAGCTCCACACGGCTCCAGCTATACCAGGTATCTACCCGGCACGGTCACTGCCCCGAGATGCTAATAGAGATCAGCTCTTGCGCTTTGGCTTCCAGTGTGGGCCAGGCCCCAGGGCAATCAGGTCTGAGGTGACTGAATAGTCCCTCAAAGCGGCCAGCACTTTGCCAACGAAGACGCTGAGGCACAGGGGCAGGTGGCCACTGGGAGTGGCTGAGCGACATGTCCGGCCAGGCCCTTGCCCCCCTGGTCCTCCTGCATCCACCCACCTCCCAAACTAGCCGCCGGCCCGGCACCTCTGCTCCATTCTCCTCCTCCCCATGCCCTGAGGACCACTCCCACCACCACGCTGCGGGGCCTGCCCACGCCAAGGTCACAGTGACCTCTACCTTGCCCAGCCCGAAGGTCAGCCCTCCCAGCCTCCCACGCCATCACTGGGGGGCCCTGGCACAACTGATAGAAGATGGGGGTTTTCTGATGGTTTCCTGGGCACCACCCCGCCTCCACCTCCCGGGGCTCTGCCCGCCTCTTCCCTCCTCTCCTGATCCTCTCCAGCTATGCTCACCACTCCATGGAGGTTTCTAATCTGGGATCCATGGCCCGGGGCCCATGAATAGAACCATGTTCCAGGATAGCTGGGTTCCTTTGTCACCCCACGTAGCTTCTTTGATGCCTTTACAGACGTTATTCAGAGGAATCCATCGGCCTCACTGGCTCCGGAGACACCAAGAGCCCTGGACCACGTCACCTGGTCCCACGGTGACCTGCCCGCATGAACGCCCAGCCCAGCCTGGCCCCCGGACGCCCGGCACGCTGTCTGGTGTCTCAAACTCCACGTTCGGTGAAGAGCTGTCCCCTGACGCAGCTCCAGCCTCCTGAGACACCCTGGGTGTCCCGCTCCAAGCACACGCAGGGTCTCCCTCCTGCCCCGATGCCAGGGGGCCCGCTAGGTGTCCCATCCCACTGATGGCGCCCTCCTGTGCAGGTGGCCGTCTCACCGAGGAACCCAAACTGCTAAGAAGGTGCGACCAGCCGAGCACACGCCCACCCCCACCTTTGCCCTGCCCTGCCCTCTGACCCGCACGGGGCTCACCCGCACCCCTCCCAGAACCTCGAACACAGCCCCCCTGACCAAGTGACCCCCTGACCTCCAGGTGACATGCAGCCCCGCCACCAGGGTCCCCCCCGCCCTGCGATGTCTTCATCACCACCTGACATGCCTGTTTCTTGTGCTTTGCCGTTTAACACCGCCCAGACCCAGAAGGCAGCTCCAAGAGAGTGGGGCTTTTTTGTTTTGTTTTTGTTGTTTCTTGTCTTCATTGCGTGTCCCCGGCACCTAGAACACCTCACAGGCGCTGGGTAACTAACTGCTGCACGATGGTTTGCATGGCTGTAACCACGTGCAGTCCCCACGCTGCATCTCCTTGACCACATGAGTCCACTCTGCTCACTTTTTCTCTCGTGTCCCAGGAGGCCCCTGCAGACCCCGGCCACAGGCCACAGCAGCCTGCTGGCCCATGAGAATGGTCCTGCGCGAAAAGGGAGGGACCCTCCCCCCAGCCAGGAATCTAAAACTCCCTCATCCTGGGAGAAATCAGACCCATTCTTCCTTCCTTCCCTCCCTCCCTCCCTCCCTCCCTCCCTCCCTTCCCTGAGCACTTAGCAAGCACCATGAGGCAGGCACCCCAGCACCCTGGGGGCTAGAGGCAAGCACCCCAGGCTGCCCATTCTCAGCGAGCCTGCAGAGAACTTCTCTCTTTGCACTTGGCTTCCCAGAAGTGCTCGGGGGATGGGTGGCCAGCGCAGCCCTGCAGAGAAGACCCTTCCCACCCACCGTATGGCCAGAGAGCCACCCCAGGGCCTCTCCTAGCAGTCACTCACCTGGAGCGCCATCCCCGCCCCGGTCCTGGGTCAGGCTGGTGAGGCAGTTCTCGGGGCCACCAGCCATGCCGTCCCTCAGGCAGACGTCCCCGCGAGGCACCAGGGAGCCGGAGGCAGGGTCGCCGGTGTCCCCGCCCAGGCAGGCACAGGGGGTCTGCATGATGCCACAGGGGTGTGAGCTGCGGCTGCCAGCCAGACAGGCGTCCAGCCAGCGGCACAGCATCTGACAGGCGGCCCGGCTGGGGTTGCGGTTGCCCACGACCAGGTACTCCACGGAGAAGTCGTCGCTGGGACCGGGGGGCCCGTCCTGGGGCGCGGGGCCGTCGTCCTGGGGCAGCCGCTGCCGCTGCATCTGCAGAAACTGCTTGCTGGCCTGCAGGAAGGCCAGGGGCGCCGAGGGGTCGCAGAGCCTCAGCACCTCGTCGAAGCTCTCCACGCCCAGGTAGGTGCGTGTGGACTCCAGGAAGGAGTCGAACTGGTAGGTGCGGACGCGGGTGGGGCCGCTGCAGGAGGGCGCCTTGGCCACCTTCACGTAGAGCGTGTAGCGGCGCGGGTCCGGGTTGCGCAGGGTCCAGGAGCAGCGCGAGGCGTTGGCCGGGAACACGGCAGCTGCCGAGAAGTACCCGAAGAACTTGCCCTGCACCAGCGTGGCACACGGCTCAGCCCCGGGCCCCGCGGCCGTCCCCGCGGCCGTGCCCGCCTGGTGCCCCAGCAGCAGCAGCAGTGGCCCGAGGATCCAGAGGGCGCCCGGGGCGGCGGCCTGGCCCCTCATCCTAGCTCGCGGGGCCGCCAGGGTTCCGCCGGCTGGGCAGGCAGGCGCGGGCCAGGCCTTGACATGCCAGGGTCCGGCAGCGAGCAGAGCGGGCCGGGGCCAGGGGCAGGGCCTTCAAGCGAGGACAGGAGGAGGAGATGGCTTCAGGCGACTGAGTGGGCAGGGGCGGCTCCTAACATCCGGGGCCGCAGTTCCCGCCTGTGGCCGCCAGCAGCAGCTGGAAGAGAAAGAGCAGAGAGGGGACACGTAAGCCCCTGGGGGAGGCTGGGACTCGGCACGCTGGGGGCAGTGCCCGCCCGGGGCTCTGGGCCCCGACACAGGCCCTGGCCTCACTCTCAGGCACCTGCTCTGCGCACCTGTCTGTCTGCCACCTGCCAGCATGTCCACCTGCAGGGGCAGGAGCCAGGGGCCGGGGCCCCTCCTCCCCCACCAAGCCTGAGCGGGAAGCGGTGGGCCGCCCTGGCCAGGGCCGCAGGCCACAGGGGCCTAGGCTGTGCCCGTCTGGCTGGGCAGCCTGGTGTGGCTCCATGGGCTCTGGGCCCGCCCGCCTGCCCTGGCGCGGCCACGGAGGCCATTCCGCCCCTGGGCCTCTGTGGCCTCTCTGACCGTACGCCTCTCCAGCCCTCTTTCAGGGAAGACTCTGCAAACCCAGCCAGAGGGGAAGCAGGGCAGGGGAACAGAGGAGACACAGGTCACTCCAGCCGGTGCCCAGCTCCCGGCAACCCCGCCCCTCTGGGCCTTGCCCGGTGCGGGTGCAGAGACCCCTCCCACTTCTGTTGCGTCACAGCAGGAGTGACCAGTTTTGGGGGGTGAGGGTAGGGTTGGTGCCCCGTCTCTGGGTCTCTGGCTGTGACTATGACATCCACCCACCTCCTGTTGCCCCCCCTTCCTGCCCACACAGCCACTCAGGTGCCCCCTTTGGCCTCCCAGCCATGTTCCTGCCAGGGAGCCTCCCTCTCCCCGCCCCCGGAGTCACCTGCTGCCACCGGGACCAGGCTTCGGCCTGCCCCTCCCCACTTAGCCAGGCTGCTCCCCGCCTCCCATCTCACGATGAGGAAATCGAGGCTCAGATGGGGTCACAGGGAGGGGGCGGGAGTACCCACACTTGAACCCCCCCGATTGACCCCAACCTTGTGGCCCTGGGGTCACCTGCGCTGCACCAGGAGTGGGCGCTGGCTGCGTGCTGCCCGCTCACACCTGGCAGGGGGCAGCTCCCGGCCCAGATCAGCAGGGACACAGCAGAGCCGTCCCGGGCCCAGGGAGCCAACGCTGCCCATCCTGATGCGCCTCCACGTGGACCCTGCAAAGTTCCTTCTGCCTAAACCTCAGCTTCCCCACCCTCCCTCCCCAAAGCCCCTGCTGGGCGTCGTCCCGGCAGCAGCTGAGCGTGTGGGCAAAGGAGGGGGAGCCACAGCAGCCCCCCCGCAGCCCGCCTGGCCTGGTGCCGGCGCCTCGGCTCTGCCGACCGTGCACACGCCGGCCGCCTGCCCACAGGGACTCGCTGCTTCTTGCTGTCTGGGCCCGGCTGGCCGGCGACAGAAGGTCGGTCACTGCTCTGCAGTCCCCTCCTGGCGTCCTTCCTGGCCGGCCTTGTAGGCAGAGCAGGGAGCTGGGCGTGGGCAGCCTCGGGCTGGCCAGGATGGCTGGACACGGGCTGCCCCACTCATGGCTGTGTGGACTCGGCCAAGGCCCTCACTTCCCAGCCTCAGCCTCCCCACCTGTAAAGTGGGGGGTGAAGCCTCACTCTCCCAGCATAAGGTCAGCGCTGGACCTGCGGGTTTACCCAGGGATGGAGCAGCAGGCAACCGCGGTAGGGGCTCTGGATCACCAGGGGTGGCCCTGTGGGGCTCTTTAGTGGCCAACGCTCAGGTCCCCTTAGGAAAGGACTTGCAGACCCCTCATGCAGACCCTGAACTTGGCCCCTGCTTCCAGGAAGCCCCTCTTCCGGTCGCGCCTCTAGGCCATCCGGGGGCCAGCCTCAGACGCCAGCATAGCAGAGCCGCCTGCCCTGGCCACCCACTGCCATGTGTGGGAACCGAGAGGCTGGGGCCAGTGTCCCACAGTCAATCCCAGACCTAGGAGGCTGCCTGCAGGGGTGGCCATGGCATCCGATACCTCATCTGAGCCCCAGCCCCAGCTGCAGCGCCCCCTCCCTTGGTCCCAGGCTGGGACCTAATGCAGCCACCAGGCCCCCAGCTGGGGACCCAGCCCCGGGACAAACCCTCTCCGATGCCCCGGAGAATCCCAGGTGGAAGTCGGCAAAGCCCAGCAGAAACTCTGATTGCGACAGCCGACTCATTCTGACTCATCCCCCTTGACCCGGGGTCAAGGCCACCCCAAAACCCAGCACCTTCCCCCAGAGGGGCCTGCCGGGTCCTCAGATGGCCCAGGCCGGGCCCACACTCTCCCCTCCCCACCCCAGCCCCTGGCGGCCCACACCACAGCCCTCCTGTCTGGAAAGTGGGTACAGCCTGGCGCAGACACCCGGCCTCAGGTGTCTCAGACACTCAGCCTCAAGGCTGCACACCTGCCTCCACCACCCTGTGGGCTCGCAGGCCTGGAGGGGCGTCCCAGCCAGGCCCAGCGTGGAGGGAAAGCACAGGAGAAGCAGGGCTCGTGGCGGGGAGGGGACCAACGTTGGGCTCGATCCTGCGCGGGGCACTGTCTCCGCAGGAGCGATCCTGGGGCCCCTGCTATGGCGCAGTTGTGCCGATGGGCACATGGGGGCCACAGACGAACAACCTTGGTGGGGGCCTATAGGTGCTGGGTGCCTGAGGCGGGATCCGGGCCCAGGTCTGCTGCACAAAGCCTCTGCCCTCTGAGAGCTGGCACTGCCCTAGGCCCGGCAGAACTGGCCCTAATCCTGCCCCTGTCCCGGGGACCGTGGGAGCTGGGCCGAGCCGGGGCCCTGCTAGCATCCCTGCCGGCTGGCCCTCATCCACACCAGCTCACTCCGCTCCTTGAGGGCCTGTCAGGGGAGCGAGGCCCACCCCAGTGTCCCGCACAGCGGGCAAGAGGGAGAAGTGAGGATCAGATGCAGGGCAGCGCCCCATTCAGAACTGCCCCTTAGAAGGGTGGCAACACGGGGGTTGGCCTGGGGGGTGAGGAAGGAGGCGGGGCAAAGACGCTCAGGACACAGAAGAGAGCGGCCCCGGCCCCGGCCCAGGCTGGGCAGTGGGATGTGGAGGGGACATTGCTGGCCTGGACCCTGGGGAGGCGGGAGGTGCCCATGGGGACGGGGGATAAGTGGCAGGTCAGGACACCACACCCCCGGGACGGAGGCTCTGGTGTGAGCCTTCAACAGGCTCTTGGGGCCAGGAGATGGCCTAGAAGAGCCCACCCATGGGGTTTTCACACAGGGTTCCACAGGGCGGACCACTCGGGCCACCAGGGGGCCAGACATCCTCTACACCTTGAACAGCTCCACGCCCTGGGCCTTGGGAAAGGCTCTGCCGGCCAGAACGCTGTCCCAGCTCTGAGTCTGAGTGCCGCAGAACTGGCCTGGCCTTGCCTCTTCTGGCTGGGTCTTGGGGCAGAGCTGGGCAGGAGGCCCAGGCCCTCAGCACAGACAGCTCCTGTGCCTGCCAGCGGTCACTCACCCTCCACCTGCCCACACCGCACACCCTGCCCTCTGCCCCGCCCCCAACAGACCCACAGATGCTTTCCAGAGGCTGAGGCCTCTCCATCCCCATTAACTGCCTGCCTGAAACACTCCAACAAGGCCTTGGATAAATGGCTCAGAGGTCCCCTCTAGCCTTGGTCCGGGGCACACCCGTGTCAGGCCCCAGCTCACCCAGCCATGGTGGAGGCCGACCAGTTGAATCCATCCCAGGCCTGGGCAAGCAGAGCTGAGATGGGGTGGGGCGTGCAGGGGAGCCCCTGACCCCACCTGGCACCCAGGGATAGTGTCCTGGAGGGGGCAGTGCCGGGGAAGGGTCCTGGGATGAGGGGGACAGCATCGATCTTCACCAGGGCAATTCCTCTGACGGGGGAGGGGGCACAGGCAGGGACAGCCGGAGGGAGGCTTGTGTGGTGTCTGGGCTGGGAGGGTGGTCAGAGGACAAACAGGGTCATGGAGGTGACCAGGCTTCCAGCTTGAGCATGTGGGCCATGGGCGGTGGGGACCCTCGCTGAGCTGGGGGGACCAGACGTGTGCCCGTACATGTACACGCACGTGCGTGTGCAAACACCTATGTCTCTGTGTGCGCACGTGTGCGTGCCTGCACTGTGTCTGCACACACGCACACGTGTAGTAGCACGCTTGTACAAGGCTCCCAGCAGGAGGAGGGCTCAGCGTGTAATCATGGGATGTGCAGGGCAGTGGGACAGGGACTGGGGCTGGGAGAGGAGTGCTTGCCTGGAGGGGGAGCCCATGGCCAGGATGGAGCCCCACGGAGGCCAAGGCAGGGCCTCAGAGAAGGGCCAGACCAGCAGAAGGCTGGCTCCACACTGGGTGCAGGTGACTGGCGCTGTGGTTCCCCTGGGCCGGCTCACGCCTCCTCCCCTCGGCCACACCCAGCGCCCAGGCCTCCGCTGGGGGTCAAACTCTACAAGCCTGGCGACCACAGGTGAGGGGGGTGGAAGAGGCTCCTGGCCTCGGTGCCGGGGTCCAGCGAGGTTGCTGGTCGCTCCTCTCCAGAGGTGCTCACGGGGGAACTGTCTCCCTGGGGCTGCAGACCCCCTGTCTGGTCTTGGCTTCCCACATCCCAACCTGGGTCATTGCAGCGTCCATCGCCCCCTGCCCATCTTGGGTTACCAAGGACGGTGGCCAATTAGCACCCAAGCCCCCTCAGGCCCCCGCCTCTCCCATCACCTTCTCAGGGCCAAACTGCCCTGCTGCAGGGAAACCCTCCTGGTGTCTGGCCCCCATCCCTTTGGCCAGCGTCTGCCCCGAACCTACCACGCGGCCTCTCAGAGCCTGCAGGGTGGCCTCGGGGTGAGGGACCCCAGAGAGCCAGCCACGGCAGGCGGAGGACGAGGACCTGGAGTCACGGCGACGAGAGAGGGAGACGATGACTGCTTTACTGAGCGCTGACCGCACACAGGACCGGTCTCAGACCTCACGGGACCCCAGGAGGCAGGAGCAGTAGCGGCCCCACTTCGCAGCTGGCAGGGTTGTCACCCGCTGAGGGGTGACGCGCCCTCCTCCCACCACCGTCCCAGACGTATCTGCGCAGGGGGGGACCATCCAGCCCCTGGCCTCCATCAGAAGCCCTGGGTGCCTCGGGATCGCTGCCACACAGGGGCATGGGCTGGACGCCCACCCATCAGCCTCCAGAAGTCTCCAGCCTCACCTCAGTCCGTGGGATCCCCCCCCGCAACTGTCCAACACCCAGGCCTGACCCAGGCCCTGCCTCCCTCCCTCCCCACCCACCCTAGGCCGCCAATGGCATCCCCCGACACCAGCTACAAAAGGCACTCTGTTGTCCTGCCCGGCCCTCAAACAGTGCCCGCCTGTGTGTCCTGGGGAAGGCTGTACTGGGGGAGGGGCGGGTGGGCATCCGCGGCACAGAGGGCAGCCCAAGGGGCCGGCGGCCGGGTGGGGCTGGGAGAGCACGCAGGAGAGGCCCCCCGGGGGCACCTGACCGCCCTGCTCATGGCAGCCTGCCCACCCGATGGGGGCCGCCCTCCTGGGCCGTGGCAGGTCAGGCAGCCAGGCAGGCCTCCGTTCATGAGCAGAGCTGGGGGCGCCGCTAGGAGATCCTGCCCCCAGCCCTCCTGACTGAGTGTGGCGCATCCCAGGCCTTCCCCAAGGAGGCCCCGGCCATGTTCCACGCACAGCAGAGAGGTGGGAGCCGCCAGTGAGGTATCCCCGCAGGGCGGGGAGGGGCCGCCTGGGCGGGGCTGGGCTGCCGCTGGCAGGGAGGCCTCCTTCCCCTGCCTGCCTGCCTGCCTGGGCACAGGGGCTGCCAGGGGAATCTGGCGGGAGGCCAGGCAGAGCTCCCCAGGAGGAAAAAGAAAGGTGCCCCGGCAGGTCCACTGCGGGGGGTGGAGGGAGGGCCCTCTGGTTCTGCTCCAGGCCCCCCCGTACACACCCTCACCCTCATCACACCTCTTCTTGCCCAGGAGCCTGTTACCCAAACCACCTGTAGGCCTTGAAGACACCCTGTGCCCTCAAGCTCCCGGGCTGCCCCTGCTGCCTTGGCCCCTGCCCAGCAGACACCCACCTGTCCTTCAGGACATGGGCCAGGTGGTTGCCCTAGAAGCCTTACCTGAGCCTGCCGGACCCCTCCCCCTCTGAGCTCCCACTGCATCCTGCGCCCCGGGCATGCACACACATGGTTGCATACACACGCACACGATGCCCTTGTGTGCACACAGACACACTCTCTGCAGAGTCCCAGGCGGGGACAGCGAGAGCGTCTGCCCCATCAGCTGGGGCATCCCACCGGAGCGGGGAAGTCTCCTGAGGAGCGGAGGCTCCTGAAATTCTGGGTGTGACATACGTCACTGCCCTCTCCTCTCTGTGTCCCCCTGCTCGGTACCCAGATTAAGCCCCTGCTCCCGGAGAGGGAGACACACCTTCCACGTCCGCTCAGCGGCTGGCCTACAAGTGATGCCCACCCACACCCCACGCCAGGATCCGTTCCTGAGGTTCCCAGGAAGAGGGGCTCATCCAAGGTCACCTGTCCAAGGCCACATGGGGAGGGTGTGAGGACGGTGACAAGATCGGAAGAGGCTGTCAGGAAGGGCCCTGGCGGCCGGCAGACAACACTGAGGTCCCAGGGACGTCCCGGATAGGCCTGGCCAGGTGGGGACGCAGAGGTCCTGACAGCATGGAGTGGGGAGAGGGGGGATGACAACAGAGGAAGGGGGTGCTTAGCCTGGACGTGCTTCAGGAAACCCAGGTCTCCTGGCTCCCGACGCCCCCTGTACCCACCCTAATGGTGCCAGCAGCTGTGGCAGGACTGGCCGTCCCAAGATGTACCTTGGTACCTGGTGCCCAGAAGTATCAAGGCTCCAGACCTGGGCCTCCCCGAGACCCACGGGGTGCCCTCTCCCCTCTCTCCAGGACGGCCGAGGTGAGCGAGGGTGGCAGAGGGCGGGCCGGGAGGAGACAGGGCAAGGCAACCTGTGGCCCAGGGTGAGCGCCGGGGAGGAGGCGGACCCCGAGACCGGGACAGGACTGTGGAGGGACCAGTGTGCACGTGCGGGGGCACCTATGCACACGCGTGTGCAGTGCGTGAGGGAGCGTGTGCGCGGCAGTGGGGAGGGTCGCTGTGTACGGGGTGAATGTGTGCACGTGTGTGAGCGGAAGGCTTTCCGGAGGTGCCCCTGCGCGCTGGGACCCAGACGGTCAGGGCTCTGGCAGGGAGCAGGGACAGTGCTCTCTCTGTTCTGAAGTCACTTGCATCCCGCTGGGACAACTGGGCCCTCCCAGAGACCTGCACTGGCAGCCCCGCCCCCCAGGGCAGCACCTACGTGCCCGGCGCCCGCTCAGCCCCTCTCTTGGGCAGGACTCCCTATCCTAAGTCTCTGAGCCTCAGGCAAGTGCTGTCCAAAGTCCCCAGGCCAAGCAGGAGGGAGGTTCAGTGACTCGGCCAGGCCACCTGGGTCGCACGCAGAGCTCTGAGGCCTCTGCTCACCAGCACTTCAGCTCCTCTTCCTGCAGCCATGCCTCCACCTCTCCTCCCACCTCAGGGACCCGTCAGCCCACGTCTCAGCTGAGGGTCAGCACCCCCAAAACCGGACACAGCATGAGGGGATGGGGACAGCCTGGGTCTCATCTCACTGTCCACCTCGGCCCGAGCCCCTGGAAACCCCCTGCCCTGCAGGCCTCTCCCGGTCCCACAGTCACCCAGCGGGGCCCAGCGGACCTTGGGGACCCCATCTACACCCCCTCCAAGTGAGCCCTCGAGGACGCCCACAGACCCCAACGGACAGGGACGTCGGCGGTGTGATCAGCATGAACTTGGTGCGGATCCAAAGGTGAGGGTGGGGGAGCTGGGGGGGATGGGGCGCAGTGGTGGGGAGTGGGGGGGATGAGACGGTGGGGGGTGACGGTGGGTGGTGAGCCAGGTGCCCCTGCGCACACAGACCGCCTCCATTTGTCCAAAGCACTTACAGGACAAACACAGTTACGCTTGTGGAGCCACAGAACATTGTGGAAGGATAACACAGACCCATTAACAGGAGGACCTGGGGTCTGGGGAGGGAAGGAGACTCCCTTTGCGCTCTAGTCCTCTGGTGCTGCCCCCATCGCAGTTCACTTTCCAATGAGTAGAAATGAACTAAGAGAAAGAGGAGGGGGCGGGGGCTGCAGCTGGGAAGGAGCCTCCCGTCTGCTGTGTGCGCCTGCTGTGTGCTTTCCCCAGCAGCGCCGGTCCTCCCCTACCCTGGGAGCCAGGAGGACAGTGGGACGCAGGGACGGCTCCCTAAGAGATCCGAAACCAGGGGTTTACACTCAGCTGAGGCCACAGGCCCTGGGGTCTCCCTGTGAAGTCCCGCCCTGCAGGGGGAGGGCTTGTGCCTCTGTCACCTGCAGCTGCGGCCGAGGCAAAGGCCTGGAATCAAAGTTCCAACAGGAAGCTCTTTGCCTCTCTGGCCTTACTTTTCCAACAACTGTAAATGGGCAGTGGGCAGGAAGAGGGGCTCTCCCGGTGCCCTGCGGCCCCAGGGTCCTCGGAGCGACGCCAGGTCCCCGGACATGAATGTCCACCTCGGGCCCAGATTCCAGGGTAGCGCACACTCGCATTCTGTGCTGTGTTGTGGGTCTGTTTGTGGTGCACACTGATGGGGCTCTTGGGTGGTGTCAGGGTGATGGCCGTTCTGTGGTGACAAGTGAAGTCTGGAGTCCAGTGCAGTTGTGGGCGGGGCAGCCCCATGCAACCTGGCTGCCCCTAGGAGCACCTGCCATCTCTTTGGCGTGTCCATCAGGCCAAGTCATCACCTCTGTTTACACCCCCCACTGTGGCCCCCACCACTCCCAGGACATAGCCCGGGGCTACAGGGATCTGCGGTCTGGCCCCGCTCCCTCTGAAGCCCTGGTCCTGCCATCCACCTCTTTTCCAGCTCCTGTCTACGCCTCACACCTGCCACAGGGCCTTTGTATGGCTGGTCCCATACTGAGACCCTCGTCATCCTCACCACCACCACCGCTCTTCTCCCAGCTTAGCTGTCACTTCCCTGTGGAGGGCTCTCGGGGAGCCCCACCTCTGGGCTCCTGCAGGCTGCTGTCCTCCACCCCCAGGGTCCATTCACTGAGCCGAGCAGGGTCTCTTTCCTCCTGTACCCCCACCAGCCTTCACACCGGTGGGGGGCATGCCCTCTGCCTCGTCCACGCTGCACCATTAGTCTGAGTGTGTACACGTGGGCACCCACACGTTCAGTACACGTGTGCACGCAGGCTGTGCACAGGGCACCCGGGCCGTGTGTGTTTACACAGAAATCACAGCTCTGACCGATGGCGCAGCTGCAGCCACGGAGGCTGGAGGCCAGAGGGTTCCAGAGGACAATGGGATAGTGTGGGTTTGCTGCCTCGGATGGACTTAACAAAACCCTCCAGGTTTGGGGTTTGGGGGGCGGGGTTAGAGCTTTACTCCCAGGGGTCCACCTCTTGCACACAGCCAGTTACAGGACCTGCCACAGGTAAAATGTGGTTCAGTCAAATACCGCCATCCAGGGCGCACATTCACACAGACCTGCTCCGCGCCACACACAGTCATACATGGGGCAGTTTGCATGCCTACCCACACATGGCGCCAGCCTGCCGGCCGGACACGCAAATACATACATAGCACACATGTACACAGACATGCTCCTCACGCCCGTGCACAGGGCACGGAGGTACGGGGGCCAGGGGAGTGTGGGAAGACACAGGTGACAGCGCTCCCGCCCTGACGCGAGAGCGGAGGGACCGGCGAGAGGGCGGGGGCGGCCAGGGCTGCCCAGGATGGGGCGGGCGCCTGGGCCACGTTAGAGACGGAAGGGGCGGGCAGGCGGCCGGCGGCGCGGGCGCCCTCTCTCGGCCGAACGCGACAGCGCGCCGCCCTCCGCCACCATCACCGCCACCGCCACCGCCACCGCAGCCCCGCGCCCGCCGCCCCTGCCTGAGCTGGAGGCTTCCCCAGGGGGCGGGCTTGGGCCCCAGGACTTGTTCCGGAGGCGGGGCCGGGCCGGGCGGGCCGGCCAGGGGGCGAGGACTTCACCGGAGGTTGCTCGCGCCCCGCTGCTCGCCTGGCCTTGCCGGGTCCTCCTCGTGCCCGTCCCCGCGTCCGCGCGTCCGCAGGCGCCCAGCTGCCTCCGGACCCGGCCGGTCGGGACGCCGCAGACCCAGCACGCTGCGGGCCCAGCACGCTGGACATCGGGACGAGCGCCGAGGGCCTGAGCCAGAAGGGCTCCGAGACCCCCACCCTCGCCCCCATTTCACGGACGCGGCCGCAGAGGTCCGAGAGGGGCCGGAGCCTGCGGACAAGGGAGGGCTCTACAACTTGGCTGCGTCCCCTCCCGGCCCAGGGTCTGGAGGAGAGCGGCGTTATGCCGAGGGCGACGAATCGTCTTTTCCGCCCCCGCGCGGGAGCGTGGCGGGGACAAGCGCCTTTCTCCGGGATCGGAGGAGGCAAACTCCCTGCTCGAGCCTCCGCGCCGCGCCCGCCCGCGGAGCCGCGCGCCGCCCTGGCGCATTCCCGCCGGCCTCGCGCTCGGCCCCCCTCCGCCCGGGCTCCGGTGCTCCCAGGCCGGCCCCCCCACGCCCCCCGCATCCAGGAGCAACAAGTCTGAAAGCAGCGCCGAGCGCCAGCAAGCTAGCCGGGAGGAAGGGCGCCGGGCCGGGCGCGGGGCGCTCCGGTATCCCGGAACGCGCGCAACGTCCGCCTCCGGGGACCGGGCGCGGGCGGCGGGCGCTCGGGGCTGACTCGGTGGGCTGCCCACACCCCCTCCCAAGGCCCCGACTCTGCACGGGCGGGGGCGCGCCCCGGAGCCTCCGCCCCCTCCTTCGCCTGCTTGACCTTGC
This sequence comes from Mesoplodon mirus, assembly GCF_964341445.2. Classification (NCBI taxonomy): domain Eukaryota; kingdom Metazoa; phylum Chordata; class Mammalia; order Artiodactyla; family Ziphiidae; genus Mesoplodon; species Mesoplodon mirus. The sequence goes on from NC_138992.1 coordinate 1,714,648, forward strand.
TCGGGTACTCAAAGCCGGACCCGGCGGCACCCGGGCGTCCGGACGCAGAGTTTCGCTGCCGCCTGCGGTGGTGAGGGAGCGGCTCTCTCCCTCGACCTCCCTCGCTGCCTCCGCGGCGGCGGGGGTCGCCAAGAAATGGAAGGCTTAGGGTTCTAGGAGACGCTCTGGCCGCCTCCTCAGACCCCAGATACACCGTATGCCACCTCCGCATGTGAAAAGGGACCCCAGCCTCCCGTTTGCCCTCTCCACACCGCCCGCGCGGCCGCTGTTCGTAGGGGGCGTGTGTCTGTGTCGCGGCGGAAGGCACTGGGGGTCCCCTTAGGTCCTGAGGGTGGGTTGGGAGCGCAGACCTCCCGGCCCCCTCCCCAACACGTTCGCCAGTCCGCTCCTCTGGCGCGTGGGAGCGCGCCCCCTGCCCACCCACACACCTGCACACCTTTCAACTCCTCGGGAGTTGCCGCTAAGGAATCCTCGACCCAGACCCGGGGGAATGGGACGTGTTTGGGAACGCGCGGAGGGAAAGGGTGCTGAAGGAGGAGCGGGTTAGGACTCGTCCGGTCCCATCCTGGCTCCTTGCGCTCCAAGAAACTTGGAAGCCGAAAATAAAAGTGGGGAGGATAAGATGCCCAGCGGGCCGGGGTTCGGGTGCCTGAACGGGCGCTCTCTCTAGGCTGCCTGGGAAGTGACCCCAGCAGGAGCCGCTGCGGCTCGGCAGAGGTACTGGGGCTGGGAGCCGCATCTGACGAGCCTTCCTGGCCACCTTGCTTCGCGGCGATTTTCAGCTCCGCCGCCCCCTCCCGAGGCAGGCCCGAGACGCGTTCTGCCCTGCCCAGGGGGCCGCGGAGACTAGTGGGAGAGGGCACCCGGCCGGGCCCAGAGCCCCAGCCTGCCCGGGAGGGGGCGGAGGCCAGGCTCATTCCTCGAGGCAGCTCCGCGCGGCTCCAAGCGAGCGCGGCGGCCGCGGAGGGCCGGCGGCCTCGCCCCGCTGGGAATGGGGACCGAGGAGTGCCCGGCGCCTGGCCTCCCCGCTTCCCGCGGAGAGGGCGCAGGGCCGACCCAAAGTTCGGAGCGGCTTATCCGCGCGGCCTGTGCGAGCGAGCGGAAAAGAAGCCGAGAACGGAACGAGCCAGGGCGTTCGTGTGTGTGGAGGGGGCGGACGGGCGCTAGGGTAGCCCTCCGCCCGATCTGGGGATAAGAGAACCTCCGGGGAGTGTCCACCGCCAGTGCCGGGTCTACTGTGAGGCTTCGAGGGAGGCACTGTGCGTGGGGGAGGACATCTCGGGCCCCTACGAGGTCTGTAGGGGCACTGGCTGTGATGAGGGGAAGGGGGACACACTGGGGTGTCCCTCCTGAACCTACCTGGGTCTGCGTGTGGCTGTGGGGACATCTGGGGCTCCCTGAGGCCCCTGCCAGCGTCCGTATGTGGTGAGGACACAACGGGAACGCCTTCCCCAGCCTGCCCTGGGTCTGTGCCTGTGACGGGGAGGGGGTGTCTTCCCCAGCCCGGCCTGCCACCCTGGCCAGGCTGCATATGTGTGGACTGGGGGCAGGTGAGCAGCGCCGAGGAGCCTCTCCCACGTCCAGGTCGCCCCCTCCTCAGCCCCCCAGTGCGGGCGCGCGGAGACCTGCCAGATTCCGTCGCGGCGGCTGGAGGAGGCAGGGGGCGGGGGGATGGGGGGGGTCCAAACTCCCGAGCTCCGAGCGCAAACCTCGGAGCTGCGAAGCTCCAAACGGCGAAGTTAAGAAGTCCGGGCGTCCGCCCCTCCCCCGGCCCCCTCCCACCCTCGCTGCGCCCCCTCTCGCCGCGCCCCAGCCCCTAGCCGCCCGCCGGAGCCTTCCTTACCTTCCCGGCAGCAGCGGCCCCGCTGGCGAAGACTTGATCCGGCGAGTTGCAAATACCCAGGAGCGCCCCGCGTCGCCGGCGGCCGAGCCGGGCGTCCGGGCGGAGGGGGGGTCCTCCTGCCTCCGCCGCCCCCGGCCCGCTCCAGGCCTAGCAGCGACGCCCCCGGGAGCGCACCCGCCGGCGCGCGCAGGCCCCCTCCCCTCCCCCCGCCTGCCGGCGCCCCCCGGGCGCCGGGGAGGTCCGGATGCCCGGGCTGCGGGCGATGCGGAGCGCGCGGGCCCGGGCCCGGCCAGGACGCGGCGCGGCCGCCTGTGCTCCCGGCTCGCCGGCTCCACGCTCGCTCCGCCGGGGCCGCCGCCAACGCCGCGCCCGCCGCCGCCTGCGCCCGCCGCTCCCTCTCTGGCCGCCGCCGCCGCTCCGCTCCTCTCGCCTGCCCCGCTCCTCTCGCCTTTTTTCCCCTTCCTGGGGGGGGGGGGCGAGCCGAGCCGAGCCGAGCCGAGCCGGGGGCGGGGCGGCGCGGGGAGGAGGAGGAGGCCGAGGACGGGGAGAAGGAGGAGGAGAGAGGCGAGCTGCTTCCCCCCACCGGGCTGCCGGCGCTCCCCAATCTCTCCCTCTCTGAAACTGGATCCCGAATCGGGAGCCAGAGACTGCATTACGGATTACATCAGGCTTTATAGAGCTTCCAGATCACACATTAGAGGGGAGCGCGAGCGGGGGGGGGCGGGGTGTGGGGGAGGGGAGAGAGATAACGGGGTGGGGGGCACGGGTAAAACGCACACAAGCGCGCACACCGAGGAAAGCCCAGCTCCTGCCCCATGCAGCAGGAAAACCAAGAGTTGGGTCTCAGCTCTCTGCCTCTTCCAGGAGCCGAGGAGTGGCTGCCGCTGGCCGGCTGGATAAATGGATGGGTGGATGGGTGGACAGGGGGATGGATGGATAGACAGAGGGCAGATGGATGGAGAGAAGGAAGTTATAGGGCGTTGTGCGTGAACAATGCACAAAGGTCCATGAGAGGATGGGATGTGTGGAAGGGTGGATGAGGTAAGTGGGTGTAGATTGAGGAGGTGCTCCGGAGGCTGGGTGGATGGACAGATGCCTAGAGAGATGGGTGGGACGGTAGATGGAAGGGTGGAGGGTGGGTGGATGGATGGAGGAAAGAGGCGGGTGAGGATGGGCAGGATAGGTGGGTGCATAAATGGATGGATGGTACACGAGTGGAGGGCTGAAGAGATGGGGTGGGCCGTGCAGTTGGAAGGATGATGCATGGATAGGTGGACGAGAGTGGGTGGGCGGGTTGGACGGAAGATGGAATGAGTGATGGGCAAGAGACAGAGTCGGAGGCACAGACTCTGGACCCCATCCGAGAGGATCAGAGGTTGGCCGACGTGGGAAGGGCCAGTTTGAACTGCCCAGGTTGGATTTGTCCAGTCTTTCCTCAGGGGCACTCTGTTCTGAGAGATGCTGAGGGAGGGGCTTGGGAGAAGAGCCAAGGGTTTGGAAGTGAGGTCCAGACCCCCACTTACCCTGTGGAGCTGCCCTCAGCCATTCCATCCACGTTCACATCCTCCAGGCATCCTCCTTTGACTTGGTGACAGTGAGGACATACCAGTCCCATACTTAGGTTTTGTTTTCCATAAGCTGATGGAGACGGCCCCTTTAGCTGCTTCATCTCCCACCTTACAGTGACAACAGTCCCTCTTCTTCTGAGACCTTCGGCCAGATACCCATGGGGGCCTCCCTAGAATGAAATGCAGAATCTTGGAGGAATGACCTCCGGGAACTTACTTCAGGGTCCTTCTCTACCAGGATGTTTATGCCTCCCAGCCCCTTGCTTCTTTTTTCCTAACTTGTGGTCCACTCTGAATGCAAAATCTTCTTTGGCTCTGCCTGAATATCCAATACTATACACATTTATCATCTTAGCAGTCCACCAATGCCTTTGCTGCCCAAGCCCAGCATCTGGTCCAACTGTCTGCTTTTCTCAGCTTCTTCCCAGGAGGCTCCATCAGGGTGTCATCACTGTCACCATCAAACATTAATTCGCAGTCATTGTCACCATTCTCAGCCGGAATGTCAGCAGCCGCTCCCACACTGTTCTCCCCATGACCATTGCCATAACCCCCAAACAGTGCCACTACAATACCATCACGGTCAGCACCATCCATCTCTGGTCACCGCACATTGCTCCCCTCATCAGGTGGAGCTCCGTTCAAACCAGTCCCTCTCGAAAGGCCAGCCTGTGGCCTAAGCCTCTAGGGGTGTCCTGAGGGGCTGGTCGGAAGAGCTAGGGAGACACAGATCCCAAGGCAATTGGGAGGGCAGGGGAGGCCCCTTTCCCAGTCAACCTCCAGGGCAGCCTTCTTCCTCCCCCTCCCTCCCGGGGAAAGGACCTTCTTCCCAAAGTCTCTGAACTGGGGGAAGAGGTGGAGGTGGTGCCCCCGGCGGGGTGGGCTGAGGGGCTGCCCCATGTGCGCCTCCCACCCTTCCTAGCCCAGATCCTCCCCACCGCTGCCCTTGCTTCCATCTCCCCCCTGCACTAGCAGCTCGTGGCCACCAGGGGTCCTCTGGTATTAGGCCACAAGGCCCCGCCAAGGGTGCCGGTAGCTCTGAGTCAGGATTTCAGCGGCTGCTTTGCCACCAACCCTTCTCCCGTGGATAGGGGAGGATAGCAGCCATCCCACTCCTCTGCTTTGGGACCCCCGCCTGGGGTTCCCAGGGCAAGGCTGGGACCCCCTCCACCCAGGCCATCCAGCGCAAGGTGGTGTCCCCTCAGATGGGGCTTCCCGGCAGGGCCATGCCTCCCCCTTCCTGCTCTGCGACTCCTTGCCTCCCTCCATTACTGGCCCCTTTTAGAAAAGTGTCCCCTTGCCCCAGTTCCTGATCCAGACCCCAGACAGTTCCCCCTCCTAGAAGCAGAGGTGCCTAACTGCCCCCATGCTCCTCCTTGAGGAGGGAGCAAAGTCAGCATGGCCCCTGAAATTCCAGGGCAGGGGTTCTATCCACTGCCCCAGGCCCACACCCAGCTGAGTGCCCTGAAATAAACAGTCACACTGGCCCCGCTGCAGCCTCAGTGTCCCTATGGGTACATGAGTACCGTGACAAAAGGGTTTTTTTTTGTGTGTGTGTGGTACGCGGGCCTCTCACGGTTGTGACCTCTCCCGTTGCGGAGCACAGGCTCCGGACGCGCAGGCTCAGCGGCCATGGCTCACGGGCCCAGCCGCTCTGCAGCATGTGGGATCTTCCCGGACCGGGGCACGAACCCGTGTCCCCTGCATCGGCAGGCGGACTCTCAACCACTGCGCCACCAGGGAAGCCCCTGACAGAAGGGTTTTGAAGGTTTCTTGCAGCCCAGACACCCCAGGATTCTAGAACTCTAAGCCAATGGCCACTCTTCCAGATATTTGCTACCAGTTTACCCAGCACCCTCCACCAAAGCTTGTGCAAACCCTTGACCATCTCACAGCCACCTGAGGGCGGGGCCACAGCTTGAAGAAACCCTGGGTGGCCTTAGCACAGGAGGTTGAAACTGATGATCCCCTGCCAGGTCAACCCTATCCAGGTTCTAGAACTTCTTCACCCAGATTCAGAGAGAGCATGACATTAAAAGCCCTCTTCATGGCCATAAACCAAGCCCTGACCACAGCCATTGACTCACTGATCACTGACCCTGGCCACACATTGAGCCCTGACCCTGGTCACATGCTGAGCCCCGACCCTGGTCCCACGCTGAGCCCCAACCCTGGTCCCATGCTGAACCCCTACCCTGGTCCCACTCTGAGCCCCGATCCTGGTTACACACTGAGCCCTGACTGACCCTGCTCACACGCTGAGCCCTGACCATGGTCACACTCTGAGCCCCGACCCTGGTCCCACTCTGAGCCCTGTCCTCATGGCAGTCTTACCCATCCAGTTCTTTATTCCCAGGCCTGAGTGTACACGCTAAGGCATCCCTGAGGGATGAGAAACAGGAACTTTGTTGGGGGCTGGGAGGACCCCCAGTGGAGCAGCAGGAAGCATACCTGGAGGCCCTGTCTATTTCCAAGCATTTTCATATAGGACAGTCCTCTCCTCAGGGGAGAAGGGGGTCTACCTGCAGTTGCGTGCGGAGCAGGGTGGTCTAGAACCAAGCTCTCTGACTCCTGGCTTCTGGCACAGAGGTGGAGCGAGAGCCCTTAACATCTGGCAACCCTTCTCCGGGCCTTCGGAGGCCACCTGGGGGCTGGGCAAGAGGGGACTGCACAGGATTCTCAGCCTGGGGACATTCGTGGTCCTCTCCAACCACTCCGTGAACTTTGCCAGCCAGAGTTGGGGGGGGTGGCGCTGAGCATGGTGAGTAATTAGCTGATTCACATGCACATAATTAGTTGTGGATGCAACATGCCATGATTAGCCTCCCAGCCAGGACACAAAGGACTTGCACTGCCACTCAGCAGAAGCGAGGCCCCGCCCTGTGGTAGCTCTGCTTTCTGGGTCCCCCTCCTTCCCTCCCCACTCAGCCCTGGTCCCTTCAGGCTGTGCTACTGTGAGGGGAGGAAAAAGAGTGGGGATGCTTGGGGAGGAAGGACAGCAAGGCCAGGGGCTCCCAGCTCCTCTGGTTAAACACGGGTTCTAAAGGATGAAGCTCAGAAGGGCCCCTCCTCTGGGAAGTCCTCCATCCTCCCCGTTGACCTCCTCATTGGCAGGCACGGCCCCTCGCTGTATCCCGGGAACACACCAGACACATCTCAGCCCATCCACAAAGTCAGACAGTCCGAGACCCTCCCTGGGCCCAGTGACGGTGACGGGACCCTCAACAGGGGGCTCTGCACCCCAGGGCCAGCCCAGAGCTGGGTGACTGGGCCAGCACACGGTGGGTCTTGGGCAGATGTGCAGCCAGCTTCCATTCCGTGAAGTCCACAGTCCTGCGTGGACCATCATCCTTCACCAGCCCAGGCCAGGCCTGGACACACAGCAGTGACCCAATTGTGGTCTGTGTTCTAGCAGACTAGGTTCAGGGCCAGCATTAGGGTGAGTTACCAGGAGGTGGGCAGTGAGAGGGCCCAGGGAGGCCGACCTCCCCTCCCACCCTCCCCTTGCCCCTCTCCCCAGGCTGCCCACCCCTGGGCCAGGGGCAGGAGTGGCAAAGGGCAGAGAAGGCTGGTCTCCAAAGATGGCCCTACAGAGCTGTCCAATAGAATGGATGGTGGCCACGTTCTGTGTTGCACTGTCCAACACATCCACCACTGGCCACGTGTGGCTCCTGAGCCCTTGAAATGTGGCTTGTGTGCCTGAGGAACTGAATTTGTAATTTTACTTACTTGAGACTAATTTCCCTTTAAACAGCCACATGTGGCTGGTGGCTGCCCTATTGCTGCTGTGGCCGGCCATCCCTGCCGGGGTCTGGCATCCAGGAGTCCTGAGGCTCCCCTGGGAGGGCTCCGGGCTGGAGGGTGCCTGAGATTTGTCATTAACTGGACGCTGGGGAGCACACGACCTGCGGCTCCAGGCTCGGCCGCAGAGCTGGTGAGCCGCCCGGCACCACTCCCCTCCACACATCGGGGCTCCAGGTGAGAGTGGGGTGTCCTCAGGGCGTGTTGGTGCAATGGCTGCAGCCAGACCAGAGGCTGGGTTGTGTCCTGACTGCTCCACTTTCTAGCTGTGTGACCTCAGGCAACTTACCCCCTCTGTGCCTGCTTCATCTGTAATGGGGACAATAATAGTACCACCTATGTGGTCTTTGTCAGGATTAAATGAGTCAATCAAGGAGGGCCTGGCACAGATGGCGGATACCAATGGCGGTGTGGGCTCCACGCCAGAGCCCCAATTTTCCTGCTCTCTGGTGCCAAGCTTCCTGGCTGGGGCCCAGCTCCTGCCCCACTCCCGCTTGCCTCCCTGCACTGACTCAGCCCAGCCCACAGGACAGGACCCCCTCCGTCCAGCCCCTTGGGGTCAGGCGGCATGACGGCAGCAGATGGCGGTTGACTGCCCACGGCTTTGTCCCCTGTCTGGCCCCGAGGCCTTGAGCTCCTGCCACCCGCCCCCAGTGCCAAGGAACGAGTTTCCCATGGACCACTGTGCACACCCTCAGTGTGGCCCTGGCCCCGGGGCCCCTCCGGGGCCACCACCCACGCCCAGGCTGGCTGGCTGAGTGGTGGACCTCAGGAGTGGAAGGGCAGGAGACAGGAGGGAGGAGCTGCCCCATGATTCCAGCTGTTACAACCCTCACCCCTTGGAAGTTTCTCCTATGCCTGACCTTAAGCTCTCTTGCTACAGCGTGGGCCCCTGACCTCCATCTGATCCCTGCTCACCACCTCTGCCTAAGGCCCTGGAGAACACCAGGCCTACCTGATGCAGAAATCTCAGGTTGCGCGTCACTCGGGGAGACACCAGGCCTGGAAAGACAGAGTTCCCTTCAGCCAGGCAGGGCGCTTGCTTCTGCAGATGGCATTGAAGCCATGGGGGTACTGGGGTGTGGGTACCCAGGAGAGGGACATGCCTCCTGAGAGAGGGAGCAGGTGGGCAGAGGTGAGGGGCAGATCGGCCAGTCTTACTCTGGACTCTGCCGAGCCTGCCTCTGCGGCCGAGGCTGCCCTTGTCAGCCGGGCGGCATCATTTCTTTGAGCTCTCTGGGAAAGGCTCAGAGAGGCGAAGGCGCTGGCAAGTCTCCATCGGGCGGGACTCAGGTGGGTTTCTGGGAGGAGGAGGAGGAATGGGGCACTTGTTTGGGGGACTCAGGACCAAGGGCTCGGAGAGTTTCGTCCACCTGGTCCTCAGGCCCGGGAAAGTCTGCGCGGCCAACCGTCCCCCACAGCTTCTCCGGGCCCACAGCCCATGCCCTGCCCGCAGGACCCGTCCGCAGGCCCAGGACACCTGGCTTCCCGGCCATGGGGCTGAGTCCTCTGCCTTCTCCCGGGGGGAGCCCGGGGCGCCGAGCTCATGCAACCCGAGCGTGCTGCCCACTCCTCGGCACCCCTCGCCCGCCCTTCCCTCCCTGGGGAGGAGGCCGGGGTAGCTTCAGACTATTTTCAACCACTCGTTGTCACAACGCTTGGGTGAGAACCAGGCATGAATGGTGGGTTTCCCTCCCTGCCCCCCCACCCCGCAGGGGGCCCGGCAGAGGAAATACAGGTCGGGGAGAGGCATGGTGGCACCAGCTCACAACTGGCACTCTTGCTGCTGCGGCGGCTGCTGCTGCTCCGGGGGTCCGGGGCGGGGGCCGACCGGGGACCCCCAAGGGCCCTCACGGCCCTGCAAATGGGCAGCCTGAAGGGCATCCTCCTGACATGTCCTCAGCAGCTGTGCTGGCCAGCCCACTGCATGCCCCATCTCCATCTGTAACCTCCAAGGGCTGCAAGGCATGGTGCCATCCTGGAGCTGGGAATCTCGTGGTTCAGAATGGTGATGTGACTTGCCCAAGCTCACACAGCCGGGGACTAGGATTGACACCAAAGCCTTCACTCCGACCAGGTGCGACCGAGAGTCATGGACTGGTTCTTCAGAGGGGGTCTTCAAGATGGACAGGGCAGAAAGGGAAGCTGGGATCCTTACATGTAGTTCCTGCCTCGGGCCCTGGACACTTCTGAAGCGCCACTTCCAGTCCTCACGGCGTCCTGACTGAGCCCTGATCCTGGGCGTACTCATCCCTAATCCATACTCACAGACTGAGCCCTGACCCTCCCCAGTCACCCCCGAGGATGACTATCGACTGCAGCCATTTGACCGGCCTCCTTGGGTGCCTCCCATGGGCCTGGCACCTGCTGACACCGGGCCGGTCCCCACCCCTCTCCTGCCGCCCCGGTTCCCAGAGCAGAGGCCATGTAGACTCAGGGCCTGTGCCAGTAGCCGCCCGGCTTCCGTCAGGCCTTCCCCTGGGCTTAGCAGGCCCTTGGGAGTGAGGACGCCGCTCCGCTCTGGGAGCTTTCAGTGGAGGGAGATTAAGCATTGAATAAACCGTGCAGTGAAAATCAGTGCAGACAATGGCAGGGATCACAGAGCCAAGGGAGCTGAGGCTCGAGACGGCCCAGCCGGCTTTGCACACTTGCCCACCACACCTGGCGCCCAGCGGGCTCCAAGTGGCATGGATGAGGCATTGTCCCCCTTGCAGGCGCAGGCCAAGTTCTCCCCCGCGAGCCGGTGCCCTGCCCAGGCCCTCGAGACAGGTGCACGACCCCACTCTCACCACCTCTGAGTGCCAAAGAGGCCCCAGGTGTCCACAGGGACCCTGGACACCACCTTGGCCTCCACATGGGTCCTCCCCCGCCCCCCGGGCTCTGATGTCCCATCCCCACGGCCCCACCGGGAGGTCTCACTAGCTGGCACCCCAGGACACAGCACAGCCTGGGTGGTGGGTGGCCAGACAGACAGACGTGTGGAGGGTGGTAGATACAGAGCTCCATGCCAGGGTTTCTCAAGGAGTGGCCTCAGACCCCCGGGGATCCATAGGGTGACACTGGACTGTGAGCTGGGACTGCGGGGCCATGGCCTCTTTTTTTTAATTTTATTTTTTAATTTTTATTTTATTTGTTTATTTTTTTGCGGTACGCGGGCCTCTCACTGTTGTGGCCTTTCCCTTTGCGGAGCACAGGCTCCGGACGCGCAGGCTCAGCAGCCATGGCTCATGGGCCCAGCCGCTCCACGGCATGTGGGATCTTCCCGTACCGGGGAACGAACCCGTGTCCCCCGCATCGGCAGGCGGACTCTCAACCACTGCGCCACCAGGGCAGCCCCCATGGCCTCTTGTTAGTCTCTCTCCTGGAGCCCAAGTGCGGGTGGTGGACGCCAAGTCCAGGGCCTGCAAGGGCCCCCAGGGAAAGTTGGAGGAAGGACGGAAGGGAGGAGAGAGGAGGGCGGAGTGACGGGGACGGATGCCACGTTGGAGACGAGGGAGGGAAGCTTGCAGCTCCGGAAGACGCCTGGGTATGTTGTGGAGCAGAGACAGGGTGGGAACACTGACCTGCCGGGTGCTCCGTCACGTGTGGTGTCTCCAAGCCTCTCCTTCCGCCCAGACCCCGCAGCCCTGTCCCTCCACCATCTGTCCTGAACAAGAGCCAGGGCAGGGCAGCCCAACCAGGACCCCGTAGGGCTCTCCCAAAGGAGGAGAGGGAATTTGCTTGTTCATTTGCCTGCTGTTTGCATTCCAGTCAAAGGTGGTGTCAATCTTCCAGCTCCTGGGGTTGGTTCCTGGAACCACACACTCCCAGGACCTGCTAAGTGTGTGGTTGCTGGGAGGGGGTGCAGAGAGAGGGGCTCAGCTGGGAGTGGACTCTACCTGCTGAGAAGAATGCATAACATTTGCTCACCACTTTCAAATTTACATAACACCTTCAAATAGTTCAATTTATTTCACTCTCAAAACAACATCGAAAAGTAGAGGGGTCATGGAGCATAATTCTACTCTTAAAGGGGGGGAAACTGAGGCTCAGAAATGACATGGTGATGGTGGTGGTGGTGATGATGATGGTGATGGTGATGGTGATGGTGATGGTGGTGATGATGGTGGTGATGATGGCAGTGATGGGGGTGGTGATGATGGTGGTGGTGATGGTGATGGTGATGGTGGTGATGGTGATGGTGTTGGTGATGGTGATGGTGGTGGTGATGGTGGTGATGGTGATGATGATGGTGATGGTGATGGTGATGGTGATGGTGGTGATGGTGATGGTGATGGTGATGGTGATGGTGGTGATGATGGTGGTGGTGATGGTGGTGATGATGGTGGTGGTGATGGTGATGGTGGTGATGGTGATGATGATGGTGATGGTGATGGTGATGGTGGTGATGGTGATGGTGATGGTGATGGTGATGGTGATGGTGATGGTGGTGATGATGGTGGTGGTGATGGTGGTGATGATGGTGGTGGTGATGGTGATGGTGATGGTGGTGATGGTGATGGTGATGGTGATGGTGATGGTGGTGATGGTGATGGTGGTGATGATGGTGGTGGTGATGGTAGTGATGGTGATGGTGATGGTGGTGGTGATGGTGGTGATGGTGATGGTGGTGATGATGATGGTGATGCTGATGATGGTGGTGATGATGGTGGTGATGATGATGGTGATGGTGATGGTGATGATGGTGATGGTGATGGTGGTGGTGGTGATGATGGTGGTGATGGTGATGGTGGTGATGATGATGGTGGTGGTGGTGATGGTGGTGATGGTGATGGTGATGGTGGTGATGATGGTGGTGGTGATGGTGGTGGTGGTGATGATGGTGATGGTGGTGATGGTGGTGATGATGGTGGTGATGGTGATGGTGGAGATGATGATAGTGGTGATGGTGATGGTGATGATGGTGATGGTGGTGGTGATGGTGGTGGTGATGGTGGTGATGGTGATGGTGGTGATGGTGATGATGGTGATGGTGGTGATGGTGATGGTGGTGATGGTGATGGTGATGGTGATGGTGATGGTGATGGTGGTGATGGTGATGGTGATGGTGATGGTGATGATGGTGGTGGTGGTGATGGTGATGGCGGTGATGGTGGTGGCGGTGATGGTGGTGGTGATGGTGATCATTATGGTGATGGTAAGGACAGTGTTGATTCTGATGATGTTGAAGAGAATGGGTCTGCCTGGTGTGGATGACTCATGCAGACAAAGTCAGGAGTCTGTGTGCCTCTTTCCTCGAAGATTCTGGAGCCAGTGGCTGGCTTATTTAACGCCTCTGTCCTGCCTGTGGCTAGTCCACCATCCCCTCCTCATCTGGAGCTCTGGGGGGGGGTAATTGCTCCCTTCTCAGGGCTCTCCCCATATCCTGTTCTCCCAGGCAGCCCCCTCAGGCTGTGCTGTCTCTCTCAGCACTCGGGTGGCATGGCCTGGGCATCCTTATTTCTTCATCCATCTTGGCCCCTAGCTCGAGGAGCTGCCTTACTTGGCCAATGTGTGATGAGTACATGCCTGAATGAGTCCAGATGTGGAGATACAATAAGACAAGGGAGCAGCTCCTTAGACCCCAAGAGCTCCCATCACTCTGTGGCCCTCTTCCCTACCCTGCCCATGACCATGTCCAGGGCCAGGCAGGCACCTGCTCCTGCCCCTCTCTGCCCTCGTCCTAGAACCTGGCTCCACAGGGCCCACAGGGCTCTGTTGGTCCCAGGTTCACTGCTGGTCTCAGCCTTGTGCACACACACCCACATCCACACACGACCCAGCACGCAGGCCCAGATCACGCTGCCAGGCAGAGCAGAGCCAGCCCGGGGGTCTGTTCTCCTGAAACTAGGATGTGCTCACCCTGATGCACCCCTTGTGGCCTTGAATGCCACCCCCGAGCCTCCACAGGGTCCAGCCCCTCTCCTTATGGGTGTCTCCTTATGGGTCTCCTTATGGGTCTCCTTATGGGTGTCTCCTTATGGGTCCAGCCAGACTTGTACATTCCCAGGGAGGGAGCTGTGGCTGCAAAGGATCCTTTCTGAGAATCAACCAACTTGCGTGCCTCTGGGAGCTGGCTGGGTCAGTACCACAGGGAGAGAGAAAGGGGGGCCCGTTCTCCCTGAGCAGGTTGGGGCTGGTCCCTAAACTCTTAAGAGGGGCTTAGATGCAGACTCTGCCACCTTGGGAACCAGCCAGCTGAGATGGTTGCAGAGGGTCCAGGAGGAGCTCCACTCTGAGCCTGCCACCTTGGATGGTCAAGGAGCCCCATGTCCCCCCATGTGCCCCTGTTCCCTTTAGGGAACGTTGCGCTCGCCCAGAGCCTCCAGGGCTGCTGGGTCGTCAGCATTTTACACCTTCATGGTGAGGAGTTAATGGATGCATTTTTCTCCTTTGAAACTTATATAACTGTTTTTTTAAAAATTTATTTATTTATTTATTTATTTGGCTGCGCCGGGTCTTAACTGCGGCATGTGGGATCTAGTTCCCTGACCAGGGATTGAACCCTGGGCCCCCTGCATTGGGAGTGCAGAGTCTTGGCCACTGGACCACCAGGGAAGTCCCTATATAATGTTTCAAGTATGCTGATAAGTATGGGGGGGGCAACAATTATGGGGGAACCCCAGCCCAGGACCCAGCTTCATCAGAGCTTAGTGTTTGGCCTGAGATCTTTCTGGTTTTAAGGGGAGAAAACCTCGCCAACGTGGACAGGTTCTCTGTGACGTTCCCAGCACACATGGCCCCTCTTCTGCCCGTGTTTGAGCCAATTCCGCCTCTGCCTCGTTCTTTACCTCTCCGGGCGGTATGCACAGATCCAAACAGTGAACTGATGCGGTCTGTGGGCCCCTGAGACATGGGTGAGTGGTGTCCCAAGCTAACTCCTTTCAGCAATTAGCTCAGCTCTGTGGGGTGAATGTGCACGTGAAGGTCGTAGCCCTGTGCTACCTCATCCTCCCGGCCACGAGGCGCTCCATCCTGGATGCGGCCACAGTCCTTTTATCCATCCTCTATCCCATTCCCAGAACTTCCGTTTCCCAAGGTGTGGCCGTGTGGACGAGCTTCCAGCAGTGCCTGGCTGCTGTCTCCACATCAAGCTGGGTGGAACATCCTGCTGGTGACCCCTTGGGTGCATGCGGTGGACTTTCTCTGGGATGTGCATCCAGGAACAGAAGCGCTGGGTCAAAGGGCACGTGAAGCTTGAACTGTCCAGTGTGGATGCGCCGTGGGGCCCACACACCCTTGGGGAGCTGGCCATCACCTCACCTGTCCTTGTAGCAGGTCCTGCCTAGGGGCACGAATGCAATCTCACATGGTTTCCATGCGTCATCCCCTGTCCCTCAGGGATTCCGTTGGCGTTGGAAGCTGAGTGGGAAGGGACAGAGATGGGCAGGCTGGAGCAGGTCATCGGTGAGCACCTGGAGAGGCCTCAGACCCGCTGCCCGGAGGCCCTGGGAGTGGCGGAAAGGCCCAGGCCAGCGCAGGCCAGGTCCTGGTCCAGGTGTAACCTAGATTCAGGTTCCTGCTCTGAGCACCAGTGGACATGGCAGCTGTGACCCGTGAGAGAGACCCCAGGGCCTGGGGGCTTGGCTTCACCCCCACTGCCTCAGCCTTAAGCACACAACCTTCCTGACTTCAGAACCCCATCTTCCAACACAGATCATTTCTGAATCCCTGGAGGCCCTCCTTCCTGGCCAGCCAGCCACTTTTTGGACCAATGAAGGAGCAAATGACCCATGAATGCATGAATGAATGAATGCAAGAACAGACTAGCTGGAGAAGACTTCACTTGGGAGGCAAGATGTCCACTGACTTAGGGATGTTAAATCCCCTCCAGCCAACTGCTTAAGGTAAGGGTTCCGACAGGTCTTTGGGCGAGTGGGGGTCTGAGGTCCCCCTGGCTGAGCCCTCCAGCCTCATCAGAGCCAGGCCTGGCCAGGGGACACAGGGCTGGGGCTCCGGCTTCCCGTCCTCTCAGGCACCCTTGCCTCAAGCAGGCCAGGTGCCACCCCTCACCTGTCAAGTCCTGTGACCTGTGGAATGTACGGCCAGGCCCAGCAGCTTGGTGGGCAGGGGAGAGAGAGCAGAGTGGCAGGCTTCAGGCCAGGGTCAAGGTAATGCAGTCGGGTGTCCGTGGTCTCCAGGGAGGTGACAATGGCCTCTGAGTGGTCTGAGAGGAGCCACCCAGAATGAGGTCCACCTTGCTGACCAAGCCCTGCAAAGGGGAGGAGGGGCCAGAAATATGCCCGCGGAGACCAGGAAGGGGCAACTGCTACCGGCCTGGGGGCCTCTACCTGCTCACCTGCCGACAGGCCCTCCTGCGTACCTGGCCCGGCCCTGGAGAGAGGAAGGTGAGTGACGCTGGAGCCCTCGGGCTGGCTTTTCGGGGCCAGGGCTTGGGGCCAGGAGCCGCCTATGGGATTCCTTGGCAGTGTCCTGCGGCCTCTCCAGGAAAGGACACCCCTGGGGGAGGGCACTGCCGCCTGTCCTGGGCCTGCCTCCTGGGAACACGGCCCGAGCCCTCTCCCCAGGCAGCCCCTGGCAGGGCGGGTGGGGGCCGGTGTGCCGGGTGAGCTGGAGTGTGACTCAGCCGGAGGTGCGTGCCAGTGCGTGGCGGAACGTTGTCTGCCAGATTAAATTAGGTGCCTCAGAATTAAAACTACATATTTATTTTAACCGGTCGAGGTGTTCGGAGGGAGATGAGAGGGAGGGGAGATGAAATATTACAAACTAGATGATTAAGGCCGCAGAGAGGTGCCTGTGCTGGGATGGGAAGCGGGAGGGTGATTGTGAATTCCCCTCTCCGAGCCAGGTTAGAGGGAGAAAAGGGAGTTAGACACAAGGGGAAAGAAATAAACAGGAAACCGACACCCAGCCCAGCCACCCGAGAGGGTTAGTTAGTGCTCATTCTGGGAAGGGGGGCAGTGGCCAGCTGAGCGGGCCTGGCTGGGGCTCAGCAGAGCCCGCACGAGGCCCGGGCACCGGGCGGGGGGAGTGCGAGCCCGGCCAGCTCCGGGCGAGGCTCACCTGGCACCTGGAGCAGGGCCCGGCTGGCCACAGGCTCCAAAGAGTATGATGTGTGCTTGGGGGCCCCGCGCCCCGAGGGAGAGCTCGGGAGAGCTCGCCGTCCATGGGGAGGGGAGGGCGGGAGGCTGATGCCGCCTACGGGCCTGGTGAAGGTGGAGCTGGCGGGACAGGTGTGCCGCTGGCCGCGTGAGCCCTTCTCCCCGGTGCTGCTGTGACGCGACAGAAATAAAGCTGGGGGTGCTGGGGCTGGCAGGGTGGGGTGCTGGTTACGAGGAGGAGGGCATGGCGCCAAGGAGACGGATGGCAAGGTGGCTGGTGCATTGGGGGGCTGGGTGGTGTTGCTGTCAGGCAGGGGATGGGAGTCCCCAGCGGGGGGGCTTAAATCCTGGCTCTGACCCTGAAAGGTCGTGAGGCCTGGGGCTGATCACTTCATTTCTCGGTGGTCTGTGTTGTTTGACCTCCGACTTCCTGTTTTCCTGTTTCTGCAGCCAGACTCTTCCCCAACGGCGGGGGTGGGAGGGAACGTGGCAGGCGGGGCAGGGTGTCTGGTGGAGTTGATGAACAGAGGGCGGTGGAGGTAATGAAATGGAGGCTCCGCCCAGGCCCAGGATCACCCCGGGGCCTGGCATGAGGGGCTGCCTGGTCCGGCTCCTGCCCAGGACAGACCCAGAGCCCAGCTTCTCGGATGAGGTGTGGGGAGAGAGGGGCCTAGGGGACACGCCCAGGGGCCATCTATAAGGACAGCAGGCCAGTGCGTGTGTGTGCGCGCGTGTGCGTGTGTAAGGAGTGATGGTCTCAGCACACCCCCACCCCCAGAATCACACTGCACCCCAGGGGCGGCACCCCGAGTGCCATGGGCAGGCGACATGGGTCACAAACAGGCCCCGGCTGTGCAGCTCGTCCCTCCTGGGCTGACCTCCCTAGTGCCCTCGGTGGTCGCGACCTGCCGGCCCCAGATTTAGATGCGTGAAGATCAGCAGCTCCCCAAACCCTGAGAAGGTGGGGAAGGCCATTTCCCAACTGATAAAAGGAGAAAAGACACAGGACTTCTCCCCGCCCCGCCCCCTCCCTGCCCTTGGAGCCAGAGCGCTGATCTGAAGGTTGGTGGCCCCTTCACCTACGTGCCCGCCCCCGCCCCCCAAAGCACGGCGCCCCCGCTCCCCAAAGCACGGCACCCCCGCCTCCCGGTGCAGCCAGCGAGGCCTGGACCCACCAGGAGCCAAAAGTGCCGAGGTCCCCTGGGTCCTGGGAAGGAGCCATCTGGCCTCTCCCAGAGCCGAGATCAGGGCCACAGCAGAGAGCTCTGGGGCTTCAGTGCCACCGTCCTGAGTCTACGTGCCAACCTCCTGACTTGCGGAAGCCTCGCTTCAGAAGGTGAGGGCAGTGGGCAGCGTCCCGGCATCGGGCGAAGTGGGGCAGGGCCACCCTGACCGGAGGGATTCTTGGTGTGTCCACAGCCCACGTGTCCTGCTTTCCTCAGAGCCCGCGAGGGAGACGGGATGTCCATTTTGCAGACGCGTAGTGAGAGGTGACGCGGTCTGAGGATCTGGACTGAGCTCAGGCATTGCCTGGAGGGTAGGCGCTGAGCTGGATTTCCTGACATCTTCCCCTGGCCGCAGCTGTGCCCAGAGTCTGGTCAGAGACCCCTACGGCTCTGCCACAGTGGGGGCCTGAGCGGGGCGGGCAGGACACCCCTCAGTCCAGGCCGGGCCCAGGCCCACCCTGTGCCACCCCCAGTGCTTCTGTCACGGCTGACTCTGGAGGGAAAGCAGGTGTATTGGCACGTGCCTGTGTGTGCAACCCACGTGTGCATGCATGTATGCTGGTGTGTGCACACATGATAATGCAGTGCAGGTGCGCGTGCACAGAGGCACAGGCATGCACACGCACACCACACCCATGCATATGTGTGTACCCACACGTATGCACACAGGGACAAGGCCACAGGTATGGTGCACTGCACAAACACAGCTGGCATGCACACATGCCACACATGTGGACACTCATGCATGTGAATGTAAACACAAATACACGAGGTCTGTGCAGACCCCACGGGTATAAGAGCACGGGCACATGGGTTTGTCACATGTATGTGTGCCTGCCTGGCATGTGCTGTGGCCGGATGAGGGAGGAGTGGCAAATCTGTCTGCCCTGGAGAAGCTGGGTGGCCTGATGAATAAACTGCTTGGATTGTATAATGGTCGTGTTGTGCTTTTCACAGTTGAAGGTGTGAGGAGCTACCTGCGAATTTTAAATTGGGCCAAATGGAGACTGGCAGTGTCCTGTGCTTGGCAACCAGGGGCTGCCACGTTTTTGGCTCCAGGAGGGACACCAGCCCCTACAGGTCTGAGGGACTGCCCACATGATGCCCAGCCCCCCACACCCTCGCCCCACTGTGGAGTGCCCTTATCCCCCCCTGCCAGTGCTCCTCCTCTTCCAGGGAGCCTACCCTGTGTGCCCCAGGCTCCTTTTCTTCCTCAGGACCCTGTCCACAGAGGACGGCTGAGCCGCACGCATGTGCCCCAGCATGGGGCCTGCCCTCACCGTCCTGGCTCAGCCCCGTCAGCAAGCAGAGCCGTGCCCCGCTCCAGGAGCCATGGCTCGGGGGTGGCTCAGAAGCTGACCTACCCTTGGTCACCCACAGACTGGTGGGGAGATAAGCCTCGGATCCAGGACAGGGGTGGCGAGGGACACAAAGATGGTCAGACAGATGCCGCCGAGGAAGGGATCCCTTTGCATGCTCTGGGTAGGGTGGTCCAGGGCGGGGAAAACCCCACGGTTGGGCATGGGGCAGAGCGCCCACTGGCCACAGGCAGCGGCAACCCAGAGGTGGACCATCCAGCTGGGGAAACGGGCTGGCCTGCCGCGGAGCAGGGGGCGGGTGAAGCATGCAGGATGGCGCTGGGCCCTGGTGCCTGTGCCTGCCCGGCGTCCTCGGGCTGCTTGTGGCCACAGGACCTGCCAAGCGAGATCCCCCGGTGGCCTGACCCGCTGCCCACGCTGCCCGCCTCCGGCCCTCCTGCCTCTCCCCAGAGCCTCAAGCCGTGGGGCCGTTCTCACTCACTGGCCATGCAGGGAGCCAAAGTGTTATTTAACGAATTAACAAGCCCTCTCCTGCAGCGGGAGGCACCTTTTAGCACCACCCAGTTTGACTGCTGCGAGTGGGGCCCTTGGCAGCAGGGCGCCCGAGAGCCGGCCGCCACCCAGAGGTCCGTGGGTGTCCTGCCCCCCGTCACCCCTGTGCGGGGGGGCCCTGCTGAGCCCGCGGGGATCCCTGCACAGGTTTCCAGCTCCTGCCCAGCATCGCCGCTGTCCCCCACCGCCCCGCTCGACAGCTGCCCTTAGATGGAGGGCAGAGTCACAGCAGAGTGACCTGAGGGCAAAGCAGAAGCAGAGGGAAGACCAGCGGCGCGCTGGGAGGGGCATCTCTGGCTTCAGGCAGTCCTGGCTCCAAATCCCAGCCTCTCCTGTGCCTACCGCACCCCTGCGGCTGGGCCTCCGATGCCTCCTGAAAAGTGGGGCAAAGGTCTCCCAGTCAAGGGAGTGGCGTGTGCAGCACCCCGGCAGGGGCCAGCACACAGTAGGCGCCCAATGAATATCATTCTCCATCTCTTGTTTCCAGTCTAACGGGGAGGGGCGCCGCTGCCCTCAGAGAGCCAGACGGGGAGACGGGGAGATGGAACACCCCGAGGGGGGACAGGTGCAAGTGTGGAGGGAGGGACCGAGGGCCACCGACCGCCTCTCTCAGCATCATAACGAGGACAGGAGCCTGTGAGCTGCTGTCCCACCCAACGCTCCCGCCGGGAGAGCTCCTGAAGCCCGGCCGTCCCGGGTCCGAGGCCCTCACCCCAGACATTAAAACTAATTAATTCACACGTGGAGTTCTGTGACTTTTAACATATTTTATATTTGTTTGTCCACCACAACTATCAGGATACGAACAGTCTCGTCCCTGACAAAACTCCCCCAGGCTCCCTGTCTGTGGTCACACCTTCCCCTGACCCCTCATCCCTGGCCACCACGTGTGTGCCCTCCATCACTACAGTTTTGTTCTTTTGAGGCTGTCCTGTCTGTGGAATCACACAGCAGGCCGAATTTTGAGGCTGGCTTCTTCTGCTCAGCATAAAGCTGTTGCAATCCACCTGCACCGTTGCACGTATCTAGCTGTCTTCTTTTTCCTGCTGGGGACCGTTCCACTGCACGCAGGCACCACAGCTGGTTTCACCATCATCCTTTGAAGGACATCCAGTTATTTCCAATTTGGGGTTATTACAAATAAAGGTGCTATGAACACTTGTGTACAGGTGTTTGCGAACATGGGTCTTTGTTTCACTTGGGTAAATTCCTAGGATAGGTATCCACTTCCCAGGAATCTTATGGGCCCCGTGTTACGTGTGTGTCTAACTTGATAAGAGACCACCGAACTGTGTTTCAGAGTGGCTTTCCTACTTTACCTTCTCACCGGCAGTGAACGTTCCTGTTGCTCCATGTTGTCAGGTATGGTTGATATTCTTTATTTCAGCTGTTCTAATAGGTAGGAAGTGGTATCTCATCACGGTTTGAATTTGCATTTCCCTAATCACTAGTGATGTTGAATATTTTTCCATATGCCTATTCATAATCTGAATATCTTCTTCCGTGGTGTGTCTTTTCAAATCTTTTGCCCTTTTTATTCCCTTAACTTTTTATTTCAAAACAATGAGAGACCCACAGGAGGTTATGAAATTTCCACAGAGAGAGAAATCCTTCATTTGGGAATGTCTTCATTTCACCTTCATGCCTGAAAGGTATCTTCCCTGGACGTAGAAGTCTGAACTTCAGTTCTTTCTTTCAGCACTTGGAAAATATTGTTCTACGTCTGTCTGGCCTCCATGGTTTCTGATGAGGCAGCCAAAGTCATTTGGATAGTTTTCCCCTTATAAATAATTCGTTGTTTTTCTTTCTGCTTTCATTTGTCTTTAGTTTTTAGCAGTTTGATCTTGATGTGTCAGAGAATGAATTTCTTTGGTTCGTGGATCTTCCTGAATCTGTAGGTTTATGTATATTACTAAATTTGGGGAATTTTCAGCCATTCTTTCTTCAAATATTTTTTCTGCATCACAATTTTTTGTTTCCCTCTGAGACCCCAAGTTTGTGAATATTAGACCTTCTGATATTATCCCACAGGTGCTAGAGCTCTATTTTTCTTCTTTTAATCTATCTTCCCCTCCTACTCATGTCAGATACTTTCTATTGATCTGTGTTCATGTTCACTAGTAATTTCTTCTGTCATCTCCATTCTGCTATTGAATTCATACCCTGAGTATTTTTACTTTGGTTATGTATTTTTCAGTTGTCATGTTTCCATTTGGTTCTTCTTTATGTCTTTTTTTTTGCTAAGGCTTTCTATATTTCTGTTTATTTCAAGACTGTTTGCCTTTACATGTTGGAACATTTTTATAATGGCTGCTTTTAAGTCTTTGTTTGATAATCCTAACATCTGTGATATCTCAAGTTGGCTCCTGTTTATCATTTTGTTCTATGAAAGATGCAAGTTGTGATTTTCCTGTTTCTTCATATGCCAAATCATTTTGGATTGTATCCTAGAAATTTTGAATATTATTTTATAAGGCTCTGGATATGTTCTAAGTCCTGTGGAGATGTATGAAATAGACACTTAGACTTTAGCAGGCAATCAACACAGTTGGGTCCAGGCTGCAGGCTCTGACCAGTCTTCAGGGGTTGTGATTCCTACCTCAGGTCAGAGTTTAGAGCATTTCAGCGCTATTCAGATCCGTCCTGTGTGGGCATCCAGTGGACATTCTGGGACTGGGCAGTATCTACCCTGTGGCTAATTTCTCAGAATTTTTGGCACAGTGTTTAGGGTTCACACCTGCTTAGCTTGGGGCTGATCCTCAGCTATCATAAACAAGTAAGGGGCCACTTTTCCAAGCCCCCTCTCTGTGTTCTCCTGATCACTTGTTTCCTGGGATGCCTCCCTTTGGTCTTCTGGCCAAAGGATGGGGTTTTCACTAGGACACTCTGCTATCTACTTCCCATAACTGTGTCCACATCCAGGACCAAGTGGAGTGAGGAGGGAGTGAGAGAGAAAAAAAGTGGGTCCACCTGGCCTTCTTGAGAGCACAGCTCCTGATTAGGGAGGGAATCTCCCCTGCTTTAGCACACTTAATGCCCTCGGGCCTACTGCTGTTGCCGTTGCCAAGCTGGCCACTGCAAGGACTGCCTGGGGGCTGGGTGTGGGACTACAGAGACAAGAAGAATAAATGGAGCACCTCTCCCACTCTCTCTCAGTGTTAGGAGTCCTCTTCTTTGAGCCAGAAGTAGAGGGATTTTCTTTGAACTCTCTCTGGTGGCACTGATGCCCATTCCGGGCTTCAGACAGCCTTGATCTAAGCTGGAGGACATGAGGGAAAAAGGGGGGAACTGGCCAGTGAGTTGAGGGTGCTTCAAAGTCCAGTTTTCTTCCCAGGCACCTGCTAACCTTTACTTGCGAGAGCCCCTCGCACTGCTCCAGGCGCTCCGTCTGGGTTTGCAGCCACGATCAGTGAGGGGATGTGTGTGCCTGCACCGTCCTACCTGCAACTGAGCCCCCAGAGACTTTAACACCAATCTCCCTTCCCCACGGCCTCAGCCTCTGGGGCTCCCCACCTGTCTCCAAACGGGAGGAGAAGGCAAAAGGGGATGGGGTTCCCCCATTTAATTATCTGTCTTTCCAACACAGAGGAGTCATAGACCCTCCATCTGGGACACTAGGGAGGGTCTAGGCTTGACCCGCCAAGCCAAGCATCACCCCGCGTGCAGAAGGCTGGGGTGAAGCGGGCCAGGCCACACGACGGGGTAGGCAAGCTCCAAAGCCGTCGCTGACCACTTGGCCTGAGCGTGGCTCCCAGAGTCCTCCGGGATTCAGGAAGGACAGGTGGGAAGGAGCGTCATCGTCTGACCTCCTGAAGGTCCTTGGACTCTCCCTGCACTGCCTAAAACTAAACTTCCCTCCTCGACCCTTAAGAAAAGCCTTTATCTTCTCATGAGATGCTGGCCCTCTGTGCCGTTAGACGTTTGTTCCAAAGTTCTCATCCTTTTCTGTCATCAAAGGGGTGGAAAAACCAAACGTCCATTAGGTGAAGGACAGAATTCCCAGGACTGAGAGCTGGTGGGCCTCTGGGCGGGGGGGTGGGGGTGATGGGGCCGAGTGTTGGTGACTGCACAGTGATGGCAGCAGGGGGGACGTGAGGTGGCACCACGCACAGCAGTGACCGTGGGGACAGCAGAGATGTCGGTGGTCCCATGGTGACGGCACGGATGGAGCCGACGGTGAAGTGAAGGCAGTGGCTGATGGTGGTGTGGACATTTGGACCTGCGCCCAGCAGTGGGAGTCCCCACTGGCACAGTCACCGCACGCCTGGTGCGTGAGCCCGACGTGACATCAGACTGCAGAGGCTGGACGGTGGCCACGTCTGCCTTGTGGGACCCGGACAGGAGTTTGGCCTAAAGCTGCCAGGGGCGTCGGGTGGAGGGTGTGGTCTTCTGCCCACTGCATCCGTCCTCTGGTTCCTCCTGCCCTTGCCTGACTCAGGAGTGGGGACGGGCCATCACCCAGTAGGATCCCTTCACAGTCCGGAGTGGGGGACAGGGAGGTGGTGGTCCACAGCCAAGGTCCCGTCTCTGGATCCTGAGAGATTTGCCTGCTGGAAGTTTACTGTGGAAAGCAGACGGGAACAGCTCCTGGGCTGGCGGGGGGTGGCTGGGCCGAGGGAGAGACTGCACTAGGTGCCCTCGACCCAGAGACCTCAGCTGGCCTCACAGGAAGGGGGACGACCCTGTAGAGCTGTCGCAAACTGGGTCTCTGCAGAGTCTATGCACCAGTCCTGGGCTGTGGGCTGCCCTGCGGTGGACGGCAAGGAGGCTCCTTCCAGCCAGGTCGGTCCCACAGAGGGAACCAGATGGGGCTGGCAGCAACGTAGTGCTGGAGAGCCGGTGCCTGGCCTGAAGGAGAATCAGGGAGTGTCCCCGGAAGCCACCGCAAGCCCCGTGACCCAGGGTGGGGTCACTGCTGACCTCGGTCCTCCCCAGCTCCTCCCAGTGTGGTGACTTCATGGGGCTGAATTCAAAGCAAAAACAGCTGGTGGGATGGAGCTGGAGAGGAAGCTTTACCCCTGGAGGACAGGGCTGGGGGCCTGAGACGGGGAGGGCCAGCAGGGTGCCCACCTTCCACACAGAACTGCCCTGGTTGCTTGTGAGGGACTCGCCAGGAGAGTGACTCGGAGGGGATCCAGACCGAGTGATGCTTGATGGGGACACTTTCAAAGGCACCCAGGTTCCCAGACAGGACCTGAGCACTGTTCCTCCGGGGGTTCCAGGACCATGGGAGACCTCCCGCCTCGGGCCCAGACTGAGACCCAACCTCGGCGCACGCTGAGCCCTGAACCTGGTCCCAGGCTGACCCTGGTCCCAGTCTGAGCCCCTACCTCACTGGACAGCCCAGTGGCACAGTCCTTGGCCACAGGGAAGCCTGGGGAGGAGAAGCAGCGGGGCAGTGGTTATGGGGACCCCACTCTGAGCTGGGCACGTGGCTCTACTGACATCCACCAGCAGGTCCACACCTTGTCCTGGGCCCATGGGCCCCTACTCCCTCCCCACTGCCCCCGAGACCCCGACTCCTGGCGGGAGAGGCAGGGACCACGCACGCACGCAGTGCTGCACGGTGACTCCTGCGATGCTCCCTCACTTTATTTTTATCCCCATCAAGCCCTATAAATACAGCAGTGATCACCAAGTACAGTCAATGTGCCCAACGCCTCCTGCCCACGGTGTTGCACACCCACACAGCCGGGGCCCCGGGGCAGAGGGACACACACGAGGCTCTAGGGGAGGAGCGGCAGATCCTCAGCCTGGAGCCCTGGGACAGACCCCGTCTCCCCCGCAGTGGACATGCTGGCTCCTCTCGTCTTTCTTCTCAGTTGTGATGCCAAGGACATTTTCTTTCCCCGGGATCTCTGGATCTCAGTTTTCCCATTAGAGAAATGGGGGTGACAACCTGGGTGGACATCGTATGTGGTCATTTCCCCACGCCCAACGCCCACTCCTGGAGGGGACAGGGGCTTCGCTGGTTTCAGTCTCTTCTGTCCCCTGTGCTTGGTCAAGACCCTCTGTGAATGTTCGTTGAGTGAGTGGATGGATGGATGGATGGATGGATGGAAGGAAGGAGGGATGGGTGGGTGGGTAGGTAGATGGATGGAGGACATGAAATAACGGCCCCACTGAGCACATGAGGGGGTCAGTGCGGGGCGAGGGCGATACCACTGCGCTGTATCAGGGCAGCCGCCCCACCTTCACCTCCAGGCAGCCCCTCCTCATGGATGGGGATCTGTCAAGGCCTGGAGGGAGGAGGGGCGCTGCAGCTCACCTGCAGGACTGGTGGGAGGTTCCCAGGCAGGGGCAGGAGGAGGGGCCCATAAATCCAGAAAACCAACGTGGGTGGTGCTGCCCAGCGGGAGGCTCTGCTCTGTCCCCCAAGGTGACGGTGCCCCCAGGCGAGACTTGGATTCAAGGCCAATGTCTTCTTTTTCCAGATGGGAAAGGAATGTCTGGAAATGCTGATGTGGCTCAGGACACAGGGAGTCGAGGTCAGGCTGGGGCTTGGTCTTCCCTGATCTCACCCCACTGACCACCATTCCTGGGCCTGGCTGGCCCTGCAGGGGCCTGGACACTTGGCCCCAGGGCCCCGCTAAGGGCTCAGCCTGAGCCGGGCACAGGGGAGCCGCGCTGGCACCGTGTGCCGCCCCTCCCCCAGGCTCCCCCATTACACGGGGGCTGTGCTGGAGCCCCACGCGGCTGGTCTCTGTAATCCTGCCTTGTTAAACACCCCCCTTGATGGAAACAGGGGAGACGCCTGGGTTGTCTGCTCCATGGTCAACACCAGGACAACTCCACCCAGTAACTGTGCACTGCCCAGGGGGCTCCAAGACCCTCATCCCATGGCCTCATAGGCCCTGGGAGCTCCCTGCAGAGAGGCCGAGGAAGCAGCCCACTGTGGTCCAGCCTGGATTCCTTTCCTCTAGGCCTCCTTGACTTCTGAGGGGCCAGAGACACTGTTCGTTCTGGTGTCGGACACCTCCGAAGATGAAGGCGCGCAGGGCCCACTGGCCCCAGGGAGAAGCCCCCAGCCATGCCCTCAAGCCCCCAGTCCACCTGTTTTCAAAGCCCACAGCTCAGCCGGGGGCAGGTATCCGAGAGGGAGGAGGGATAGTCACGGATCTGGGCTGAGAGAGAGCTGATGGAGCTTGAGGATCGTGGGGACCCCAGGGAAGGGGACAGACCATCGGAGCGAGGGCAGAGCCCCCAGCCCTGCGGACGTCAGCAGTCAGAGGAGGAGGGAAGGCTGTCGGACGGGCAGGCTCCAGGCCCAGTTCTGCCCCATTGCTAGGCAGCCTTGGGGGGCCACCTCCCTGCCCTGGGGCTCAGTTTCCCCCAGAACAGTCCACGTGATCTCCAGGACCTCTTCAGCTCAGCCACTCCGTCTATCACTCATTCACTCACTCATTCATTCCTTCCATTAACATACAGTGAAAAGCAGCCATGTGACAGGTGCTACCGACAGGTTGCTCTCAGCATGCTGGCGTTGGGGGCGGGCGGGGGTGGAGGCGCGGACAGTGTGATCAGCGCTGTGAAAGAGGCAAGCCCGGGGCCGGGGAGCCTGGAGGAGACCCCAGCCCCAGGCCGAGGTGCAGGTGTGTGGGAGGGACAGCTTGAAGGATGGGGACGTCCCCTCCCAGGCAGAGGGACCTGGCTGGGCACAGGTGAGAGGATGCACCTGGAGAGTTAGTGGTCGTGGGCCTGTGGTGCCATCCGGCAGGGCCTGAGGTCTGTGCTCCCACTCTGCTACCTTGCAGACCCCTCTTACTTCATCAACAGCCCGGGAGGTGGGGCTGGCGGGTGCTTTCTGCCTACACACAGCGCTGTCGTGAGGTTTGGCAGTTGGCTTGCCGGGAGGGGTCCCTGGAAGAACAAAGTGTTTTGATTTTGTAAAATGCCTTCTCTTTGACTTTACCTTTGCTCATTAGCATCTCGTTACCGCGGTTCTCTGCGCATGGCGGGTGGGGATGGGGAGGAACACACTGAAATCAGTTCTTGACTCTATGAGTGTGAGAATGTATGTGACTGTGTATGAGTGTGTGGGACTGTGTATGAGTGTGTGGGACTGTGTTTGTGTCAGTGTCAATGTGTGCAGGGAGGAGAGGAGGGGGAAGCAGGGAGGAGACCGGGCAAACCCCACGTGTTAGGTTTGGGATAGGAGTTTGGGCAGAATCCTACACAGGAGGTGGACATGGCGACCTTCTTCAGCAGCCATGTTAAATTCATACCGTTCCTGCTGGCAAACTCCTACTCATCCTTCAGCACCCAATCCAAATTCCCCTTTTCTGGGAAACCTTTCCAACACCCTGTTTCCTCATACAACCTTCTAACAACAGACTTACAGCCCTTATACAGCCATTTTGTGCCATGAGGCAGAGGGCCCATTCGAGGGTCAGAGAATCAAGATGAAAGGAGTCCAGGGCACTGATGATTTCGAGGCCCACCCTCCCAGCCCTATGGCCTACTTGGACTTGAATGTGTACCGCTGAAAGTAAACATTGATTTTATTTAAGCCATTGTTATTGGGATTTTCTGGCATTAGCAATCAAATCTAGTTGTGTGGCATCCCCAAGGCCTAGCATGTTGCCTGACATCGGAAGGTTGTTGAATGAATAAATGATGGCAAACAGGATAAGATTGGGCAAGAGGAGAGGGGGACGCTGTGCCAGGTAGCAAGCCTGGGTGGTGGGTGAGGGACAGACAGACTGGCTCCTTGGGGTGTGGAAATGCCTCCTCCCATGGGGGTGGGGAATAAGCAGGTTCTGCTACTTCCCAGGAGGAGCGGCAAAGTCCTCCTTCACAGAGGTTGCGATTAGCAAAGACGACACTCAAGTGCTCCTGCTGTGGAGTTTCTTTTCTTTTTATTTATTTTTGCCTCTCCTGCTTGGTGATAAATACCTTGGGAGGCTGCTAGGAGTCTCACCTGGAGTCAGTTTTCTAAGCGCCTGAGACTGGTCTCAAACAGTTGGGGGTGAGGTGCTTGTGTTGGTCAAGCCCCTGCTAGGTGCTGGGCCTGTGCCAGCCCTTTCCCAGCACGTGTCCCCCAGTGACACTGCCCCGTACGGGTGACAGGGTAGCGGTGCGCCACCTTGCCCCTCCCATGCCTGCTCTCCAGCCGGCTCCCACATCACCGCTTTGAACATGCCCAGAGAAGGTGTCACTGCTCAACATCACACAGCAACACAGGGATAGGTTTGGTGTTAGAAGAGAGTAGGCTCTGTGGGGACACAGAGTGAACACTAGGCCCCCGTGAGTGCAGCTTGTGTGCTCACTGACTTGTCATCACTCCCCGAGGCCACACCACATGCAGGGTGCCCTGCTGAGCGCCGAGATGCAAATTCAACCACATGGGCCTGCCCTCAAGAGGCCTGTTGCATGGTGGGCGAGTCACAAGCCTAAAAGGGTGGTCGTCATGCCCGGATGTGGTTGTACGGGCTGGGAGTGGTGCCGGCAGCAGTGTGGAGGAAGCAGGGGCTTGTTTCCTCCCTGATGAGAGGGTACGGCTGGGGCGGAGGCTCCACCACGCAGCTGCTCCCTGTCCACAGCTTGGGACCCACCCCTTTGCTCCCCAAATGGCTGCTCTCCTTGGGACACCGTGCCCGCATTCCAGGCTGGACAAGAGAAGGCAGAGGGCTAGCTGGCTACGTCGGTCCCTTCTGGGTCTGAAGACTCACCGTGTCCTCTGCTGTCGTCCTCCAGGCCAGCACTACCTTGCTGCCTTGAACAAAATGGGTTCTGTTGGTAAGGGACCAAGGGGGACTGGGCCGCAGGGATGACCTGCTCACGGGATTTGATGGAGGAGGGTCTGTGGTGAGTGCGTGAGGGCTGCCACGGGCTGGGTCGGGGTGGGGGGGGCAGAGTGGAAGTGTAAACACCTTCTTCCCCTGGACGGGGCTGGGTGGGATTTTCCCAGAGAAGCTGACCTGGGAGCCGGTCTTCAGGGGATGGACAGGAAGGGTGGGGGAGGGGAACTCGCTGCAGACCCCAGGTGGACAGTGTTTGACCCAGGGATCTAGTACAACCACGCAGAAGCCCAGGTGGCTACCCCTGTTAACAGCGAGCGTTTCTGGGGCCGGCTTCGGTGGGCGCTCCACGGAGGCTCCTTCTGAAGACCCCGCGGGCACAGCGAGGATGCAGTGCATGCCCTGTGGGGGCTGTGGCAGCTTCTTCCCTCCGCTCTTCCT
The DNA here is from genome assembly GCF_964341445.2 of Mesoplodon mirus. Taxonomy (NCBI): domain Eukaryota; kingdom Metazoa; phylum Chordata; class Mammalia; order Artiodactyla; family Ziphiidae; genus Mesoplodon; species Mesoplodon mirus. The sequence goes on from NC_138992.1 coordinate 1,744,179, forward strand.
CTGGGGGTCTCTGGGCCATCCCCTTGACCCTCACCCGTCCGGGTCCTGGTGGAGGGGGCCGTCTCTCCTGCTTCTCCGGGGGACGCTAGGGGGCCTTGCCCCAGACTGGGGAGGAGGCAGCAGGTACTGAGCCCCCGCCCTGGGCGGCCCTGCTCGGGCTAGACCACCCGGTCCGCAGCCCCGGGGCACCCGCTCGGCCCGTTGGGTAGGCGGGAAGCACACTCTGCAGGTGGTCGTCCTGGAGGAGGTGTACTTCGCTTTCCCCTCCTTTCCTCCACACCCGCGCCCGCTGAGGGTGGGGCGTGGCCGGAGCACCCTCAGACCCCGCTCTCTGGAGACCCGTCCCCTGAGGGCCCTCCGCGGAAAGGCTTTGGTGTGTGGTGACGATCCCGTCTACTCCCCCGCAGGCACGGACCAAGGCGTGGGGTCCGCAGGGCACGGCCCCTCCCGGCAGTGCTCAGCGGCCGCCCTAGACCCGGGCGCTGGCCCTTGTGCCCTCCGGACCCGAGTCCGGGACCCGCACGGCCACTGCGCCGCCGCGGCTCTGCCTCTCAGACCGGTGAGATCCGGTCGGGCCTCTGAGGCGGGGACCGCGCACTCCGCGTCTGTCACCCCCGTTCCACAGATGGGGGGACTGAGGATCGGGGGTGCGAGTGAGCCGGCCACCTACAGGCCCGGGAAGGCGGCGGGAACGGCTCGGCCCAGCCCGGCAGGCCGGGACGGCGCGTCCTCAGTGGCCCTCGAGGGCCGCGGCCCTGGGTACCCGCGGGGGCTCCCGCCGGGCGCAGGCTTTCTGGCCCAGCCGGCCGCCGTCCCAGGCCGTTTTCCGCCGCCCGCGCGGGGCACTCTGGGACGTGTAGTCCCAGGGCTCACGCCGTCCTCAGCCCGTCCGCGGCTCGGCGGCCATTGGCTGGCGCGAGGCGTCGGGGCCGACGGGACGGACGGGGGGCGGCCTCGCGGCCCTCGCCGGCGCGAGAGGGGCCGTCACGTGATGTTTGGGTGCCGGCTCCGCCCCCCATACCGCCCCTCCCGCCGAGAGCGCACGGAGCGCGCCCGCGAGCCACCGAGGCCCAGGTGAGGCAGCGGCGCGCGGTGGCGCCGGGCCGGCGGGGGCGGGCCGGCGGGGGTAGGCTGGCTCGGCTGGGAAGGCGCGAGGCCGGAGTCGGGGGCGGCGGAGGCCAGAGCCGGGAGGGGCGCGCGGGGCCCGGGGCGTTCGGGGGCGGGGCCCGCGCGGCGGGAGGGCCTCCGGGAGGGGCGGGACCGCCACGGGAGGGGCGGGGCCTAGGGGCGGGGTCGTGGGAGGGGCAGGGTCTCGGGGGCGGAGCGCTCGCACCGAGGCCCGGGTGCCCACCTGTTGGGCGCCAGGGACGGTGCTCATTACCAGCGAGCGGGAGGCAGCCCTTGAGGGAGAGCCGGACACGATGCGCCTCCCCTCCGCTCCTTTCTGCCTTCCCTCTACGTTTGGCTTAAAACGTGCCTCTGGGGCACGGAGGGTAGGGGCCCTCCCGCCCGTCCAGCTTCCAGGTGCCTCTGATCTGTGCTGCCCCTGCGGAAGCCCTCCAGGGGCTTCCTGTTGGGAGACTCACGTTTCACTCCTCCTTTGCCCTCTGGGCTCTTTGTGCGCCGTCCAGTGTGGCGGCCACTGGCCAACGCGGCGCAGGCATGGAACTCTGTGGTCATGGCAGAAAATTCTTTGGGTCGAGCTGCTGGACTAGATGGGCCTGCTGCCATTGCAGCCACAGCTGGCCCCTTCCTCACCCACCCTCTTCCTGCCCTTGTCTTAGTTCCTGGTGGGATGGCAGCTCACCATCTTTACGGCAGGTCACAGCCCACTTTCCTGACTGCCCTCTCCTACCAGTACCCTGGTTCAGGTACTTTCTCTTTTCCTTCCCAGCACTTCATGTTTTGTCAGTGTCGCTTGTTTGCTTGTTTTCTGCTTTATCTTGGGTCCCCAGGAGGCAGGGATTGGGATTGTTCCTCACTATAGCTCCAGGGTGGACTGAGTGTCAGGGTGAGGTTCAGGTGAAGTTTGTCAGTATTGGAGTGCTTCAGCCTATTAAAATGGTACTTTTGAGTGGTCAACCTCATATGTTGTAGGTCCTCGGTAGAAACCTGGTGCAGCCTGCCCAGGACAGTGCAGGAGCCCAGTTGTGACTGCAGTGGCTGTGGGAGAGTGGCAGTCCGAGAAGGCTTCCTGGAGGAGGTGGAGCTTCCTGGGCCACCTGCACATTTCTCTCCCCCTTTGTTTGCTCTGACTGTATCCAGGCTACCTTCTCTGGGCGCTCCTCTGCAGGGCCCTGAGGTGGGCACCTAGACACGGGCACTGCCATCTGGGGGTTTGGGGGCTCATGGGCAGACAGGAGTCCTTAAGTCCCCTCCTGCAAGGTGAAGGTCGGGACCCTGTTCCTGCCTACTGCTCCAGCCACATCTTCCACCACTTGCTTCGTGTGCCCTGCCAGTGCACAAGCCCTTGTTTCCTGCACAGCCCATGTCTTTCCTCATGTCTGTGCCTTCCGCTTGGAATGCCTTGTGCTCCGGTTCTCTTTGGACGCTTTCCTGTCCCCTTCCTCCCCTGGATTGGTTCACCCACGTTTATGACCGTGGCTCACAGCACACAGCACCCTGCTGTGTCACTGAGAGTTTCATTGCTCTCTGACTAGTGTTTGGACTAGTGTTTGGGAGAAACAAACTGTTGGCCAAGGCTTAGAGTTTTTTTTAACACGCACAGGCATATCTGTGGCTGCTGGGTTTGTTTCGATTGTGTTATTTGCTACGAATGGAATTTAACCTGGGTGGCTCAGTCCAGCCGTAATTCTTTCTGCTCTTTGAATTGTGATCTGTGCCATGTCAGTAATGACGGACTTGCTGGGCTGTGAAGGTAGGCCGCCTCTCGATTCCTCTGTTTTCTGCCAGAACATTCAGCACCGCCTGGCTCCTAAGTGTGTGCTGGATCCCTGAATGGAGGAGTGGCTGACATAAGACTAAAGTGAAGGGGGAATGAACAGCGGCAGACCCGAGGGAGGCAGGTGAGGCCTGGATTTGGTGCTGATCCCAGGAGGGCCAGCCTGTGCCCCGCTGAGAGTCACTTGAAGAGCAGCCGCGACAGGGCTGTGGGGAGCAGGGACCAGGGGTCTGAGGTCTGGGGTCTGGGCCGGATCACAGGAGAGGCCTATGGCTAGAGGTGTGCGCCCCCTCCCAGCCCGCAGAGTCCAGACCGTCGGCCTCTGGGCTCAGTATCGTGTGGCTGGGTCCACGTTGGTGGTAGCAGTACCGTGGACCTTTCCCTGGCGTGCTTGCTGGCTGGGGAGAGCGGGGTCTTCCTGGGAACCGGCGCGGCAGGCTGCACACGGTCCCAGCAGCCCTGCGCTCCCGCCTCCAGGAGAGGGCAGCCCGCCCCGAGGTGGCCACAAGAGAGCAGGCCAGGCAGTCGTGCTGACCCTGTGAGCCCCCATCTCGGAGCTCCCAGTCAATAAAGTTTTATTGTTTTCTTTACGTGGGTTGATGGAAGACTGTCTCGTTTTCTGCCTCTTGATGTCCCCCGAGGGAAGGATGGGGACCCAGCCCTGACTGCGTCAGCATCCTGGTACGAACAGTGAAGTCCCGCGGACACAGCGTGGCTGAGTCTCAGCTCTGGGGTCCTGAGCCATGTTCCTCATTAACACGTCCCCTCCCTCTGTCCTTTCTGATCCCGCAGCCACCGGGAGGTGGTGGCATCTGCGCCATCGCAGAGACACAGGCACTGAAGCTCTGGGAGGGGCTGTGGAGTCAGGGGGTGCCTGGGAGGCTGGTGCAGCAGCTCCTCTTCTGAGCAGCCCTCCGGCTCCAGAGACTGCTCTCTGGCCTGCGTTTGAGGTGGATTAGCGGGAACACAGGAGAACTGGCCATCGTCACCCTCTTTGTATCACCATCATGATAGCGCCGTTTATGGACCTAGCACCTGCTAGCTTCCTCGCATTCCTAAGGTCAGGACACTGCCCGGGGCTGAGTAACTTACCCGGAGTCACAGGCGCCTAAGTGGGCGGCTGGATTTGCCTCCAGCACTCTGGCTCCAGAGCCCGCTCTCCGCTCTGCTGCCCCGCCCGCCCAGCCTTCCTGCTCTGCTGCTTCCCGGGAGGACCAGATTGGAAGATGCCACCGCCCCAGAGGATGCTTTTTGAGTTGGAGAACGTCTTTGGTAGTGGTGATGATTATACCAATAAAGACTTAATCCTGACTTTCCCTCCGTATTGAACTGATGTTCTAAAGGAGTGCCTGGCACGGGTCGAGGGCGTCAGGGAGTCCAGGTCTGGAAGTGTGGTATCTCTCGTGGGGGTGCGGGATGTCGCGGCTGGGCTGGAACTTGGAATTCTTGTTCCCAGTGTGGCCGGATGAAAGGGGGTTAGAGTGAGCCCACCATTGGCCATGGCTCCTCTCTGGGATCTGTGGAAAGGAGTCACGTCCTTAGGGCTTTGGGACCAGGTGCCATGCTCGGGCACCTGTCTGTCCACACCTGTCCTACTGTTGCCTGAGCCAGACCCTGGATGTGGTCGCGGGGTCACAGGCTGTGCCTGCACCAACTAGGAAGCTGGATGTTAGGGGTACGGGGTGGTGGGGAAGGAGGGCAGTGGGATGTTGTCTGGGGAAGATGGGGGGCAGGCACCCCGGGGGATGGCAGGGGCATCAGAGCTCTGTTCAGGGAGTCGGCGCCAGACAGAGCCGGCCAGGGGCAGCCCCCCCGCCTTCCGCCCCAGACACCTCTGGCTGGCTGCCCTCCACCGGGAGCCATAATCTGTTCCTGCCAAGTATTTGGAAAGGGACACAGTTTTACACCGGCAACCCGGAATCAATCTCTCCCACGTGAACATGGCACAACAGCCCCCTTCCCGGGCCTGGCTTCCATCTCAGCACAGGCTTTCAGTGGCAGTGCCAACGAGGAGCTGGATCCCTGCCTCAGGTCTGCCCCCCTTCCCAGCTATGGCCTCACCCACAGCCAGGGTGCTAATGAGCCTGGGCAGGTGGGGGGCGGGCCTGGGCTTGGGAGGTGAGTCAGTTCTGTGTCTTCCGGGTCCAGGGTCCGGAAAGCCTTCAGTCGCAGGGCGGACGTTCTGGCTGGTCCGCAGCCTCCAGCCTGGATCCCATAATCCCCTCTCAGTGTCCTAGCTCTTCTGGCCCGGGGGCTGCTCTGGCGTGTTTCCCCTGCTGACATGCCTCAGGGCGCCCATCTGCAGCATCAGGCCGCCTCCGCACTTGGCCTTTGCAGCCCTCACAGTGTGACCTGAATGTCTTTCCAGCCCCTGGTCAACCTGCTGGGCCGATTTCTCAGCTGCCCAAGCCTGCCCTCTGGGGTCAGCTTGGCTGCCCCTCTGGCTGGAATGGCTGGGCGGCAGCGCCCCCGGGGACGTCCTCCGACCGGTCAAGGCTCAGGTCTGCGCTGCCATGTGGAAGCCTGGCCCATCCTCGGGGGCCTGGCACAGGGCAGGGCAGGGGCTGCAGACTAATGGAAAGCCTTGCGTGGCTGCTTCCTCATTTCCTTGTGGTCATTTGTTTGGTGTCGGGCTCCCCATATACTCTCCAGGGCCAGGACCCTGTCTGACTCTGTGGCCCCAGCACAGTAAGAGCACACAGTAGGTGCTTGATAAATGCTCATGTAAGCACAAGCTAGCTATTGGAAAGGGTTATTTCTCAGCTCTTTCAGCTGGTTTCTGGGCATCTGCTGTGCCGGGGGCCACCCGCATCTCCAGGTGGGCCAGCCGTGAGCAGGTGCTTCACGTGTGCCCCGGCTCCTCGGAGCAGAAGGGAGATGGCAGCTTGCAGAGGGTGGGTTATAGCTTGCAGGGGGCGGAGCTGTGTGGGGATGAGTCTTCCAGGGCCCTGCAGTGGGTGGCACGTGGAACATGCTGTGGGGACCCTGAGGAGAGTGGCCGCAGCTCCGAGTGGAGGGTGTGGTGGTTTTAGTGCCCCTGGTCAGAGCAGGGAAGCGGGGCAGTCATTTCCTCTCAGACCTCAGGAGGTGATGCCTGTTGTCCCAAGGCCACGAAGTGCAGAGCAGGCTGGGCGTAGGACCTGGCATGTCCAGCCCTAGAACCTGGGCTTTCCCACTCTGCCCCACAGCGTTACCGACCCGGGGTTGTGGAGAGCTGCTGGACCAGTGGCTTGAGGGGGTCCCCGGAACTGGAGGGGCTCTAGTCACCCCAGCGGGCAGCATCCTCTTCCTTTAGCTAGAGCAGCTCTGATCTCATCCATTTCACCTGGACCTTCTGAGGATGATTGTGTTTGAAGAAAGGATTCTGTAGCTGGGAAAAGCTCTAAAGCCGGTTCAGCCCTCATTTTACATCTGGGGAGGCAGGGGCCAGAGCCGCCTGCTGCTGTGGGGTGCAGCCTTGCCCTGACTCTTCCGTCTGGCAGTGTGTGCCGCTGCCCACCTGCAGGAGGGGTTGGAGGCCCGTGGAGGGGGAGCCCCACAGGCAGCAGGCGGGGTTCTGTCTTATGGGCCAGGAGGGCCAGCTGGGCAGGAGTGAAGTCAGGCAGCAGGCACGGATGTGATTGGATGGACAGAAGTCTTAATGGTGTAGGGTAGGTCTTGCTGCGGTAACAAGTATCCCCCAGGTGCCAGCAGCTTAAAACCACAAAGTCAGCTTTGTGCCTTGGGAAGGGCACCCTTCCTCACTGGGCTTCCCCTTGTCCTCGAAGGATTGCCCTGTGCTCAGAGAGAGGTCGGGCCCTGTGGGGTCACCTCCCTTGTGGCCCCCATGTCCCAGGAGGCAGGCACGCGGGAAGCAGATCAGGCTGGATATGTCCTCTGCTCTGGCCACTTGGTGACCTCGGGCATGGAGATTGACAGCCCAGTGTCTTTTGTTTTTGTTCTTTTAATTATTAAACTTTATATTTTGAGACATTGTGTGTTCACATGTACAACTGTAAGAACTGATTCTGAGCCTTCCTGTGTACCTTTACCCAGTTTCCCTAAAGGTAGCATCTCACAGAGCTGTAGCATCATGTCACACCCAGGGTACCAAAGATGGATGCAGTTAAAATACAGGCTGTTGCTGTCACGCGGTTGTACTTTTGTAGCCACACCCACCTCCCTGCTACCTTCACCCTCCTGAACTCCTGGGAAGCCCCGGTCTGTCCTCCTTTTTTCTTATGTCATTTCAAGAATGTTACACAAATAGAATCATGCAGTATGTAGCCCTTGGGGACTGGCTCTTTTCATCTGGTATAATTCCCCGGAGATTTCTCAAGGTTGTCACATGTACCTGTAGTTTGTTTGTTTTGATCACTGAGTCCTGTTCCATGGTGTGAATGGACCATGGTTTAACTGTTCCAGTGCTCTTGCACTTTTTGAGTAGTGTATATGGTTCAAAAGTAGAAACGTATGAGGAAGCTACAGTAGAAAGTTAAAAGTCTCCCCATCCCAGCCGCCCGGTCCTTGTCTCCACAATGTGATTCTGCTCTTGGTCTCTTATCTATCCTTCCAGATACGTAAGAATGCGATTATCTACCAAATACAAATCTACACTTTGATATTTTTCCTTTTTCTGTCACAAGTCATGTTATAAATTTCTTCTCCACCTTGGTTTTAATTTTTTCCCCCACTAACCAAAACGTCCTGGAGGTCTTCCTGTATTAGTACAGAGAGCTTCTCTTTTTCTTGTTGACACCTGCAGAATGTTTCGAGTCTGGGTATGTCAGAATCGATTTAATGTAGTCTTTTGTTGATAGAAATTTAGGTTATTTTCAGTCTTTGCCTATTACAGAATGAATGACCTCTTCGTATGTCATTTGATGCATGTATGTAGGATGTTACGCTCTGAGTGCAAGTGCTGGGTCAGAAGACTCAGACTTGCCTCATTAGGACGCACCTTGCCAGCCCCACTCCAAAGGGGAGGCACCGGTCCACATACCCATGGAAAGCTGTCAGCGCCCGTCCCCCAGCTGCTTCCATGCTGAGTATGATCAGGCTTCAGAGGGGGCACACATCTGCATTTCCTTTATGATGAATGAGTTTGGTATCTTTTTATATATCAAAGAGCCATTTGTGTTTTAGTTGTGAGCTTTCTGTTCCTTGACATTGTTCATGTTTTAAAAACTGCGTTGTTGATTTTTTTCCCTGTAGATTATGGAGATGAGTTCTTTGAATGTCAGATGAATTCAGGGCATTTGCTGCTGCCTTTTGTTGTCCTTACTGTTTTGCCATGTAGCAGCTTTCGTGGAGTCAGATCCGTCAACTTTCACATGTGGTGTTTGGATCTTGAGTCGTAGTTAACGAATGCTTCTTTTCTTCAAGTTTAAAAAGAAGTCCCGTGTTTTCTTCTCGTTTTCGTTGATTTCCCTTTAAAGGTTTTATTCATTTGTCTTTTATCCTGGTATATGGTGTGAGGTACGAGTCTGACCTTAATTTTTTCCCAGATGGTCTACTAGTAATCCTGTCCGAGTCATTAAAGAATCCATTTCTTCCCCCACCGGTTTTAGGTTCTAGCTTAGTCATGCCCTAAACTGCCATTTGTATTTAAATTTTAAAATAATGTATTTATCCTGATAACAGCCCTTCATGTGAGACCTACCCGTTCGCAGATTTAAGCGCACAGTACAGTACTGCATGCGCAGTACAAGTACCGCGTGCTGTTGACCAGGTGCAGTGTTGCCCACACATGCTCTGGAGCCACAGCATCTTCCTTCTGCATGTTAATTAGCAGCTTTGCATCCCCCCTGCCCCAGCACCTGGCAACCACCGTTCCACTCGGTAGTTCTTTGAACTGGAGTATTTTATAGATCCCTCGTATAGGCAGAGTCATGCAGTGTCTGTACTTCTGTGACTGGCTTATTTCACTTTGCATAATGTCCTCAAGGTCCATCGGTGTTGTCACACACTGCAGAATTTCCTTCTTCTTAAAGGCTGAATAATATCCATTATATGGATATGCTCCATCTCCTTTACCCGTTCATCTGCAGACAGATGCTTCGGTGGTTTCCATGTCTTGGCTGTCGTGAATAACACTGCAGTGAACATGGGGCGCAGAGTATCTTGGAGATCCTGATTTTAATTCTTTGGAATAAATGCTCAGAAGTGGTATTGCTGGATCATATGGTAGTTCTATTTTTAATCTTTGAGGAAGCTTCATACTGTTTTCCATAGCGGCTGTACCATTTCGTGTTCCCACCGTCAGTGTACAGGGTTCCAATTTCTCCACACCCTCGCCAGCGCTTATTCTCTCTCTCTCTCTTTTCTTTTTTTTTTTTTTGATGATAGCCATTCTGACAGGTGTGAGGTGACATCTCATTGTGGTTTTGATTTGCATTTCTCTGATGATTACTTACGCTGGACATCTTTTCATGTACCTCTTGGCCATTGGTATGTCTTTTTTGGAAACATGTCTATTCAAGTCCTTAGCTCGTTTTATAATTGGGTAATTTATTAGTTTTCTTAAACTATTGAATCGTAGGAGTTCCTTATGTGATTTGGAGATTAACCCCTTATAAGATACACACAGTCGTATACTTAGCATGGCTCATCTTAACGATTTTACAGTTTTTTTGACTTTTCGTGGTGTGGAAGGGATACACATTCAGTAGAAACCATGATTCAAATTTTGAATTTTGATCTTTTCCTGGACCAGAGATGTGGGGTGGATACTCTTGTTATGCTGGCCAGTGGCAACCACAGCTCCCCGTCAGCCCCAAGGTCACGAGGGTGCACAGCCGGTGCCCAGACAACTATTCTGTATTCAATTTCAGTACAGTGTTCAATCAATTACATGAGATAGTCCACACTTTAGTATAAAATAGGCTTTGTGCTAGATGGTTTTGCCCACTTGTAGGCTAATGTGAGTGTTCTGAGCACATTTCAGGAAGGTCAGGCTAAGCTGTGACCTTCGGTAGGTTCAGTGTTTTAAATGCATTTTCGACTTACCTTCAGTTTACCATGGGTTTATCAGGGTGCAACCCCATTGTGAGGCGAGGAAGATCTTCTTCCACTCCGTAGGTGTCTTTTCACTCGATGATTACTTCCTCTGCTTTGCAGCAGCTTTCTAGTATGATGTAGTCCCACTTAGCTGTTTTTTGTTTCTGTTACTTTGTGCTTTTGGCATCATATCCATGAAATCATTGCCAAAACCAGTGTTGTGAACCTTTCCCCCTGTGCTTTCTTCTAGGAGTGTTACAGTTTGGGTCTTCTGTTTTAAGTCCTTAATTGATTTTGAGTTGACTTGTGTGCGTGGTGTAAGATAGGGTCCAAGTTCATTCTCTTGCAGGTTCAGCTTCAGTTTCCTGGCATCATTTGTTGCGGAGACTGTCCTCTCCCCGCTATGTGTTCTTGGCACCCTTGGCAGATCCAGTGACTGTGTGTCGATTTATTTCTGGGCTCTTCTATTCTGTGCCATTGGTCTGTGTGTTCATCTTACGCCAGTAGCATACTGTTTCAATGACTGTCACTTTGTAGTATATGTTGAAATCAGGATGGGTGATGCATCCAACTTTATTGTTCTTTCTCCAGATTGATTACGTTTGTTTGCCTGTAAGCTCTTCCGTTGTCCACGTGTACAGTTGTAACCTCTGTTTTAATTTTTTTTTTTTTTTTTTATGGCTGTGTTGGGTCTTCGTTTCTGTGCGAGGGCTTTCTCTAGTTGTGGCAAGTGGGGGCCACTCCTCATCGCGGTGCGCGGGCCTCTCACTATCGTGGCCTCTCTTGTTGTGGAGCACAGGCTCCAGACGCGCAGGCTCAGTAATTGTGGCTCACGGGGCCAGCTGCTCCGTGGCATGTGGGATCTTCCCAGACCAGGGCTCGAACCCGTGTGTCCGGCATTGGCAGGCGGACGCTCAACCACTGCGCCACCAGGGAAGCCCCCTCTGTTTTAATTTTTAAGGCCTTATACTGTGTTTCGATATATCAAAGAACTCACTGCTCTTTCGTCATAATTTTTTTGCCTGTTCTAGATTATCTTTACACATGAACTTTGAACTAGCTTGTCTATTCTTTACTCAGCCCCCCCCACCAAACACACACATACACACACTCGCATCCCTAAAACCTGACTGGCTTTGGGTTGGAATTGTGTTACATGTACAAACTAACTTAGGGAGAGAGACGTCTTTATGACATTGAATCTTCCTTAAGAATGTGCTGTAGGGCTTCCCTGGTGGCGCAGTGGTTAAGAATCTGCCTGCCAATGAAGGGGACACGGGTTCGAGCCCCGGTCGGGGAAGATCCCACATGCCGCGGAGCAACTAAGCCCGTGTGCCACAATTACTGAGCCTGCGCTCTAGAGCCCGTGAGCCACAACTACTGAGCCCACGTGCCACAACTACTGAAGCCCGTGTGCCTAGAGCCTGTGCTCCATAACAAGAGAAGCTACCGCAGTGAGAAGCCTGCGTACCGCAGTGAAGAGTAGCCCCCGCTCACCGCAACTAGAGAAAGCCCACACACAGCAACAAAGACCCAATGCAGCCAAAAATAAATAAATAAAATTATTAAAAAAAAAAAAGAGAATGTGCTGTACTTTCCCAATTGCTTAGGTCTCTTTTTCTGTAATGTTTTCAAGTTTATTTGCATGAATTTTATCCTTTTAAATGTGATGGTTAGGAGTCTTTTCTTCTGTATTATTCTCTGTTTGTATATACATGTATGAATACTCTTGATTTCTTCGTATGAGTTTGTCCCATGCTACCTTGCTGAATTCTGTCTTTTTAATTGGGTTGGCCAAAAGTTCATTCGGGTTTTTCTGTAAGATGTTACGAAAACCCGAACAAACGTTTTGGACAACCCAATAGTTAATTACCTTGAGTTCTCCAGGTATCTGATCGTAGCAGCGGCAAATAGTGATATTTAACCTTCCCCTTCCCAGTTTTTATATCCCAGATTCCTTCTGTTATGTAACTGTGTGGACTCATCCTTCAGAGTCTCCGAGGAGCTGGTGGAGGCCACCTCTCTTGAGCGCCCCTGGTGTTTCCCCGTGGGGCAGATGTGTGGATCTGGAATGAGATACATGCCTTCTACGTGTCAAGGAAGAGCCTGTCCTGCCCATTTTACTGAGGGTCTCATTTTTAAAAATCAAGAATTATTGTCGAATTTTGTCAGTTTCTTTAAAAAAAATCATCTATGGGATGATCATATGACTTTTCTCCTTAGATATAGTAATACGATGAATTACACTAATGGGAGTTGCTGACAGCGAGACATTCTTGAGTTCCTAGAATGCCTTTCACTTGGTCTGATGTGGGATTCCATTAAGGTGCTGCTGGATACTTTGTGCTGTTTAATTTAGCATCTGTATTGCTCTTCATAAGTAGGCTTGGTCTGTCATTTTGTTTTTGGTGTGCACTTTCTTCTAGGTTTTGATATCAGGGTCACATCTGCTTCATAAAAATAAACGTTTTCTTTCTGATGCATTTCTAGAGTAGTTTAATAGCGTTGAAATACCTGGTCTTTAAAGTGTTGGTAGACTTTGTGAAACTATTGGGACCTGGTGCTCTTCTGTTAGTTTTGTTTTTGTTTTGAGGAAGAAAATCCTGTAAATTTTTTCTTTCTTTTTTGGGGGTCAGTTTTAGAAATTATATTTTCCTAGAAAATTACCAGTTTCGTCCAGGTTGTCAGATTTATTCATGTAGACTTGAGTATAATTATCTTTCACTATCCTCTTAATTTTCTTGGTTTCTGTGATTATTTCCATCTTATTTGTTCCTGTTTTTTCTTGGTTGGATTGGCTAGTTGTTTCCATTTTATGGTTTTTCTTTTTCTTCAAAGATTCACCTTTTGGGTATTTTTAAAAATTCGTTGTCCTTTTTGTTCCTGCTTCTTAATGCATCCCTTTTTGCTTATAGTTAAGAATTTCTTTTGCTTTCTCTCAGTTTATCTTATCATCCTTTTCCCTAGGTGTTTAGATGCTTGATTAACTTGTTTCTGTTCTTTTCAAAAAAGTGTTTAATATTTAAAGGCTGTTCCTTCAGTTCTGATAGTATGTATTTTCCTTATCAGTGCTGTCTGGAAGTGCTATAATTTTGGTTTGTAGTCTCTTTTTTGGTCCAAGAGCTGTTGAGGAGCAAGTCTTAAAAGCATCTTTTGATTTCTTGGTCTTGTTGTTATTCTGGTTTTAATTGCATTTTGATCGGAGAATGTTGACTATTCTCTTTTGAACTTTTTGGGTTTTATGTGGTTTTTCTTGTGGTTCTAACACAGAGTCAGTTTTCACCATTGTTCCACAGGCACTTGAAAAGGGGATCTGTTCTCTCTTGTGGGTGAACGGCAGTTGATGTGTGTCAGTCAGTTTCACCACCTGATCGTGTCGTGGGTCACATAGGTCTTAGTTTTTGTCCGCTTGCTCCGTCGTGGACTGAAAGAAGTGAATTGCAGTCCTGCCGTAGGTCTGTTTCTGTCCCTCTCTCCTGTGTCTCCTGTGACTGCTGGCGGCTGTGGTACAACTATTATTTTTGTTCTGAATCGCGTCCTTTGTTTCGTCTCCACACTGCCTGACGTCGGGATCACGGTGCGCTGCCCTCCCCCTGGGTTTGCCTGGCGCGCCTTCTCCATTCTTCTGCCCGACACCTCCTGCGTTCCTTCGTGGGTGCCTCTTCCATAAGCATGAGGTTGGATTTGCTTTGTGATCCAACCTGAGAATCTTTTTTTCTTTGACTAGAGAAGTTGAACTCGGTGCCATTAACTGACGGCCAGCCGGCTGTGTCTGGGCCCATTGTTCTCAGCACCGCGGACAGCTCCCGGGGCGGGGCCTCCATCCAACGGACACCTCCTCCCTGCAGGCCTTGGGGCAGGGCTGCAGGCCCAGGGCTGCCCTCGGGCCTGAGCCACTGGCCTGCCCTGGCATCAATACCAACGGGCTGGTGGGCAGTCAGGGGAGGGGCTGCAGGGTGTTACTGTGGGTTGGGGGTGAGGGCAAGCTCTCCTTTCCCCAGGGGCCCCTCCAGCTGGGTCGGCACTTTCAGGTCCGAGGCAAAGAGCGTGGGCTTCGGGGGTCCAGCCCACGCCTCCTGCCTGTCACTCTGGGCAGTGACACGTGTGGCTTACCTCTGCCATCTGTAGAAAGGGGGACCCCCATCTTCCTGCCGCCACCCTGTCTCCTGCAGGAGGGGTCTTGCCCTCCTCAGGAAAGCAGCAGACAACAAACTGTCCGCCAGCCCCTGCCTTCTGGGCGTCACTTCATCCTGTCTTCTGCGAGGGAGGAGGTGGCGATGACCTGGGGGGTGGCAGTGGGGCCAGTGGCTCGTAGGAGGACAGGGCTGCTGCCGAGGGTTGGCCTGGCGATGTTGCCACTGGGGGGGCGGTACTGAGGGGTGGGGATGGCAGTGGAGGCTTCCCGGTGGCCAGGGTGGTGTGGTGACACCGTCTGGTCATGCTGCTCCTGGCGGGGCGGTGTGATGTGACGGTGAGACTGGGATGCAGCTGCACCCTGGACACTTAGGTGGTGACGGTGGCTCAGAAGAAGGCCCAGCTGTCAGCGCACTAGGCCCCCTGTCTCCCCGCTCCCTCTGCACGGGGCTTCCCCATGGTGCCCCCAGTATTCAGCACCAGCCGCCCTCCGTAGCGGTAGTCGGTGTGCACCTGTCTCTGCCTGGGTGAGGGTGAGGGTGGGCGAGGCAGGGAGAAGGAGCTGTGGGTGTGGGGGCCATGAAGCCTGTGCCCTTAGAATTGAGGTTTCAGGTTTGTGCCTGCCCACTTTCCCTGTGACCGCTGGGCTCAGCAGTGCCCTCAGCCAGCCTGTTCTTAGGACATGGCAGGTGCATGGCAGCCCCTCCGCCCTGTGGCTCCCCACGAAGGGCTGGGGGAGAGTCCTGGGGCTTCTGCTGTCTCGTCAGATGACCGTGGCCATCCTTGCCTCGCTGCCCCCTGTTGGGAGAGCTGGGCTGTGACGCCCAGGTGTGGCCTGAGCTCCAGCCTGCTGCTGCTGCTGCTGCTCTGACGGGGCCGCGGCCATGTGGGGTGGGGACAGCACTGGCTTTGCCCAGAGACAGACCTGGGTCTGGTTCCCACCTTGGCCTCGGATCAGCTGGGCTTCCTGGGCAAGTTCCTCACCTCTCTGAGCCTCAGTTTCCTGTCCATGAAGTGTGACAGCAAAGGTTCCTTCCCCACGGTTAAGTGGTGACCACGGGCTGTGAGTCCAGGGCTTGCTGGGTAGCCTGTCCCTGGAGAGCCGGGCTGTCTGGTGAAGTAGGCTGGCTTCCCTCCTGAGTGGGCCGTGCCCGGGAGAACGGGGCCTCCAGCTCTGGCTTCAGATCGTGATCCTCCTCCACCCCACGGCCTGGGAAGTCTTGGGGTCTGAAGGGGAGTGTGAGTCCTGGCCGTGTGCGGCTGTGCTGTGGGCCCCCGCCCTCGTGACTCAGGCACAGTCTTCTTGCTCCTTGGCTGCCAGCATCCTGGGAGAGGGCCTGGCTGACGGGCAGGCAGCAGGGCGGTGGGCAGAGCTAGGCCCCGAAGCCGGGCCTCCCGTGGCCTTTCCGGGGAGGGGGCGGGGGTGGGGTGGGGTGGGGTGGCAGGTGGGACGGGGGAAGGGCATGAGTGGCTGGCATCCCAACTGCCCTTTGGTGCTGTCAGCAATCCTGCTTCTCCGTGGCCGTTCTGGGCATCATTCTCGGGGTGCCTGGGGCGCCTGGCTGGCGCTCTGTTTGATGAGGTGTCCAAGTTGCTATAGCAACACTCCACCGCAGCCCCTGCAGCCCCGGGCCCCTCCTCTGCCTTTGCGCACACAGGCACCCCTGCGAGGGGCCCTTGGGGTCTGGCCCAGGTGCGTGCGTGGGGAAAGGCGGCCCGAGCCAGGCTCTGTGCCTCAGGGTCCCCCGTCAGGGTGGTGGCGCGTGGCTAGCACACGGATGGAGCGCCGAACATGCCTGGTGCTTTTGAAGCGCTTATGTGTCTTGACTCACTGACTCCCCAGCCGCTGGAGAAGTAGGTCTGTGGCAGCTGTCTGCTTGTTGCTGGTGCAGGGAGGCAGGAGGCTGCATTCTCATCCGTGTTCTCTTAGCTGGGAGGTGAGGGGCCAGGGTATCCCAGGCTGCGGGCTGGTGTGTGGCCAGGGTCAGGGGTCACCATGTGTCCTGGCCCGACCCAACTGCGACCGAATCAGGGGTCAGGCTGGGTCCCTCCTGGGCTAGGCTCTGGCCGGGGATGAAGTCTCCTCAGTGGACTGGATGGGTCTTCAGCCTCCACCAAGCTGCAGAAGTTAATAGAATGACCCTAAGCCAAATGGGGTGTGTCCACTTGCCGAGGCTGGCTGGGCAGGACGTGGATGCGTCGGTCACTCCCGGCCATGTGCTCTGCAGGTGTGGGCTGCCTCAGGTGGTTGCCCCGGGCAGCTCCCAGGGCACCAGGTGGCCCGTGTGGGGTGTTGGCGTGCCGTGGGTCCATCAGCCAGCAAACTACCTGAGGACCTGCTGTGCACTGGTCCACCCCGGGGACCATGGCCAAAATGCAGCCCTGGCCTGGTGGAGTGTCACCGCTGGCCTGTGCGTCCAGCCCAGCAGCTCTAGCATGTTTGCTTGCTGGGTTAAGTGACCACATGTATTTTTCCTGATTGTAAAAGTGACGTGTATGCCTGGCCAAGAGCTTGGGGGGGCCCTGGCTCACACCCTGAGCACGCCCTGGGTCCCGAGCGCAGTGTATCTGCCCGCAGCCTCTGGTGACCCGCCACCAGCCACCGCGCTCTGAGCAGCTTTGTAATCACCGTGGGATGTGATTCACACACCATACAGCTCACCCGTTACAGAGTACAGTTTAGTGATTTTTAACTCATTTGCGATGTTGTGCAACCATTACCAAGGTCTAATTCCAGAACTTTTCCACACCCACACAGGAACCCCGTACCCATGGCAGTCACTCCCCATTCCCACCTCTGATTCCCCCCGGCAGCCCAGGCCACCTCCTGTCTCTGTGGATTTGTGTGTTCTGACATTTCACGTGGATGGGGTCTGGCACCGCGTGTTCCTCTGTGGTGGCTGCCTCCCCCCCGCACCGTGTTTTCAAGGCCCTGGTGATGCATTTCCTTCCAGCTTTGGTCCGCACACGTGTGCCGTGGGTCTGGGACGTGATCCCTGGATGTTCCTCGTGCCTCTTCCCACTGTCGCATGAATGCGATCACAGGGGGCCTCTGTTCTGGCTTCTTGTGCTCGACACGAGGATTCTGCGAGCCCTGCATGTGTCGCTCATGTCAGCAGCCTGAGCGGACGGAGGACCCCGGCGTGTCCCTTCTCCCGTTGGTGTGCGTCTGGGCTACTTTCAGGGTGGGTGGTGATGACCAGGTGCCCAGGAGTGGGGTGACCCTGGCGGAGGTAGCTGTGTCTTTATAAGAATCTGCTGAGCAGTTCTCCTGAGTGGCGGTTCCTCCGTCCCCGTGGCCAGGACATGCACTCCTCAGAGTAACTGTGTGTCCTGTGTTTTTAGCATCATTTTTCACCTTAGCGTCGTGTGTGAGCATTTTCCGCCCACAGCTGAATATATACTTTTAACACTATTTAAAGTCACTTCATCATACTCTATTTAGATGCCTAACGTGATGTATTTAATTGTTTATTGCCGACTATTTTGGTTGTTCCTGGCTTTCTGTTTTTTATTTTGTAATGTTTCTGGCTTCCAAGCGCTTCCTGTCTGGCTCCTTGGAGCAGAGGTCTTGGGGTGCAGGGCGTGGCGCCGTCTGCAGGTCGGTTTGCAGGGGCCGGTGCTGCCCTGCCCCTGCACTCCCCCAGGGCCACCCGCCCCGATCCCTCCGCGGTGGACCCCGGCTGCATGGGGTGCGCTCTTGGGTGGGGGACCACTCCTGCTGTGCTGTGATTTTGGGTTTCGTCTTTTCACTAAGCCCGGCACCTCCCTGGGGTCAGGGGACTGGGTGTTTGGCTCTGCCAGGCGCTGGGCCCACGCAGGTTCTGTCCTGCGTGGGTTTGTCTAGCTGAACAGTCTGATTGGGGGGGTGAGCCATGGGGACCTTCTTTGCAGGGTCCCGCCACGAAGGGTCCCCCACCTTTTTTCTGGGGGGAGACACATGCAGAGGCGTCCCAGAGAGCTTGGGGTCTCAGCAGACTGGCGAGGGAGGGGAGTGCTGGGGCATTGCTGCAGTCGGGATGGGGAGGTGGCCTGGAGGAGCAGAGGATGGATCCAGAAGCAGGTGCAGGGCTTGGCTCGGACCCGGAAGAGGCCGCATGGCCTTGGTAAGCATGTGTCCCTTTGACCCCCGGGTGCTGGGGCAGGAAACGGCAGGGACGGACGGGAGCATTGGTTCTGGGGCCTTTTGCACACACAGCTCCCTTACCCCTGCACCCCTTGGGTGGCTGGTGCTATGGTCGGGCCCAGTCGTGGAGGAGGAGACCAGGTGAGGGGAGCTTCCATGAGGCAGTGGTCACGTGTGCCAGTCTCTTCGTTCACAGCATTTGATTTTGAGTCCTACTCAGGAAACTCGCCCTGCGTACAGGTTGAAGAGGAGCTCTTCTTTTCTCAGATACTTTGTTTTATCCTTTACTTGGATAGCCATGATCTCTTTAGCATATGTTCTTTTTATTGTGTTAGGCATGAAGCACTTTTTTTCCCACGTGGCTAACCAGATGTCCCATCACCATTTATTAAAAAGTTCTTCTTTGATTTGAGTGCTGCATTTATTCTATCCTAAACATCCATACATACGCGGCTCTAATTTTAGACTCACTTTCTTATTCCATTGGTTTATTTGTGTTTTCCTGCCTTGTTTTAATTATAGAGACTCTCTAGCATTTGTTATGATAGCTTTGTTGAGATATAACTCACGTACCCTATGGTTCACCATTCTGACATGTACGGTCCAGTGGTTTTCAGTATCTACACAGAGTTGAACATCCATCACCGCCATCAAAGCCCAGGACATCTCATCACCCTAGATGAAGCCCCACACCCATTAGCAGTCACTCCCTTGCCCCCCCCCCCACCCCCCAAGCCTCTAGCAACCACCTGTCTGTGTCCCGTTTCCGTGGTCCTGCCTGTCCTGGGCATTTCACAGAAATGGGATCGTGCGCGCGTGACCTCTGTGTCCGCCTCCTCAGTCAGTGCGACGTTTCCAGGATTCATCTGTGTCTCAGCAGCATCAGCACTTCTTTCTCTGGGATATTTAAGTCTGGGGGAAGCAGTGCTTTTTATCTGCTTGTTTGTGTAGCGTTTTCTTACACGAACTCCCTCGGCCCGTCTGGCTCTATAAAGATGCTGGTTGGTATTTTTATTGGGGTGGAAGAAGGGATGCTTTTGTGAATAGGGTCGTCCTATCCAAGGACAAGGGTGGCTTTCCATGTGACCCTCTTGGCCTTCCATCTTCTGGAGTGTTTTAAAGCTTCCGCTCAGAGGTATTTCCCATCTCACGTTAGCTTCCTTCCTTGGTGTGTTACTCTGGTGACTGGGGTTTTCCTTACGATTCTGTCCTCTAACTGGGTGTGTGTGTGTGAAGACGGTTGCTTTCTGTATGTGAGTTTTACACGCTGCTGCTTTGCCCAAGTCTTTACTTCTTGGAATTTGAACCTTGTCTCAGGGTTTCCCAGCCACCGTCACGCCGTTGGCATTGGTCCCACTTCTGTTTCCCACGTCCCGTTGGTCTCGCCTGTTGACCTGTGTTGCCGACGCCTCCGGAGCAGTGCTGGGTGGTGCTGCACACGCAGGGCACCTCTGCCCTCTCCTCCGTCTCTGGGAATTGCTTCCAGTGCTTTCCCTCTAAACAGATGCTTGTTTTAGGATTAAAGGGTATTTACCATTTTAAGAAAGATTTTTGGTTGTTTTCATCAGGAGTTTTGTTGATACATCTGTTTTTGGCACCTGTGGAGAAACTCATAAACCTTTCCCTTCGGTCTGTTAACATGGTGTCACGTTAGTGGGGTTCCTAATGTCGAACGTGCCCCACACTCCTAGAAAAATAAACAAATCAGGTTTGAATTTTGTTTCTTAGTATCTCATTTAGTGTTTTGGCATCAATATTCAAAGCCAATACTGGTTCATAAGTTTCCCATTTTTTGGACCGTGTTCATCAGGTTTCCATATCAATGTTGTACATGTTTCATAAAAGAATCAGGAGGTTCTCCTGCGTCGTCAACACCCTGGAATAATTTATGGAGTTCGGGAAATACCTGGCTTTGGAAATGTGGTGGAATCATGCCCCCTCCCCCCAGCCCCCCGCAAAACCATCTGGTCCTGGTATTTCCTGTTGGGTGGTTTTTATGATAACTTTCTATTTCTTTTATCCAGATTTGTCTGTTAGAGCTCTCTGTCTCCAGTGGGTAGCTGGTTTTTTTTTTTTGGTGAACTTCGATTTCGTAAGATATTATCCATCTTGTCCATGTTTTACGATTTACTTGTATAGAGATTTGAAAGTAGAGCCTTAATGATTCCTTAACATTTTTGTTTCAGTGATTTGCCTCCTTTTTCATTTCTTATATTGTGTATTTGTGGCTTCTTCCCTCTTTTCCTAAGTTAGCTATTGGTTATCTTTTTTGTTAGTACTTTTTAGAAAACAGGATTTTGATTTATAAATTAGGTCTGTTGTTTTTCTGTTTTCTACCTCATTAATATTATTAACTTTTATATATATTGCTTCCTTCCTTGTGGTTACTTTTGACTTTTTTTTGCTCTTTTCCAACGTTTTGAGCTAAGAACGAAGTCCATTCGTTTCCATTATTTTTTCATGAAATATTAAGGGTTATGACTTTTCGTCTGATCACTGCTTTAAACGTGGTCTGTTGGTTTTCACATGTAGTGTTTTCACTTTTTTTAAAAGAAATTTCTTCATTTTAGTGGGTTTTTTTTCCTTTTTCTCCAAGACTTGCCTAATTATTTTTGAAGTGGGAGGAACTTCTTGGTTTTAGAAGCTGTGTCGGACACGTGTGCGAGTTACTGCCAGTGAAGTGTGTTACAGCTGATTCTGTAGCTGGGCAGTCTTGGTGCCCAGCCCACGAACACGGCGTGGCCCCTCATTTATTTATGTTTCCTTTACTTTCTTATAATAATTTTTTTTTTTTTAGTTTTCAGTACACAGATCTTGCATTTTTCTTAAATTTATTAAAAAAAAAAACTCCAGTAGAATTTTCATTTTATTTTGAACTTAAAGCTCTTGGACATGGTAATTCTAGTTTTAAACAAAAGTTGCCAGATTAACAGAAAGCCTGCCTAGCCACCAGGTTCCCCTCGTGTTACCGTTTCCCCGTATTTGCTTCATCCCCTCCCCTCTTCGTGTTCGTGCGAACGTCGTGTGTTCTTCTGAACCGCTCGGCGAGCTGCAGACGTGATGCTCCTTGATCCCCAAGTACATAATCTCTTGCGTAACTGCAGGACGGTTATCAAAATCAGGACATGAACACCAGCCAGTCCTCTAGCCTAAGGGTCTTACCGGTGTTCACGGGACAGACCTTGTGAGGGATCCCGGTAACTCGTCTCAGCAACGTGAAGTCCAGGACTGTGCGTTGGTTTTGGGGAACGACGTCCCTTTAGCCTCCTTGAACCTGGACGGTTAGTTCCTCTGTCTTTGTTTCCCGAAACTGACATTGGTGAAGACTGCAGGTCAGTTGTCTTGCAGGCTTTCGCTCAGCTGGGTGTGTCTGACGTCTCCACAGTTGTTTGTTCTTGGCAGGTGGACCTGGAAAGCGCTGCCGTGTCCTCCTCAGCGCGTGTGGCAGCAGGAGGCACGTGACGTCTGATATGTCCCTGATGGTGTGATGTAGGTCCTTGGGTTCAGGTGACTAGTCTGCCAGGTTTCTCCCCTACAAGGTTATTCTTTTTCCATTTTTAATTAGTAAGTTTCTTGGGGAAGATACTTCGAGACTATGTGACTATCCTGTTACTCGTGGGACTTTCACCCACCAGCTCTCAGGTCCACTGGACGTTCTCGCCTGAATCAGTTCTGACCACGACGTTGCTTATCCCATCATTCCTTCCCCAGGTCAGTATGTGCTCTAAGAAAGAGCTTTTTCCTTTTTTTCACTTGTTTATTTGTTTATAACCATGTGGACTCATGGATTTCTATTTTACTTCTTTATTATAAGGCTATAATAAATAAGTTATCTTTTATTACCATTGTCTATTTTTTAAAAATTAATTATTTTTTGGCTTCATTGGGTCTTCGTTGCTGCGAGCGGGCTTTTCTCTAGTTGCGGCGAGGCGGGGGGCTACTCTTTGTTGCAGTGCGTGGGCTTCTCATTGTGGTGGCTTCTCTTGTTGCGGAGCACGGGCTCTAGGCACGTGGGCTTCAGTAGCTGTAGCACATGGGCTCCGTAGTTGTGGCTTGCGGGCTCTACAGCACAGGCTCAGTAGTTGTGGCACACGGGCTTAGTTGCTCCAGGGTGTGTGGGATCTTCCTGGACCAGGGCTCAAACCCGTGTCCCCTGCATTGGCAGGCGGATTCTTAATGACTGCGCCACCAGGGAAGTCCCGCCATTGTCTGTTTTCATGCTCAAGTTGTCCCAGATTTGGCCAGTGGAAGCCTTTCAAGCTGGTTCCTGTGTCCTTTGGGGACAGCCCCACCTTGCTTTGAGCACTTCCTTACTCTTTTGTGTAGCAGAATATTCTAGGCTTATCTTTTACTTTCTCTGCCCAGTCCTGGAATCAACCATTTCTCCAAGCAGTCTTAATTCCTTTTTGTGAAGAATGGTGTTTTGTAACCAAGATCTGTGTGCTGGGTGTGTCCGTTGCTCTGGAGCGTTACCCCGTCTTAGGGGACAGGGCTGGGAAGAAGATGAACATCACACTCACAGCTGTGTGAACGAGTGGTCTTTGTGCAGCTCTGTGTACCCACTCACATCTCTCTCTGCACCGTCTGTGTGCAGTGCAGACTGCGTTCACATGCTGCCTGCCAGCTCCAGTGGGCAGGGAGGGAGCTGGCAGAGTACCAGGCAGGTGCGGGAGTTACTCTTTTCTTCCTCCGCAGCTATGGGACCACAGTGGGACCGCAGTACCCAGGGCAGAGAGTACTAGGGAGGGCGGGTGGGAGGACTGCAGCCATGGGGCGGGGGAGGAGCTTGTCCTAGACCCCGTCTGTCTCTGTGACTTGGGTGAGTCGGTTTCCCTCCCTGAGTTCAGTTTTCTCTTCTTAAAAATTGGGGTTTGACCTACAGCCAGCGTCGTTCTCAATGGTGAAAAACTGAAACCATTTCTACTAAGATCAGGAACAAGACAAGGTTGCCCACTCTCGATGCTATTATTCAACATAGTTTTGGAAGTTTTAGCCACAGCAGTCAGAGAAGAAAAAGAAAGAAAAGGAATCCAAATCAGAAAAGAAGTAAAACTGTCATTGTTTGCAGATGACATGATACTATACATAGAGAATCCTAAAGATGGTACCAGAAAACTACTAGAGCTAATCAATGAATTTGGTCAAGTAGCAGGATACGAAATTAATGCACAGAAATTTCTTGCATTCCTATACACTAATGATGAAAAATCTGAAAGAGAAATTAAGGAAACACTCCAATTTACCATTGCAACAAAAAGAATAAAATACCTAGGAATAAACGTTCCTAAGGAGACAAAAGACCTGTATGCAGAAAACTATAAGACACTGATGAAAGAAATTAAAGATGATACAGACAGATGGAGAGATATACCATGTTCTTAGATTGGAAGAATCAACATTGTGAAAATGACTATACTACCCAAAGCAATCTACAGGTTCACTGCAATCCCTATCAAACTACTAATGGCATTTTCCACAGAACTAGAACAAAAAATTTCACAGTTTGTATGGAAACACAGAAGACCCCGAATAGCCAAAGCAATCTTGAGAAAGAAAAATGGAGCTGGAGGAATCAGGCTCCCGGACTTCAGACTATACTACAAAGTTACAGTGCTCAAGACCGAATGGTACTGGCACAAAAACAGAAATAGAGATCAATGGAACAGGATAGGGAGCCCAGAGGTAAACCCACACACATATGGTCACCTTATCTTTGATAAAGGAGGCAAGAGTATACAATGGAGAAAAGACAGCCTCTTCAATAAGTGGTGCTGGGAAAACTGGACAGCTACATGTAAAAGAATGAAATTAGAACACTCCCTAACACCATACACAAAAATAAACTCAAAATGGATTAAAGACCTAAATGTAAGGCCAGGCACTATCAAACTCTTAGAGGAAAACATAGGACACTCTATGACATAAATCACAGCAAGATCCTTTTTGACCCACCTCCTAGAGAAATGGAAATAAAAACAAAAATAAACAAATGGGACCTAATGAAACTTAAAAGCTTTTGCACAGCAAAGGAAACCATTAACAAGACGAAAAGACAACCCTCAGAATGGGAGAAAATATTTGCAAACTAAGCAACTGACAAAGGATTAATCTCCAAAATTTACAAGCAGCTCATGCAGCTCAATATCAAGAAAACAAACAACCCAATCCAAAAATGGGCAGAAGACCTAAATAGACATTTCTCCAAAGAAGATAGACAGATTGCCAACAAACACATGAAAGGATGCTCAACATCACTAATCATTAGAGAAATGCAAATCAAAACTACAATGAGGTATCACCTCACACCAGTCAGAATGGCCATCATCAAAAAATCTACAAACAGTAAATGCTGAAGAGGGTGTGGAGAAAAGGGAGGAATGTAAATTGTTACAGCCACTATGGAGAACAGTATGGAGGTTCCTTAAAAAACTCAAAACAGAACTACCACGTGACCCAGCAATCCCACTACTGGGCATGTACCCTGAGAAAACCATAATTCAAAGAGACATGTACCAAAATGTTCATTGCAGCACTGTTTACAATAGCCAGGACATGGAAGCAACCTAAATGTCCATCAACAGATGAATGGATAAAGAAGATGTGGCACATGTATACAATGGAATATTACTCAGCCATAAAAAGAAATGAAATTGAGTTATTTGTAGTGAGGTGGTTGGACCTAAAGACTGTCATACAGAGTGAAGTAAGTCAGAAAGAGAAAAACAAATACCGTATGTTAACACATATATGTGGAACCTTAAAAAAAAATGGTTCTGAAGAACCTAGGGGCAGGACAGGAATAAAGACGCAGACATAGAGAATGGACTTGAGGATACGGGGAGGGGGAAGGGTAAGCCGGGACGACGTGAGAGAGTGGCGTGGACATATACACACTACCAAATGTAAAATAGACAGCTAGTTGGAGGCAGCTACATAGCACAGGGAGATCAGCTCGGTGCTTTGTAACTACCTAGAGGGGTGGGAAGGAGAAGCAAGAGGGAGGAGATATGGGGATGCATGTATATGTATAACTGATTCACTTTGTTATACAGCAGAAACTAACGTGCCATTGTAAAGCAGTTATACTCCAATCAACGTGTTAAAAAAAAAATTGGGGGTTTGAGCTAGATCAGGGGATGCCTGGCACGGGGGCCTCCACCCCCTCCCCTGGACCCACGGTAGACGCCTGTCATCCTCCAAGGCCCCCATGACCCCAGACAGGTCCCAGATGTCTTCTCTATAGGACACTCCAGATGCGGGGCCTGGTGGGCCGGGCAGCCTGGTCTTGAGTGATGTCCTTGCCTTCATCCCAGGGTCTCCGAGCTGCTTTGGCTTCCCAAATGCCCCCCATCGGAAGCCACTTTGGTGGGCCCATGGGTAGTGGTCAGTGGGGGGAAGTGTGGGTCTAGCTTGAGGGCTCTCGTGTGCGGGCTGATTCACGGTGTCCTCCTGGCCCTCAGTGGGCAGCAGCCTGGGCCGCTCAGCCTCCACCTGGAGTGGCGTGGGCGGGACTGGCCATCAGTGTTGCCTTCTACCTCGCCCTCGCTGGGGCAGCGCTGCGGTCTCTGAGCCACGCAGGTCAGGACCCAGAGCCATGCCGCTGGGCCCAGGGTGGAGCAGAGGGCAGAGCAGAATCGGGGGCAGGTCTGCCCCAGCAGCTCCCCTGCAGGCGGGTGTGGCACCAGGTGAGCAGAGGCGGCCGCAGCAGGAGGCTTCGGGCAGTGGGAGAGGCCCCCGGCCAGCTCTCCTGCCCTGGGTCCTTCAGGGAGCCTCCCCATTGCCCCCGCGTGCCACACACAGAGTGGGCCCTGAGGATGCCCTGGCGAGGCCTCCTGGCCACTCTCGGTCTGGGTCAGGTGTTTAGGCATGAGCCGCCCCGACCCCCCTGCTTGTTTTGGCTCAGTGAAGAGCAGAGAATTCCCTGAGCCGTGGACTGGCACCTGCTGGAGCCAGGGCCGATGGATCTGCCACCTCAGCGCCATGCCCGGCCTTCTGTGTATGCTCCGGCCTGGCCTGTGGCCGGAGGAAGGCTCTCCGTGTATCTGGGGAGGGGCTGGGCCACGACAGTGGGTGGGAAGCAGCCCACGACACCCGCCTGGGCTCCAGGGCACCTGGAGAGCTGGATCAACCAGGGTTGTGTTTGCGCAGGGGGCGGGGAAGAAGGGCAAGGGAGGGGTGGCAGGGCCGAGCCCCAGGGTGGGCGCGGGGCCTGGAGAGGAGACGGGACATGGATGGCTGAAGGACGGCCACCTGGAGGTGCCGGGGGTGGGCCTGGAGGGGCTGTGGCCGGAGCTCGGGCCGTGCGGGCGGGGTCCCGAGCGCTGTCAGCGGGGACGAGGGCCGGGTGGGACTGAGGGAAGGTGTGGATGGACGAGGGGAGGTCCCCGGGCTCGTGCAGCAGAGCCCCTGCCTACGGCCAGGTGCTGGGGGCCCTCCTGGGGATGCAGGCCGGGGCGGCAGGGGCTTTGGGCTAGGCCGGGAGGAAGGCCGGGCGCACCTCCCCCTGCGGACCCGTGGGTCCAGCAGTTCCCCGCTCCTCGCCCGGCCCCCGTGGTTCCTCTGGGCTGGGTGGTCTGGGACTCCCTCCCATGGGTATGGGGGGAGACAGTCTAGACAGTACTGTTCCTTGTCTGCTGCTGGGAAGGTCGGCCCTGGTCTTGGGGGGCCTGGCCTCTGAGAGACCCAGGCCGGCAGGAGAGAGCTGCAGGCAGAGATCACACCCTGCGGGGCAGCCCATCCGGGGCAGAGACGGCCCTACCACAGCCTCAGCGCTGGCCCTGGAGCTCGGCTTTTTGGCCCCCAGCCTGAGCCGTGTCCGGGTGCTCCCTCCAGCCCCGTGTCCCCTGGCATCCTGCTGGCGAGCCGCTCCTCCCCCGGGCCTGGGGGCTTTGTCCTGCAGGCAGGGCTGCATTGCTGGGGGCGTCCCCTGGCACCCGTACTTCCTCTGGTGCCTGGGGGACAGGATCTGGGCAGTCTGAGGACAGATGGCTCCCTTCAGGCTGCTGTGGGGCGGGGGGCTGACGTCCAGGGCACAGCCTGGTGCTAACATGAGCCAGGGGCACGAGGCTGGAGGAGGCTGGCAGCCGTAGTGGGCGGTCATGGAAGCCACTTGGTAGGAGGCCTCCCGGGGAGCAGGCATTGCTCCCTTGGCCTCTGCCTGGCAGTTTGGAGGCAGCCTGGGGCTGCCCTGGGACACCACAGCCCAGCAGCATCCGCCCGGCCCTCTGGCCTGGCCCTGCTGCATCTTCCGCCCGCCCTCTGGGCTGCCAGCGGCTCCCTCCCTCTTCCTTGTTTGGGTCCTTGCTGCCGGCTGCCTGCCCTTGCTGGGGGGACACCTTGGTGCAGAAGTCGGGTCGTGAACTGGCTGCGGGTAGATGGGCGGGAGCGGCGGGGAGGAAGCTGAGGGTGCAGCCTGGCACATGGGGAACCTGGGGGTGGGGGTGGGTGGCTGCAAGCCACCGGGGACAGGCCCGCTGGGCTCCAGGTCCCCAGGGCCTTGAGGCCCAGAGTCCTGCCCGGTGGCGTTTCGTGTTCCCAGACCAGTGTCCTCGGGCTGGGCCGAGTCTTTGTGGCCCAGCGGTGGGATGGCCTCCATCTCCCAGTTCCTGAGCAAAGGCAGAGGCCGTGTGAGACTGCAGGTTAAATGAGATGGCAGGCTGGGGACTTTCCCTTCTCAGACCAGGACTGCCACGACCCCTCACCTGCCTGGACATCGGTGGCAGTCCCTTGGATTGTTTTTGCCTCTCAAGCAACAGGTGCCGTTGGCTGGGCCCCACAGTCCCTTCCAGTTGCCCGCCTGTGGCCGGGCGCATGGTGGCCCTTGGGCTGGAGGGTCCCTAGTGCTGCCCCGCAGCCTCCGCCAGTCCCCCAGGTGGCCGTGGGACCACCTTACACTTGCTGTCCCTCCCGTCTTCCCAGGGCTGTCCTGCCCCTCCCTTCAAGCCATGGCTCTGCGGCTGGGCCACCTGCTCTCTGCTCCTGGCTCAGACCCCGCTTGAGCTGCCGCCCTGGGGACCCGCCGGTCCGGGGCTCTGCTGTGCCCCCAGGGTCTGTGAAAGCTGCTCTTGGATCCCTTGTCGCCCACTCGATGCTCAGGTCCCCGGGGCCAGGGCCAGGCCCCCTGGACCACGTTGGACACATCGCCTGGTGCACAGTAGGTACACCGGTGTACCTGTGAGCTGGGCCGAGTCCTCTTGGGTCCCTGTGCCTGCCTGGGGTCTGCATGGCCGCACAGGACAATGATGGGGCGGCCTTCCAGAGATCTGAGGAGACGCTGGGCCCCCACCTGGACCTTGTCTGCTCAAGGCAGACACCCCTGCAGCCCGCAGCTCTCGTTTCCGCACTGATCTTTCTGGAGGGTGATCTTATTGGAATTTTGCCAATTAAGCTTTAATATTGTTCTGTTACCCACGCATGAAGTTTACGGAGTAAAGGAGCGCTCCATGGTTAATTCAGAGCAAAGGCACCCCTAGCCGCCCTCCTTCCTGTCTCGAGTCAGCTGCTTTGGATTCTTCTAGATCTTTGATGCTTTCCTCTGAATAACACACTCGTGTCGCTACTGCTTGATTTTTTTTCAACATTTAGACATTATTTGTTGACTTGCAAGGTGAGGGTGCAGCGGCCTCAGACTCCTAGGCGGGGTGGGCGGGGCCCGAGTGCATCCTGAATCCCAGCGCTAAACCCTCTTTCCTCCCTCCCTGCCCGGGTTTGGTTTCTTCCAGCTCTGCAGGAAGGCAGCGGCCCTGCCTTCTGTGAGAAGATGTCCTACGGATCCATCGCTGGCAGCGGCGGCCTGGGCAGCCGCGGCCCTTTTGGGGGGCCCTCCACACAAGGCTATCAGCCCCTAGGTAAGGACAGCAGCTGGCAGCGTGGGCGGGTCTCCACTGTGCTGTGCTGGTGGCTGTAGGTGGGTTCTGTCCTGGCCGGCGCTGCCTGTGACCCGGGACCAGGGGTGACCCTGGCCCTGGGCTGGGAAGGTGCCGTTGGTGTTGGGCTGAGTCGGCACCGGGAGAGAGCAGAGGGGGAGAGGCTGCTCTGCTGTGGGGTGGACTGGGGTGTCTGCGGTCTTTCTGCGGTGGTCTGCGGGTGCTTGGCAGATGGCTGAGTGGGTGACTGGGGAGCAGGTGTTAGCGTGCAGTGCGCAGCGCGGGAACCGAGGCCCGCGGGGTGACGGACGCCGTCCTGGGCTACACCGGGCGGGATCCGCTTCTAGGTTTCGGGTGCCGAGCCCTCACCCCGCAGGCTGACCACGCAGTCCGCTCACTCGCCGGCTCCCTTCCCCGGGCGAAGGGGGTTTTCGGCAGGACGTGTGGCTTACGTGACTGATTTCGTGTCCTTGGGGGTGCCGGGCAGATGTGCGACTCAGTGAGTGTGAGTGAGTGTGCATGGGGACTGTAAATGTGACGGTTTAAGGCTTGGTGCCGCGGACTCCCAGGTGCCTGCCCTGGATCCCAGTGCCTTCCCGTTGCCCCTGGGCTGTGGGTTACGGCTGCCTGGCTCTTGCTTGTGGTTTTGCTGCTACATGTCAGAGTCTCACACAGACCTTGCGAGTCTGCGTGTTTTGGGACTCTGTACAGTTGAATCATTCTTCAGTTTGCTGGTTTTGCTGTTTTGCCCCCGAGTCACTGCTGTTCACGTGGGTGCCCTTCCACCTCCCTGCTCTGTGGCGCTGGGTCATGTGTGTGGCCACTGGCAGGCGTACCTGGTCCATGGGGGAGGGGCTGTTAGGGCACCTGTTTTGGGCCCTGTTGCGTGGTGGTGCTGAGGACCCTTGGACGCCGGCACTGTCGGGACGGCCCAAGCGAGGGGGTGGCCCGGGGTGGCCAGCTCGGTGGCCGGTGGTTGTGCTGACCTGCCCCCACTTCCCGTCCCTTCAGCACCAGGCGGTGGCGGCCTTGACTGTTTGCCCTTCTGTGGGCGTGGAATGGTGTCTTCTGGTTGTAATTCACATTTCTCTGGTAACTCATGGGATTGATCAGGTTTTCATGTGATCACTGGGCATTTGGGGCTCTCCGGGTAACTCTTTTCGTGTATTTTTCCTTTGAGTTTGTCTTGTTCTTGTCGATGTACAAAGTTTCTGGAGGTGAAACCTTTGTCCACTGTGCTGGCTTTTCATTATGGTGCTGCTGAGGAAAGCAGGTTCTTAATCACGACGTAGCTGAGTTTATCAATCACCCCTGTCATGGTGTGCATTTTCTGTTTAATAAATTCTATGATAAGGTGATAATGATTTTGCCTTTACTTCCTCTAAAGCTTATATAATTTGTTTTTCATATTTAAGTCTTGCAATCACCTGGAATTGATTTTTGTTTACGGTGAGGGGTGGAGTGCAGTACCACTTTTCTCCGTATAACAGATGGCCCCTGGGCCCTTGACTGAAAATTCCATCCCTTTCTACAGACCTACAGTGCCAGCTCTGTGCTGAGTACTGTTTCCATTACAGGTTCTCCTGGTCAAGTTTTCTATTCCTGTGCAAAGTTCTACCCTAATTTTCATACAGTTGTTGTAACTTTGATATTTTTTAGGGCAAGTTGCTCTACTTGTTTTTCCTTAGAAATGTTTTGGGTATTTTGGCCTTTTGTTGCTGAATAGATTATAGAATCTCCGTGTCAAACTTGGACTGGGATTGCTCTGCATCCGCTGTGTTAACGTGTGAGAATCGGAATCTCTGTCATCACCAGTCTTCCAACCCATGAACGTGTAGGTCTTTCTGTTTATTGGGTCTTTAACGTCTTTCAATAAAGGTTTATAATTTTCTCCATAAAGATCTTACATATCTTCCATTAAACTTAACAAAATGAGAACATGTTTTTTGCTGCTTTTATAATTGGTACCATTATAAATGGTATAAATTACACATTCCAAGTCTTTGTTGCTGGTGCATGCACACACAACTGGTTGTTTTAAGAAGGAAAGTCCAGGGCCTCCCTGGTGGCGCAGTGGTTGAGAGTCCGCCTGCCGATGCAGGGGATACGGGTTCGTGCCCCGGTCTGGGAGGATCCCATATGCCGCGGAGCGGCTGGGCCCGTGAGCCATGGCCGCTGGGCCTGCGCATCCGGAGCCTGTGCTCCGCAACGGGAGAGGCCACAACAGTGAGAGGCCCGCATACCGCAAAAAAAAAAAAAAAAAAGAAGAAGAAGGAAAGTCCAAGGGTTTTATTTAATTTTTACATCCTATTTTTTAACTTTCTAAATGTGAGATATCTCAAACAGAACAGTAGACACAGTGATGTCATGAACCCAGCACCCGTCCACTGGGTTTCGGGGTGAGGGGCATCCCCCGTGGCCAGTCCAGCCTCACCTGTGCCCTCATGACCCCCTGCCCAGGACATTTAGAAGGAAGCCCCAGATGTCAGCACATCTGCTGTGTGAGTATTTCAGGGTGTGTCTCCTTTCCGTGACCAAGTGTCGTACAGTTGCAGCCATGGCTTCCTGCCCACCGGTGGGTTC
Organism: Mesoplodon mirus; assembly: GCF_964341445.2. Lineage (NCBI taxonomy): Eukaryota > Metazoa > Chordata > Mammalia > Artiodactyla > Ziphiidae > Mesoplodon > Mesoplodon mirus. The sequence continues at coordinate 1,775,767 of NC_138992.1, forward strand.
CGGAGCACCACAGAGACATGCGTTTCCACGGGGTCCTTATGAGATCCACGCGTTGTAGTCGATGATGTGCCTTTTAAGTCTTTCCAAATCTCTAGATTCTCCTCTATCTTTTAGTTTTTCTTTTTTCCTCCTGAATTTTATTTCTTGAAGAAGTCAGGTTTTCCCTGTGGAGTGTAATTGACTTTTGCCCACTGACTTTGTCCTGCCATTTTGCTAAAGTCTTTTTATTAATTGTAATAATTTGTAGAATCTTGGGTTTTCTGTATAGACAGTGTCATTTATGAATAAAAACAGTATTTTCTCTTCTATTTCAATGCTTTTATCTTTTACTTATTTTTCCTGCCGTCCGGAGCTGGCCCGATGCTCTAGTTCAGGGTTGAGTAGAAATGGTGTTTATGTTCTGTGTGAGTTTTGGGACGAAGAGGACTCTGTGTTCCTCACAGGCGTCTGGGATTTTGCTGTAAAACTGCCACCCGGGCCTGGAGTTTTCTCTGTGGACTGCTTTGGACTGCCCATTACTCTCTCCATCTGTGAAGGCTGTCCAGGCTCTCTCTTTCTTCTTGGGTCAGTTTGTTGTGTTTTTCTGGATGTGTGTCTGCTTCATCTAAATGTTCAAATTGATTGAAATAACATCATGCGTGGTAGCGTGTCACTGTCCAGTGGGACCCGGGCAGCATTGTAGTTTGGTCAAGGGCATGGCTCTGAGGGTGGGTGCTCAGGTTCCGACCCCCTGCTCTGCCGCGTTCCAGCTGTGCCCCGACCACCTGAAAATGGACCAGGTTAGGCATCCCTCCTGTCGTGGTGGAGACTGTGCAAGTGAACACGGTGAAGCTCTGTTCCTGTTGTTTTGATGACGTCCGTGGTACCTGGATCACATTCTCTTTTTCATTCCTGATGTTGTTTATTTGTACCTTCCCATTTTCTTCTTTTGTAAACAATATTGACAGACCCTTGGCAGTGTTATAAGCCTCTCCAAAGAGCTGACCTGGCTTTCTTGATTTCTATTATGTGCTAGTTTTAAAATTTGATGGATTTCTGTTTTTACTATTTTCCTTCTCCTTTCTTTGAATTGATGCTGTTTTATTTTTCTGACTCCTATGCTGGACGTTTACCTCATTCAAATTTAGTTTTTATTCTTTTCTAATAAAAGTATTTAAGATTATAAATGTCCAAATAATCACTGTTTTAGTCGAATCTCACACATTTAAAAATATATAGTATTTTTTTTGTTAGTGTTCAGTTGTAAATATTTTATGTCCATTATGATTTCTTCTTTGACCCAGGATTTATTTAGAATTGTAGCTTGTCATTGCTAAACATACGCATTTCTTTCTAATTGTCGTTTAAAAATGATTTCTAAGTTAATTGCATTTCTGTCAGAAAAGGATCTGCATCTTCCTGATTTGTTGACAGCTGTTGAGACCAGGGCTGCTTCTGGGATGCTGATGTGATTCTGGGGGTGACCAGGAAGGCTCCCGGGGAGGCAGGGCTGGGCTTCCCAGCCAGGATGGTGGGGCCCCGTGGAGACCCCAGGTGTGGGAGCAGCTGCCATCACCAGTACCTGCTCTGTGCCAAGCACCGTGTGTTACGGGTTACTCGGGGACCCTAAAGTTAACTATGAAGAGCTCAGAGTGGGCTCTTATCGTAAAATCCCATCACAAATGCAGCAAAAAACCAAGTGGGACATGACTAACACATAAAGAATTCACATAAATAGAAGGAACTCCCCCCACCCCCACCCCCGCCGCCAAATCTTCATACAGATAGGCCAGATCTGTGAAGAGATCGGGATGGCTCACAGCACGTGAGAAGGCACTCGGCCTCACCGGTACCTGGAGAGGTGGAAGTGAACTTGGCCATTCTCCCGTGGCCAGGCTGCCGGGGGACGGGCTCCCCGGAGGGGAGGGCACACGGCTCCCTGCCTCCAGACCCTGCTGCCTTCCCTCTCTCGGCCCAGCCACACCTCTTCTCTGTTAGGGAATAATCAGAGATACTGGCAGAGGTGTTTGCCACGTGGGGGTAGGAGACAGAGTTCAGAAATGCTGTCACCCCTCAGCCTGGGGAGACAGTGGAGAGAGCCGCGGTCCGGGGCGGGATGTGAGGCTGCTGTGGGGGTCAGTTGTTGGAGTGCCGATGACCCATCCACGGCCCGGTGGGATGACCGACGGACATGGTGAATGAAACAGGCAAAGCCCCGTCCACGGTCTTCTAGTTGCCTGAGACCTCAGCCCCGAGTGTGGACGGTGTTTACCTAGGGATGTGTGGTTGCAAATGATCTTTATTGTTTTCTTTATAATTGTCGGCATTTACATGTAAATTGTCCCAGTCCCCCCCCCCCAAAAAAAAAGTTCAAGGTTCGCGTGATTCTGGAGGGCAGATCAGACTGGCCCCTCCATGGGTGTCTGGGAACCTTGTGGAGCAACCAGGGGGAAGTGGGCAGGGTCTGGACTCCTGGTGACTGATGCCAGCGAGGCGCGGGCATCGGGTGGCACCTGGGCTGCCAGCTGGGCCTGTGGTCTCCCTGCTTCCCACGAAACAGAAGGGTGACCCCATCGCCCGGGACCTGGGCGGCTGCATCTCCACCCTACACAGTGCTGTCCGGGCAGCCGTCGCTGGGGCCGGGGTTCCCGGGCCTGGGGAGTGTCTGCCTGCAGGGGAGCCTGGGTGGGTGCCTGAGGAGGCCCTGCCTGGAGGCTCCCCAGGAAGCCCCTGGGGAAGAGGGGAGGTCAGGCCCTGACGTCATGCGAGATGGGCCCTGTCCTGGACCCTCAGACCCGCAGACACACCCGACGTGGAGGCCTTTTCTGTGAAGGAGCTGCCGCTGTAGGAGCTCAGCGCTGAGACGGGCCGGGACCGCCAGTCCCCAGGACCTTGCCAGACTGTCGACGTGCTCAGATGTCTCTCCTGGAGCAGGCTTCTGGAAAGTGCCCTCCTCGTAGAGCCAGGCGGAGCAGGGCCCACGCACCCTCATGGGCTCTGGTGTGTAGCCTCTGCCCGGCACCACCGCCTCCGTGGGCCCCAAGGTGCCGTGGACAGAAGGCAGCTTGCTCACAGAGGTGTCTGAGTGTCTTCACAACGTGCATCTCAGGGCTCAGGAAGTTTGGCAAACCTGTCCAGGAAGTGATTCTGAATGAATGAAAATTATCGAAGAGGAAACCCCACAGTTGCTCCTTAGCTCGGCAGCCGAGTGTCAGGGGTTTCACTTCCAATACACCACGAACAGTGTTTTCATGAGATGCAGCAGTGCGGTCCTGTGCTGGTGCTGCGGCGATTTCACATTGCCACAGACGTTCCCAAGGCCTTATTCTCCGTTTTTGCCGCGTTGTTTGTTGCACGCAGATAACACCTGTCAAAGGCCTGGCCTGGTCTGTGGGCCACACCTGAGGCTCTGCTCTAAGGAGTTTCGTACTGGTTTGGAATTACCTTTCAGAAGAACCTGGGTGTGGAGAAAGATTTGGAAAATCTAAAGTTCTGAACTGATTGCTCTCTTTCAGCAAACGGGGCATTCTGGAGGGTGTGGCAGTCAGGGAGGGCTTCCTGGAGGAGGTGGGTCTGAGTGAGTGGAGCTCTCAACACGGATGCTTGGAGGGCCTGGCGCACCTGATGTGCTGCGTGAGAGCCTTGTTCTACCAGCGGCGCCCTGAGCCACTCTGCAGGCAGGCGGGGCATAACCGAGACTGTCCCTTGCTGTCTGTAGAGTGCACTAAATGTTGGACTGAGTACGGAATCCGTCATTTCCCCTGCCCGTCGCCAGAGAGCAGCCTGCAGGACCCCTGTGTGGGCAAGGACGGGGAAGGTGATCTGGGGCCGGCCGGTACGCCCAGAGGCCCGAGGGCCAGGAAGCGAGGTACTTCCGCTGGGATGCTGGGTCTGGGGGTCCCAGGGAAGGCCACCCAGAGATGACGAGCACTGAGGAGGCAGGGTCAGTGGGCGGGGCATGGACTTCCAGGGGCTCAGGCTGTGGGCACTTCCCTGGTGGCGCCGTGGATAAGACTCCTTGCTCCCAATGCAGGGGGCCTGGGTTCGATCCCTGGTCAGGGAGCTAGATCCCACATGCATGCGGCAACTAAGAATTCGCATGCTGCAACTAAGGAGCTGGCAAGCTGCAACTAAGGAGCCCACGTGCTGCAACTAGGACCTGGTGCAACCAAATAAATAAATAAATATAAAACAAAAACAAAAAAAAAACGGGGTCTGGCCCATCTCCACCCTCACCCCCACCAGCATGTCCCTTCCCAGGGCCAGCTGATGGCGTGGTGGGGCTGGACCAGTGGCAGGAGGGATGTTGCCAGGCTGTCAGGGCCCCGTGGGCTTCAGGGACGAGGCCGACCCTACAGGACAGAGTGAGGGGCTGGACCGGCTCCCATGACCCCTTGGTCTCTTGGCCCCAGAGCCTGCATCCTCCTTGCAGAGGGGGCTGGCAGGGGAGTGTCGGGTCCTCGGTGTGTGCTTTAGGAGGACGCTGCGTGGGAGGGGAAGCCGAGGGCAGGACTCGTGCAGCTGGGCAGGAAGGCAGGGGTCAGTGGCGCCCCAAGGGGTGGGTTCTTGGCCAGGGTGTCTGGCGTGTCAGTGGTGAGTTCCGTCCCCAGGCTGGCCCTGGCCCCAGAGGGCCTTCTCCCTGGGGACAGGAGGCAGCTGTCCCAGCCTTCTCACTCCTCTGCCCCTGACATCAGCCTCTGGAGGCGGGTAGGGCCGGGGTGGCCCTTTTTGGAGGTAGATGGGCATCATCTAGATGCCCGGCAGTGAGGTCCATTGCCGCATGGCACCCAGCCAGGCAGCCGCAGGGCCAGGACTTGGACCCAGGCCTCTGGACAACCCAGCAGGGAGGGGCCGGTGGGCGGGAGCCGGCAGCAGTGTTCTGAATGTGAAGAGGCTCCCCAGGAGCCTCCACCATATCTGCCACCCCACTGGCCGGGGCCCTAAACACCCGCCTTTTGGTGCCTTTCCAGGGCCAGGGGTCGCCATGGACGGCAGCGGGACACCGGAGCGCACCTCGCCGCCTGCTGGCCCGAGGAAGGACTTGGCTGCAAGGGCCCATGGCCGGGTGGCGGGGCCCAGGGCCTCCCGGGCCAAGAAGAGGAAGCCCAACTTCTGTCCGCAGGAGACGGAGGTGCTGGTGGCCAAGGTCAGCAAGCACCACCAGCTGCTGTTTGGCACCGGGCTGCTGAGGGCCGAGCCCACCCGGAGGTACCGCGTGTGGAGCCGCATCCTGCAGGCCGTGAACGCGCTGGGCTACTGCCGCCGCGACATCGTGGACCTCAAGCACAAGTGGCGGGACCTGCGTGCCGTCGTGCGGCGCAAGCTGGGCGACCTGCGTGGAGCGGCCCCCGGCTCCGGCCCCGCCAAGCCCCAGGCCCTGGCCCTCACGCCCGTGGAGCAGGTCGTGGCCAAGACCTTCTCCTGCCAGGCCCTGCCCTCGGAGGGCCTCAGCCCCGAGCTGCCCAGAGGTGAGTTCACCGCCCAGCTCGCCCGGCAGGAAGCTCGTGGCCACCGAAGGCCGCCGTCCCCCCCCCTCCTCCCTGCACGGCCTCTGGATCCTTCCTGTCCTTCATCCTCTTCTCCTTCACTCACGTGCTTGCCCAGCCGGCCGTCGAGCACGTGATGGCGTCGAAATCCCAGGCATGCGGGGGGCTTGGCTTCCTCCTCGGTGGTGCTCGTCCCTTCCCTCACCTGTCGCAGAGCAGGGCCGGGCACAGACAAGATGTAGCTCTCTTCTCAAGGGCACCTGGTTCCAGCCTTTGGGCTGTGACCTACAATGAGAAAGACCTCTTCTCCTGGCAGTGTCACACGCGAAGCTGAAACACGGGGTCTCCAGGGCAGCGCTTACCCTGCTCCGTCCCAGACGCGCTGGCTTTTCTCTCTCTGTTTCTGGTTCAGCGTCCAGACGAGGCCTTGGCTCGGGCTGGGCTGGCCCTGCAGCTTCAGGATGGGCAGGTGGGGACCTGAGACCCTGTTACCCTGGTTACCTCGGGCCTCCCAGGCAGAGCCCTTCCCGGGCTTTCCAGGGGAGCATCGGTCTGCGGGGCCTGACTTCTCCACAAAGGCTCCAGTCGGGCACAGCGGGTCAGGGAGGGCGAGGTCAGCGCAGGCCTGCTGTTTGGCAGCCCAGAGAGTGCTGGGGCGGTAATAATAGGTGCCGTCTGGGCGGCACGCGGGCCGCAGAACTGCTGTGTGAGGCCATCGTGGCAGCAGCTGTGGAGCCGGAGGAGGGTGAGGGCGCCCAGTACCCGCGCTGGGTCCCCGCTGCACAGGTTCCTGCTGCACGAGTGTCACATCGCCGTGCTGCCCTGGGGCTGGGCTGGCCTAGAGCCGGGGCTGCAGTGGGTGGCCCCTGCTCGCCTCCAGATGCCGGCCCAGCTCCGCTCTCGCTCCCAGCCCGTGTGAGGTCTGCGGGCTGCTCTCCCTCGGCTCCGGCTTCCTCTGCTGTCCTAATATGTTCGAGGACTGGCCGTGGGTGTTGGGTGTGTCAGTAGCTTGTCCTTCTGTTGCTCAGGAGGGGCTACTCCACGGTTTGTGTCCTGTCCATGTGGTGGGCGGGCTCCTCATCGCCGGCTTTTGGCACAGTAAAAGGGCGTGCGAACATCTGTGTGGAAACGCATCCTTGCTTTCTTGGCAGGTTTGGATAAATACCTGAGAGTCAAATTGCTAGTCCAGTGTGAGTGTAAGTTTAACTTCGTAAGAAACTGCCGAACTATCGTCCACAGCGGTTGTACGTTTTCAGGCCCCAGGGCGGCTGTGAGAAGCCCTCTGCTTGCCGTCCTTGCTGGCAGTCATGCTGGTTTTGGCCACTCAGAGCTGGCGAGAGAGGAGCCTTGCTGCAGTTTCAGCCCGGTCTCTGCACCAGGGGCTTGTCCTGTACTGTCTGTCTGTTCATCCTTCTTCTTTGGTGCAGTGTCTGCTCACACCCACGTCCATCTCTTCCTGGGCTGCTGGCCTGTCGCGTGCATCTGCTCAATCTTGATTCTGGAGACAAGGCAAGGGACCTGCCAGACACCTGTTTTGAACCTATGGTGCACGCTGAGTTAATTTTTGAGTGTGGTGGATTTGGGGTCGAGGTTCTGTAGGTATCCAGTTATCACACTGTTGGTTGAACATGGAATGACCTGGGCACCTCTGTTTTCATGTTTCTTTCAATCTGTGTCTCTCCTTATGCAGCCCACACTGTCTGATGACGGAAACTATGAGGCCAGTATTGAAATGAGTGGGGAATCATTTCCTCCTGTTTTCCGAGAGGGTTTCTGTAGAATTGGAATTATTCTTCCCTTAAATATGTGGCCACCATCTGAGATGGCATTTTTTTCTCTGTGGGAAGATTGTCACCCACAGTCTCTTTAACAGTCTGTGCCATCCTTGCTGCGGTTCTTCTTGAGTGAGCTTCGTTGTTTTGTGTCTTTCAAGGGACTTGCCTGTTCTGTCTAAGTTGTCAGAGTTGCTGGCACAAGTTGTTCCTAAAATTCCCCTCGTGTCATCTGAATGCCTGTAGGACCTGTAGTGAGAGCTCCTCCTTCCTTCCTGATGTTGCTAATTTGTTTCTTTTCTATTTTGTTCTCAACTAGTCTGGCTGCAAGTCTATCAATTTTATTGATAGTTTCAAAGAGCCAGATTTTTATTTCATCAATTTTCTCTATTTGCCCACGTGGATTTAACTGATTTCTGCTGGCCTCTATTATTTCCTTTCTACTTTGGGGTTGATTTGTTTCTGTTAAGATCATTGACTTGGGACTTTTCTCCTTTTCTAATATAAGTATTTATTGCTATAAATTATCCTCAGCACATTGCTTTACTTATACACATTTGTGTATTATGTTTTCATTCAGTTTAAAATATTTTCTAATTTCCTTTGTGATTTTTTTTCCTTTACTAATGGTTATTTGGAAGTGTGTTGTTTTTCAAATAATTGTCTATTGCCAGATCTCTTTCTGTTATTGGTTCCTAGTTCTGTTGTGGTCAGAGAATATACTGTGCGTAATTTCAACTATTATCAACAATAGAGACTTGCTTTATGGCCTGAGGTATCGCCATCCTCTGTGAGCTCCTTGTGTGTCTGACAAGGACGTGCGTTCGGCTGCTGCTGGGTGGCGCATCCTGTGATGTCATTCCGGTCAAGTTGCTGGAGGGCACTGACGGACAGCTGATCTTCTGCTCGTACTGGGAACTCCTGAGACTGGGGTGTTGGCGAGTCTCAGTTTTGCCAGTTTCTGCTTCGTGTGTTTTCACACAGTGATACGAGGTGCATATTTAGGGTCATTTGTCTTTATCACTCGTCCCCGATATCATTGTCACCACGTCCTTTTGGTCTCTGGTTGGACCCATTGTCCTGAATGCTACTCTGTCTGATGTCAGTTGTGGCCACTCCAGCTGTCTCATGATTACTGTTACGTGGATGCATTTTCCAGTCCTTTAATTTATAAGCTGTATCTGATTTTACATGTGAGCTGGGTTTCTTGTGTTCCGTGTGCCATCGAGTTTGCTTTTGTCCCATCTGACATCTCTGCTGTGGATTGAGTGGTAGCAGCAGTTCACCCTGAACTTCCAGTGATGACAAAGATGTTCTGAATCCACACTCCAGCGTGGTCTTTACTGGTCATGCGTGGGCCTTGATGCATGACCCTGCTTTAGATGGGTTCTCTCTCGTGTCAAAACGTCTGTGTTTGGGGTAAGTCTGCCATTTCGATAGTTGCTTTCTTTGTTTCCCTGTGATCCCTTGTCCTCTTCTCTCTGCCTTCCTTTCTTTCTTTCTTTTTTTTTTTTTGCGGTACGCGGGCCTCTCACTGGTGTGGCCTCTCCCGTTGCGGAGCACAGGCTCCGGACGCACAGGCTCAGCGGGCATGGCTCACGGGCCCAGCCGCTCCATGGCATGTGGGATCTTCCCGGACCGGGGCATGAACCCGCGTCCCCTGCATTGGCAGGCGGACTCTCAACTACTGTGCCACCAGGGAAGCCCGTGCCTTCCTTTCTTTGGAGTGACCGAGTGTAGTGTAGTGTCCTGTGTTACCTCCACTGTGGGCTTATGGGTGTACCTGGTTTTGAGCGGTTTTGCTTGGAGTGTGTAACAAGCGTCTTCAGCGTCCATGGCCTTCCCTCACGGGACAGCCTTGCCTCCACCTGGCGTGTGAGCTCCTTACAGGACTCCCGTCTGCGCCCCTCCACCCCGCACATACATCATGTCTAACGCAGCTGGTACTCGTTTTGCTTCGATGATCACTGTCTCTTAACTAGATCAGGAGCGAGACAAGACGTCTTCGTTTGCCTGCACGCTTGCCCGCTGCAATCTTCAGCTCCTCCGGCCGATCCAAGCGTCCTTTGACCCCATGAGCTGCTTTTAACATTTCCTGTCCTGCTTCTCTGGCTGAAAGAGCTTCTCTCAGCTTTTTTCTGTCTCAGAATCAATCTTTATTTCACCTCTAGTTTTGAAATATATCTCCACTGGGTATAGAGTTCTGGTTGACTGATTTTTTTTTCCCCTTTCTTTCAGTGCTTAAAGATGTCATTCCAGGGTTTTTTGGCTTCCACAGCTTCTGAGGCTGCCATTGCCCTGGGGTGCGCCCAGCAGTGGGGGGCTTGGCCCGAGGAGCTGCCCTCTTTGCCTTTCTCTTCGTCCCCCACTGAGCATTGTGGCTCCTGTTCCATCTCTGAGGCTCTGCTGGACCCCGAGGGGGCACAGCTGGGAGGGGGTGCCTCTGCCCAAGCATGGTGGCCCTGGGATGCACCTTCAGGCCGCGCGGTGAAGATGTGACCTCCCCCTCCTGTCTCCCCGCAGCCACCCAGATGGACCTGAGTGACCTCCAGGAACTGTTCCAGGAGACGTCGGCCAGCGTCTTCCGAATCAACTCCAACGGTGAGTCGGTGCCCTGGCCTTGCCCTGCCCTGATCCGGGCCGCGGGGTGTGCTGCGGGAGGGTCGGGGTGGTGGCCTCCCGCACTAGGGTGCCCTGTGGCCCAGGCCCGGCCGACGCAGGACAGCAGGGGTGGGGGCAGGGCGTGAGCCCAGTGCTGTGGTCTCAGGCTGGGCTGTGTCCTCGGCAGGTGCCCTCTCGGCCCTGTTCTGCCCTCCCCCGTCGCACACCTGGGACCTGGATGGGCCGCCTGGGGAGGAGCATGTCAGAGCCTCCCTCAGACTGGCAGGGCCGCCCCCTCACAGGTCACCGAAGCTAGGGGTCAGGGCGAGAGCCACAGCCCACGAGGACAGGGCTTGTCCTACACTCCCTCAGGACACGGGGGCATGGACGTGGGGCGGCCCGGGCTCCGTGTACCCTCGTGGGTGGGAGCTTATGTTTGCCCTGAACTCTGAGCTCTCCCAGATCAGAGAGTGCTGACCATGGGGGGAGAGAAGCCCTTCCCTCCCCAGAGCCAGGGCGAGGCCCACTGGGGCAGCTCCCCAGGGCCCCTGAGCCCCACTCAGGCCTGGGCCCCTGTCTCTGGACAGCTGGGGAGAGGGCTGCCCTGGGGCCCTGCTGTGAGGCCTCGGCACCCTCGTCCCTGTGCAGAGGCAGGCTGGGGGCGCATCTTGGAGGGTGGGGACCGCGTGGCGGAGCCCCGCCGCCCCTGACTCCTGCCTCTTCTCTTGGCAGTGACCTTCTTGGAGCAGAGCCTCCGGTCCCTGGGGACGCCAAGTGGCACGCAGGAGCTGCGGGACAGCCTGTGAGTGTGTGTGTGGTGCGTGTGGCTGTACTCGGGTGTGCCCTGCACCCACTCGCATGCTGGCCCATCCACACACCAGCCCGACAGCTGGCTGGGCTCACGTGGGGCCACCCCCAGCACAGATGTGTGACACCCATGTAGACACACCTGTGCACAGGTGTGCACTCAGGTGGCGGGGCATGCATCTCTTGCACACTTTTTGCTTCACTGACTGTCCCCACGTGTCTGCCACACACCAGAGCTCTGGCTGCACCTCCGAGGTCTGGGCCAGTCATCGGTGGGTTTAGCGTTCTCTGCCCTGATGATTCTTGATGCTTTGGAATTAGCTGTTATGGCAGCACGGTAGGGCTTTCTGGTGGCGGGGCTCAGCCCTGCCCTCGGCTCCTTGCATCCCGCAAGTACCCTGGGAAGGAGGAGGGCAGGTGAGGCCATTCCCCTTTATGGAGGAAGACTCTGAGGCCTTGGGAGAGGCTGGATGTGTGGCTCAAGCTGCACCTCTCTCAGTGGACAGGCTAGAACCCAGCCACCCACTCATCCGTCCGTCCACCCACCCGTCCTTCCTTCTCTCCGTCCACCCAAGCAGTCTGGGACCACCCCTGCCAAGTCTTGGGATGCAGAGCAAGGCCACAGAGGGCCCTCGGCAGATTTTGTGTGCGATTCTGCTTTAAATTATTCTTTACGTTTCTTTTTAAACGTAGCATGTATTGTTTCCTGATGGTGAAAGCAGTGCGTGCTCTTGGGGACTTGGGTGGCCTCCTGCCAGCCTCTTCTCAGGCCCACAGGCGTTTCGTGGAGTTGCGTTTCAGTGACTACTGTTCTGGATCCTGCTCGTCACACTTAGGGCTGGGGCTGTGCACGCCCCTGTCGCACCCTGAAGACATGCCCGTCAGAGACACAGATGGCGCTGTCGGCGCTGTCGGCTCTGTGTGGTCATTCAGCTGAGATGCGGGGCCGCTCTCGGGCTGGTCCGTCTTCAGCCTCAGGAACGTGCAGTCTGTCTCTGTTCTGCTGCCCGTTTCCGGGTTGGGCTCCAGGAGTGTGGTCTCCAGGGTCAGACGAGTGGCCTTCTCAGAGCCCTGACCCTTGAGCGCGTTTCCTGGGCTGCCTGGTCTGGGGGCTGGAGGATGCCATCACCGATGCGGGTCTGGAGAGGGGAGCGGGCCCTTCCCTGGGCCCCAGCTGCTCCCCACCCGCCCCTACAGCCTCAGCTTCCAGGTCCACAGCTCACTGAGTGCCTTCCTGCCCCCCTCCGCCCCCCAGGAACCCCAGCCCTCTTGCCCCTCCTCCAGGTGGGGCTGACCAGGCTCCCTAGCCTGTGTGTCCTGGCCTTCCAGAGCCTTCCATGGCCCCATATGTGGGGGGAATTTGTGCACCTCCTGGACCGTTAGCATTTTTAAATGACTTGAGACCAGCACAGAGTTGTCAAGTCTATATTTTCTCCACATTGACAGTCGCCAGCTTTTGTATTTTGCCAAGTAAGGACATTAAAAAAAAAAGTACGCTACCATCCACTATTGCCATCATATTAAAAAAAAAGATATTTCAGTATTCCTGAAGTAGGCGGGACCTGATCTCAGGAGAGAGGACAGTCTTTCAAATTGAATAAATACAGCTTCATGAGAACCTCACAAGGATGAGCCTGTTTTTCTCATCTTGCGTGAGACAGGTGTGGGCTTTGTCATTTCTGTCAGCCACCGTGAGTGGCTCTGTCCCGCCCCCCAGCACGGGCTCCCAGACTGGCCGAGATGGCCGGGGGGTGAAGGTGAGGCTCATTGGTGTCAGCCCAGAGCACTGCTGGGACCTCCCGGCAGGAGTAGCTGAATGAATGGACGGTCCTTCCAGGAGCCTCGAGCATGGCTTCACCTCCCTGCTGGACGCCCTCCAGCTCTGCTCATCTTTTCTGAAATTGTTTTGGCTACTTCTGATTGGTTGTATTTCAACATAAATTTCGGAGTCAGCTTGTCCTTTTCTGTTTTTTGAAGCTTGCTCTAATTTCATATGGGGTCACAGTGATTCTGCAGACCCATTTAAAGAGAACTGACGCCTTAGGGATCCTGAGTCTTCCTGGCCAATGAACGTGGTCGGCTTTTGTCTCATTTACATGTTTTGTTTTTTCCAGCAGTTCCTTGTAGGTTTTAGTGCACTGGTCTTGCATGTATTTTGTTAAATTTATAGTAATGATTTCATATGTGTATATTTTAAAATTAATTAATTAATTTATTTATTTTTGGCCGTGTTGGGCCTTCATTGCTGTGTGCGGGCTTTCTCTAGTTGTGGTGAGTGGGGGCTACTCTTCATTGTGGTGTGCAGGCTTCTCATTGCGGTGGCTTCTCTTGTTGTGGAGCCTGGGCTCTAGGTGCATGGGCTTCAGTAGTTGTGGCACTCGGGCTCAGTAGTTATGTCTCACGGTCTCCAGAGCACAGGCTCAGTAGTTGTAGCTAATGGGCTTAGTTGCTCCGTGTCATGTGGGATCTTCCCAGACCAGGGATCGAACCCGTGTCCCCTGTATTGACAGGTGAATTCTTAACCACTGTGCCACCAGGGAAATCCCTATATTTTTATACTATTGTATGAGGTATTGTTGCTTAAATTTCATTTCCCATTTTTGGTACCGGTGCATGGAAATACAGCTGATTCTGTTTATTGCCTGTGCCCTGTGCACTCGTTAGATTCCATATTCCCTAGGATTTTTCTACATAAATGAACCTGTCGTCTGTGACAGAGACTCTTCCACTTCTTTGTTTTAAATCTCTGTGCTGCTTACCTCTTTTGTCCCATTACAGTGTTGTAACCGTGTGCTTTTATAGTTAGAGTGTCATAAACCTATAAAGTTCCACATGGAGGTAGGCAGTCCTGGAAGTGTATGCCTCTGCTGGTGCCCGTTCAGGGGCAGCCACCCGCCTCTCCTGGCAGTGACAGGATGCTGCTTTGACTTTACAGTCTCTCTTCATCAAGTTGATCACGTTCCCTTCTCTCTTCTAGTTTTCTTAGAGCTTTTGTCATGAATTCTTGTTGAATTTTGTCGGATGCTTTTTCTGCATAGTTTACTGAGATGATTTTCTCCCTTTTAAATTTGTTCTGTTAGTATGAGGATCACATTAATTGATTTTGGATGTCAGACCAACCTTGCATTCCTTGGAAGATGTTATCCTTTTTGTATGTGGATGGACTCAAGTTTCTAATATTTTGTTCAGGATTTTTGCTACTCTGTTATGTGACTTTTGCTGCTCTTTGCTTTTAGATTCTTTGTTTAGGTTTTGGTATCAGGGTAATGCTGGCCGCGTAAAATGTAAGCGTCCCTTCTTGTCTGTTTTCTGGAAGACTTCTATAGTATTGATATTACTTCTTCTTTAAATATTTGATGGTGAAGTCGTCTGTATTTGTAGGAATGTTTTCGAGAACAAATTTAATTCCTTCAGTAGGTGTAGAGCTGTTTAGGTTTTCTGTTTCTTCCTGAGTCAGCTTTGATAATTCTTGTCTTTCAAGGAATTTTTCTTTTTCATCTTAGCTGTCAAATGTATTGGCATTTGGGATTCATAATATTTCCTTATCTGGTGGGAGATGTGACGAGGAGGGAGGGCTCTGTGGCACCAGCGGCCACGTGACCAAATCCCGAGGGGAAACACGGTGTGTGTCCCTGCTGTTTCCTGTGGCCTCCGGGCGACCTGGGAGGAAAGGGTCCCCGCACCGCGTCCTCAGCCCGTGCCCCCTTAGGCTGGTGCAGGGTCTCCTTCCTATGCCATCCCCGTCCCCCTTTCTGCATGCCGCAGCTCCGTGTGACCCAGGGGCCAGCGTTGGGGCCTGGGGCCTGCCCGTGCCTCCCGGGGCATCCACCTCGGCAGACGGCACCCGGCTCCATCGGTGGCCTGTCCAGAGCTTCCCATGTCCAGCCAGGGGTGGCCTGGTGCCCACGCCCGCTGCTGCCACGTGGGGGTCCCATAGGGGGCAAAGAGGGGCATCTGCACTGCAGCTTGAAGGTGGGGAGGGTCTCTGGTGTCTGCGCCCCACAGCCAGGCCAGGGCCCTTCCCTCACTTGGGCCTGTGAGCACGCAGGAGGCCTGAGGACAGGATCTGCCCCGTGTCACTCCATCCACAGGGGCAGTGGTCAGCCCTAGGTGGTGAGGGGCTGGTCTTTTCAGCACCTTCAAGGTCATACTCAGAATCATAAACCGAGGGGCTGGGAGAGGCCCTGGGCACGGCCTCCCCATGATCCTGGGTCTGGAGGTGGGAGTCTCACCGTGGCCCCCAGAGGCCTGGGAGAGGGCTGGGCTTTCCTCAGCGGTGGTCCCAGGGCCACCTGTGTGGCCACCATGCTTCCTGGGCCCCGACCAGTGCTGACCCCCAGCGGCCTTTCCACAGGGAGGGCTCATGGCTGGGGTCCCGGGGGTGCAGCTGCCGAGCCCGTGGCTTGAGTATGGGGTCCATGGGGGCGGGAGGTGAGGGTCCTGGTGACGCTGACCTGAGTGCACCATGTCATGTCATTTCCCCCCTCCCGTGTCCATCCCTCCCCGGGCCTGTCTTTGCGTCCTTCCTCCCGTCTGTTCCCTTTTCCTCTGCACGACTCCCCCTTTCCTGTGCACTTGCCTGTGCCTCCGCGAGCCCCCCACCTGCCGTGCTGCCCTCTGTGTCATCCCCCCTTTCTGCTGCCCGCCCCCTGGTCTTCTCTCCCCTCCACGCCCACTCCAGGCACACGGTGCAGCAGCAGACCAACCACGCGATTGCAGCCAGCACCAGTGCCCTGAAGCAGATGGCTGAGCTCCTGCGGGGCTGCTCCCGGGTATGTTCCCTGGGGGCCGGAGGGGGATGGGGCCCGGGGCGCGGGGTGGGGAGACAGATGCTGACCACGTGGCTGCTCGGGGCAGAGGTCGCGCGTTCCTCTGTTCACTGGGCCGCGGGCCGGGCAGCGGTGCAGGTGCTGTGGGCTCCCGGCCTCCTGGGCAGGAGTGCCCCGTCCCCCTGCCCTGCTCCACGTGCCCGTCACCCACCTGCCACCTCTACGTGTGCCCTTCCTGCCGCTGCACTCGCCGTCGGCCTCCTCAGCGTGGTCACGGCCACCGCATCCCAGGCCGCGGCCCCTTCACGGCCCCCATGTCCCCGCCGCCCCTCCCCACTGGCCTCTCCCGCACCCTCCAGCCCTGGCCGGCTGTCTGTTGTCCACACCCTACCTGCTCCCCCAGAGGCTGGGGGAGCCCAGAGCAGGCAGCGTTGTTCGGCCCTCGCGGGTTACAGAGCAGGGGCCTGTTTTCTTCAGTGAAGCCTGTTTGTTGCCCATTCGCTTACATGTGGCCCAGGGCTGCCAGCAGCTGCAGCGGCAGGGACCCGCCTCCGAGCCCTGAGCGCTGACGTGTGGCCCCTCGCGGAGAGGCCCTGCCTCTGGCGAGGAAGGCCCAGGCCCTGTGGGGAGCCCCGCGGGCGCCGCCCAGCGGTGGGCAGGCATGGCCCCCTGACACTGCTCAGCCCGGGCAAGCACAGAGCTCCCGCGGGGTGAGAGGAGTGTGTGTTCTGTTCGTCCGAGGTGCCCCGAGGTCCCTTTGGAGACAGAAAGCAGACGTGGTGGCCTGGGCCGGGGACTGCTCTCAGGAGGACACAGAGGGCTTTGGGGGCGATGGAAGTGTCCTAGAGCCAGGTGCTGGTGATGGTTGTACAACTGACGCTTACACTTAAGGCGAACTGTACACTCAACATAGATGGATTTTACCTAATAAAACAAAGCAGACCCAGCTCGAAAACCTGAGTTACACTCTGATTAAAAAAAAATGCACTTAAAAAAACGTCCTAGGATCGGGTCAGGTGCCCCCGCGTGGCGCGGGCAGGGTGCACCCGAGGTCTCAGGTGGAGGAAGTACTCAGAGCTTTGCCGGGAGTGGCGGGCACTGCTCTGCATGTGATGTAACAGTCACAGCCTGGTCGTCGGGACCAGAGGCAGGCGCCTGGTCCTGGCCTTCGCCCAGGGTTCACGCAGCACAGGGCAGCGTCTGCAGCGGTTCTGAGGCCTTAGTGTTCATGGGCCTGTTCACATGTGGCCTTGTGACGCGTGTCCCCAGCTCTGTGTATGTCACGAGGGCTGGAAAGCAGAGTTGACCCCCTTGGGAGTTCAGAGGGCTCACTTGTAGCCTAATGCATCCCTCCTCCTTTCCATCCACCCACCCACCAGCCCCCCTGTCTGTCCATCTGTCCCTCCATCCATTTACCTGCCCGTCCACTGACTTACCCAGCCATCTACCCACCCATCCATCCATCTGAGAACCAACAGACATTTATTGCACACCTACTCTGCCAGATGCCGGGAGAACACAAATGAGGTCCTGCGGGAGGACGTCTTGTCCAGGCGGGCAGCGTGGGTCACTGCTCTCGCAGGGAAGAAAGGCTGAGCCCATCACCTGGAGCTGGTGGTGGATCACGTGGGCTGCAGAGCTGGAGATGTTTTGCTCAAAATCACTAAATAGCCCCTTGGGCTCTTAGATCTGTCCTGGGGCATACATGTGGTGCCAATTATAAGAGCCTTACCTGGACACTGAAACAGACTCCACAGAGCTGCAGCCACACGGAACTGTGAGACCCAGACACTGCCAAGTGCCCTCGAAGGGCAGGTGTTGGAGAGCTGGTCTCCTGAAACGTGCCTGGCCTGCTGGTGCCCCGCGGCTCCTTCTCACCCATGGGCTTGCATGGGGTGCATGGGGTGCATGGTGGCAGTGAGGGCTGGGTTCTGGGACTTGAGACGCAGGGTCTGGGGGAGTGTCCAGGGCCCTCCTGGGCGCCGACAGGAGGTGCTGGGGGCAGGAGGGGACCAGGAGCCTGTGTCCGCGTCCTGGTCCAAGGACACTGGGACTGGCGTGGCTCCATTGGCCCTAGTGCTGTGTGGTGAGAGAGGTGGGGCTGTGGCTCCTGATGGCCTGGCGGTGCCAGGGTCCCGGGCTTGCTTGCCCGTTCCCTCGTTTGTCAGTATGCCTTGAGTGCTGGCTCTGTGCCGGGCGTCATCCTTGACACTGGGGTGCAGAGACGAACGAGAGATGAGGTCCCATTCCAGCAGGAGGACAGAGGCCGTGTGTGAGTGCTGAGGTGCTGGGGGCACGATGGATGGTTTGCCGACTGCAGTTCTGATGCTGGGGATGAGATGCAGCCTCACCACCCGTGTGACCTTGAACAGGCCACTTAGAACTTGTGCCCAAGATCTCCTGAGGTGTTAGGTGGGGATCGTAACACCTCTCACCCAAGTAGTTTGTTTTGGGGACCGGACAGGCATATCACGTTAGAGCAGCTGGCCCCGAGGTCAGTGTTGACGATGCCTGTGGTTTGGGTGGAGATGGTGTTCACGGTGATGCTGGCTGAGCCCGTGGAGCCCTTGCTGGTGTTTGAGGTGATGGAGATGACGCCACCGGGTGATGAAGATGGGGATGAACCCAGTTCTAATGGCAGAGGGGGTGGTGACGGCCGTGAGGCTGGAGATGGATGGATGGGGACGCTGTGGTGCAGGTGCCGCCAGGAGAGACGAGAGGGGCACAGGAGCATAGTGAACTGAAGCGCCCAGGGATGGAGGGGCCGTGGGGGCAAGATGAAGCCTCGGCAGCCTGTTGAAGCCCCTCCTTCCCCCCTCTTTGCAGCAGGAGCATCTTCAGCTGGACCGTCTGAAAACTCAGCTTTCAGATGCCATCCAGAGCTATGGAGTGGTGCAAAAGGTGAGGCCCCTGCAGGTCCCCTGAGCACCCACTCTGGGTCGGCCTGGTACCGTCCCATCCCCCAAAGCAGAGGAAGGGCCACCTTGCAGACATTGGATAATTGCCAGGACCTGGCTGGTGGGACCACAGCATGCGTGCAAGTGAGGGATGTTTACCTCTGGAGTGCTGCCCAAGAGGGTCCTCATGACAGCTCCCTGGGAGGTGGGAGAGCAGGTATCACCCATCCTTCCACACCCGCCCGAGTGTGTGGAAGGAAGCCATCTAGCAGATCATCCCACAAGCCCAGCCAAGCTCCCAGTTTTCCAGAGTCCTGGGGCAGCTGAAGGTGTGCTTTGCTGTTGGTCATCGTCCAGTACTTTGTGTTTATCTGACTGTTTCTTCTCTTTTCCCCACCTTTTCTGTTCTTCCTGTCTCCCTTTTCTTGTACTTTATCCAACAGAAAATTGCAGAAAAGTCCAGAGCACTGCTTCCCACAGCACAGAGGGTTGGAAAGCAGCAGGTGGGTGCTGAGTATTTTCCCTGGTCAGTGGGCGTTAGAGGACAGCATAGAATCCAGTGCCACTGGAGCTCCAGGGAAGGGCAGGGAGGACCAAGGTCCTACCGTATAGCACAGAGAACTATAGTCAATATCGTATGAGAAACCATAATGGAAAAGAATATAAAAAATAATGTATGCATGTATAACTGAATCACTTTGCTGTACAGCAGAAGTTAACACACTATTGTAAATCAACTATACTTCAATAAAAATGTAGATAAAATAAATAAAATTAAATAATGAATTAAATATCCTTAAAACAGAAAAAGAAATTGACATTTTACCCTCAGGTCTCTGGCATGGGTTTGATACAGGGAAGTGGCTGCTGACAGTTCCATCTACTGTACAGGACCAACTTGTATTAGACCAACGATCCTGTGAGTAGGAATGATAGAAAATCCAGTAAAGAGTGTAATTGGAGTCCTAGATGAACAGGGGGGAGAGAGAATGGACAGAAACAATATTTGAAGAGACAATGGTTGAGAATTTTCCAAAACTGTCCAAATACTTCAAGCCACAGATTGAAGAAGCTCTATGATGAATAGGATAAAGTTATCCTGTTTCTTAAAACTACGCTTAGTCACAACATAATAAAGACTTGAAAACCAAAGACAAAAATAAAATCTTAAAAGCAGATTAAAGCCAGAAAAAAAATCTTAGATGCCCAAGAAAAAGTCACATTATTTTTTAAAAAGCAATGACACTTACACTTGACTTTTTAAAAGAAACAGTGGAAACCAGAGGACAGTTGAAAGAAAATAACTACCAACCTGGAATTCTACATCTGGTGAAAATACTTTTCAGAAGTAAAGGTGAAATGAAAACATATTTAGAGAAGCAAAAACTGAGAGAATTCATCAACAAAACTCTCTAAAAGTAGAAAAAGGAAGACAATCCCAGATGGAAGCATAGTAACGGAGGAAGGAATTATGGGCACTGAAAACAATAAAATGTGGATACACCCAAATTCATGTTGACTGTTGCGTAATAATAATAATGACTTGTGAGGTTTAAGATATGGGGCAAATACAAGTACTTGTACAACGACAGCACCGGGACATAAAGGAGGCCATGGTGTCGAGGTGTCGCAATGTCCGTGCGTCATCAGAGAAGAGACAAGAATACCAACGTAAGGCAGGCTGTCATAACCCAAGGGTGCATATTTCACTGTAGGTAATACTAAAAGGACAACACAAGAATAGACGCTGTAACGTACATTAATAGAGAGGTACCCATGAAATAATAAATGATTAAGTTAAAAGCAAAAAAACCCGAAATCAACACAAAACAGGAAAATAGGAAATAAATTGTAAGATGGTTGATTGATACCACTTATGCTAAGCTAAAGTGGACTAACCCTTCCAATTAAAAGGCACAGATGGTCAGACTTGGTTAAAAGAAAAAAACTGTGTAGTGCTTAGAAGAGTCAAACCTTAAATATAAATCCAGAAAAACGTTGAACGTAAAACTACGGAAAAAAAGCTATATCGTGCAACCAAAAGCTAAAGAAAGCTGGTATAGCCATATTAATATCAGAATAAGTAGACTTCACATGAAGAATTCTTAGTGGGCATACAGAGGTATATTTTGTAAGGATAAAAAGTGAATTCAAATGGAAGACATAATTTTAAATTTATATGTACCTAACAATATATCCTCAAACATAGAAATATAAAGCAAAACTGATAGTAGTAAGAGGAAAGCGAGTAAATCCACGGTCATAGTTGGGAAGTATGACACACCACTCCAAATGACTAATAAAATAAATTGAAAAAATTCAGTAAAGACATAAAATATTGAAGCAATAATACTAATTAATACACTGACCTAACTGATATTTATGACACTAGGAGAATATACACACAGTGCACATGCTGGATGGTAAAGCAAGTCTCAGCAGATTCTAAATGACTGACATGATACTGAATACGTTCTCTAACCAGAGTGCAATTAAACTAGAATCTGGTAACAAAATTCTCAACACCAGGGGTTGAGAATGTAAATAATATAATTTGAAATAACCCATGGATCAAAGAAGAAACCCTAGTAGAAATTAGAAATAATCTTGAACTGAACAAAAATAAAAATGCAACAAATCAAAGCTTACGGGTTGCAACTAAAGCAGTGCTTAGAGGGAAGTTCATAGCTTTAAATACATATATTAGAAAAGAAGCACGTGTGAAAATTAGTGATCTAATTCTCAATCTCAAATGGCTAGAAAAACAACAAAAACTTAAATCCAAAGAAAATATGTAGGAAAAAGCAGAAACCAATGAAAAATAAAATAGATGTACAATAGACAAATTCAACAAAGCCAAAGATTGGTTCTTTAGAATGATTAATAAAATTGTTAAATCCTACAAGATTAATCAAGATACAGAGAGAAAATATAAATTACTAGTATCAGTAATGAAAATGGCTGTATCATTATAGCTTCTAAAAACTAAAAAAATAAGTAATAAGATACCATTAGCAACTTCATGCCGATAAATTTGACAACTTATATGAAATACAAGTTTTTAAAGAAAAATGTAACCTCCCAGGATGTGTAAAAAATCTGGAAAGTCCAGTATTTATTAAAGAAATGAAATCCATAATCAACAAACATCCTAGGGCTTCCCTGGTGGCGCAGTGGTTGAGAGTCCGCCTGCCGATGCAGGGGACGCGGGTTCGTGCCCCGGTCCGGGAAGATCCCACGTGCCGCGGAGCGGCTGGGCCTGTGAGCCATGGCCGCTGAGCCTGCGCGTCCGGAGCCTGTGCTCCGCAACGGGAGAGGCCACAACAGTGAGAGGCCCAAATACCGCAAAAAAAAAAAAAAATCCTAGCAATAAAACTTCAGACTAGGTGGCTTTACTGATGAATTCTCCCAAATATTTGAGGAATAAATAATACCAGTTTACACAAACTCCTATATAGAATATAAAAAGAGGGTGTACATCCCACCTCGCTTTATGAGGCTAGTAAATGGAAAATAACGTGCTGTCTCATGAGCATCGAAGCAAAAATCCTAACCAAAATGTTAATAAGCTAAGTCTAGCAATATATGTAAAGGTAATACCTCGTTATAAAGTGGGATTTATTCTACGGATGCAAGGGTGGTTTACATTCAGAAATAATCAGAATAATTTACCACGTTAATTCAGTAAGAAAGAAAATCTATTTGATCATCTCAATAGAGACGGAAGAGCATTTGGTAAAATTCAGTACCCACTTAGGGGGACCCAAAACTTTCCGCAAACTAGGAGTAGATAGGAATGCCTTTAATCTGATAAAGGGTATCTTCGAAAGTCTAACAGTCAGCAGCACACTCACTGGTGAGATATTAAAATCTTTTCTCCTGAGAGTGAGGAGGAGACATGGTGTCCAGTGTTACTGCCTTCTATTCTCCATTGCACTGAGGGCATATCCAGTGCAATAAGAGATGAAAAAGAAATAAAAGATTTAAAATTGGGAAGGTTTAAAACCCCTTCACAGACAACATGATTGTGTAACTAGAAAATGTGAATGAATCTGATGAAACTTAGAGTTCGTAAGTGAATGTAACAGGATTTCTGTTACCATGTCAGTATGCAAGAAAACATTGTGTGTGCCAGCAAAAGACAATTTGGAAATGATACTTAAAAAGTGATACCATTTGTAATAGCATCCAAACTAGGAAGACATCTATGACCAGTTGTTTAAGCTTCTTTATAGAAAACTGTAAAACATTACTGAGAAATTACAGAAGATTAACTAATGGAGGGGTACACCATATTTGTAGATTGGGAAATTTGATGTACAAAGATGTCAGTTCTCACCAAGTGGTTCTGTAGGTTCAGTACAATCCAAATAAAAATCCTAGCAGGTTTTGAATATGTGTTTGTATATGATGTGTGTGTAGATTGTCAAACTGATCATAAAATCTATATGGAAATATAAAGACCCCTGAATAATGAAGTCAATTTTGAAGAACAGAACTGGAGGATTTACATTCCCAGGTATCAGAACACAATATAAAGCAATAGAGATTGGAACAGTGTGGTATTTGTTGAAGGCTAAGCAAACAGACCAGTGGGATCAGAGTTGCTTATAGATGCAGACTCACACATACGTGATTACCTGGTTTGTGGGAGGTGCACTGCTATGCAGTGGGAGACACAGGATTTGCACAGGACTTGATGCTGATTGGCTGATGGTTGAGCTGGGAAAGGTCCTGTTGAGCACACGGCAAGTACAGGTCCGAACACCCCGCCCACTTCATCTCGGTGTCGGAGTGACTGAGGCGCAGTGTGCAGGGCAGGATGTCCACACGAGGCGACAGGCCGGCTCAGGCTGTGAGTGCCCTCTCAGTCAGGAAGTGCTGTGGGCCCAGGGCCATCGCCGTGTGGCTGGGAGGGGGCTGGAGCACCGCTGGCACAAGGCTGCCACCCCCAACAGATCCTTCACCCCGGTTCACCCAGGCTCAGAACACTTCCCTGGATTACAGCTCTAAATGTGAATGGTAAGGCAGTGAAGCTTCCAGAGGCTCCCATAGGAGGCTATCTTCCTCCCACACAGATGAAAATGTACTTACTATAAAGAAAAAGTGATAAACTTGACTTTGTTACAGTCTGTACAACCCTCAGAGAGTGAAGAGGTGACCCACAGAGTGAGAGAAGGCATTTGCACATCACGCATCTGAAAGGACTTCATAATATGTAAAGATCTCTTACAAATCAGTAGGAAAAAGGCAGACAACTCAATTCAAAAACATAAAAGGGCAAACACCTTGGGCATGCACGTTGAAAAGGGACGTCGGAATGGCTGGTAAGCACATGGGTGTGTGCTCAGCATGTGTCATTAGAAGCAGGCAAAGTTAACCCACGATGCTCCATCTCTGCACACCTCACACCCACCAACACAACTAAAAACAAATGAAAACGCAGGAGCGTGCCGAGTGCCGGCAAGGCTGTGGGGCAGCCGGAGACCTTGCACAGTAGACGGGAGTGTGAATGGTGCCCCCTCTCTGGTAGCTGAACGCACCTGTGGAGTGAAACGTCCTGTCTGTGGCCTTGCAGCTCCACCTCAAGTGTATACCCAGTGAAAAGTCACATAGAAGAACGCTGAGCGCACGTGACATGCAGCAGCACACACCTGGGGGAGAGCCAGCCTGCGGTGGGATGGACAGAGCATTTGTGCTGAGTCCGTAAATGGGAGACTCTGGCAGCAGAAGGGTTGTGCTGTGGCCAGCAAGACCCCGGTGACATCTCGGACACATGCTGAGCCCAAAGGGGATAGAGGTCAAAACCGGACCAAACCAACGGGCAGGGTTAGAAGCCCCTACCCTTGGTAGGGGACAGCATAATGAGTAGGAGGCTGGAATGTATGTATCTTGACCCGGAAGTCTTTCTTTTGTTACAGTTCGCAGACCGATCCATCTACACTTGTGATTTGTGCATTCAACTACTGATGTCCTATTTCAGTAGAGTTTTTCTTAAAGAGAAAGACAGTGGTCAACAGTGCTTCTGAGAAGATATGAAAGATTAGATTATTTCCAGGAATTTTGCAAGCTGTAGTTGATGAGGTGACATACTGCAGGATTCAGCCCGGGGATGTTGCCGCACTGATGCTCTGGACTTCGGGGCCGCCATCTGCGGACCGGTGGTCCTGGTCCTGGCAGGAGCAGTGGTGGCTGCTGCCTGCCGGCTCTCCTCTGAGCTGAGTGCCGGGTGTGGCTGTGAGCAGGGGCAGGTTGGCTTCTCTGGAGTCGGCCTTCTTGGCTGTGGTCGGCCGCAGCCTCAGCTGGGTCCTGGGTCAGTCTCCTACTCAGGCCTAGGCAGTGGGCAGCCCCCAGGTGCTTCTGGGCCGGCCTCTGTCCCAAGGCAGGGCTGTGCCTGTCCAGCGCTGGGAACACTCCGAAGTCTGCATCGCCGTCGCCAGCTCGGTGTGGGTTCACCAGAGCCCCATGCTCCCGGCAGCAGCAGTAAAGACTGCCTCACCTTCACGTCTGCTGGGAAGTACCCTAGTCGTGGTCCCCGCCAGGCGCAGGGCAGGTTGGCCCTGCCCCTGGGCCCCAGCGCCTTAATATGGGGCCAGGGAAGGATTGTTACAGTCACGCCTGTTCTGTGTCCTGGGTTTTACTGAGCCTCCAGAGACTTCAGCTAACACACACACGGCCTTTTGCTATTTGGAGAAGTGGATGGCCAGCCTCGGGCTACTACACAGAAGCTGTGTTTCCCAAGTGTGTGACCAGCTCTCGTTCTGACGCTTGCCCTCCTGCCAGGGTCACGGACTTCCCATGCAGAGCCCTGGGCCGGAGTTGGGGAGACAGTGGCCCGTTTCCCAGAGCCCGTGAGAGCCCTGCTCACTGGCCCTGGGGGGGTGCCACGTTGGGCCCCTGCCACGCGCCCTCCTGGCCTCCCTGAACCCCCATCGGCCTCCATCTCTTCTCACAGGAAACCGCTGGGCCCACCCCCCAGCAGTCACGTTGGATTGTGGGCTTCTAATGGCCGTGTCGGAACGGAACCCAAGCCCTGGGCCTTGGAGCGAAGAGAAAGCCGCCTTTGTTGGCTGCCCCGCAAGCTGGAAAACCATCACACGGCTATCCCCTGCGCTGCATGCGGCCCCAGCGCCCGCCCTGCCAGCAAATCCTAATCCTGGCTTCAGAGCTCAAGATCCAAATTGAGGCTTTGTGAGGAGAATAAAGGGTGCTTTCTGATCCTTACAGGAGGGGGGCTGTGGCAGGATCAGCCCTCTCTCCCTCCCTGGTCCCTTGTCCTGAGCCACTTGGGGAGGGCGGCCGGTACCTGTGGAGGCCAGGCGCTGTACCCACGCCTGCAGGGAGGCCGGCACCCTTTGCTTTGGCTTTCTGGAGCTTCCATGGAAACCCAGACTCCAGGAGGCTTCACGTGACGCCCGTAGTGTCACTTCTGCACCGTAGTGTCTGACTCACTTTCAGCTGGTCCGTGGTGCTCACTGCAGGCTGTGCCCCGGTGCTCCTGCCCACCCCCGCTGGTCAGGCTGTGCTTTACAGCAGAGCTGCAGTGGGCGTGCCCACGTCTCGGGCCCTGGGTGCGCCGTACAGGGCTCTTCCCATGGGGCCTATTAGATTTGCCAGGGAGGCCTTTAGAAGCCCCTGTCTAGGCGGTGCCCCAGGCCAATGGAATCGGGTGGGTGGGGGGCAGGCATCAGTGCAGCTCAGGGCTGGGTGTCCTGTTCTGGAGCAGCCACTGCTGGGAGGGGTGCACCGTTGGGGTCCCCCGCAGGCACACGTGTCCTGTGCCCTGTAACTCACTTGCCCGGGGATGGCCGGCCCTGCATGGCTCCTGACCTGGGCTTTCCATTGGCATCTCGTTTTCACGTGTGCTCGCTGGTCAGTGCCTCGCCTTCATCCCAGTCACTTCTTTATGTGACTCTGGGACATGGGTGGTATCAGCCCCGTCTTAGGGAAGCGAAGGCTGAGGTTGGAGAAGTTAAGGAACTCGGCAGGATCACACACCTAGTAAGCGGCAGAGCTGAGCTTTCTCGGTCCCCTCCCCGCCTTGGACTGAGGGCGTGGGATCAGCGAGGGGGACCAGATGCCGTGCCTCCTGCTGGGAGTGAGGGGTGTGCTGGGCAGCATGGGGAAGGGACGGGACGGGGGTGCAGACAGCACAGGTGCTGTGTGGAGAACACAGGCCACAGGCCTTGGGCATGGGTCACTCTTCCTGTTCTGTGGAGGAGAACGCTGAGGCCCTGAGAGTGTGCCGCTGGCCCGATGGTGCCAGTGCTGGGCCGGAACCTGACTTGGCTTTGCAGCCTAGGCGGGGCCTGGGAGACGCAGAAGGGGGGCGGTGGAGGCGCGCGGCCTGGCGCAGGGCCAGCCCCCGCCCCGCTCCTGCCCGCCTGGCACTGCTCACTTCCTCCCGCCCACACCGGGAAGGGGAGGTGGTGATTGCCGCCTTGGATGAGGAGCGCCCGTCAGCAGAATTTTTAGATCTTTTATTTTGTATTCATGTATCCACGTATTTATTTATTTAAAGGTCTTTGCTGATTCCGGGGATGAGGTGCTGCGTGTATCGGTGTGGTCTGTAGGGAGAGTGCCAACTTTGGGAGGAGGACGGGGTGTGTGCGGACCCGTCACCCTGTAACCGAGGGGAGTGTGCCCACCCTGCGGGGCCGCGAGCAGAGGAAAGGGTGGCATCCGGTGTGTCCCCTTTCCTAGGCGCAGTCACACATGTGGCTTTCCAGCGCCTTGCGCCCGCCTGTACTGGCGTTTGTCCAAATGCCTCAAGGTTCTTGTTTCTGCCATTTGCTGCTTTTGGTGCCCAGATGAGTAGGTGTGGGCAGTGTCCATCCGCTCCACTGCACCGCAGGCCAGGCCTACAGCGGCCATCATGGGCCCAAAAGTGCAGGAAAGAATGTGGACACTAGACTGTGTTCTCTTCCTGCTGACCTGCGGGGCCTCCTGTAGGCGGTGTGGCAGGGCCCGCAGGGAGCAGGGTCTGCTGGGAGGACAGGCACAGAGACCATGCTGTGGAGCCGAGTGGACCCCTAGACTGCCCCCCAACATACACACCCAGAGTCACTTCTTTGGTGTCAGTGTGGCCAGGACTCTGCCATGTGACCCTGAGCTGCACAGGGCATGGGAAGGTGGTCTTCATTGGGGGCAGACATCAGGGGCCTATAACAAAGGGGGAGCAGAAAATAGGCACGTGGCAGCCTCTGCAGCCTCCTTCCAAGGTGACCGACGCCAAGTGTCCTGGGGACGTGGCAGAGGGCCGTTCCGTGGGCGACGGCAGTCCTGTTTCAACCCCGTCCCCGCTGCCCAGACACCTGTAGGAGGGGCTCAAGAACAGCGGCAGCCGTCCCCACGTCTGTCTGTGTGCCCAGCACTGACCTCTGCCTCCAGGACAGTGTGTCCCCGGGCCAGGAGGAGGGCGTGTGGTCAGCATTGTGCCGGCACCGTCCTCTCTCCTGGTCTGTGGTTCTCGCCCTGGAGCTCCCTGTGCCGGGTGGGAGCCTGGAGCCCTGCTCCACTTCCTGGCTCTTCTGGGTTCCTCGGCCTCTCGGCCTCTGTGGCCTCACCTGTAAAGTGGGCTCCAGCTGCTCCCTGCCAGGATGTCGGGAGCATCAGAGACAGCGGCTCCAAGGAGCTTCGACACACGTGGGAGGTGAGGGGCACTGGTGGGCAGGCTGCCCTCCTGGGGCTCTGCCCGTCCTCTGTGCCTTCTCCTCTTGCCCTGGTCATCACAACAGGCCTGGGGGAGCGGGGCTGGGGGGAGTGTGTGTGCCGTTATCTGTCTTCCTGGGGGTGGTGCCGTGGGGTGCAGGTCAGTAGTCTGTTGCTGACCGTTTGCAGGTAAATTGGAAGCATTGTTCGTGTGAAGCCACGGCTCTGGGAGGAGGGGCATCCCCGGCTCCTGCTGTCTCTGCGGGGGTTGGGTAGGCGCAGCCCCCCCTTGGCACCCCACTCCCCACTCGGGACTGGCACCTCAGGGGTGGATGTCAGCTCACTTGTACCCAGGTTGTCCCATCAGGGAACAGGTAGAATTCATTAAAGGGAGAAGCTACTAGTTTGTTGAATTTGAAAATTTGGTGAATTAAAGAAATCAGTAAAGGATAAGACAACTTGAAAACCCCCCTCAGGCTTTCCTTCCCCGTGATCTGGTCCCAGCTGGGGCGGGTCTGTGACCTACTGGGTGACGTCCATGCTTCGGTTTCCACGGCCCCTGCCTGGCAGCTGCACTTGGTCTGTAACCTGCTCTGGGACGGGCTTTCGGGGGGGCCACAGCCCCCAGATGAAAAACTGTGGTTTGTGTGCATGTAGGGACATTTTCTGGGGGCTCACGAAGAGGCCTATGACCCCTCAAGAGCTGGGAACGTGGCGGCTGTGCTCTGCAGGGTCTTCTGTGTGGCCCTGGCTCTGGGGGGCTGTGGGGTCCTGCCAAGTGCTCCCCGCAGCCAGGCCTGGGACGGCCACAGGGCCCGGTGTCTGCCCACCATCTACGGCAGCCCCAGCACCCGGGACCCTGTGGGGATGTCCCTCGAGTGACAGGGTGGAGCCTGCCCCCCCGCCCCTTCAGGGCTGCAGGCTGGGGGCTCCTGGGTGCCTTCTGAGAGCTCGGCCTGGTGGCAGTGAGCTGTGCGTGTGGGTAACCTTGGTCTGTGTCTCGGCAGAGTCCCCAGGCCCCATTTGCCGAGCTGTCCGAGGATGAGAAGATCTTTAATGGGGGCGACGGCGTGTGGCAGGCCCAGGGGCAGGCGCTGCTTCCGGAGATCACCGAGGAGGACCTGGAGGCCATCCGGCTGCGAGAGGAAGCAATCCTGCAGATCGAGGTGCGGGCTGGCGTGTGCACGCGTGCGTGCGTGTGTGTGTGCCCATGGGTGTCCCTGGCTCCCGGCCATGGCAGCTCTCGGCACTTCAGCAGTGGAGCCTGGGCTGGCCCTGTGCTGGTGCCACTGCTCTGTGACCAGCAGACTGAGACCTGCCCCCTGCCCAAGCCCAGAGGGGCTGGACCTGGGCTCCCAGGGCATTGCCTGAGCTTGGCCACCTGGGCTGCCCGGTGGAGAGGGGGAGTCCAGGGAACCCAACAGAGTCTCACTCTGTGTCTCATTGCCCCGCCCCCCACGTTTTCCTAGTGGGCTCAGCCCTCTGGCCTGGAGCCCAGTGCCTGTGCCCGGGTGGTATGTGCCAGTCTCCATGGCTGCTTCCTTCACTGCACACTTAGGTTTCCAGGAAGCCATTTCGCTCTGATGAGGCCATTCCGTGCCCAGAGCAGTTAGTTCCAGTGGATAGTTTTTGAGTGGTTGAGTGAACTGCCGAGAGAACTGAACCTGTAATTTGGGGCGGCTGCCAGCAGGTGGCGGTGGTGTTGTCAGGGTCCGGCCATGGGGTGTGGGGTGCTGCTAGTTCTTGGTTCTCAAGTTTGCATGTGTGTAATACGTGCTGCCAGATGTTTTGCTGGCCACGGATGACCTGCGACACTGCCAGAGGTGTGCAGTTCCCTGAGATGGGCCTGTGGGAGCAGGTGCCTGAGTGGGTGTGCCAGTATGTGGGTGGATGTGCAGGGGCAGGTGTGCCAGTGAGTGTGCGAGGGGATCTCCTGATGTGGGAAGTGCATGTAGAATGTAGCCGTTGGGCTGCCTGGTTCTCTTGGTGGTGGAGCCTGAGCCTCTGAGTGTGTGTTCCCTCCTCCCTCTGGGCCTCGGTTTTGCCTGCTGGCGGAGGAGTTGGGGGGCCTGCCTGCCCCAAAGCTCTCAGGAGCTGGGTTTCTGGAACAAAATTTCCCTAAAAGCAGATTCTTTTAGAAAAACAGAGACTTGGGCAAGTTGGTAAACTGAGTCACTGGTCCAGGCCCTGTCACCATGTCTGCAACGAGCAGGTCCTACACTCTTGAAGGAGGTGGACACCCCCCTGAGAGGCGGGGTTCGGCCCCCTTCCTTCTGCCCACCCTGCACTTTGGCCTGGTGGAGGAATGCTTGTTTCTTCAAGCCCCCGTCAGAGGACCTGCCTCAGCGGACCGCCTCCCCCCACCAGACCTCACTGCCCAGAGAGGAAGACGGCCACACGGGGGCCGTGCCTCGGAAGGCAGGCCTCTCCCTCTTGCCGAGATGGTCCAGAAAGGACCAGACACACAGAGATGTTTTTATCCCGCTGTTGGCACAGTGAGACCTGCTTTCCCAGAGAAGCTGAGAACAAATCAGGAGCCATCGCCCCGACAACTCCGGGTGCCGGCAGGCCTGAGCGGAGAGGGACCCGCTTCTTCCTGCAGCTCGAGAGCTGAAGCCCTCTTAGGGAGAGCCCCTGACAGCCCCTCGGGCACACCCGGGGGTCTGGACCGCCTGTATGAGGTGGGATGAAGCGGCTGCTTAGGACGGACGGACTTGGCCTTGGCCTGGCACATAGGGAGGAGAGGTGCAGGCTCCCCAGCAGGGCTCAGGACCTGAGGACATGGGTGGGGTGAGGGCTGCCCCCCAGGAAATGCTGGGAGCTCCTGAGCAGGTGGGCGCTCCACTCTGAGGGCAGAGCCCCAGGAGGTCGTGGGGTTTGCTCAGGGGGTCAGCCAGTGCTTTGGACAGCCTCTCGTGGCCGCCAGGTTGAGGTGGGGGCCAGATGCACAGCTCTGTGCCCACGCGGAGGCCCCCAGGTGGGGTTCAGGGCAGCAGAGGCCCAGGTACCGCCAGCCCCTCCTCGTGTGGGTGGTGAGTACAGGCAGGGGGTGGGCTTTACCGGGGGTGAGGGGGCCCCATGTGGAGGCCACTGCTGTCATTCAGCCAAGATGGAGGGGCACGGGCTGGTGGGAGAGGAGTGGGTCTCTGGGCCGACTAGGACCTTGGTTGATGCAGGGCCGGCCTGAATTCAATGTCTTGTCTGTGGCCCTCAGAGCCAGGCTGGAGCTTCCTGGGGGGCCATGGGCGGGACCTGAGGCCAGCCTCACTGATTTGCTTGTTTCCTCATCTGCAGCGTGGGTGACGTGGGTACGAAGCAGGTGCTGGCCAGAGGGTGATGGCGTGGGACGGGGAGTCAGCATCACTGGTCCTGGGCACCGCACCTCCCTGCATCCCTCCCTCCCTGCATCCCTCCCTCCCTGCATCCCTCCCTCCCTGCATCCCTCCCTCCCTGCATCCTTCCCTCCCTGCATCCTTCACTCCCTGCATCCCTCCCTCCCTGCATCCTTCCCTCCCTCCCTCCCTGCATCTCTCCCTCCCTCCCTCCCTCTCCCACTTCGGGGTCTTTGGAAGTGGGAAAGACAAATGCAAATTGTCATTAGCGTTTAGAAAGCCCTCCCCCAGGTTTGCAGCTGTCCTGGTGACAGCACGTCTCTAACAGGACTTGTCGGGAAGGTGCCTAGACTCAGTCTGGGCAGCAGAGACTGGTCTGACTGGTCTAAGTGCAGGTGGGCGGCCCCCGGCCCCCTCCAGGGACGGCCAGAACCCCCGCTGCTTAGGTTTCTTGGGGCTTGTTTGTCCAGATCTGCAGGGCCTGCTGGGGGCTGGGCTGTGGTGAGTGGGCCAGTGCTCTGGGAAGGGGACTGTGGGAACAGCCTCAGGAAGACACACGTGGCATTTCTCACCTTGGCAGGCTGAAGACTGGTTCCGTGTGGTAACTCCTTACCGCGCCCCCCCTACTGCCCCCACATTCCAGGGGGGCTTTTGGACTTGTCTGGGTTTATGCATTCACAGTGTTACTGCAGTGAGACCTGTGGTCCCAGGGAGCCCCTGTGAGGCCCTGTTCTGCCTTCAAGGACTTACCTAATAGGTGGGGGGTAGGGAGTGTGGACAGATGGGGAAACTGAGGCCCAAAAGGTGGGATTAAAGTCACGACAACAGGTTAATCACATCCGATTCCTTCATAATCTTCTCTTTTCTGCTTTCTGGCCCATGATGGGCATTTTCGGGGTGGCTGCTGGGCACCAAGCGGCCTGGCGCTGCGGGTGTACAGCTGGTGGGTCCACTCAGTGTCTCTGTCCCTGCTCCCCTCCCCCTCCCCGAGTCACCTTACGGGACAAAATAAAGGGCCAGCCTGCGGTGCCTTTTCCTGGCTTTAGACCCAAGTCTCCACTAACTGGCTGGGTGACCTTGGGCCTGCCTCTCGCCTAGGTCATTTCATCTGTGAAATGGGTGGGTCGGGGTAGCCTCCCTCTCAGGGCCCTGCCATTTCAGATGGCCCATGGAGGGCTGTCGGGGGCTGACTGGCACCTTGGCTTGCTAGCCAGGGATCAGGTGGTGAGTGGGCAGGAGACTGAGGGCTGCCAGGGCCTCCCGCAGTGATTCCGGGCCCTTCCCTGGCTCAGTGGCCCCTGGACCTGCTCAGTTAGGTTTTGAGTGAGGGCATCCTGCCCTGGGGGCGCCGTAAAGACCTCCACCCAACCTCCTCGGGCAGCCCGTCCTCTGGCAGCACAGAATGTCCTTTAAGACCCTTTGGGGGCTCCCCATTTGTGGGCACGATGAGACGGCCCCCACTGCCCTCTTCCCTGTTACCCTGCAGACACCCCCCCCCGGGCCCCTGTGATGCCCAGAATGCGCCTCACCTGCTGCTGCTGTGGCTCCTGCCACCCGGAAGCCCCTTCCCAGATCCGGGTATTGCTGGCTGCCGCCCCTCCCCTGCTCTGCCCTCTGCCTGGAGCTTTAGAGGCGGCCCTGGCAATGGAGAGCTGCGTGCCTGCTGTTCCAGTAGCTGGCTCCCTGCCCCAAGGACGGCTGTGCTTGGCCTGCAGGCTCCCAGAGTGCAGGAGACCCCTCTGGACAGCCCCTTCCAGCCAGAGGAGCAGGGAGGCACCTCGTGGCTCCAGAGGGCGGAGGGGCTGATCACGAAGGGGAGCCACGCCAGCCCAGGGCACGTGTGTGCCCGGCACGTGCTCCCGTGGAGCCAGGATGTCGGTACCCGCTTCCCTACAGGCACGCCACACGGCTGGGACCCAGGTGGTCTGAGCCCTGGCTGCACCCAGGCGAGGCGCATCAGGAGGGCTGTGCCAGGCCGAGGGGAGCTCCGAGCATACAGGAGCCTGGTCTGCGGGGCGGGTCCCTCCGACGGGAGGGCACCTGTGGCACCGTCCACCCCCCGCCAACCCTTGGCTCCCCTCTCAGGCTCCTTCCCCCCGCCCTGTTTTGAAGGTGGCTGGTCTCTGGCTTCCCAGCTGAGGGCACCTCCCTGACACTGGTCCCAGGTGGGTCAGGCCTCAGGGGCCCCAAACCTCCCAGGACCCTGAGGGTTGGGGAGGGGTGCTGCTGGGGCAGAGGTGGCAGCTCGCAGCCTCCTGGCCAGTGGCCCTGCCTGGAACAGAGAGGAGAGGGAACGTCCGTCTCGTTATGGAGTGTGAGCTGTACGTGGGTTCAGGCAGCGGCGTGAGGCTGGGAGTGGGCAGGCAGCGGCGGATCGGTGGGCGTCAGGAGGTGTCTGGGCTCCCGGTGAAGTAGTGTCCAGGAGCTGCTGCCCCTGCCCACTGTCGGTCAGCGGCAGCTCTGTCCCCAGGCCTGTCCTCTGCCCCTCGACGGCCTGTCTGTCCACCCGCAGCTGTGCCAGAGCCCTGCGTCCTCCAGGGCCTCGGCCCTCCCTCCTCTGGAGTCTGGCCTGCAGGGCTGGGTGCCCACTGCCCATTCTCAGTGGCCGTGTACCCTCCATCCTGTGCCTTCTGTAACTGAGCATGTGGGGCCCCGAGAGAAGGGCTGGGGTCCCTTCAGACACACAGCAAGGCTGTGGCCACCCTGGGGAGAGCCAGCTCTCCCAGCTGACCCCCCCTCGCATCCCTTCCAGCCTCAGGTCCCCTCTCTGAGCCTGTTTCTTAGTCCTGTGGGGCGATCAGAAATGGGGGACTCTCAGATAATGGGCTGTAGGGTGCTTGGCAGACTGGAATGTGGGGAATTCCTGGGTGCCACTGTGGTGACCCCTGGGGCTGCAGGCTGAGCTGGGGGCTGGGAGACAGGGCGAGGCCTCTCCCGAGGGGCAGGAGGGGTGCCTGCAGGTCCCCACCACACTCCTTCAAGTGCCCAGCCCTCCGCCGGGGCCCCTTTCCTGGGAGACCGTCCTCCCAGAGGGCGGAGGCAAGGCCTCCAGAGCTTCCTCTTCTGGAGACAAGGCCACCCTCAGAGCCCACGGTCTCCCTCTGGCCAGTGGCTTGCCTGCTGTCCCTACAGCTGTGGCCGGCGGTCTTCATGGACCCTCAGGGCCCTCCCTGCTGCCCAAGTGCTAACGGGTGACCCCTGCTTTGTCCCTGCACGGCTGCCCCTCACCTCTGCCAGGGGTGCCTCCACACCCCCATGCTCCTGCTGCCCCCTGGCCAGCTCTGGGCCCACGTCCTCCCAGGTTCTCTGCAGGGCAGCCCTCTCCAGCCCAGGGGCAGTTTGGTCCCACCTCCCAGACCTGGGCTCCTCGTTGCCCCCAAAGTGGGCTGCCCTGTCCCTCCTCCCTGAGTGCGGCCGAGGTCACAGTGCCAGGACCGGGCCAGTGCATCCCTCCAGCCCCACCCCCGTCCCAAGCCTGGACCCTTGTTCCTCCAGACACTCCAGCAACTTGTTTCCTTTTATTTTCAGGTTTTGACTCAGATGTTCCCCGTCTAAAATTTCAGTTGTCTTCTGCGTTGTCTAACATACCACTTAATTACTTATCTCATTATTTCTCTTCTTCCAGGAGAACGTAAGCCCCATGGAGGCAGGGATTTTCGTCTGTTTTAGTCCTGGTGCCCCAGAGGGTGCACGATACTGTCTGGGCCCTCAGTGACTCTCTAGAACAATCAAGGGGATGGGGGATGGAGGGGTGGGTAGATAGATGGATGGTAGGGGGATGGGTGGGTGATGCGTGGGTAGATGGACAGGGTTGAGTGGATGGCAGGTGAATGGATGAAAAGTTTTACGTGTTGGGACTCCGCAGCAGATTTGTGTTTTAATAAAAG
Organism: Mesoplodon mirus; assembly: GCF_964341445.2. Classification (NCBI taxonomy): domain Eukaryota; kingdom Metazoa; phylum Chordata; class Mammalia; order Artiodactyla; family Ziphiidae; genus Mesoplodon; species Mesoplodon mirus. The sequence continues at coordinate 1,810,948 of NC_138992.1, forward strand.
GGCTCTGCTGCCTTTATTTATATGCACCTTCTCATCAGCCCACACAAAAGCCCTGTGAGCCTGAGCACCGTGGTGCTCCAGTTTTACCAAAGATGAGGTGGAGCCTTGGAGCCATGTCACTTGCCCGGGCCACACAGCGTGCATGTGGCAGAGCTGGGACTGGAGCCCAGCTGCGTGACTCGAGAGCGGGGCTGTCCTGACTGCGATGCTCTGACACCTCTTCCCCAGATGAGGAGGATGCAGCAGGGCACTGAGATCACCCCATGAGGGAATGGCGGAGCCCAAGAGCCTGCCCACGAGGCCCAGCTCCGCCTGCCCATGGCCGGTCACTTAACTCTGGTTGAGGTGGGCTCTTCCCGTCTGGAGGGCAGGGCAGTGCCTGGTCTCCCCAGGGGGTTGGGAGGAGGTCGAATGAGACGGGCACGTGCCCCCAGCCCCTGCCAGCATGTAACGGGGCTTGCCAGGCACTGGTCTGGCCGAGTCACCTGTTGCCTCCCGGCCAGCTCTGCCCGCGGCCTGTGCTGCCATGTCTTCACTGGCTCCTTGTGCCAAGCCCAGCTCACCTGATCTCACCTGTGAGGCCTGGCGCTCCCTGCTCCCCTCCTGAGCTGCTGTGTCACCTGACCCAGGTGCAGAGCTCTGTGCTCACCAGCTACTGTGTTGCCATGGCTACCTGGCAGGCCGAGGAGGGAGGAGGCTGGGGTAAAGAGGGGCCAGGAAGGACCTCCAGGCTGAGCAGAGCCTGTGGGGCCTCAGCCACCCTGCCAGTAGCTGGCATTGTGCGGCCAGAGCGCAGGGGGCTGGTTGATCTGGCCAATATCTAGCTATAAATATGTGAATAAATGGATAAACAAAGTTTGGCTATTCCATTAACTGAGACCGTGGTCTCTGTAGGTGGATGGTTGCCAAGATCCTAATTACGAGAAGAGATTGCATGATAGAGAAAAATGCAGCGGCGTTTTCTTTCCTTTTGCTCTTAAAGGTGGAGGGTGCGGCGCACGCGCGCACACACACACACACACACACACGAGGTTTTATTATGTCCTGTGCAAGATTGTTATTCCTCAGCGCCACTAAAAAGAGAAGATTCCGTGGAGCTTTTAACGAGTTCTAGTTTTAGAAGCAGTCAGGAAAATAATTGCCTGATTTAAACATTTACTAAGTTAAGGTGTTTTATAGTCTCTCCTGCTCTCTGGTGCCCACGCCTGGGCACATGGCTCCCAGTGCCTGCCGCCCTCGTGCACCGTGGCTGGGGCTGCTTGCCGTCCCCGGGGGCTCCATCCTAGGGCAGCCCTGGGGGGCTTCTGGGCTCCTAGCATGGTCCCTGTGACCAGCCTGGCCTTGAGGTCACATCCCGGGGACTGAGTCCTGGACTTCTGCCTGGAGCTCGGCTCCTACCCCAGCTCCTGGTGGGGCCCAGATCTCTGGCACATCCCCCTCATTTGCCCTTGGCATCCTCCATCGGGAGCCGAGGCCTGCTCAGGTGCCCAGCACGGTGACCGGAGGGACAGCCATCCGTGCCGGTCGCCTGTGCCCAGATACTGCCGCCCTGTGTGCTGCCCCCTCCCCTGGGCCCCTCCCTCTCCTGGCCCGTCATCAGGTCTGCCCCCAGCAAGCACGTCCCAGTATCCGTGAGTGATCCTGGACGAGGAGGAGGTGCTGGCCCACAAACTCCTCCACCGGCCAAAGGCCTGGGGCTGGGGGTGGGGACCGCAGCTCCCGGGCAGCCAGGGTCACACCTGCTCCGTATTACTAGGGAAATGCGTGTGGGGCTCCCTGCCCCAGACCTTGCAGGGGGGCTGGAGGCTGTGCACCCACAGGCTCATCTGGCTGGGAGCTGGGATCCTGGGGTCCCCATGCTCTGAGCAGCCCCTCGGAGCCAGTCTGGTCCGTTCTCTGAGGTCACATAGGAGGCTTCTGCCTGGGAGTCCAGGAGGGGTCTGTGGCCCCAGGCTCGCTTGCCACCCTTTCCCCGTAGTCCGTCTGGCTCTGCGTGGAGGGGGGTGCGCCCTGCTGACCCCCTCACGGTGGCCCGAGGTCGGGGGTCCGCCTGGTGCTGGGGCTCTGTCCCCTGCTCCCATCCTCGCTCCCTTGGCCACCAAGCTGGTGGAGACCCGCTGGAGCAGGGGGGCCCTGGACACCCTCACTCCCCTTATCCCCCTGACGCAGCTTCCTTCTTTTTTGAGTGGGTAGGATCTTTATTCAAAAGGATTGTTCCGGGGAGTGGGGGGCTCTTGAGTGAGGAGGGCGCTGTGCTGTGAGACGTGCGGACACCTGGGAGTCAGGACAGGCTTCTCGTCTGCAGGGGAGTGCGCCGAGCTGGGGGGGCTGGGCTGGGGCATCTGCGGGGGCCCAGGCCCTGGAGAGGAGCTGGGCTCACACTTGGCCAGCACGCCTCCTGTCCCAGTGGGTCGCGGGATGAGTGCTTCGGCTCATCTTGTGCGAGGCAGAGAGGGAATTAGGGGTCCGGCTTCAGCCTCGTCCTGGGCAAGTCAGGTCTGAGTCACGTGGGGAAGGGTCTCTGCAGAAAGCCGTTCCTGGAACACGGAGTGTTGCCTGGAGCCCAGCCTGAGCGTCTCTTCCAAGCGAGTGATTTGTTCATCCCTGAACAACTCGGAGGGTCATGGGTCTGAGGGCGAAGCAGGGCCCCAGGCCAGTCTGCAGAGGATGTGGGGCTGGCGGCGCTCCTCAACGCCGGCCGAGCGGAGGCGAGGGTCAGCGGCCGGAGTCTCAGGCATCTTAAAAAGAGGGAGGCCGGAAATGAAGGAGGGTGTCCGTGTCAAAGGTTACATCAACTCCCCAGAGCCCAGTGAGCGGAGACCTCCCGGGCCGTGATGATGAGTTTCTGGAGGATGAGATGCGGGTGCCCTTGGAGCACCGTCCCGGCGGGTCACCCGCGTGAGGCTCCGCCTCCTCGGGGCTGCCGGCCTGTGTGCCCGGTGCTCTGGGTGCATCTCAGCTCACGCCGGCGGACCGGGCCATTGCCGCTCCTGGCCGCCGTCCTCGGCCGCAGCCCCGACCGTGTTCGGAGGGCTCCTCGCTACAGAAAGGTCACGTGGGGAGGAGACAGGGCCTTGGTGGAGACGGCAGTTTGTAGAGCTGGTTGGCAGCCACTGCGCCTGTGTGTTTGCAGCGTTTGGAGACTTGCCTTGGCTGCTGCATCTCCGTGGGGGCCTCTCCCGAGGCCCAGAACATGAGCTGGACTGGGGACCCCGTGTTCCACCCGGGCTGTGCCGGGTTCTCAGGGTCAGTGCTGCTCCAGACAAGGAACACCCGCTACAGTAGCCATGTGTCCCGCCGAGGCCAGGCCACGGCGACGCACGGCGGCTGCTCGTGCTCCAGGGGCGGCGGGCTCGCTCCCAGGACCCCAGGAGGCACCGGGCTCGTGGCCCCTGCTCAGCCACCCCCTCCCTGTCCTCTCCTTTGCCGAGGCTCCGTCCCTGTGCCCACGGGAAGGGATCCAGTGTGTGCACATTAAGTCTGCGGGTGCCAGTGGCTGTGGCACCAGACGTCCCTGGGAGCACCCGCCGCCCCTGGGTGCTGATCAGGGGCGGGCTGCCCCGCTCCCAGCAGTGACCCAGGAATGGGGGGCCGGGCGGGCATGAACATGGGTGCCGATATTTCCCAGCTGTGTGTCCCGGGGCAAGTCCCTTAACCTCTGGTGACGATTTCCCCGTTTGTGAAGTGGGGGGACCAGCGGTGCCCTCACACAGCATGGGAGGCTGTGTGCCCTAGAAAAGCTCCTCTGAGCCCCAGAGTCCAAGTGCACCCACGGTCAGGCTCAGGGCCCCCAGGCCAGCCTTGTGCGAGAGAGACTTCTGTCCACGGCCCAACGGGCAAGCTCAGCGGCCAAGGTCAAGGTTGGTGGTCTGGTGGCCTTGGGATGGGAACCTGGAAGTGTGAAGAGGTGTGTCTGTCTGCCTGAGGCCTGGCTGATCCCGCAGCTGTTGCGTGTGACCTTGAGGTCTGGACCTTAGGGTGGCACCTAAGCTTGGCCTCCCCACCAGTGGCCTCAGCCAGGGAAGGCCGTGGGGATGCGGATCCCGGAAATGGGCCCAGGCCAAGGCCACTCGAGGCTCCATGCTCACCACCACCTTCCTGGCCATGGGCCTTGTCCCAGCAGAGCCGCCGCCTCCGCCGTGTGTGAGCCCAGTGGTGGAACTGCAGTTGATAGTACATGTTGGTTTAAGATCAGGCTAATTGCTTCATCTCCCAGAGCACTCCTAAAAAGGGAATGAGTCTCCTTGTAATATTTTGCAGTGGGGTGAAATAGCCCTCGTGGAAGTCAGTCCAGGCTCCGCATGAGCTGCAGGGTGGTAGGGGCAGGGGTGGGGTGTGAACCCTCCCCCCCCGTCTCACGGGCATGGAGGAACCTTCCCTCTGGCTCTATCCTGGCCCCGCGCTGGGCACTGAGGGAGGAGGAGGTTTGGATTTGCCCAGTGGTAGGTGGGGGAACCTGGCTCCAAGGTGAATGGCTTTGCACAGGGTCACCTGGCTGGCCGGTGGAGGAGCCGTCTCCTGCAGGGAGAGGGCGTCAAGTCAGCCGGCATCGGTGCCAATCCCAGCCCTCCCCCTTTCTGTGAGGCCCGGGAGGTCACTCACCTTTCCGAGCCCCACGACCTCCATTGTCAGGTGGGTGCTGTGACCTCCCTTCACAGGTGCTGCCAGGTGTGAAGGTGGCCATGTGTGATGTGCCCCTAGCACAGCCCCAGGTGAGTGGTCTGTGAGTGGTGTGGCCACATCCCTCACCAGCATCACTGGTACTTTTTCTGGGCAAGTGGAGTTAGGATAGAGGTGGGCAGCATGGAGGATACAAGAGGCCAACACGACGTGCAGGGTGGGAGGTGCCCCAGAGTTTCCTGGTCTCAGTTCTGCTTCTTACCCCATTCACTAGCTTCACGAAGTTACTCATTCTTTAGACAGCAGTGGGGCTACCGTCCATCCACCCACCCACCCACCCACCATCCAACGTCCATCCACCCACCCACCCACCCACCATCCATCGTCCATCCATCCACCATCCATCCATCTACCCAGCACCCACCCATGTGTGCTGGCTCATGCTAGGTGCCGAGTGTACAGAGAAGGAAAAGTGGACCCTCTGTCAAGGAGCACCCCCGGGAGGGAATGAGGAGTGAGGTGTCTGCAGGACTGACAGGCCTGTGGGAGGTGCAGACTGTGCCCTCTGCTCTGGACAGCCTCTTTCCTCCTTTAGTCAGGCCTGCAGGACAGTGCTGGGGCCACAGCCCTGCACTAGACGAGACTGCAACCTTCCAGACCCTGGGTCCTCTGTACACAGCAAGGGAGCGCGCAGCCCGGGGATCCTCAGCATGGGGTTTGGCCTCGGGGTCAGGAGACAGGATTTCAGATACCAGCAATGTCTCTGACTTGCAGGGTGACCCTGGGCTTGTTTCTGGTCCTTGGCTCTCATCTTGGTGGCCGTGGCCTTGACCTAATGGCTGCCATCTTGTTTCCACAGAGTGACCTATTGGATGTGAACCAGATCATCAAGGACTTGGCCTCCATGGTGTCAGAGCAAGGAGAGGCCATCGGTGGGTACCCATGCCATCCACCCAGCCACCTGCCCGTTCCCCCAGGCGTGGGCAGACGGCAAGGCCTGGGCAGGTTTGGAGGTCTGGGCGTCGGCCGCATTCCCTCCCCACCTCCTCAGGTCGCCCCCAACCCCTCGGGAAGGCCGGGCCTGGGGAGTTTCACACAAGAGGCTGGCCCACCCGTTCTGCTCGTGGAAGAGCCCTGGCCCGCCACACCCCCGCTGCTGGGCCTTCCTTCCCAGCCAGGGACTCCCCAGCGGGAGGACAAGCTGTCCTGGGCAGGGGATGGGCTGCAGCGGGTGCCCCCGCGGAGACTGCTGGGGGTGTGGAGCTGGGAGCCGCTTCCCAGGAAACGTGCGTGCTGGGTTACAGGGCTGTGAGGGGGGAGCTGACGTCCCTGCTGTTTCCCAGTCTCCCCAACGTGAGGACCTCCGCCCCACCCAGCCCGGCCTGCCACCCGCTGTGGCCTTAAGGCTTTCCTGCTCCTGCCCTGAGTGCCCGGGTGCCCTGGGCAGTGGGGAGGTCGGGGAGGGGGTACTCACAGCCCCTGGCCTGGAAGAGCAAGGCGGCTCGGGACGCCCAGAGCCCCTCGGACACCAGTCAGCACCCAGCCACGGCCCAGGGCTCGCCCCCCACCTCCACCCCGTTCCCCTGCCGAGTCGTTGCCTCCCTGGGGTCCCCTGGCTGTGTGAATAACCTCCGGCCTCTCAGGCCCGGGCGCCGGGAGGTGCTGAGGCCAGTGCACTCCCTGCTCCCCAGCGGGCAGCCCGGCTGCCCTCCTCGGGGTGTCCTGCACCCCAGGAGCAGAGTGACTGGAGAGGGTCGGGCTGCGCTGCCTCAGGCCCCTCGCTCACCCGCAGGACCCTGCTCTGGCCTGGGCCGCTCTGGGCGGGGCCCCCGTCACCCCGGGGCCCCCCTGTGTCCACATCCTCCCTCACCCTCGCTCTGGCCGGCCGTCTCGTGGTGGGAGTGCAGGAGGCTTGTACACTCCAGACGAATGTCACCCGGATGGTCTCTGAGCCCCATCACTGATTGGGAGGGGCTGTCTCCCGGGCGGGGAGGTGGCGAGGACTCACCTGCTGTGACCCTGGTTGGGGCCCAGTGGAGGGGATGGGCACCTGGGCCCAGACGGGACCCCGCTGCGTGCTGCGCGCTGTTACGGGTGTCCCTGCAATGATGGTTGTCGGTCTGGGGCCACTGTCCCCTCTACGGGGGGCGGTGGAGACCCGGGGCCGCGAGCCGGGGTCGGGGGCTCTGCTCTCCATGGCCCGTCCCATCTGCCGCCAGGCGCCTGTTGGCCTCTGCCCGCCCTGAGCCTTCGGTGCCTTTCCAGGGTCCAGGAGCGGCAAGGCCTCATGCCGGCGCAGCTCCAGCCCCGAGCCGGCCGTGGTGGCCCTGCTGCCCGGGCCGGGCTGCGCGCCCCTGCAGCCGGGCTGCCACTCACGCACCAAGACACGGAAGCCCAACTTCAGCCCGCAGGAGACCGAGGTGCTGGTGCAGAGGGTGACGCGCCACTATCCGCTGCTGTTTGGGGCTCTGCGGGGCCCACCTGCCCGGAAGCACCGCGTGTGGAGCAAGATCCTGCAGGCGGTGAACGCGCTGGGTTACTGCCGCCGCGACCTGGGCGACGTCAAGCACAAGTGGCGAGACCTGCGAGGTGTGGTGCGCAGGAAGCTGGCCGAGCGCCCCCGGGCCCCCGGCCCCGTCCTCACGCCCGTCGAGCGCATGGTGGCCGAGACCTTCGCGGCCCCGGGCCCTGCTGGCGAGGGCCAGGCCGCCGAGGCCCTGCCGAGTAAGTGCACCCTCAGCAGCCGGCACAGAACTTCGAGCAAGAACCGCGGGGAGAGCTGAGGCCCCTCTGCGTCTAGATGGGGAGACCGAGGCTCCAGGCCAGTCCTGGGCGTGAAGGAGCTCAGGCTCAGAGCCAGGTCCATCTGGGGTTGCCCCACATGACAGGGCCTCCGAGGTGTCGGAGAGCCGAGGTCCCCGTGAATCGCTCGGGTGCTCGTGAGAGGCCGGCACTGTTTCCTCCATCACTGGCCCGGCTCAGCTCACCTCCCTGCCCCTGCTGTGCCCTATCCCGGGCGTGGGGCAGGCAGGGGGGTGACCTCACCCCCCGATGCCCTCTTGTGCTCTCAGAGTGGGGTCCCTTCTCCCTGGGTCACTCAGCCCCCAGAACAGGCCAGGGCAGTGTCTGGGGCTCGCAGCCGCCCGGGGCCTGCTGACCCCTCGGAGCCCAGGGCCCACCGCCAGGGCCAGCTTTGCAGAAGTTTCTGAGCCTGGTGCGGAGGACGGGCTGGGCCTTCCTGGGCACCTCCCACGTCTCCTCCCCGCACTCCTTGTCCTCCTCCTCCTCGAGGCACCTCTCGACGTCCGTCAGGAGCGCCCCTCGCCAGGGCTGCCATCAGTCTGCACGTAATGGCTCCACCCATGGCTCGAAGCTGAGCTCCACCGGACCCTTGCCTCACCCCTTCCTGGGGAGTTGCTGGAAGGACTTTGGAGACGATGCCAGAAGCAGAACCAGCTCCCTCCTGAGGGCTGCAGAGTGAGCGGCAGGATTCAGCCTCGTGGGGACAAGCAGGGGCCACAGACACCCCCAGCAGAGGCCCCAGCAGACCTTCTAGTGGGGGTCTGCACCGAGCAGGGCTGAGCGGATCAGAGATGCACGCAGACCCAGGACACGGCCGTGCCCTGGGCTGGACCATGGGGAGGGGCCTAGTTCGGGAGGCCACCTGCTCCCCTACAGGCAGAGCCAGACCTGGTTTTGGGGTGTTGCAGGGTGGGCACACTCTAAGGGCCGAGGGGGGCTGGCAGCAGGTGGCACGGGTGTGGCCCTGGGTGTTCAGACCCGTCCCGCGAGTTCCCAGTCCCGGATCGAGGCAGGAGCTTGGTGGCTGTGTTTCTCCTGGTGGCCCCGTGTGTGGCGCTCGGCATGCTCCTGTGTCACGAGGCCCAGCCTGGTGCACATGCCCCTGCCTGCTCTGGTGGGCCCCGTGGCTCCCGGGCTCTCCGTCGGGACGGTACGCTGACAGCGAGCTCCTCTTTGGGTCGGCTGGCGCAGTGCTGACTCAGAGAGGTTTGTTGAATGAGTGAGAGAGGGGTAGGGGCAGGACACCCCCTCCCCCGTCCGGTGGGCTGAGACCAAGCAGGGAAGTGGCTGCCACACCTGGTTTGGGGGTGGCTCGAGGCCCAGCCCCACCGGCTCCTGCCTCTGGGTCAGTTCTGGCCTGGGGCTTGGGCGGGGTCCGGCTGCAGGGCTGAGGACGGCTGGTTGGCAGAGTGCAGGGCCCACCCGGCATACCTGTAGCTCTGTCCGTGTTTGGGGGAGTGGTGCTAAGGGGCTTCTCTTTGGTCCCGGGGGGCCTGACCCAGAGTCTGGGTGCCCCAGAGACCCCCGGAGCAGAGGCCTCCAGGGCAGCCCCCGCCGAGCACCCCCCGCGGGGACTGGGGGTGAGCCCGGGGGCCTGTGGCCCTGCCTGTGCCCCCATACTCTCCTGATGGGGCTCCCCATGGAGGGGCCAGACTCAGACTTCAGGGAGGGAACCACAGGCAGGGAAGACACCCCCTGCTCAACCCAGGGCCCAGGGGACTTGGTGCCTGGGTGGCACCTGCGTTTATGGGAACGGTCCCTGCCTCGGCCTGGGTGGTGCCCAGGAGCGCAGCTCTCCAGGGAGATGTATGCGTTTAGCCGTTTCTGCCTCTGGAGTTCTCACCAAAATGCATGAATTTGGAGGCTTGTCCTCTTTTCCTGCAAGAATTTACTTGATGCACCTTTGCGTCTGGTCCCTGCTGAGGGCCGTTCCCATGGCCGCGGTCACTCCCTGATCGTCTGGGCGGTCCTTTCCTTTGGGAGGAGAAAAAACAGCATAGAGAATCGCCCTGGTCCTCAGCTGGGTGCAAACCCGGTTCCTGCTGGGGTCAAGCGCCGCGGTCCTAACTCACCCCTGCCCTGCGTGCCCTCCAGCTGGGCTGTGCATCCACAGCAGGGCAAGGATGGATTTGGCACCTGTTTTATGTGATGCCTTTTTACCAAGGGCATCGCTGAGGGGAGTCTCCTGGTGTCCAAGGGCGGCCCCTGGGCCTCGTCAGGGCGGCTCAGGTGTGCTATGGGGCTGGCGTCTCTGGGGGGCTGCGTGGACGCACCCAGCCGGGCCGGCCTGAAGTCCTGGTCCCCACTCAGCCCCTCACTGTTGTCTGAACCGGCCGGTCAGCGCACTCGCTGATGTCCAGGGCCGAGTGCGCAGGAGGCTGTTCCCAGGCCCAGTCTCGCTGTCTTCACGGTGACTCTGAGCGTGCAGAGTCATTGCAGAGCCGGGCCTCACCCTTTCCTGAGCGGGCTGCCGCGGCTCCAAGGTTCAGGCACTCCCAGGCTCTGTCTGGACAGCTCAGGCCGGCCAGTGCCCACGCCAGGGGGCTGACCGGTGCCCCATCGCTGCAGCCTCCGTTCTCTGGAGGCTGGACTCCCCGCTTGTGCCTCAGAGTGATCACCGGGGGGCAGATGCTGTCCACGCCCCATCCCCACGGCCCTGGGTGACCTCGGGGTCTCCACTCTGTAATTGCTTCTGTTGTCTTGATTTGCAGATAGTATTGAAGCCGGGCTTGAGGCTGCGTCCTCGCACACAGAGGCGGCCAGTGAGCTCCTGGCTGGAGCCAGCCGGCACCAAGTAAGTCAGTGTGAGGGGACAGCCCGCCGCCCCTCCGGCCCCTGCCCGCGCCTGGGAGGGGCAGGCCCGCAGGGTCTTCTCTGCGCCCAGGCGGGCTGCTATGGGGGAGGGGAGAGGAAGGGGTTTCGGGCCGCGTGCTCAGGGTGGGAGGTCCCGCCTCCCCCTAGTCTGCACCACCCCCTCCCCCAGCCGCGCCGCCGAGAGCGTGGCCGGGGCTTCTGCCCACCGCTCAGCAGTGAAGTGAGAGGGCGGGGTGAGGGGCGGCCAGGAGCAGCGCCCACCAGCTGGGTCTCGCTGCAGTGCGTGCCGACGTGGCTGTGTCTCCCTGTTCCCAGGGTGTGCAGCACCCCAGCTGCCCCTGCAGGAAGCTCTGCGGCTTCTCCCTTGTTCTCAGAAGGGCAGGATGGGTCTGTCAGTGTCTGCTGCCTTCGTGGAGGGTGCGGGCCGTGGAGAGGGCCGCCTGGCCTTCCGTCCGCTGGGCCGTGTGTGGCCGCGTCTGCCCCTGGCCTGGCCCCCGGCTGGAGCTGGTGGGGCCCTCTCTGCTTGGGACGAG